>NC_053490.1:53245025-53845025 GCF_905171775.1 Rana temporaria
TCGTGTGTACGGGGCCTAAGAGTTCCCTTAAGCCCAACCTCTGAAAAACAACCCTACACCATATTCCCACCCTCTACCAAATGATTTAGACCAGGGCACAAAGCAAGGTCCATAAGGACATGGATGAGCGAGTTTGGGGTGGCCTGCACAGAGTCTTGACCTCAACCAGATAGAACATCTAAGTAATGAATTTGAGCGGAGACTGCGAGACAGGCCTTCTTGTACAACATCAGTGCCTGACCTCACAAATGCGCTTCTGGAAGAATGGTCAAACATTTCCATAGACACACTCCTGAACCTTGTAGACAGCCTTCCCAGAAGAGTTGAAGCTGTTATAACTGCAAAGGGTGGGCCAACACAAAATTGAACCCTACGGACTAAGACTGGGATCAACGTTAATGTGCTTGTAAAGGCAGGTGTCACATTACTTTTGACAATATAGTGTGTGTGTATATATATATATATATATATATATGGGTTTCTTTACTTTACATTGTACACAATAAGAACTCCTAAATGTTAATTAAAAATAATTTCTAAATTCTAGATATGCATACAAATACCTTATTTATTTATAATTTAAGACGAACTCTACTCCAGTAAATGGGTGGGGAACCTTGTGGACCAGAAGGAATAGAAGGTCTATCTCTTTCGATGTAGGAACAAGATTACTGGGGGGCAACAATTGTGAACCAATACAGGTGCTTATCAGTTCACAAACGATAACAATTCCCTAAACAGACATATTAAATACTCCTTGTTCCCCTTTGATGTGCCTCTGAAGATTTACGTACCACCCATTGAGAATCACAAGGTATGCTAAGCCCAAACCTTTTTTTTTGTTTTCAATACTGTAACAAAGAACTAGAACCGTTTTTTTTTTTTTTGTAGACTAGGAGAAGTTCAAAATTCCCTTCCACTTTTTATCTATCCAAACTAATAGGCTGGATTTATACTTTAAAGAAAATGAACATAAAACAAAATCCCATTATACATCGATATCATCTAGAAGCTTTTTGATGGGAAGCATACTTTTATGGGTCCCATGTCAGGTACATGTGCACGTATTTGAATTCTTGTTCCTTTATGTGGTCACCCCTCCTTCAATTCTTGTAGCTGAGCATGTTCAAGTAAGATAAAAAAAAAAATCTAACAATGAACTTGGAGATTTCCCTTGCTTTGCCCAAGCATGAGATGTAGTAATGCTATTGAGAGAATATGGGAATATGGAGCAGACACATAGTTCTTTGGGTATTAATTATGGAACTGCATTTTTGTTTATATTTAAAGATTTTTATAGCTCTTTTATTTAACAATATTCAGGTATCTTTTTAGATTGGATTTCTTTCTTTTTTTTTAAAAAAGATCACCACTTGTTTATGCCCCTAGTGTGATTACTTACGTTATAATTACAATTAATACTAGGGCTGGTACTGATTAAATATTTTGGGTTCGATTAATTTATTTTTTTAAAATCGATTAATCAATTAATTTCAATTAATTATAACGTACATGCATTTTCGGATCACCACCATATATAGTCCCCACTGTAATATTCACAGACATCTCCCACTGTAATATTCACAGGACATCTCCCCACTGTATATTCACAGACATCTCCCCCACTGTAATATCACAGACATCTCCCCCCACTGTAATATCCACAACCACCCCCCACTGTAATATCCACTATCACCCCCACTGTAATATCCACAGACATCTCCCCCCACTGTAATATCCACAATCATCCCCACTGTAATATCCACAGACATCTCCCCCACTGTAATATCCACAGACATCTCCCCCACTGTAATATCTACAATCACCCCCCACTGTATATCCACAGACATCTCCCCCCACTGTAATATCCACTAATCATCCCCCACTGTAATATCCACAGACATCTCCCCCACTGTAATATCCACAATCACCCCCACTGTAATATCCACAGACATCTCCCCCCACTGCAGTATCCACAGACATCTCCCCACTGTAATATCCACAGACATTCTCCCCCACTGTAATATCCACAGACATCTCCCCCACTGTAATCCACAGACATCTCTCCACTGTAATCCACAGACATCTCTCCACTGTAATCCACAGACATCTCCCCCACTATAATATCCACAGACATCTCCCACTGTAATATGGTCCACATCTCCCCCTGTATAGAAGATTAGTGCTTGCTTAGTCTTACCAGAGAAGCCGGGCCGCGAACACAAGCAGCTGAGGACCGGGGTGATGACGTCAGCGTGCCACTCTAGGCTCACCTAGGCCGCGGCCGGGTGGACCAAGATGGCCACTGCTCCGGGAGCTAGGTCGAAGCCACGCCCTACCTATGGCCGAGGCAGCAGCAGGCTCCACGGATCACGTGGTGTGCCGATCTGTCATGGTGACCTGTTCGGATCACGGATCATTTAGGATCCGTTACACCACTAGTACCGATCAAAAGAATTTTATCAGACTATCCTAAAGAGTATTATCCTCTAGTCTCAGTAACGTTAATACTCATCCAGTAATCAGTAATACTTAAACACAGTCTGTAAGTCAGGCATACCTCTTAACTGTAAAAAAAATATCAGTTACACCTTACACACGGTTACTTTGCATTCTCATAACTTACAGTATCCTCCCCCTCTCTCTTTTATGTGGTTGCTCCCAGGTTGTGGGTAAGCCTGCGACCAAAAAAGCACAAAAGTGGTTCCAGGGGATCTGTTGAATGGAGGGGAAGACGTCTGCAGGAGTGAAAGATAAGAAAACTGCTTTTTAATGGTACTCTAAACAAAAGGGTAACTTTTGATTTTCCCCAATTTTAGTCTTAAACATTTAAAAAATAAAATGATAAAAATAAAAATAAATTAATTCATATGCCAGGCCTGTCTTCACTGGTTTCTTTGGAGGCATTGCTATGGATGCATACAGACATAAGTCAATGTTTGCCAATATGCTGCCTGTAGTTGACTGCCTCAAGTTTAAAACTTTTGACTATTTGAAGTCTGCTAATCTGGCAAAGTAAATTAGTCCCTTTGTTAAATCCCCCTCTAATATTATTTCCCAGTCTTATCATTTTGGACAGTGCGTTTTACTAAAATGGAAGGAATAGGAAGGAAATCATGGATGGTGACTAAAGGGTATGGCTAAAAGACCGGTCATGGGTGATTCCAACCGTTGTGAATAGTGTTGCACGTTGAACATCTTATACCACAGCCAATTCGGGAAAGGAAAACTTGTATATCCTTTAACTTACATGAAAAGGGAACAGCAGTGCTAGGGGAGCACTGGAAAGACGAATGCTAGCCCTACATGGCAGTGTCTCTTTAAATGTTATGGTTGGCCTCTCGGACTCATAGGAAAACAGGAACGGTGGGGACCATACTCACTAAAAAAAAAGTCTAGTTGTATTTAATTTTAACTGCTGATATATTTGGATCTACAGCTTTCAGTGAATATAACCTTTGCTTTCCATTTTCCTCATTGTGTGCTCAATTTGAATTGTTCAAGTAATTAATTTTAATTGACTTTTTAAAAATTGAGCAGCAAAAATAAAACATAACTTGGTACACAGAGCACTTATTTAATGAACAGAATGTCAACAGAATAATCTCCCTTTAGAAAGATCAATAGTAAAGGAGAAATTATACAAGCTAGAAAACAACAAAATAACAAAATCTTATCTGTCATCTTAAGCAGATTGGTGCTTGAACCACAAGTGGAATCACACAGTAAACAGTTCGGGCTCCATTTTAAACTTGTATTTCTATAATAATGCTGCTTGTAACTAAACATTGCAAAAATTGTGATTGTGGTAAATGACTAACCAAAATATGAAAACACTGTACGGTGACTGTAAGATCAGTTGACTGAGGATACAGTTGTAATAACTGGCCCTTAAAAAAAAGGTGTGTACATAGGGTTGCCACCTGTCCGGGATTCACCCCAACAGTTTGGGGTTTGAATCATGTGTCCAGGTTTCAGTCCACCTGAAATCTGGACACAATATTTAGACAGGAATGTAGCTCAGAACAGTGCCTGATAGGAGGGAGAGGGGGCACTATGCACAACATTTTTTGATTTAGCAAAGTCCCATACTAGCCCATGTTTCCTGCTTCATAAGATGGGCTATGCAGGGAAATGCATGAATAGGTTTGCACTACAGTGCATGAGCAGGGTGATGATCCTGTTTCCAGGAGACAAATATGGTTATGCACAAGAACCATTAATGCTAGAGCTAAATTCTCTAGCATGTTACTTCTTATTAAGCATTCTAATGTATCATCACTGCTATTTAGCATTCATGTTCCAGAGTCAGGGCAATTTATCCATCTGCATAATAACATTAAAACTATTTAAAGGGCCGCATAACCCCAGTATTGTAGTAGGATAAGGACAACTTGATACAGAGTAAAGAAAGCACCTTACTGTAACTAATCCTTTAGTCATTGCTTTTGGGGACCTGTATTCCATGGTTGTGTTTGCCCAGCTCAGCAAAAGATTTCTTTGTAACCCTCTATAGGGCTAACAATTAGTACCGGGGGGGGGGGGGGATTTTTACTCTTGATGCACTGGGCCTTTGTTTTGAAATGGAGGTATAGGTGTGCTTTAATATCATGTGAAGTCATTTACATTTCTAAAATTTAGGAGCTATAAGATAAATCTGCTTTAAAAGCCCCTCCTTCCATCCATGGACTGTACAAAGAAAGTGGAAACTCCCTTAAAGCGGAGCTCCACCCTAAAGTGGAACTCACGCTGATCGGAACCCTCCCCCCCTCCGGTGTCACACTTTCAGGGGGGTGGGGGTGGGGAGTGCAGATACCTGTCTAAAAACAGGTATTTGCACCCACTTCCAGACACACAGTTTCGGGTAAACTGCGGGCAGAACGTCACCTCCCGTCCTCCCCCCCGTTGTGCTCTGGGAACACTCGGCTCCCAGAGCACATCGGGAGCCAATCAGCGGCGCAGCGCAACTCGCGCTTGCGCCGTAGGGAACCGGGTAGTGAAGCCGGAGCGCTTCACTTCCTGGTTCCCTCACTGAGGATGGCGGGGGGAGCAGCAGAGTGACGAGTGCTCGCTCGTCCTCTGCTGCGGACAGGTAAGTGTCCTAATATTAAAAGTCAGCAGCTGCAGTATTTGTAGCTGCTGGCTTTTAATAATTTTTTTTCATGGCACATCCGCTTTAAATTATGGGCATTCCCTCCGACATCTGGAGTCCTCTTTCCCTTTTACGATTGCCCTCATTGTGAAGTAGCTATCTGTATTCCAACAGAGTAAGGCCCCTTTCACACTGGGGCGGGAGCCGCGGTGGCGGTGTAGCGCCGCAAAAATAGCGGCGCTATACCGTCGGATTTTCCGCGGGATTCGGCCGCTATCGGTGCGGTATTAATCCCCGCTAGCGGCCAATAAAGGGTTAATACCGCCCGCAATGCACCTCTGCAGAGGCGCATTGCGGGCGGTATTGCCGCGGTTTCCCATTGTTTTAAATGGGAAGGAGCGGTATACATGCCGCTCCTCTCACCGCTCCAAAGATGCTGCTGGCAGGAGATGTTTTTATCTCCCGCCAGCGCATCGCCTCAGTGTAAAAGCCCTCGGGCTTTCACATTGAGTAAGCAGTGCAGGAGTTTTTCAGGCGGTATAGCAGCGCTATTTTTAGCACTGTACCGCCTGAAAAACTCCTCATTGTGAAAGGGGTCTTAAGCCTCGTACACACGACCGAGGAACTCGGCAGGCGAAACACATAGTTTTCCTCGTTGAGTTCCTTGTCAGGCTGTCGAGGAACTAGACATGACAAGTTTCTCCATTCCCGTCGAGGAAATAGAGAACTTGCTCTCTTTTTGGCTTGTCGAGTTTCTCGACAGTTTCCTCGATGAAAATGTACACACGACCGGTTTCCTCTGCAAAAAAATATCTCCCAGCAAATTTCTTGCTGGTTTTTGCCGAGAAACTCGGTCGTGTGTACGAGGCCTTAGGGAAAGATAGAGATTTCTGACTAATTAGTTATATATTCCATCTCTTTCTAGACCTACCATTTGCCAAATGACAACACTCACATTGTATAATTATTCAATGACCTTGCACATCCCCGAATTCTGTAGTGTTACAAGCCAGAATAAAAATGTATTTAATTAGGTTGTCTTCAATTTAATTTACATTAACTAAATATTATATGTTTTTTATTTCTAGTGTGACACAAAAGTAAAATAAAGAAAATGACAACTGTGTTGGTTAGACCCATACACATTATACAACTTTTGTTGTCTGATTTCCTTTAGATTTACCAAAACCATGTAGTGCATAGGCCTGCCTGATTGCATACAAATTGAAACTCTTAAGGGTTGACCTTATATTATATGGTTTTGGTAAATATGAAAGCAAAAAATTGGAAGAAAATCTAATTGTGTATATGGGGTCTTACACCCCCCCCCCCCCCCAAGTCAATACTTGGTAAAACCAACTTTTTGTTTGCCAAAAGACCTTAACATTAAATTTCGTTCTTATGAGACTCACTTGTTAACTGTGTCCCCCAGGCACATTTGGCAAACTCCAAACAAAATTGTATTCAGATTTTTTCAGCAATGTCTTTTTTTCCTCACTCTTTCATGGCTCCGCTATGGACATCTTTGCCATCCCTGATCTTGGATCTCTGCAGGTCCTCCAGAGTTACAATTGGCTTCTTGGTTGAATCCATGCCTAATGTCCTCCTTACCTGAAACTGAATTTGGTGGATAGCTTTCGTTAGGTCACAAAGTGGCCGAGCCACATTCTTTCAATTTTGTAATACTGGATTTAAAGCGTATCTAATCCCAAAAACAAAAATGTAATATACTGTAGCTTTCCAATCCTTAGATGTAGTGGCTGCATTTATTTTCTTCCTCATGTTTTTCTTTTATTTATACTCACATGGTAATCATGCAACTAACAAACATCCTGTCCCAGGGTGGTTATGCTTACTTATCCACTGTGTCTATGGAAGGACCATTGGTTGTCACACAAGACAGACTTCAAACATGTCTCCCTTTGTTCATCACTATTACATGGTGAACGGATTGGAGTATTAATTTACAAAAAGAATGATCGATTTTTTGTGTTTGAGATAATTTTAGCTCCCACGGAAAAAAAGGACTCTGCATTTCTATCAACCTCATCAGATATTTTTATACTAGCTGAAAATTGTCTTTTTTTCTGATCATCTGCAATAGTTTACATTTTTGTTTTTAGATACACTTAAGGCTGCATGAATTATGGGATAATTTATGGCATTTACTATGGATTAATCTATTTGATACCCGCCCCTGAGCATTTTATCGTGGATTTGTCACAAAAGCTCGTTGGTCTTCATGATGCAGTTGGCTGTTAGTTCACTAAGAAACTCTAAGATCCTTTCATAGCAGGTGTATTAGTTACATATATTATTTAACTGCACAGGTGATTGGACTCCATTTAACTACTTAAAGCGGGGGTTCCGCGGGTATTTTTTTTTTTTAGATCATTCTGCCGCTCTTACCTGTAGTAATCTGCTCCTCATGTGTCCTAATCTCCTAGCCGCCATGATTATCTTTGTCCCGCAAAAGATATTTTAGATAATTCATAGATGGACGTTTCCATCTTGATTGTAGGCACTCTGAAGCCCACTAGGAGTTCCTTCCGGGATACGGTGAATGCTGACATCCCAGCATTCATCGCTCTATCCCGCGCATGTGCAGTGTCGCCGTCAACACTGCACAGTTGCCATCACAACGGCCGGCGTACTGAGGTCACGCCCCGTTGTGACGACATCCACCTTTTCTATCAGCTTGCCGAGTCACGTGACCCGCGAGATATCGCGGGATTACAGTACATCGCGTCTCCTGGGATTCTCATCACTCACTCCCAGGAGACATCGCGCTGGTCGGGGAAAAGATAATACACGCCCACTCCCGCGGGGAAAGGATCACTGACACAACACTGAAGGCTGCATTACAAAGGTAAAGAATCTGATTTAAAAAAACAATGGATTGTGCATAGACGATGGGTAGTGGTTTGATTTAGATTAAGTTGAATATTAGGGTGAACCTCCACTTTAAGTTTTCCCTCAAAAGAAATAAATGCTCACAAAATAAAGACATTTCATTTTTGTTATTTGAAACAAGATCATGATTTTTTTGCTTATGAGGATCAAGACCCCAATAAAATGAATTTTAAATCCAGATTATAACATAAGAAGGTGGGGGGGGGGGGTTGGGGGGTGATATACTTAAATCAGGTTCTGTACATTTATGCAAAGAGAAATGCCTCTGCATGGCTCTATTTTCTCGTTATGGTTTACCTGCAATGAAGAGTTCTGCTAAAAACTGGAAAAAAAACTTTAAAGATAGATAAGTGCTTTATGTTTGCCTTTTGTACTGAAATCGTAGATATTTTTGTGTGGCATAGATGGTCAATTCACCATAACCTGATATTAAAGTTTAATTACAAAGTGACCTCTTTCTGATATTTCTGAGGAACTCCAGCAAGTACGAGCATTTTGATTTGGGTTCTTTAGCCCACCACCTTAGCATGACCATTACAAGGCAACCTATCTGTCCATTTAATGTGCATAACAATAAATGTGGTATAAATGTAACTTTTTTTGCCTAAAGAATACATCACTGGAGGACAAATCACTGCTGGAGTCCCTGATAAATATAAGGAGTCAGGGAGTAATTAATGCCAATGGAGTTTGTCCAAAACTGAAATGTTGGTTCTTTGGTTTAGAGCAGTGATGGCGAACCTTTGCACCCCAGATGTTTTGGAACTACATTTCCCATGATGTTCATGCACTCTTCAGTGTAGTTGAGCATCATGGGAAATGTATTTCCAAAACATCTGGGGTGCCAATGTTCCCCATCACTGGTTTAGACATTAGACCCCATGTACACTGGGCGTTTAGTTGCGGTGCATGAAATTCTGACATTCAGGTGTGGGCAGAAGGCACAGGTGTCCCATCCAGCCTGGTGCCAATACCCTATCAGACTCTATGAGATGCTGACAACTACTAATGGGGTTGGATGGTACACCTAGTGGTATGAAGTTTGTACGCAGTATGCCCAAGAAGTCTGCACCTCTGCCCTCCATCTGTAGCTAAATGACAGAGCCCTATGCACTAGGTCTAAAGACCCAGAGTACATGGAGTCTTAAAGTATATATCAAGCCATAAACTTATTTTTCTAGTTTTGGACACAGTGGGGAAGTATTAGAACTGCTCCCTAAGAGAGATGTATGTTCATTTCCTGTTCTGTGGACAACGGTCAAGGGAAGATCTGCAAATGAGACATGGACAGAAACAAAAATCTAGACTTCCTCGACTCTACTGAAGATTTTTTGGTCTCTGTTGCTTTTGAAGAGTTCCCTTGACTTCCTGTCTGGTAAAACATTGTCAGCAGGGCAGGAAGTGAAAGTAAAGCCCTGTACACACGACCGGGATTCCCGGCGTTATAAAGTCCACCAGGAATCCCGACGGAAAAACCCGAGAACCTGCTCGGTAACTTTCCTTGTGTACACACGAGAGGTTTTCCCATTGGGAAAACTGTGGGAGAGCTTTGGCCGGGAATCCCGGCCATGTGTATATCCCCATAGGAAAACTGCCGGGTTTAAAACCGCCGGGAATCCCGGTGGGAAAGTAGAGAGCAGGTTCTCTATTTTCCCGCCGGGATTCCCAGCAGTTTTCCTGTCGGGAAAACTCCGAGGAAGCATACACACAGCCGGTTTTCCTGGCCAAAAGCTCTCCCCGCAGTTTTTCTGGCAGAAAAACCGGTCGTGTGTACGAAGCTTTAGTTTCCCTAATGGGGCCTTGGCTATCAAAAAAAAAAAACTGACAGAGATTTCAGCTCTTCTCCACTTTCTCCAAAATGAAGAAAATTTGTTTTGAATGGACTTAATAAATCACACCATTCCTATGTAGCATCAGTGCCTCATTGAAAACCATCAACAGAAGAGTATAGTTCTTTTTAAACAAACCTTTGCAAATGATGATTTGGTTGTAGCTTGGACGGTGGTTCTGTAATGATCAATGTGATATATTAGAATTCTTGTATACAAAGTGTATATAATATATATATATATAGTTGTATACTAAGTGGAAGACACAGTCAATGACTAGTTCCTGTGTACTGTTCTTGTATCATTAGGTCTTTTTAATAAATAATTCTCTTTTTATTGACTTCTACCCTGTGTCTTGTCAAGTATTGGATGGAATCATTCATAATTCAGTTCAGATTTTGTGATGGGTTCAGTGACATTTCCCAGCAAGATTCTCCGGAGAAGATTGATTTAAAAATGTCAGTGACGAAGGAAATGGAGCCTCTTGGAACTTTACCCAGTATGGAGGTTCTGTGTACACATTGCTAGAGGTGACACTATTTTTAAATGGGCGGCGAATCATAAAAAAACAAGATGGTTTATGTAAAAACATAAATGTGTACTTAACTGTAACTACTGGCAAAATCAAATAACCATATACATAATATAGTCTATATAGAGTTTTTTTTCCCCCCTTTTTGAACTGGTGTGACAATGCTTTTTGTTTATTCAGATCACAACAACAACGTTTGTCACCCTGTAGTCAGGGTAGTCCTTAGATGGACAAGTAGTTTTAAATGGATATTAATCGCTTGCAGGACATATAGGGCCAGATCCCACAAAAACCTGACGTAACTAAAAAATCCAACTCTTACGTTACACTGCCTTAAAGTTTCTACCTAAGTGCCTGATCCACAAAGCCTTATCTAGAAATTCAGGCAGTGTGTAACTAAATTCCGCCGGCGCAAGGCTTCTATTCAAATGGGGCGAGTCCCATAAAATGAGGCGCGCTCCCCGCGCCGGCCGTACTGCGCATGCGTCGGCCGTACTGCGCATGCGCGAAGTTACGTTTACGCCAGGTTTTGAGGATCGCGCCGGCTTAAAGTTGCGTCGGGGATAAAAAAAATGACAGCGGCATGCATTCCTGAGGGAGAACTCCATGCCCATTTTCAAAGAAAAAAACGGCATGGGTTCCCCCCCCAGGAGCATACCAGGCCCTTAGGTCTGGCATGGGTTGTAAGGAGACCCCCCCACGCCGAAAAATGACGTAGGGGGTCCCCCTACAATCCATACCAGACCCGTATCCAAAGCTCGCTACCCCGGCCGGCCAGGAAGGGAGTGGGGACGAGCGAGCGCCCCCCCCCCTCCTGAGCCGTGCCAGGCCGCGTGCCCTCAACATGGGGGGGTTGGGTGCTCTGGGGCAGGGGGGCGCACTGCGGGCCCCCCCACCCCAGAGCACCCTGTCCCCATGTTGATGAGGACAGGACCTCTTCCCGACAACCCTTGCCATTGGTTGTCGGGGTATGCGGGCGGGGGCTTATCGGAATCTGGAGTCCCCTTTAATAAGGGGGCCCCCAGATACCGGCCCACCACCCTAAGTGAATGGATATGGGGTACATCGTAACCCCTATCCATTCACCTGGAGGCAAAAAGTAAAAGTTAATAAACACACAACACAAGGCTTTTTTATATATTTTATTATTCTGCTCCGGACGCCCCCCCTGTCTTCGTTATTAGCTCAATTACCAGGGGGGCTTCTTCTTCCGCTCTCCGGGGGTCTTCTCCGCTCTCCGGGGGTCTACCGCTCTCCGGGGGGGCTTCTCCGGACTCCGGGGGGGCTTCTCCGGACTCCGGGGGGCTTCTTCCATCTTCTCCCCTCTTCCGCTCTTGACTCGGCGAACCCCGGTTCTTCTGCAGCTCTCCGCGTGCCTTCTTCTTCAGCGCTGGCTGCCTGCTATGTTTGTGTGTTAGCTCGATTTCAAACAGGCAGCCGGCGCGGTCTTCTGTGGCGTCAGGGTCTTCTCTTCTGTTCTTCTCGTCGCATCTTGTCACTGTAATGATGGAAGCGCGCCTTGCATCCCATTTATATAGGCATCACCGTCCCATCATGCTCCGGTAGGTACCCACGTGGTGGGTGCACGTGGGTAGGCACCCACCACTTGGGTACCTACCGGAGCATGATGGGACGGTGATGCCTATATAAATGTGATGCAAGGCGCGCTTCATCATTACAGCGACAACAGGCGACGAGGCAACATCGGAAGAACAGAAGACCAGAAGACCCTGACGCCACAGAAGACCGCGCCGGCTGCCTGTTTGAAATCGAGCTAACACACAAACATAGCAGGCAGCCAGCGCTGAAGAAGAAGGCACAGGAGAGCTGCAGAAGAACCGGGGTTCGCCGAGTCAAGAGCGGAAGAGGGGAGAAGATGGAAGAAGCCCCCCGGAGTCCGGAGAAGCCCCCCCGGAGTCCGGAGAAGCCCCCCCGGAGAGCGGAAGACCCCCGGAGAGCGGAGAAGACCCCCGGAGAGCGGAAGAAGAAGCCCCCCCTGGTAATTGAGCTAATAACGAAGACAGGGGGGGCGTCCGGAGCAGAATAATAAAATATTTTAAAAAGCCTTGTGTTGTGTGTTTATTAACTTTTACTTTTTGCCTCCAGGTGAATGGATAGGGGTACGATGTACCCCATATCATTCACTTAGGGTGGGGGGCCGGTATCTGGGGCCCCCTTATTAAAGGGGACTCCCAGATTCCGATAAGCCCCCGCCCGCATCCCCGACAACCAATGGCAAGGGTTTCGGGAAGAGGTCCTGTCCTCATCAACATGGGGACAGGGTGCTCTGGGGTGGGGGGGCCCCGCAGTGCGCCCCCTGCCCCAGAGCACCCAACCCCCCCATGTTGAGGGCACGCGGCCTGGCACGGCTCAGGAGGGGGGGGGCGCTCGCTCGTCCCCACTCCCTTCCTGGCTGGCCGGGGTAGCGTGCTTTGGATACGGGTCTGGTATGGATTGTAGGGGACCCCCTACGTCAATTTTCGGCGTAGGGGGGGTCCCCTTACAACCCATACCAGACCTAAGGGCCTGGTATGCCCTGGGGGGGAACCCATGCCGGTTTTGTTTTTACAAATTGACGTGGAGTTCTCCCTCGGGAAAGCATACCAAATGCCGTCGCTGCAATGGGCCTTTACAAGGTGTGACTAGTTTACACTTTGTAGAACCAGCCCTAATTTACACTTGCAAAATAACACTTACGGCGCAAAAAGGAAGCTAGAAAGCTTTGTGGATCGCCTTAAGTGCTAATTTGCATACTAGCAACGGCATTCGACTCGAAATGCCCCCAGCGGCGGATGCGGTACTGCATCCTAAAATTAGGCAGTGTAATTCAATTACACATGCCGGATCTTCTGTGTAACTTTGGAAAAAGCCTTTTGAGGATCGTTTCCAAAGTTACACACAGACTGAACAGCAGTTAAGTCGGAGTATCTCTTTTGAGGATAACCCCCATACTGTGGCAGGGCTGTGCTATGTGACAGATTAGGTACCTACATCGTAACAAGTGATCTGGTCTTCCAGGTCTGGGGCGTGTCGTGACGTCTGCTGGTGACCCGCCCCCGCTGTGATTGGACACAGTGCGGGAGCCAATCGGTTGGTCCAGCAGACGTGATGTCCACCAGGACCCGCCGATTATTTGGGAGACAGGCAGAAAGGCCATCTGCGTATGTAAACAAGGCAGACCGCCGTTCTGTGAAAGGGGAATGTACTGATCCTGTGTTTCTACTAAGCAGGAACAAGGATCTTTACCTTCTCCTAGCAAAACATCTCCCTCAGGCCCCGTGCACACGTCCGAGAAACTCGACGGGCAAAACACAACGTTTTGCTCGTCGAGTTCCTTGTGAAGCCGCCGAGGATCTCGGCGAGCCAAGTTTCCTCATTGACTAATGAGGAAATAGAGAACATGTTCTCTATTTGGCCCGACGAGATCCTCGTCGGTTTCCTCGGCCAAAAGTGTACACACGACCGGGTTTCTCGGCAGAATATGGCTCCGATCGAGTTTCTGGCTGAATTCTGCCGAGAAACTCGGTCGTGTGTAAGGGGCCTCACAGTTAGCAAGCACTCCCTAGGAACAAACATAACTCTTTGATTTTGCTGATGTTAACCTCTTCCCTGCCAGTGTCATTAGTACAGTGACAGTGCACATTTTTAGCACTGATCACTGTATTAGTGTCACTGGTCCCCAAAAAGTGTAAATTAGGTGTCCGATTTGTCTGCCACAATATCGTCCCGATATAAGTCGCTGATCAGCACCATTACTAGTAAAAAAAAAATAAAAATAAAGAAGAATAACCCAAAGCAATAACTTTTGTGCAAACCAATCAATATTCACTTATTGGAATTTTGTTTTTCCAAAAATATGTAGCAGAATACATATTGGCCTGTGGTATCCATACATTTCTATTTAATTGTGTCCTACTTAATATTTCTTCCATACGTACCCATTTTTTTTTGGTGTGTATATTTGTCCATTCTACCAGTCTGGCTAAATTAACAGCAAAATAATATCTTTTTATATCGGGGAGCCCCAACCCCCCTCCTTTTTTTTTCATGCTCAGCATTGAGTAGCTTAGTCTAGCCTTTTTACCTGCCCATATATATTTCAAAATTACTGTTTTAATTACTTTAAAAAAACTTTGCGGTATTTTTATTGGGAGCATTTGAAGTTTATTTGTTATTTTCGGTAATATCATCATTTTAAACGCATTAATCTTACCTATCCAGGAAATATGTTTTTTTGCAAGATTTTTTAGGTCTTGATTAATGTCGTTAATTAAGGGGACAAAATTAACCGGGTAAAGTTTTTCAATTGTTGGTGTAATTTTTATTCCTAAGTACGTTATAGCTTCTTTTTCCCATGTAAATGGGAGCTCTTTCTGTAGTTCTTCTGCTTCTTTTTTATCTATCCCCAGATTCAAAATTATCGTTTTTATCGGGTTTATTTTAAAGTTTGAGAGTTCGCCGTATCTTTTTATTTCCTTTATGACATTAGGGAGGGAGACTCTAGGTTTGTTTAAATGAGGGAATTGGGCACAAATACACATAGCATAACAAAGAACGTATTTAGAATATGGGACACAATATTTAGACGGGAAAAATGGGAGTATAACTCTCCATTAATCCCATTAGTAGGCACAAATTTTTTTCCACCAGGTAATGGAACACGTTTTGGAAAGCAACTGGGGGAGAAAAAACTAAAAGATATTGTCACACGGGGAAAAATTTAATTAAGACAAGATATAAAAATAGGAGAAGGGGAACAAAGGATGAGTGAATGGGAGTATTTGCAGTTAAAACACTTTGTGAGCACACTACCACAACCGATTAGGGATGATAAGACACTACACCCAATAGAAAAAATATGCAATACAGACAAGCCCCTGATACACGGTATATCAAAGGCATACGGGATATTAACGGAGCTCGAGACCCAGGAAACACTGCCCTTTTTAGAAAAGTGGGAAAGCGATTTGGGTAAAAGGATTGATAAATCACAAATGATAGGTGCAGTATATAACCACGCTTCAGATATGACCACCATAGAAGCAAACTATAAATGTATGGTTCGATGGCACCTGACTCCATCAAGAATGAATAAGATCCACCCAAAAAACTCAGAGCTATGTTGGAGAAACTGTAAGCAAAAAGGAACAACTCTGCATATATGGTGGGACTGTCCGAGAATACAGGAATATTGGAAAGAAATTTTGGAATATATTGTAGAAATAACAGGGGAGAGGATTCCATGTAGCCCGCTGCCCTGTTTGTTTCATGGAACTGAAAAAACAAAAAAACAATATGGAACAACTTTGGTCCCAGTGCTGCTAAACGCAGCAAAGGCCCTGATCCCAAAAAATGTCCAAAGAGGCCATCAATTAAAGAATGGATAGAAAGGGTGGAATATATAGAAGAGATGGAGTATCTTGCCTGTGGAGAGACAGGAGGAGAGGACAAATATAGGGTGGTTTGGGAAAAATGGAAATTGTTTAAATTTACAGAAAAGTTTGTCCAGGGAATGGCAGAAACAGATAGCTGAGAAACCAAAGAGAAGACTGCACGGCACACAGATCTAGGGAGGGGGGGGGAAGGGGGGGAGGGAAAAAAAAAAGGGGGTTAGTTATGTTAAAACAGCAAGTAAGGCAGTTAGACTTGTTAGTCGGGAAAAGAATAATTAATGGCTTAAAAATGACAAATCTGTAATTGTATAAAAGAAAGGAAACCCAAACATATGATATGGAAAAGAAAAAACAAAAGAAAATAGTATAAAATACCAACACGGAAAAAATTATTATAAGAAAAAAAAATAAAAGAAAATAATAAAAAATAAATAAAAAAATAAAAATAAAATAAACATAAGAAGGAATAAAAAAAAAAAAAAAAAACCACGGATGATGCGAAGCCACAAGAGAGACGCTATGGGCGGTCGAACCGTGAGCTAGTCTCGCTGCTACATGTGAGCAGAGTCTGACGTGAAAAAAAAAAAAAAAAAGAATACATATTGGCCTAAATTGATGAAGAAATTGTATTTTTATTTTTTATTTCATTGGATATGTTTTATAGCAAAAAGTAAAAAATATAGTTGTTTTTATTTTCATCAGTTTAGGCCAATAAGCGTATATTGATTACTTTGCGCAAAAGTTATAGCATCTACAAAATAGAAGATAACATTCATAGCAAATTCTAGCAGGACTGTGACATTGCGGCAGACAGTTCGGACACTTTTGACACTTTTTTTTGGGAACCAATGACATTTATACAGCGACCAGTGCTAAATGCACTGATTACTGTATAAATGATGGTGAAAGGGAAGAGGTTAACACTAGGGGGCGATCAAGGGGTTAAGTGTTTCTAACTGTGGGGGTGGGACTGACTGGTAGAGGAGGTACATCGCTGTTCCTGATTACTATTGTAGCATTACCCCCGAAGGAACTGCTGGTTTGTTTTGGGTGGCACGTTACCTCTGTGTCTCCGCCGTCTAGGGTATTTGATGAGAGTTGTAGTAAATGGAATGTCCACACAACAGGTGTCTTTTCTGTGCTTTTATTACCCAGCCGGGTAAAAACAGTAGAACTTGGTGAAGAGTGAAGAGATAGCAAAATGGAGAACAACAGATTCAGGTGTATGTAGATAGGAAAAAGTCCTGCTTCCAACGACAACTTCTACTTCACCACTCTAGCCAGAGTGGGCACAGCGCATCTGGACAGACCTCTCTCACAAGCCTGGCAGCCAGAATGTCACTCGAACTTGGGGTTAAGTCTCTGCCACAGATTCTCCCAATGGTTGAAAATAATGGAGATAATAGTGGTCCGGAATCCTCCTTAACAGATTCAACACCCGGATCTCCTTCAGGTAGTTTTGGTTAGGTTATCGACCGATAGGCGACCAATGTCCAGCCTTTCAGTACCCGGTTTCCCTGGTCCCCCCATGGATAGTCAGGCCCCTCTTGGAACACCAGCCTCTCTTGGCACTCCTCAGGCAGACTCTCCATCGGACAGCTTCTCCTCTAACAGGACAGACAGTTCTGGACCTCATCAGATTGGAGACCCAGTCATTCACTGGACCCCAGCAGTAGATCAGATGCTCTGGACCAATGTGGTCCTGGAACCAGGATCACTGCGTAGCACGCACCCCCCGGCCCGGAAGGCCATTTGCCAGGGGGTGCCGTGGAATGGCTACCCTGAAGGTGGGTGCCGCACAGGAAGAAGACCCAAGAAAATGGCGTCTGCCTCATAAATACCCCTCCCCAGCATGTACATCGAGGAAAACCTCCTTCTTATAGGCTCCCGGAAAAAAGCATCCAAACCCTTGACTCCACTGCTGCCACCTGTCGGCCTGGGGTGTGATCAGCACCCCAGAAATGACAGCATGAACCCACAGCACAGCCAAAGCTGAGACAGAGGCTTCAAATTTAAACAGATTAACCTAGTCAGAGTCACTTAACTCTCTGACTTTCTAAATTTTCACTAGCACCGGTTCTGAAAAGTAACCAGGAGCTACACAATGGGCCAGATTCAGAAAGGACTTACGACGGCGTATCTCCAGATACGCCGTCGTAAGTCTGAATATGAGGCGTCGTATCTATGCGCCTGATTCAAAGAATCAGATATGCCAGAATTTGTCCAAGATACGACTGATGTAAGTCTCTTACGCCGTCGTATCTTAGGTGCATATTTACGCTGGCCGCTAGGGGCGCTTCCGCTGATTTACGCGTCGAATATGCAAATGAGCAAGATACGCTGATTCAGAAACGTACTTGCGCCCGTCGGATTTAGCTACGCCGTTTACGTAAGGCGTATGTCCGGCGTAAGTTTACCCCTCATAAAGCAGGGGTAAGTCATGTTAAGGTATGGACGTCGAAAACGTCAGAACAGCGTCCTATTTTATGTCGTTTGCGTGAATGGGGATGGGCGTAGGTTACGTACACGTCGACAAAGCATTGAGCCGACGTATCTTAGGGAGTATTTGCGACGTGATTCTGAGCATGCGCCGTTCGTTCGGCCCCTCATTTACATGGGGTTACGGCTCATTGTAATACAACACGCCCACTGCCTTGATAATTTGAATTAAGTGGGCTTACACCGGCCCATTTACGCTACGCAGCCGTAACTTAGGGCGCAAGTTCTTTCTGAATACGGTACTCGCCTCTCTAAGTTACGGCGGCGTAGCCTATATGAGATGCGCTACGCCCGCCTAAAAATATACGCCAGTCTTTCTGAATCTGGCCCCAGATCTCTCTCTACTTCCCTGTCAGAATGGGGATCTGTCTGTTTACATTGACAGATCCTCATTCTGGCTCTTTGAGGAGCGATCGCGGGTGGCCAGTTGAAATCGTGGCCGCTGGCCACGCGCATCAGCTCCCCCTGCATGCAGCGAGCCACGGTATGGCAATTTGCGGGAACAAGCCGCCATGACGGCGGCTAGTCGGCAAGTGGTTAAGAGACATACATACTTTTAGTTCAGTTGTCCTTTAACACTTAGGTAATTGGCTGTCACATAATCTCTGCCGGTAACTGTGCCAGGGAGCGCGTAGGACGCATGCTCTTGGCACAGCTGTTTTTGCAATATTAAGGCCCACCTGGCGAGAGGCCGCATATGTTCGTGCTGTCGGCATCAAGAGGTTAACAAACCCAACCCCCCCAAAATGACCTTCCATCATCACTCCTGCATACAGTCTTTGCATAGACAGGTCCTCTTTTATATGTGAATGTGTGCGTCAGCCCCGTTCCTATGAGTATGGCCTCGTACACACGGCCGAGGAACTCGACGTGCCAAACACGTGCCAAACGACGTGCCAAACACGTGCCAGTTCAGTCCTGGAGCCGCCGAGGACCTCGGCGGGCCGAGTTCTCCCATAGAACAACGAGGAAATAGAGAACATGTTCTCTATTTCCTCGCCGAGGTCCTCGTCGGCTTCCTCGGCCGAAATTGTACACACGGCCGGGTTTCTCGGCAGAATTCAGCCAGAAACTCGGTCGGAAGCTGAATTCTGCCGAGGAAACTGGTCGTGTGTACGAGGCCTAAGTCGTATTCATGGCAGTCTTTAGTCATCTAGAGGAGTACAGCTTGCCTCTAGGAATTAATAGGGTCCGGTGCACATGCACAGTAAGAAGAGGTACTGGCAGGAATGTTTTCTGATCAAAGACAGGACTACACATTCAAATATATTGTTGGAGTGGAGAGAGGTCATTATTTCATAGGGCCGGCTGCACTCTGGGGGGGAGGGGGGGTGTATGTGTTATTTAAACATTTCCAGACCTAAAAGCATTTCTAGATCAGATTGCTCAAAAATAGGGAGAAATATTTAATTATTTTTTTGTAAATAGCATTTATTTTTTCAAATAGAAAGCACTTTGTACAGTGTTCTACATGAAACGATAAAGAAATATACCACACAGCTAGCTTACATTTAGAACAATATCTGGAAGTCAATAAACCAGCAGCCAGAACAGACGGAAAAAGAGGCTCGCTGTTCAGAGACCAGCTTTCAAAGCAATTTACAAAGCAGCGAGTTCCGTACTAGAGAGATTATTGTAGCATAACATATTCAACCAGAAAGGTAGAACATAGAAAAATAAGAGTATAATTGTTCAAAGACGACTCCATGTGTACCAATGTCAATCTAGATATTAAATCCATCTCTACAATGAATGTGTTACAAAGTAAATCAAAACCAGTAAAAGTAGTAAGAAAGAGAAGAAATAAAAAGAAAGGCAAAAGAAAATGAAGAACTCTCCAGAACACCGACCGCCCTCTGAGAAGGAGGAACTAATAGCTATCCAGGAGGTCCCTCCATGGTGGGTCTGAAGTAAGATGATCGAGCTCCCAGACCTTATTGTGTTTATCAAGAGTATTAGTTAGGCATGCTGTAAAGGGATTCCATGAGTTCAACATCTTTAATTCTGGAATACAACTCAACAGAGGAGGGAGGTTCTCTCTTTTTCCAAGCTCCAAGAATAAGACGTGCCCCACTTTTTTTAAGCAGTTTTAAAGCGAGTAGGGGGAGGTAAGCCTAGTAGGAATATTTTGGGGAGAAAGGGAAAGCTCAAATCAAATAAACATTGAAGCAGATGATGGACCAACTGCCAGTATGGTTCAAGAGACAGACATTGGTAATATATATGCAGCAAGGAATATTGAAGCATCTCCAGCAGTGGTCACTAGCTGTTGGATGAATAGCATATACACATAATAGCATGTAGAAGCTCAGGTGTTAAATACCAAAAATCGAGAACTTATTATTATTCATATAGAGTGTACATATAGAGCTCTTCACAGCATGAGACCAAATCACTTGCCAAGCTTCTAAGGACAATTCCTCACCTATAGACCTTTCCCATTTGTGCATGTAAACATGTTTTCCCTGTATTTGCATTAGAAAAGCATTCAGAATTTTGTAAATATCGGAGATTAAATATTTAGTTTATTACAGACCTTTATATGGAATTGACAATTTACACAGCGCTTTACATTCACATCAGTCCCTGTCCTCAAGAAGCTTGCAATCTAAGGTCCCTATCTCACGTGCATACTGGGGATAATTTAGAGAGGAGCCAATTAACCTACTAGCATGTCATTGAATTTAAGAAGAAAACCATTGCAAGGTAAGGGAGAAAATGTAAATTCCATGCAGATAGTGTACTGACTACGATTTTAACCAAAGTCCACAGTTCTACAAAGCATAAATGCTAACCACTAAGTCAATGTGCTGCAATATGTTTATTTAATAGCATTGTGCAGGCGACTTTGAGCCCACTCACCCCATCCTCCAACAGCCTTCTATATGTGTGCTTAGTTTATACACTGACAGTCATAACTTAATGAACACCTGCCTAAACTTGAGTAGGTCCTTCTTTGTCACCACAACAGTCCTGACCCGTAAAGGTATAGATTCCACTAGACCTTTTCCAACACATCCCACATATGCTCGATAAAATGAATATCTGGAAAACTTGGAGGCCAAGTGATCACCTCAAACACCTTGTTGTGTTCCATAAACCATTTTTGCAGTGTGGCATGGTGCATTATCCTGGTGAAAGAGACACCACCATCAGGGAATACCACTTCAATAAAGCGGTGTACTTGGTCAACAACAATGTTTAGGTATTTGGTGCGTGTAGGAGTAACATTCACATGAATGGCAGGGCCCAAGGTTTCCCACAGTACATTGGCCAACTCATCACACTGCCTCTGTCAGTTTGTCTTCTTCCCATACTGCATCCTGGTGCCATCTCTTCCTCAGGTAAGCGATGCACACGCACATGGCCATTCGAATGATGTAAAAGAAAACGTGATTCATCAGACTAGACCACCTTCTTCCATTGCTCTGTCGTCCAGTTCTTATGCTCACATTCTCATTGTAGGCACTTTTAGCTATGGGACAGAGGTCAGCATGGGCACCTTAACAGGACTGCCGCTACACACCCCCATACACAACAAACTGCAATGCCCATTGTTTCTGCTTTCAACACATCAACTTCAGAGACACTGTTTATGGACTGGGTATAATGGGTTAGGAACGAAAGGATGTCATATCGTTTGATGGAAATTATTAATCTATAGAGGGCTGAATTCAAAGATTCCCTGAAAATCAAAGTGAAAAAATTATGCAGCAGGCTAGTCCATTTTGCTGATATTTCAATACAGCAACTCAAAATGGTACTCAGTAGTTTTTATGGCTCCCACATGCCTGACAACATCGGGGCATGATCCTAATGAGACGACAAATGGTGTCCTGGACTATTTCCTCCCAGGTCTAAAACCAGGGCATCACCGAGCTCCTGAACAGACTGAGATGCAACCTTGCGGCGTCGGATGGACCAAAACAATGTCCCAGAGATGTTTTATTGGATTTAGGTCAGGCGAGCATGGGGGCCATTCAATGGTATCAATTCCTTCATCCTCCAAGAAGTGGCTGAATACTCTTGCCACATGAGGCCAGACATTGTCTTGCACCAGGGGGAACCCAGAACCCACTGCAGTCAGGGTGCCATTGTCTAGCCTGCAGAGGTATGTGCATCCCTCCATGGATATGCCTCCCCAGACCATCACTGACCCACCACCAAAGCCATCATGCTGAACAATGTTACAGGCAGCATAATGTTTTCCACGGCTTCTCCAGATCCTTTCAAATCTGTCACATGTGCTCAGGGTGAACCTGCTCTCATCTGTGAAAAGCACAGGAGGCCAGTGGCGGACCTGCCAATTCTGGTGTTCAATGGCAAATACCAATCGAGCTCCACAGTTCTGGGCATTGAGAACAGAGCACACTAGAGGATGTTGGGCCCTCAGGCCACCCTCAAGAAGTCTGTTTCTGATTGTTTAGTCAGAGACATTCACACTAGTGGCTTGCTTGGCTTGAGGTAATTTTGTAGGGCACTGGCAGTGCTCATCCTGTTCCTCCTTGCACAAAAGAGGCAAATATCGGTCCTGCTAATGGATTAAGGACCTTCTATGGCCCTGTCCAGCTCTCAAAGAGTAACTGCCTGTCTCCTGGAATCTCCTCCATGCTCTTGTGGACGCAACAAACCTTCTGGGCATGGCACGTATTGATGTTCAATCCTGGAGAAGTTGGACTGCCTGTGCAACCTTTGAAGGGTTAAGGTATCGACTTGTGCTACCAGCAGTGACACTGACCCTAGCCAAATGCAAAACTGGTGAAAAACATTTAGAAAAGATGATTAGGGGAAAAAAATTCAGACACCTCCACCTGAAAAAACATTCCTGTTTTGGAGGTTGTCTCATTGTTGCCTATCTAGTGCACCTGTTGTTAACCCCCCTGACGGTAAACCCGAGCGCGACTCGGGGTTGGTTTTACATGTTAGGATCGGCAAACCCGAGTCGCGCTCGGGCTGGACGGGCTTACCTTTCGCTGGATCCACAGGCTTGGTTTACTCACCTTGTCCCTGGATCCAGCGATGCCACCCGCTGTGTGAGCGAGCGGGACCTCCTCGCTCGATTCACAGTCCCCGTGTGACGCCGATCTCCGTTCCCTGCGACGTTACGACGCACGGGGACGGAGAACGGCGCCAAATTCAAAAAAGTAAACAAACACATTACATACAGTATACTGTAATCTTATAGATTACAGTACTGTATGTAAAAAATACACACCCCCCTTGTCCCTAGTGGTCTGCCCAGTGCCCTGCATGTACTTTTATATAATAAAAAATGTCATTTCTGCCTAAAAACTGTAGATTGTCCAAAAGTGTCCCTTTATGTCAAAAATGGTTTTAGATCAGCTAGAAAACAGCGATAATAAATTATAATCACTTGCAGAATTGTGCGATAGCGATTTGCGGGGAAATTCGTCATAAAAAAAATAAAATAATGACAGCGACAATTCTGCAACTGCAAATTTCAGTGATTTTGAGTTGATTACATTATTGAATAATTTTTATTATAATTATATTATTATTTGTTATAATTATTTATAATTATTTATTATATTATAATTTATAATTTTGTTTTAAAAAAAAAAATCATACCCGGGATGCCTACAAGACTCTTGCTTGGTCAGATTTAAGTGAGTTATTTCTAAAAATTACAGGCCTACAGTATAAAACGCCAATTTCCTTGCAAAATAAATGTACCGCTTTTGGTACGTAATTCCAGACAGAATCATACCGCCAGGGAGGTTAAACACTGAAACAGCTGAAACTGATTAACAACCCCCTATGCTACTTAACTGACCAGATCAATATCCCAGGAGTTTAACTGACTTGATGCTATACTCTGATTAAAAAGTGTTACTTTAATTTTTTTGAGCAATGTATAATCTAAAAATAAAATAAAAATGTGATTATAAATTTA
Organism: Rana temporaria; assembly: GCF_905171775.1. Taxonomy (NCBI): domain Eukaryota; kingdom Metazoa; phylum Chordata; class Amphibia; order Anura; family Ranidae; genus Rana; species Rana temporaria. Next base: position 53,269,198 of record NC_053490.1, read on the forward strand.
ATTTTTTTTTATTTTATGTATATACTGTATAACCCAATTCTAAATATCACACCTGTTACATAAAATATCAACTTAATTAATACTACTCAATAAAAACCTATAAACACAGATTTTGAAAAATTAGAGCTAATTGTATAGGGGTTTAATGCTTATCATTAACAAAACTACATGCAGTGTGATATTTAGAATTGGGTTACTGCTTTTGCATATAATACATTTATAAAATATTGTACGCTGTCCTGCCCCATTGGGAGTATAAAGAAGAGACTTTTCTTAGACATTATGGAAATAGACAAGTACTCTTGATTTTGAGACACTGGAGGTCTATTCAACATATAATGTCTCAATGCCTCCTATAACGTCTAATGTCTCCAGCCTACGGAAATAAGTGACAGAGTCCCCAATGTGCTGTTCAACCAGCCATGATAAATGACAGAGACCAGGCCCCTAGGCACACAACAGGCCCAACGCACCCACCTAAGTCACCTTGTGGCTTATCCAGCCCTGCCTTTCATGGATTTCCTTCACGTATAATTTAAAAAAAAAATACCAAGGAATACTGCTACTAGAGGCTGGGACCATAATTCATGTTCATGGTCAATCCTGTGGGGAAATGTCACTATCTTAGACTCTAATGCCGCGTACACACGGTCGTTTTTCGTCATGAAAAAAAATGACATTTTTAAAAACGTCATTTAAAATCATCGTGTGTGGGCTTCACATCGTTTTTCGGCTTCTGAAGGTTGTCCAGGTACTTTGTCACCGGTATGTCCTGAGGATGCTAAAGAGCCAGGACCTTTGTAAATATACAAGATGCAGAATAAAGGCTGAACTGAAGCCATGAATTGATAGTGAGAGGCTCCAACGGCAAGCTGGAGGTAATGCTGGTGTACAGGAAAGATGGATAAGTAGTGATATGCATCTTATGCCTTTTTTCTGATGAAAAAAGTCAGACAGAATTTTTTCATCAGATATTCCGACCGTGTGTGTGCCCCATCGGATTTTTTCCATCGGAAATTCTGACGGACTTAGAAAGAGAACATCTATGTGGGACTCCAACGGAGAAAAAAACATGCATGCTCAGAATCAAGTCGACGCATGCTCGGAAGCATTGAACTTAATTTTTCTCGGCTTGCCGTAGTGTTGTACATCACCGCGTTTTGGACAGTCAGAATTTGGTGTGACAGTGTGTATGCAAGACAGCTTGAACGGAAATTCCGTCGGAAAAATCCATCTGAGTTTATCCCGATGGAAATTCCGATCGTGTGTACAGGGCATTAGATGTTCACCAAATACAAGAAATCTCCTTGGTGCAGGGAATCAATGGCCAACCACAGAGACTATGGGCCAGATTCACCAAAGAGATACGACGGCGTATCTGCTGATACGCCGTCGTATCTCTGTTTCTATCTATGCGACTGATTCATAGAATCAGTTACGCATAGATATCCATAAGATCCGACAGGAGGCCGCCGGCGTAGTTTTCATCGCAAGTGCTTTGTGAATCAGGCACTTGCAATGAAAACTTGCGGTGGTGTAACGTATCTATGATACGTTACGCCGCCGCACTTCTACCAGAATCTGGCCCTAAATTCCTGATCTTGTGCGCTGGATAAATACTTTCAGGGCCTTGAGATTGTGCATAAGGTGGATGCCACCTTATGGTTTGAGAACCGGGAAAAAGTTCAAGCTTATAGGAGATGACTATTTCTAATGAAGATGGGAAGATGGGATTCAAGCCCAATCGGTTTCATTTTCTAACCTGCTCTAGAATAAAGGCATCTAGGATATAACAGGTTACTATGGCAGCAAAAAAAGGTTCACCTTTTCTTTCTTTCATATTCATTTTTTTTTAGTCTCAATGATTTTTCCTATCTCTTTGTAACATGATTATTTTTTAGATATTTTCATGCCTACAAACATATTCAAAAGTACAAAATGGTATTTTAGAAATTTGTACTACTGAAAAAAAGTGTAACCTTAAAACATGAACATCATGTTCTACATTTTTTTCCTCCATCATTTTGCAAACATTTAAAAGAAGACAATGGCATCAGAAGCGCTGACATGTTTTGAATATGATAGCCATGCTACAATGGAAGACATTATATCTTTGCAGCACTAGAAAGCTTTAATCCTAATGGGATAAAGCAAAATATTTTCACGAGCAAGTATAACATTTCAAATCAAAATGAGTTTGTCGCCTTTTTGCTCCTTAGAAATGCTGTAAAAAAAGATTTGAGGATGCTTTTCTTGGAATCGGTGTCATGATGATGTTTTTTTTTTTTTAAAAGGACATCTGGGATGAGAAAGAACTATTTGATCTCAATCCTTTAAAAGTTCCACTTGTAACAGATCAGAAATTGTTTCAATTTACAATGGGAAAATCATGTTCACTGAGCCGTGTGGTCAACAAAGAAGAGACCGAAATTGGTATTTCTGAAGTATTGACCTGCTGCTGTTCTGATCATTAACAGCAACTGAACTGGCCAGTGGCCACAGAACCAGAACCCTTTTGTAATTTAGAAGACTGCAACCTGTGCTATTAAAAAAAGGAAAAAGTACTATTTTATTGTTTCTATGTAACAGTCTTTTGTGTGTGATTTTCCAAATTTCTGTTTTCTTTGACAACCTACTGGTTTTGGTCAACATGTCACTGCTAAGTATACTAGGTTGTCATAAGCCGGTAGCACCCACCTACCTCCAGAGACTTACTTAGATATCATGCACTAATGCAGCGTACACACGGTTGTGAAAAAAAATGACGTTTTTAAAAAAGTCATTTAAAATCATCGGGCCAGATCCACAGAGAGAGTACGCCGGCGTATCTACTGATACGCCGGCGTACTTTCAAATTGCCCGCGTCGTATCTTTAGTTTGAATCCTCAAACCAAGATACGACGGCATCTGGGTTCGATCCGACAGGTGTACGGCTTCGTACGCCTTCGGATCGTAGATGCAATACTTCGGCGTCCGCTGGGTGGAGTTTGCGTCGTTTTCCGCGTCGGGTATGCAAATTAGCTATTTCCGACGATCCACGAACGTACGCGCGGCCGTCGCATTTTCTTATGTCGTCTCTAGTTGGCTTTTTCCGGCGTATAGTTAAAGCTGGTATTTTGCGGCGTATAGTTAGACTTGCCATGTTAAGTATGGCCGTCGTTCCCGCGTCAAAATTTGAATATTTTTTTTTTGCGTAAGTCGTCCGTGAATAGGGATGGACGTAATTCACGTCTAAGTTAAAAAAATTACGTTGGTACGTCATTTAGCGCAATGCACGGCGGGAAATTTAGGGATGGCGCATGCGCAGTTCATTTGGCGCGGGGACGCACTTCATTTAAATGAAACACGCCCCCTACTCGCCGATTTGAATTACGCGCCAAGAAATACACTACACAAATTCTTTGTGGATTCAAAGAATTAAAAAGTAAGTTACAGCGGCGTAGCGTATCTCACATACGCTGCGCCTTTCTAATTGTATGTGGATCTGGCCCATCGCGTGTGGGCTTCACATCGTTTTTCGACTTCTGAAAAACGACAAAAAAAAAATTGAACATGCTGCATTTTTTCACGTCGTTTTTTAAAATGTCGTTTTTCGGGTTGTAAAAAATGATCGTGTGTGGGCTAGAACGACGTTTTAAACCTGGGCATGCCCAGAAGCGAGTTATGAGACAGGAGCGCTCGTTCAGGTAAAACTACCATTCATAATGGAGATAGCACATTCATCACGCTGTAACAGACAAAAAAGCGCGAATCGTCTTTTACTAACAAGGAATCAGCTAAAAGCAGCCCAAAGGCGAATAGAACTTCCCCTTCAGAGTGCCGTCGTATGTGTTGTACGTCACCGCGCTTTGTTCATCATTTTTCAAAAACGATGGTGTGTGGGCAACATCGTTTTTAATGATGAAGTTGGAAAAACTTTGTTTTTTGGACATGCTGAAAAACCTTGTTTTTTTTCATGCCGAAAAACAACCGTGTGTACGCGGCATTATAGTTAGCTCTAAATGATGATGATGTACTTCTGTCTAAGCCCCACCCTTTGTGTCATGTAAAAGCTTTTGCTAGAATGTCTTTTTTGAGGCAACATTGAAGTCTACGATATGCCAAGATGCTTTTCAACCATATAGGCTACCAAACAAAAGAGAGGTGGTTTCATGTTTCCTGAACTAAAGGACTCTCCTGAAGATTCCCTGCATGTCGTACAAATCTGTGAAATGTCTAAAGAGTGTCAGATATTTAATAAAAATATGGTGCAAAAGTTCTAGGCAGGAGTGAAAAAATTCTGAAAATTAAGAATGCTTCAAGAAATAGAAGTGTAAATAGTTTATTATTTTTTTTTTTCAATGAACCAAATGGAAAGTAAAGGAACAGAAGATAAATCTAAATCAATATTTGTTGTGACCACCCTTTGCCTTCAAAACAGCATCAATTGTTCAATTCTTCTAGGTACACTTGCACACAGTTTTTGAAGGAGCTCGGCAGGTAGGTTTTTCAAAACATCTTGGAGAACTAACCACAGATTTTCTGTGGATGTAGGCTGCCTCAAATCCTTCTGTCCCTTCATGTAATCCCAGACAGACTCTATGATGTTGAGATCAGGACTTTTTGTTCTTCCTTACACTGAAGATAGTTCTTAATGACATTGGCTGTATGTTTGGGGACTTTGTCCTGCAGCTGAATACGTTTGGGGCCAAGCACACACCTCACTGATGGTATGGCATTATGGGTAAGTATCTGCCTGTTTTTTCCGTAAACATAGAAATAATAATGAAAAATTTGCATGGCTTTAAAAAATTTGGCACAAGGCTTTCGACTAATCCACGCCACCAGAAATGTGTCACAAATGCCTTGTTGAATTGCCCCTATTGCGTATTAAAGCTCAATAAGTATAAATATGTTCACAGATTCAGCAGTGTTTGACAGAACAAGATTTTATCAGTAGATGTACCATAGAAAATAAAAAAAATAGGTTGTGATGTAGCATGTTTAACTAAGGTTGATGTTACACTGGTTATCCTGGTGCTGGCAATAGTAAAATGTGTAAAATGATAACGAATATACCTGAAATTCGGACAAAAATGCATTTGGATGAAAACGAATGCACATGTCTATCAGATAGCTTAACAAGATACAGAAAGGCATTTGAGCACAATAAGGCATTGTTCACACAAGTGAGTGGTTTGACTGGATATCTAAGGCCCCTAAACATGCCATGGCTGGGGCAAATGTATCTAGAGTTGCCGAGTTTGATAGGCAGCATTGACTTTACCCACTGTAGTCAGTGAGACCACAGCACAACTATAAGCCAGAAGCTTGGCTTGCAATTGTGGTGCATTAGTTCCATGAGAAATCGATGTTCCAAAAAATAAATAAAAAATAAACACAAAAAAACAGGCATTCAGGGGGTGGCAATATTCCCTCCCAAACACCTGAAGGTTGCTATTCTATCACCCTTCAAAAAGTGAGAAAAAAGTAATTGGAAATCTTCTTCCTTTTTTTCAGCACCTAAAACATAAAAAAAAATTATATTTGGGCTTACAAGAACAGCTTCCTCCACAGCTACCCCACCCCTGAACCTTCCCCATACTGTATGTTAAGCTTCTTTTTTTTATATAGTATACCTTTTTCTGATGCCTTCTGGCCAATCATGTGACACACAAGCTCCTTTTCTTATTCAATATTCAGCCGTGTACAGTTCTTGGAGACACATTGAGCCAGATTCATAGAGAGTTACGCCGGCGTATCAGTAGATACGCCATCGTAACTCTGAATCTACGCCGGTGTTAATTTAAGCGTATTCTGGAAACCAGATACGCTTAAATTAGGCTAAGATACGAGCGGCGTAAGTCTCCTACGTCGTCGTATCTTAAAGTGTAATTTTTAGGCTGGCCGCTAGGTGGCGCTTCTGTTAAGTTCGGCGTAGAATATGTAAATGACTAGATACGCCGATTCACGAACGTACGTGCGCCCGTCGCAGTAAAGATACGACGTTTCTGTAAGAGATACGCCGCGTAAAGATAAAGCTGCCCCCTAGGAGGCGTAGTCAATGTTAAGTATGGCCGTCGTTCCCGCGTCGAAATTTGAAAAATTTACGTTGTTTGCGTAAGTCGTCCGTGAACAGGGCTGGATGTAATTTACGTTCACGTCGAAAACAATACATCCTTGTGGCGTACTTTGGAGCAATGCACACTGGGATATGTACACGGACGTCGGGTCACCCTCCATTAACATAAAACATGCCCCCTCATCCTCATTTGAATTAGGCGCGCTTACGCCGGCCCCATTTACGCTACGCCGCCGTAAGTTAGGAGGCAAGTACTTTGTGAATACAGTACTTGCCTCTCTGACTTAAGGCGGCGTAGCGTAAATACGATACGCTGCGCCGCCTTAAAGATACGCACCCCTACCTGAATCTGGCTAAGAGAGTGGTGTTACGTTCCCAACAGATCACTGAGATCTGCTGATCAGGCAAATCTGACTGTCCCTAAATTTAGAAGAACTAAATGTGGAGGGAGGACGTTGGATGCGCAGGGCTCAATATTCTGGAATTCTCTACCTCTATATATAAGACGTGAGAAGGATTTACTAAAATTCAGGAAATTTTTAAAAACGTTCCTATTTGTTCAAGTGTATGGCCCTAATTAGGGTAAGATATTAGTATTGGTATGGTATTTTAGCTTTTTTAAATGTTATTATGTATTTTATATTGTTATCTTATAGTATGAGAGATGTGTTCTGTATTTTTTCATATGTTGGTTCTATGAGCGCATCGAGGCCTGCTGGTAATGACTGCGCTCTCAATAAGCATTTTAAATAAATAAATAAATAAATCTGCTCTCTGTACAATATAAACACACTATGAAGATAGTCAGAATGACACTCATTCAAAGGGTTGAAGCCATGACACAATTAATAGAATGTCCTTAGTCTTCTGGGTTGAATGACTCTGGATGTGGACACCTTAAGGAGAAAAAGGAAGTACTGTAGCAGAAAACTTCAAATTGAAGGCAAGTATTGCAGCCTGAGCTTTCTTTATTTTATTAACTGGATGGAGACACTTATTTGAAAAAAATGCATGTAGTTGAGTTTAAGAATGCTCTACACTAGTTCAGTGGAAGACTTTTGTTTCCTTTTAGCCAAGAGCACAATACCCTATGAGATTATACTTTCTTGTTATGAGTCTACTAATTATGACAGGGCCTGAGAAAGGCCACAGGTATACACTTTAGGTGTCAGAATCCAGAGAGCCTCTAATTTGCATATTATTAGTTCCCCCATAGGCATTTGGCAGGACAATACAAGGTTGTTTCATAGTTCCATGTCTTATTTCTTTGATTCGACTGGTGTTCTTCAATGCTTTTTACAAAAAAAATAAGTTAATGGAATTTCACTGCACTTTTGAAATTATGGCTAAATTATAGCAGCGCTAATTGGCAGCAAATTACATTTTCAAATTTGACTTTATTTTGGAGTGGATTGGATTTTACATCAACAGAACAGGCAATGCTCTGCCAGTAATTATTTGTGTAATTATAAAAGCTTTCATACAACTTTTAATCATAATCCATAATTATGTACAGTCAGCTGTGTCTGCTTCATAATTCTGTATAGGATTAGCTACCAAAGAATGAAACCAGGAGTTTGCTTAATAGGGCAGAGGGGAGAAAATAAGAGAATGTAAAGAATTATCCAGAAATCTATATGTTCCATCCTGACTCACCTAAGGTTTTTATAGTGTAGTAGTCTTCAGTGAATATGTTGTTGAGTCAACTGCGTAAAGCTGAACTCCGGTCAATGCAGAAGCAGTGGTCCTTTATCGTACATGAGGATGTTGAGGGCCCACCCACATTCTGGGGCTGCAGTGGATAGAAGAAGAGTGCAAGAATAAGGTAAGTATTCCCCTACTTACCATAACCCCCTGTACTGGGCGGCTATGGCCACTCTAATCCATCAACCTGGTTTATCTTGTAACTGATTTTTATATCAGCACTCAGTCAGCAATGGTTCTCACTCCAATGCCCAAAACAGATCCTGATAGAGGGATTGTGCAGATGTGTACATGGAACAACAGTATGTTTATCAGAAAGTGCATTCCAGCAGACTTTACAATAAAGCCCAAATCACAAATGGACAATTTTTTTTTTTAATGTGTGTGGGTACTCATTTAGTTTAGGAGGGGTCTAATAAAGAGTATTACTTACCCGCAAGCTTCCTTCCTACTGATTTCAGTAGTGACAACCAGTTCCTCAATGCCCCTGGTCACCCATACCCTCCCCTATGTAATCATATACAATGTAGGACCGGTGTGTAGGTGATGATTTCAAGGGCACACCCACATTCCAGGGTGGGAGAAAAGAAGACCATAGCTAGAAGTAAGGTAAGCATTCCCCTATATTAGGGCCACCTGGACTAAATGAGCATTATAACATGCATATACAAGGGAACACCCATATGTATGCATTTTTTAAGCAGACTGGATTTAGTGCATAATCCTTTGCTGCTCCCTCCCTGCGCTAAACATGTACCTACACTGAGCAAAATTATAAATTATAAATGCAACACTTTTGTGTTTGCCCCTACTTATCATGAGCTGAACTCAAAGATCTACATGTATGACTTTTTCTATGTACACAAAATGCCCATTTCTCTCAAATATTGTTAAAAAATCTGTCTAAATCTCTGTTAGTGAGCACTTCTCCTTTGCCGAAATAATCCATCCACCTCACAGGTGTGGCATATCAAGATGCTGATTAGACAGCATGATTATTGCACAGGTGTGCCTTAGGCTGGCCACAATAAAATGCCACTCTCAGGCCTCGTACACACGACAGAGTTTCTCGGCAGAATTCACCGAGAAACTCGGTCAAACCCGGATTCTGCCGAGAAACTCGTCTGTACACTTTTGGCCCGATGGAGCTGCCGAGGAACTCGTCGAGAAAATAGAGAACATGTTCTCTATTTTCTCGTTGTTCTATGGGAGAAGGCGTCCCGCCGAGCTCCTCGGCGGCTTCATCCCTGAACTCACCGAGGAACTCGACGTGTTTGGCACGTCGAGTTCCTCGGCCGTGTGTACGGGGCCTAAAATGTTCAGTTTTGTCACACAGCACAATGCCACAGATGTCACAAGTTTTGAGGGAGCGTGCAATTGGCATGCTGACTGCAGGAATATCCACCAAAGCTGTTGTCCTTGAATTGAATGTTCATTTCTCTACAATAAGCCATCTTCAAAGGCGCTTCAGAGAATTTGGCAGTACATCTAACCGTCCATAGACCACATGTAACCACACCAGCCCCGGACCTCCACATCCAGCCTCTTCTCCCCCCATATCATCAGAGACCAGCCACCCAGACAGCTGCTGCAACAATTGGTTTGCATAACCAAAGAATTTCTGCACAAACTGTCCAAAAAAATCTCAAGGAAGCTCATCTGCATGCTCGCCGTCCTCATCAGGGTCTTGACTTGACTGCAGTTCATCATTGTAACTGACTTGAGTAGGCAAATGCTCACATTTAATCGCATCTGGCACTTTGGAGAGGTGTTCTCCTCACGGATGAATCCTGGTTTTCACTGTACAGGGCAGGTGGCAGATAGCGTTTATGGCGTCATGTGGGTGAGCGGTTTGCTGATGTCAACATTGTGGATCGAGTGGCCCATGGTGGTGGTGGAGTTATGGTATGGGCAGGCGTATGCTATTGACAACAAACACAGGTTCATTTTATTGATGGCATTTTAAATGCACAGAGATGCTGTGACGAGACCCTGAGGCCCATTGTTGTGCCATTCATCCACATGTTGCAGCATGATAATGCACGGCTCTGTATAGTATCTGTACACAATTTCTGGAAGCTGAAAACATTCCAGTTCTTGCATGGCTCACCTATTGAGCACCTATTGAGCATGTCCAAGGTAGTATTCTCAGGAATACTACTGGTACATCGAGACACACCAGAAAGGCAGAGCGAGATTAGGGAAGTAAACAAGTGGCTAAAGAGCTGGTGTAGTAAGGAGGGGTTTGGGTTACTGGAGGACTGGGCCGACTTCTCAGTCGATAACCAGTACTATAGAAGGGACGGATGGCACCTAAATGAGGAGGGTGCAGATCAGCTGGGAATAAGGATGGCAAAAAAGTTAGAGGGGTTTTTAAACTAGGCGACGGGGGGGAGGGTCCAGAGACAAAGATAGTCAGTGTGGAACATATTCCAGAGGGTAGTATTAGGGGCAACCCAAAGTAAGTTAAACCCAAGGTAAGTAGAGTACCAAGTCCTGGTTGCAATCTCGGAACACCCAAGAGGATATTATGTGACCGGTCAAAATATATTAACGCATGACAGTGTTTGTTCACCAATACCAGAAGTCTGACAAGCAAAATGGGTGAGTTGGAAGCTCTGGTGCATCAGGAGAGCTATGATGTAATCAGTATTGCTGAAACTTGGCTTCATTCCTCACATGACTGGGCTATTAATATTCCTGGCTATGCACTCTTTCGGAAAGACAGGGTAATAAGGAAAGGTGGAGGGGTCTGTCTCTATGTGAGAAGTGATCTTAACCACTTAAGGACCGCCTCCTGCACATATACGTCGGCAGAATGGCACGGCTGGGCACAGGCACGTACCTGTACGTCGCCTTTAAGAGCCCAGTCGTGGGTCGCACACGCGACCCCGGTCCGAAGCTCCGTGACCGCGCCCGCGGGACTCATGGATCCGATCGCCGCCGGTGTCCCACAATCGGGTCACATGAGCTGAATAACGGGGAGAGGTGTGTGTAAACACACCTTCCCCATTCTTCTGTGTGGCAGTGACACTGATCGTCTGATCCCTGATATAGGGAATGACGATCAGTGACATCACGCCTACAGCCACGCCCCCCTACAGTAATAATCACTCCCTTAGGGCACACTTAACCCCTTAGCGCCACCTAGTGGTTAACCCATTCACTGCCATTGTCATTTTCACAGTAATCAGTGCATTTGTATAGCACTTTTCGCTGTGAAAATGACAATGGTCCCAAAAATGTGTCAAAAGTGTCCGATGTGTCTGCCATAATGTCGCAGTCATGGAAAAAAACGCTGATCGCCGCCATTACTAGTAAAAAAAAATTATTAATAAAAATGCCACAAACTATCCCCTATTTTGTAAATGCTATAACTTTTGCGCAAACCAATCAATAAACGCTTATTGTGATTTTTTTACCAAAAATAAGTAGAAGAATACGTATCGGCCTAAACTGAGGAATTTTTTTTTTTTTATATATATATTTTTGGGGGATATTTATTATAGCAAAAAGTAAAAAATATTGCATTTTTTTCAAAATTGTCGCTCTATTTTTCTTTATAGCGCCAAAATTAAATACCGCAGAGGTGATCAAATACCACCAAAAGAAAGCTCTATTTGTGGGGAAAAAAGAACTCCAATTTTGTTTGGGAGCCACGTCGCACGACTGCACAATTTTCAGTTAAAGCGACGCAGTGCCGAATCACAAAAAGGGGCAAGGTCCTTAACCTGCATAATGGTCTGGGTCTTAAGTGGTTAAAGCGAGTGTGAAAGAGGACATGGTGGATGGAGAGTGTGATGAGTCTGAAGCATTAAGTTAACCATTGGAGTTTGTTATAGACCACCCAATGTTAATGAGGAGGTGGAGACTCAAATGGAAAGGGCTGCAAGGGCTGGGACGGTGATAATAATGGGGGAGTTTAACTACCCAGAAATTAACTGGAGTAATGGCACTGCTGGGACAGTTAAAGGGCAACAATTTATAAACCTATTACAGGACAATTTTATGGTTCAGTTTATTGAGGCCCCAACTAGGAATGATGCTCTGTTGGACCTGGTAATCTAAAACCATGCAGAGCGTATTACTAATGTTCAGATAAAAGAACACCTGGGTAGCAGTGACCATAACATGATTTCATTTGATGTTAGCTGTAAGCAAAAACCAAATACGAGAAAGATAAAAACACTTACCGTAATTTCAAGAGAGCAAATTTTTCAAGGATGAGGGCTGCTCTCCAGGACTTAGACTGGGAGAGAATATTGGCATCAATGGGCACAGAACAGTTTATAGCTTTTTTAACTTTCACAAACAGTCTTTTTGAGGATTTCCCATTTCTGTCTACCCAAAAGAGCCTTTAAAAAATATAAAAATGAAGGAACACTAGTGCCGTTTAAATGTTACAAAAAATATAACAGGATATGTAAAAGGAAAATCAAGGATGCAAAAATGCAAAATGAACGACAGATTGCAAAAGATAGTAGGACAAACCCCAAAGAAATCTTCAAATATATTAATAGTAAAAAGGTGAAGTCTGAGCATGTAGACCCCTTACAAAATAATCTAGAGTGGGTGACTGGGGACAAAGAGAAGGCAAATTTATTAAACACTTTCTTCAGCTCTGTGTATACAAAGGAGCATGGGGGAGCTCATGTCCATAATGGGGGTGGTAGTGACAAAGCCCCAAATGATCCACAATGGCTCAAAAGTGATATGGTCCAGAAATATTTAGACAGAATAAAGGTGGATAAAGCACCTGGACCAGATGGCATCCACCCACGGATCCTAAAAGAATTGAGCTCTGTCATTTCAAAGCCACTGTATCTAATATTTAGGGACTCATTAATGACAGGAATAGTACCACTGGATTGGCGCAGGGCCAATGTGGTGCCCATATTTAAAAAGGGAACAAAGTCTTTACCAAGTAACTATAGGCCTGTTAGTTTAACTTCTATAGTTTGGAAGATACTGGAGAGATTATTAAAAGACCACGTGGATGAGTTCTTGCTGGAAAAAAACTATTTAAGCAGCAGACAACATGGATTCATGAAAGACAGAAGTTGTCAGACAAACCTGATTTCCTTTTATGAAGAGGTAAGTAAAACCCTGGACAGAGGGGTGGCTGTGGACGTGATATACTTGGATTTTGCAAAAGCGTTCGATACAGTTCCGCACACACGGCTCATGTGTAAGGTAAGGTCTACAGGATTGGATATATCAGTTTGTAAATGGATAGAAAATTGGCTGAAAGCCAGAATTCAGAGAGTCGTGGTTAATGATTCTTACTCTGAATGGTCCAAGGTTATCAGTGGTGTACCCCAAGGTTCAGTGCTGGGACCCTTACTTTTTAATATCTTTATAAATGATATTGGGTCTGAGTTTAAAAGTAACATTTCTGTCTTTGCAGATGACACCAAGCTATGCAGTGGAATAACGTCCTTACAGGATGTCGCCAATTTACAAGCCGACCTCAATGCTCTGTCTAATTGGGCGACTAAGTGGAAGATGAAGTTTAATGTAGATAAATGTAAAGTTATGCACTTGGGGGCTAAGAATATGCATGCATCATACATACTAGGGGGAGTACAACTGGGAGGATCTGTAGTGGAGAAGGATCTGGGGGTCTTGGTAGATCATAAGCTCAATAATGGCATGCAATGCCAAGCTGCGGTTTCCAAAGCGAGCAAAGTTCTTTCTTGTATTAAGAGAGGTATGGACTCCAGAGACAGAGATATAATTTTGCCCCTTGTACAAATCATTAGTAAGACCTCATCTGGAATATGCAGTTCAGTTTTGGGCACCAGTTCTCAAAAAGGATATCGGAGAACTGGAGAAAGTGCAGAGAAGGGCAACCAAACTGATAAGAGGCATGGAGGAGCTCAGCTATGAGGAAAGATTAGAGGAACTGAATTTATTCTCTCTTGAGAAGAGTAGACATGTGCACAGCAAAAATTTTCGTTTATTTCTGTTTCGTTTCTGTTCGTTTATCGTGATTCGTAACGAGTCGTAATTTCGTAAGACGTTAGTTATCGTATTCGTACTCTTTAGTATTTTCGTAACACTCTTTTTTCCGTTTCCGTTTTTTTTTGTTAGTTTATTTTTCGTTGAATCGAGATTCGTATTTTCGTTATGTTTTGTATTCTGCTTCGTTCGTATTTTTTGAATGAATTTATTTGTTTATTCGTTTTTACGTTGGTATATTTTTCGTTTTTTTAGATTCGTATTTACATTATATTTACCATCGTGCCGCATTCGTATTTTCGTAGGAAATAGATCTTCGTTGTTTTATCATCATTCGTATTTTCGTGTCTTGTTTCATTCGATTGTAAAAACGTGCTTTAGTAGATCTTAGTGCATTCGTAATTCAGTTAAAATACATTTTACGTTGATTCAACACACTACTCATTGTAATTTTGTAAATCTAACTTGGCTGCGATAGACTACTTGACGGTCTTACTGATACTGACTGATTATTACTTTCGTAAGATTGTTTTAGTAAATTTGTAATCGGGCCTTAATTCGTTATTTTACGCAATGTGTCAGAATTGCTCCGCTAACGCTGCTAATGTGTGTTGTAAATCATTCGTACTTTCGTAAGTACATCGCAGCAAATCTTAACCATTCGAAAATCTCATACTTTACTTTCGTTTTCGATGCGCGGCTTATAGCCTCCGCCCCTGGACTCCATTTTGAGACGGTGTATGAGTGCGTGGTTTGGCGAGGGAGGAACAGAGAGCAGGGCAGAGGTGGGCTTGTCGAATTTCGACTTGTTTTTGTGTGGTGGTTTCACTGGTTTGCTATCTTTTGGGCAATTAAAATCATGTATAGGAGTGAGAATGGACATGTGAGTGTTGAGACTGAGAGTGAGAATGTTGGTGTTAGTCAGTGTGTTGATGTGAGACTTGTTGGTGTGACTGAGAGTGAAGTGGAGGAGAGGTGTGGAGCAGATGAGATGAGTGTGGTGGAGGAGAGGCATGGAGGGGAGAAGAGGCATGGAGGGAAGAGGAGGCGTGGAGGGGAAGAGAGGAGTGGAGTGGAGGACAGGTGTGGAGGAGAGGAGAGGAGTAGAGTCGAGGAGAGGCATGGAGGGGAGAGTAGGCATGGAGGGAAGAGGAGGCATGGAGAGAAGAGGAGGCATGGAGAGAAGAGGAGGCATGGAGGGGAAGAGAGGAGTGGCGTGGAGGAGAGTAGTGGAGTGGAGGAGAGGAGCGTAGTGGAGGAAAGGCGTGGAGGAGAGAGGAGGCGTGAAAGGGAGGAGAGGAGGGTAGTGGAGGAAAGGCGTGGAGGAGAGAAGAGGCGTGAAAGGGAGGAGAGGAGGGTAGTGGAGGAAAGGCATGGAGGGGAGAGGAGGCGGGGAGGGGAGGATTGGTGTGGAGTGAAGCCGAGGCATGGAAGGGAATGTGGAGGTGTAGTGGAGCGGGAGCATGGCAAAGAAAGGAGACATGTGGCCCCTCCTATGTCAGATAGTGCGGACTCAGATGTGCAGCAGAACAAGCGAACCAAGAGACAGAAATCAAGGGGACCCATATATACCAAAGAGGAGAATGCTGCATTGGTTGCTGCAGTATCAAAAGAAAAAGTGACACTCTTCTGCCAATCCGTGCCAGCATCTGAGAAGTCAGCAGCCTGGGAACGAGTCCGGGACTCCGTGAATGCGGTCTCCAAGTTTCACAGGCCCACCAATGGCGTCAGACACAGGTAATTAATATTAAAATATTCTTTCACTCTTGTGTAAAAAATACACAGTTTTGTAGTCAATAACAAAAAAGTAACAGTTCAACGTAACCAAAAAATGTATTTGTCACAGCCACATGCTGAACAGTATACATATAACCATCACAATGTGAAAAGAAATGTGGTTTTCAAAAAACATTAATCTAAGTATTTGTTTTTTTATTAATGTAATTGTAATGTTTATGTACATTTGCAGGTTCTATGATTGTCGGGCAACGGTTACAAAGAAGATGCAGAGGCTTCGACTAGGACAAAACCGAGGAAAGCCTATCAAGTTGCGAGAGTGGGAGGCGGAGCTAAGAGATGTCCTTCTGGCAGAGGATGTCCCTGGATTCAGCAGCAGGGGTCAAAATCATAGAGCTGGTGGTGAGGAAAATTAAATATATCATTATAATTTATATATATTGCAGTTATAATATATTTGTAAAGCTATCTTATTGTTTATGATGACTACACATGTATGACTTTTATTTTTATTTTTTTACATTCATGTTTTCCAGATCAAGAAACATCATCCTTGGAAGGATCAGCTCCAACTCCAAGTACATCCTATCAACAACATTCTGGTGGTGAGTACCCAACACAAAGGATATCTAATGAACTGCTATTTACTACTTGGACCAAGTCACTGTGCCATGCAGACCGTCACAGTTGAGACAATTAGGTGCCGTTTCTGTCTCCCTGGCTACTCAGCTTTCACTATCACAGTCGAGAGCAGAAGGCTCGTTATGCACAGTGAGCCGAAAAAATAGCAATGCAAAATAGTGGGCAGCAATAGAGCAGCTGAAGAGAACTTTTTAAAATTAACCAGCAGGTGATTGGTTGGTTGCTATGCGGCCCTAACAAACAACATTATGCTGGATAACTTCAGCAACTTCTGCTCCACCCACTATAGTATTTATTGTGTCTATGGTTCTGTGTGCCCAAGCAAGGTAGCAAGGTCAGAGCTGTGGATGCTGAATTGTGACGGGGGCAGAGCTGCGTGGGGCTGTTAGGTGAAGGTGGGTCAAGTTGCAGGGTGGGACAGAGAACACAGCTGTTCACATGTGCTGTGAAGGTGGGTGAAATTTACCACTGTGAAGGGGGTTCAGATCAGAACATAATTGTGAAGGGGAAACTGTCATGTGAAGGTTCTGATCAGGTTCTGAAGGTTCTGAAGGTTACATCAGCTTCTGAGGAAGCTGATGTAAGAAATGTGATTTTTAAATCAAAAGGTGGGTATAGTAGTAGTATGTATGCACCCTTCCAAATTCAAACTTGCCTGCTTTCATTTTGTGACTAGATTTTGAGGGATGCCGAGAAAGGGGTGAGAGCTCCGCCAACAGCATAGTTTGAAAGGGAGTCCTTCTCTCATCGATCACAGGGGGGGAAGAGAGAGGAGAACACATCGATAACAGCTTTGATTTGACATTGCCGTGTTCCCCGCCGCTTGCTGCCACATACATCCCCTCCTCCGGGACTTTTATCCTGTCCAATCCCAGGACGGGCGATCTGTAAATTAAAGTTTCCTGGCCATGGGGCAGGGCTGTTTAGTAGCGGGAAAACATCAATTGAAATGAAAGCGTTTATCGCTCTTTACCTGCAGCACATGTAGGCTGCATGGTGGGCACAGGGTGCATTGGTGGGCACAGGCTACATAGGTGGGCACAGGCAGGCTTCATTGGTGGTTTTGGATAAAGTTGGTGTTAATATTTTTTTTTAATATTTTATTCTGCATAAAACAATTTTGTGTCATTTAATGAGATAATTTATGAGGGCGTGTTTAGGGGTTGAATTAGGGGTGGGGCAAGCTAAGGGTTGGGTGTGGCAACTAACTGTTGGCTAGTAACCCTTGAGGCCTGGCTAGTAGCTAATTTAGCCCTGGTACTATGTATATGGGGGTTGTAGTAAATGATATGTAGATACTTGATAGCATATTTTACATATATTTTGTTAATCTTAAAAATTGCCAGAAATGTAACATCTGTTTTAACACATCAGCAACTTCTGATTATATTTTACATTTCCTCAGTCCATTTTTGGTTGAATATTTGATTTCATAGTAGAAAATATTGTAGTTATACGACATATCTCAGGCAAAAATTGTAAATACAGCTGTTGACTTTTTCATGAACATTACCTTGACTCTTCACTCTTTCTTCCGTCTTTAACAGAAAGCTGCATTCAAGACCCTCCAGCATCGGCTTCTGGCAGGACCATTGCTCCTCCTCAGGGTAAGTGCATGATCTGGGAAGAAACAGGACACAGCACTAACTCCATTATCATCATGTACCCTATTTACACATAGGCATTTTCATGTAATACACCTAAAAGTTCAATTTAAAAATTCGTACAAAAATGACACCTCATACCTTTAGAACGTGACTGTGAAAGGGACACTGTGATTTGAAGGGGGATTGATATATCAAGGAGGACTGCGCAAACTGTGGAAATAAATGAGAGTGGCTGTGATGTCAGAGATTCATTCCTATCACAAAGATTTTTTGCTGAACTCCACCGTGTTGAAATTTTTTTTCTGCCTTTGGTTCTTTTAATGATTTTGAATTTAGTAGCCCTTATTGAAAGGTGTTCAACAGCTCTTTTGCGCTTTTTTTTTAAACTACCGTTAAGCCTATAATATCTATACATAATATCTCTATAACCTGTATGGTTTAGAAGATATTCGCCCTGCAAACCTAGCACGGCACACTAAATTACTTACAAGGTTATTAGCTCATAATGAGCTAGTATGCTGTGCATACTAGCTCATTATGCCTTTGCTTTACAGGTATTTTTTTATCTTTTAGTGGGTATAAAAGCGCTACAAAGGTTTTTGCAGTAGGATATCAAAAATACTACGATAATAAATTTAGAAGACATATGCCCTTTTTACCTGCAACCTACTGGGACCCTTTAAGAACTTTATCTTCAACATTATCTTCACTCTTTCTTCCGTCTTTAACATAAAGCTTTTCAGGAGTTAAATGTGCGTGTCATATGCTGATAAATATGTTATCTAATAAAGAAAAAAGATTTTCTGTTTAAGGCATTTTCTGTTTCTGCAATTTTTATATTGTATTTATTTACTTCTATAAAGGTTATTTTATTAAATAACCTTTTAAATTTTTTTAACTTTAGGATATAAATGCAATGTGTAGATTTACCTAAATAAGTTTAAATTGATTTTTTGTTTTCTCTCAATCATTAATACAACTTATCCCCCCTCCCCAACTCAATCTTTCATTTGCTCCATTATTCAATATTACTACTACATAAAAGTCTAATCTGAATAAATTCATTACTATGAACGCTTTCATCATTCATCAAACTTTGCCTATCTTATCTATTTCAGATCAGCAATACCACCCTGAGAGGAGAGTACAGTGCAGCCCGCACTCTCCTGTTCTTCTTTTGGAGAGGCTGGAGATTCAGCCAGAGATTACCCCTATCATTCCCCAGACTCCTGATTTCTCCCCCGGCCCAGAGGAGGAGCACAGAGGACAAGGTTCATTCATTCAGCCACCCCATGCCCTGATGCCACCTACTGCTGTACCGCCTTTCCCAACTGTGCAGGAGATCATTCTGAGGGAGCTTATAGAATTAAGGTGTGACAACCGAAAACTACAACGAAAGGTCAAAAGGCTTACCCGGCTTACCCATCAGTTGAGCAGTCCATCCAGTTCAACCACAAAAAATAAAAAAACAAAAATAAAAAACACAGTAAAATCCTATACACCCAACTCCATTCCCACAGTTGATCCAGCGTTCGCTACGTCGCCGCTAGTCTAGTTTCACGTCGCAAAGTTAGTCTTTTTTTTTTGGTGCCCTAACTTTAGTCAGCAAGCGTATTGCTGTCTAAAAGTATGGCCGTCGTTCCCGAGTTGAAATTTTAAAAATAACGTCGTTTGCGTAAGCCGTCCAGTAATACGGAATTACGCTACGCGCGTCGCCGTTCGAAAAAATGACGTCACGGCGCGCAATGCACGACGGGAGTTCGGAAACGGAGCATGCGCGGTAGGTCCGGCGCGGGAGCGCGCCTAATTTAAATGGCACACGCCCATTTAAATTGTCCCGCCTTGCGCCAGAGGCCGCCGGCGTAGGTTTGCATCGCAAGTGCAAGTACTTGCGATGAAAAATTGCGGCGGTGTAACGTATCTATGATACGTTACGCCGCCGCTCTTCTATGTGAATCTGGCCCACACAGTCTACCTTAAACTATTCATTTATATTTTAATGTTTCCCCACTGTTAGTGGACACTGGACAGTAAAACAACACAGGAAGCAGGGGGGGGGGGATACTAACAGCAGTGGGAGTGTGGATACTGGAATAAGATAGCCAGGGTGAAAAATTATAGACCGAGGGGCTAGGGAGGTAGCGGAGGACAATATAAGTAGACATTAGGGAAAAACATGTATCCCACTATCACATCTTGTAAAGACACGTGGAGGCATTTTGCAATTTTGTATCTTCAAATGGTATGCAGCAGAGCTGAGTTAGGCAGAGAATGTACCCGATCGGCAGGGATGGACTGGGACAAAAATTTGGCCCTGGACTTCATCCAGACTGGCCCACTTTGACAGGACAACTCCCGCAACCCCCCCCCCCGGCCACCCAAGCCCCCTCTCCCCCTTCACTAGCCCCTAGCCGTTCTACTTTATTAGAGTAGAACGGCTGGTACTGGTACTCTTATAGGCAGTACCAGTGGGGAAGCTAGACATTATTTCACCCGGGGCAAAGAATCAGTTTGGTGCCCCCCCCCCTTATGGGACAAGATTAGGCAGAAGTGAGAAACTCCCAGGCCATAGCTGTTAAATCAGCTGTCCGTCCCCTCCCCCATGCTCCTCTGTCGTCCCCCCTTGCTCCTCTGGTCCTCCCTCTGCTTCTTTGTTCCCCCCCAGGTGAGCGCTGTGGGTAGGGAGAGACAGAGGAGCTGAGGGGGGCGGCGGTCTGCTGTCACTGAAGCCGGCCCACTGAGCCATCGGTCCACCGGGAAACTCCCTGTAGTCCCAATGGCCAGTCCATCCCTGCCGATCGGTAAACTAATGAGAAAATATCTGCTTTCGCTGCAATGGAATTTTAATCACTATTCCAAAAGATAATACAGTTCCCAGTCTCCCTGTTCTTACCTTGCATGGAGCTGAGCAGCATTCAGATCCCTGGTGGTCAGAATGGAATCAAAATACCAGGGCCAAGATAAAGCATGAGTTTAGATTTGTAGCTCTGGGAAGTGTGGAGCTGATACACTGACAATGGCATAGAAGAAATTATTTCGATGTCAAAAAACCTAAAATAAGTAACACAACTGTATTCCATATATACATCAAAATAACATTTTTGCACATTATGCATTCCATGACACACACCAATATACTTACTCACACCCACTTAAAATATACATATACACAGTGACACACACTGACCCATAAAGACGACACACACTTTAACTGACAGACACACTGGCCAATAAATGAAGTGCCTTGTAAACAAAGCCAGACTGACCCAGACACTTAATCACAGAAAAACACAGACATACTCACATTGACCCTTAAACACAC
Organism: Rana temporaria; assembly: GCF_905171775.1. NCBI lineage: Eukaryota > Metazoa > Chordata > Amphibia > Anura > Ranidae > Rana > Rana temporaria. Next base: position 53,290,232 of record NC_053490.1, read on the forward strand.
AGACTAACCCCATACTCACTCACACACAATGACAAATAAATGTGATTTATTTAAAAAAAAAAGTCATACAAGTATATCATTATAACATCCTAAGTGGGGTTTACTCTTAGGCCCCATACTCACGACCAAACATGTTTGCTGAAACTGGCCCGCGGACCAGTTTCAGCATACATGTTTGGTCGTGTGTAGTTACGAGCGTACAGAATTTCACCGTACATTTGCCCGCCGGGCCGTTTTTCAGCAGACATTTATTTCCAAACTTGTTTTAAAACCGTCCGCTCAAATCCTGTCCGAACGTACATGTTTGGTGGTGAGTACACAAAACCAACGTACAAAAACCCCGCGCATGCTCAGACTAAATGAGGCCACGGGAGCGCTCGTTCAGGTAAAACTCACGTTTCTTTGGGATATGGCACATTCGTCAATAGAAAGATTAATTCTAGCAATAGAACACTGAAGCAAAACACACAATAACCAATGCTTGATGCCGTCGTTTTATTCATTCTTCTCTTGCTATAACTAATCAGTTATTTAGCTCATGTTATTTCAACTGAGTTGTTCCATACTGAAAAGTGACATTTGTTAGCTGTGATGTAGTAAGATTTTTGCAAACTTTTATTGGCCCGACGTATCATATTTTTAGTGGTCCTCCACATTTCAAATTTTTTGCTTTTAATGTTTAATGGTTATCTTTCCCACTTTCTTTAGGTGTTTATAGTTATGTCACCATTTAGAATATTTTAATAGGAAATAGTTTTGATTTAGCTTTTGTTTGTATATTTAACATGATTTTTTTGAAGGTTGTTTAAATTGTCTACCATGTTGGCACACCAAATGACCCCCCCCCCCCCCCCCCACATGAGTTAGTGAATAGTTTAGATTAAACATTTTATTTGTTTGTAATGTTTGATGCCTAAAATAATACCCACAGTATTACAAACAATAGGCACGTTTTTCAAATCAACAAAAAGGCTTTTATTTGAGCAAATTATAAAAAGGATCAAAAACAGAATGGCAGCACTTGAACAGCTAGCAACATACATGCAAACTTGCATTTCAAACATGGTGAAGGATAAACTAGCCAACCTCAGGAAGCACACAAAATAAAATCTGAAGCAGCAGCACATAACCAAAGGAACCCAAGCTGTGGTAGTCCAAACAAGATGCCATTTGTGGGGGATCAAATGGAAGGCAGGGCATCAACGTCTCCTCTTCCTTGCAACCTTCCTTCCAGGCTGCCTTCCAGCGGGTCTTCCCTGGGCCCTTGCAGGTGGGGATGATGTGGCAGCAGGAGTATGATGTTCAGCAAGCCGGGCCGGGTCACATAGCCCAGTGTCTGGGGTCAGCAGCTCCCTCTGCATCCACCAAAGGGCCTGGTTGATGATGCCCTTGGCCAATTGCCTCTGCTCCTCCGTGCCTTTATTGAGGTCATGTGCCACGGAGGCACTGTAGGCCTCAGTGGGGTTGAGGGGGGCCCTCATGATGGCACTCGCCTCCTGAATCATTTTCAGGCTGGCTTCCTCCACTGCCCCCAATTTCTTCTTACGGCCTGGTGGCCTAATATAAAGGGGAGGAGCCTGGCTGGTGGTGCTTGTCCTGGGGAGCTGCTGAACGCCACTGGGCCCGGCCTCCTCCTGGCTGCCACTGACCCCTTCGTCCTGGCTGACAGTGAGGAGAGGATCTGCCACCTCCTGGCTGGTCTCTTCTTCCTGTGTAAAAAAAAGGGACATGTTGTAATATATTTAGGAATATACTCACTCACATTTTCATGCTTGAATCTTATTTTTTGCCTTGAATTTAAACTTGAAAACAGACTCACCCTCTGACCCCTGCAGTTGTCATCCCTGACACCTATTTGTTTGCCCACGATTTTAGATTTTTACTTCCCAGCTTGTATTTTATTAACCAATATCAAGTCAAGAATCAAACAATAATTAAGATTATTACATAACTAGTTATGAAACTACTATACCTCATCATCGTAGAGGCGCAGATCTGCCTCTCTGTCAGCCAGGCCCTCTTCATCCGACTCTGCAGGGCTGTGGTGATCTGGGGAAGTCCCGCTGGGAGGTAGCGTGGAGGAAAGGTTGGGATTCAGACTTGACATTGATGCCCTGCCTTCCAGTTGATCCCGCAAAAATGACATCTGGTTGTAATACCACAGCTTGGGTTCCTTTGGTGGTCTTGCTGCTGCTCCAGATCTTAGCTGCTTTTGGTGAGCTTTGTACGCTCTCCTATATGTGCCCCTGAGGTTGGCAAGTTTATCCTTCACCATGTTGGCACTGCATTCTGGCACCCATGTCCTCATGTATGCTGCTAGCTGTTCAAGTGCTGCCGCTCGTACGTCCTTGTTATGATAATGGTCCTGCTTTGAATCCCACAGGATGGGCATTTCCCTGAATTTATCCAGCAAATGCTGGATAATGTCTTGGCTCTGCAGGAGATCCATTGGGAAATTAGGATTTACTCTTTTTTTTTCTAGATTGAAAAAATAAAAAGAAACCAAAAACACAATTAAAAAAAGCCTCAGCATTTACATTGATAGAATATGTTGTTTAAAAAGTAGTACCTATATAGAAATACAAACACAGTGTCTCTTGTTTAGAAAATGCTGGCCAGCTCTGCCCCATTGGTTGGTTTTAGCTAACATTTTTTTTATACATGCCGCCCCTTTGGTTACATTGCAGGAAATAATATAAATCTACAACCATACACAATTATTACAAATGACAGCATTCATCAAGCCACTATTGCATGTGTAGATATCCTGCCCCTCAGCATTGATTACATGAAAGAAACTTCCTAATGACCTCTGTCCAACCAACACAGAACAATACTTGGCCTGATCTGAATACACCCTACATAATTGATAATGAGTCACAGCATTTTTGATCTCTCTATTTTGTGATGTCTACAAAAGCATTTGGGTATGAAAATCACATTCTGGTATCCAAGAGACATAATAGCTTAATAAAACTGTGCAACCAACAGACCAAACCCCCATCCCATTGCTCTACATTTTAGAGCCCGCTGCTGATCCCATGTTTAAATTTCTTACCTGCCTCTCTCACAATCCTCGTTTCTTCCGCTCGCTGAATTAACACGTAACCTACGTAATCACGTCAAGCGCCTTTTATACACTCCGCGTATGTATGAAACGCCGCCCTCGTCACCTTTGCCATGCCCCTAATCAATTGAAAAAGTAAATATGGCGTTAACTGTGTAGGTTCTGGAATCGCGCGAATATTCTCCGCGTAACGTACGTCAATACGTTGTTGGCATTCGCGACACTCCGCATATGCAATAATCCCCGCCCTCATCTCCGCCCCTGACGGGACATTTCCTCGTTTCCACGCCCCTAATCTCTGTGGGAAGGAAAGATGGCGATGTCACACGAGCGGGCACGGAGCTCTCATGGCGCAAGTGAAGGGACAGAGGCTGGACCGTCCCGATCCAGGCCTAAAAGATATAAAGCCACTAATATGGCGTTCGAAGAAATGGTGGAGTTGGTTTACATCATGAGGAGGAAGGATTATGATGGTGAATGTGGGCCCTACAAAACACCGAACCGTAGGAAGTCACACATAATGGACAAGGTGGCAAGGAGAATGAGGAGAATGTTTGGTGTCACCAGGTCAAAGGAGCAACTACGGAAGCGTTGGTCGGATTTAAAATTGAGGGAGCCACATCACATGAAGAAGATACTAAAAATTCTGCGTAAAAGTAAGTCCATATTATTTAAGGGGGGGGGGAAATGTCTGCAATAATGTGTTGACATGTATTTTTTCACATCTGCCTCCTTGGCCTGCTTGTACTTTTGAACACGTGTAGATACTGTATTGTGTTTATGTCAAATAACAACCCTTACCAAATTTTGTGAAATAGTAAACACGCGTAATATGACATTGTTTTGCAAAAATGTGACGTTACTCCAGGAACAACACACCTGGACATGGCTGACTGGCCCCAAACTTGGTTTTCCAACATTGTTGACTAGCAAAATCACAGAAATTAAATTGAGTGAATGTGACAGGCAAACAAGATTCATTCTCCAAAATGCAAATAAAGCTGATGTTTTAACATCTTGAAATGCAAAGCACCTGTGTCTCAAAAATCTAAGTATATTTATTTGGAGGGTCGACGAGAATTAATGTTTTGGGGTGACATCCATTTGTGTCACTTCTTTGCAAAAAAGGGGCAGGATCAGAGCTTGGCCTAGAACTACGCCAAAAATGGAGGATTGCTGAAAGAATAAACAACCAAAAATCATCATAAATGTATCGTCTATGCAATGTGTGCGATTTATGATATCCAATATCTGTGTGCTGATGAGTATACCTTTTGTTTTTTATTATTTCTTATAGGGGAAAGAAGACGCCAGCAATTGGAGGAGGCAGAGAGGGCCAGACACCCGAAAATCAAACACCTCCACATGTTGAGCAGGAGGAGGCTGGGGAAGGAAGAGAGGAGGATGTGGAAGGAGAAGAGGATGTGGAAGGAGAAGAGGATGTGGAAGGAGAAGAGGATGTGGAAGGAGAAGCGGATGTGGAAGGAGAAGAGGATGTGGAAGGAGAAGAGGAAGGAAGAAAGGAGGAAGGAAGAGAGGAGGAAGAAGTTATTTTGGACTTAGAATTTATATCAGATGAAGGGCAAGTGGCGGAAGAACAATTTGGCGAATTGCAAGAAGGTGGATTGATGGATGAAGGAGGAGTCGAAGATGATGGGGAGGTGGTGGAAGAAGGAGGAGTGATAGAAGATGATGGGGAGGTGGTGGAAGAAGGAGGAGTGATAGAAGATGAAGAAATTGGGGATGTGGAAATTATCAGGCCATCAGGTCAGTGTCACCCCTATATTAATAGGGCCAAACATATGCAGATAGGCTGGAAATTATTTACATATTTTGAATGCCAATTTGTTTATTTTTAGGGGATGAAGATGGAGTAGCACATTTTTCACGTGCAAGTGCTTCTATCATTATACAGCAACTAATGGAGTGCAGCACGGAAATGGACATTATGCAGGAAAGGATGCTAGTCATGGAGCAGAATGTGCGAAATGTCATTTCAGAGTGTAGCACGGAAATGGAGAACATGCGACAAAGGATGCTAGTCATCAACCAAAATTACAAAAATATCATGGACATGATGGGCCGTGTCAAAGACTGAACCACAGAAGCCCATCCCCCGCCCATCCCCCGCCCACAAAACCCTTTTTAATTTTTGTACTTTATAATACGCCAAAATTTCTAAATGCACACACAGTGTGCCAATATGTGCTAGCTGCCATCACAGACTATCTATTGTCTGTGCTTTGTGGGTACAAACCCCTCCTCGATCCTCAAGTAGTTGAGAGGAAGGGTTTGCTCCCACAAAACACAGACATTGATCACCCATGATGTCAGATAGCACATGTGGCCATTTGTCTGTTTAACCAATGACATTTGGCGAGTTTGCACTGAATGTGTGCATTTAGAAATTTTGGCGTGTTCCAGTGTGAAAGCACACCATCCATATGACTGACTGCTGTTCTTTTTTTAAATTTTTGTTTGGTGTTGATCTTTTTTGGTTTGTAAATGTTTCCAGTTTCAGATCACAAAACGAAAAATAAATCTCACCTAAAGAAAGAAGTTAACTAATTTTGGTAAAAAATTCAAAATTTTTTGTGTTGTGTTAAAATCTTGTTGAAAAAATTAGACACAAACAAATGACAAGCCCAAAAATTCTTGCGTATAGTTTCAGTGAAATTATTCTTACATTGTGTTTCGATCATTATTATTGATAATCACTGTCAATAAAGACAAAAAAATAAATAATTAAAAGCCAATATTTTGTCTCAAGAATTTGCAGGAAATGTTTTCTGCCTAAAAATACACATTTCTTGTTAAAAAATGAATAAAATAAAAAAAAAAATATGAGACATCAAAAGCAGAAAAATGAGTGGCTTCTTATTTCTAGACTGAATACCCAGTTTGTAGATGAGTGAATAATGTGCAAATGTGGTTAGTTAATACATCTGAGTAAGTAAATTTGGCACTAGAAGTGCACGATTTTTGGAGATAACCTGGAAGACAGAAAAATAGAGAAAAAGCAGTAATGACAAACAACTGTATAAAGTCCAATGGTCTAATTATTTATTAGTTGTGAGAATATTCCTTTCTTTGGGGGCCGAATTAGAAAGAAATATGATCTGGCATAGCAATGGCCCCCCGACCCATGAAGTACTCAACATATTTGTCGCGTACCTCACGAGCAGATTGGGGGGCCAAGCCAGCGCGACCAGTGTCCAGGCCAGGAATGTTCTCTGAGGGTAGTCCTGCCTCAGAGCCCATGGAGGCTAGGTACGTCTGGGAGTGCCTGCGTAGAAAATTGTGCAAAATGCAGCAGGCAAATATAATGGTGTTCAATTTATATTCCGCCAAATGTATCGATGTCAGGAACAGGCGGAACCGGTTGCTGAGGATCCCAAAGGCATTCTCGACTACCCTCCGAGCCCTGGACAACCGAAAATTAAACACACTCCTCTCTAAGGTGAGGGTCCTCTGGGGAAAAGGCCGCATTAGGTGAGGTCCAAGGCCGAAAGCCTCGTCCGCTAGGAACACAAACGGAAGTCCTTCCACATTATCTTCATCTGGTGGCAATGCCAGACCACCAGTTTGGAGACGATCATAGAAATCAGTCCGTGCGAACACTCCCCCATCTGACATCCGGCCGTTCTTCCCCACGTCCACATATAGAAACTCATACTGTGCCGACACCACCGCCATCAACACGATACTATGATAACCCTTGTAATTATAATAGTAGGACCCCGAGTGGGGTGGGGGCACAATGCGGACGTGTTTCCCATCTATTGCTCCACCGCAGTTAGGAAAATCCCACCGCTCGGCAAATTGGGAAGCCACAGACTGCCATTCCTGTGGTGTGGAGGGTAGCTGTGGGGACAAACAAAAAAAGAGATTTAGTACTTTGGCACATAAACATTGCAAACATAATCCTACAAGCATCCTTGTGCAACTTTACATTTTTAAAATAGCATTTGCAAATTATGAAGGGAGAATTTCGGGGCACAAATATATAGGCCCACTTAATTAATAAGAGACTCCACAGCCCTCTGATGGGGACAAAAACACTTTGAAGGGGGGGTGGGGGGTGTTAAAACTGTTTTTAGAAAAAAAAAAAAAAAAAGTGGCATGGTGGGGGTTGGCCCGAAGATAGCATGCTGGACAGGTTAATATTGGGTAAGATCAAAATATGCAGGTAGGCCAAAATAAAAAGAACATGTAAAAGCTGATATCAACATGCATAGTGAGAAAAGGGAACGTTAGTTAAACACACAGCATATCTGGGAAATAAAATAAAAAGTTAGTTTGCCACATTATTAAAGACACATTGTGAGGTTAAAATGAGGAAACTTACCTTCATATACTCCTCGTGCATAACTTTAATGATGGCAGCACACGTGTCCGGTATGATGACCCCAAGCGCCTGCGGAGAGATGCCTGTCGAGAACTTGAGGTCCTGCAGGCTCCTCCCAGTCGCCAGGTACCGCAACGTGGCAATAAGCCTCTGCTCGGCCGTGATGGCTTGGCGCATCACAGTGTCCTGCCTCGTGATATAGGGGGACAGAAGATCCAGCAGACTGTTGAATACGGGGTCCGTCATGCGGAGAAAATTCCTATAGTCATTAGGATTATTCTCCTGGAGTTCCCTAAGCAGAGGCATATGTGAGAACTGGTCACGCTGGCGCAACCAATTCTTGGTCCAGAAACGCCTCCGCCCCCTGTTTCTGGCCAAAGTACTGGAATAATGAACATATCCAGCAGCCATCCCATAAACAGCACCAACTCGCGAAAATTGACGCTGCTGCTCCATCATGGCTTCAAACCGGCCGGCTGGTCAGTCAAGAACACACTCCAACAGAAAGCACAATCAAATCCAGCGGTACCTGCAAAGAACGCACGACACACAGATACGAACGCACAGTACGAATCTGCTAAGCAGAACGAACTGCACGCCTGTACCCGAATGCCAACTACGTACCCACAAGCACACGCACTGAACGAGAAAATACTACCTGCTAAAGCCTGGAGACCGAGAAGCGCGAATCAGCTCTAACCAAACCTTCACTAACACGAGCAAAGCCGTAACTAGCAAAAGCGGAACAGAGGGCGTCGCCATTGACTTTGGCCTTTCCCTTTATAGTGACGTCAAACGTGGATTACGTGCACGCGTTCAGGTCCGCAGGGAAATATCGTCCGCTGGTGTGTACAAGCCAGCGGGCCAAATGAAAAAACAGCCTTGTACGCCGGAAACAGCCCGTCGGACATTTCGAACGGACATGTTTGCTCGTGAGTACTCGGCCTTAGTCTTAATACTTACTATGAAGTGCTGAAAAAACCTCATGTGTTTTTCTATTTGCTTCCTTCTCATCCACATCCAGGTCCAATGTTAGGCATGCATGTGAGACATGACGTCAGTAAATTGCAACTGCAAAAAAAGAGAGAGGGATATAAATTAGAAGAAATAATTAATGGAATGATGGAAGGTGAGTAGGGGAAAATTGATAAGCCACTCACGTGTTTAAGGGTGCCACAGGCAACATACTTAACCAGGATTAAATCCATAGTGTGGTGAGATGTCTTCCAAACGTGAACTGTAATATTTCTTCTTTGAGGGCAGGTGGCAGCAGTCTGCACTGCAGCAAGAGCACAGTAGGAGGAGAGCCCCAGTGTTTGTGGGAGTATTGCGAGCCGTGGAATTGTGGAGTAGGTTTCTTTATGGAATGGTAGCTTTTTTTTTTTGTGGCTTAATTTCAGAGCCAAGGAGTCAAAACATTACTCCAAAAACGAATGAAAAATAAACAAACTAACCCCAGCTTGGGTTGATAACATTCTTGCAAACGGTGGTAGTAGATATTGGATTTGTGAATGTAAACAAAAACTATTATTATTTATTAATTATTATTATTATTATTATTATTATTATTATTATTATTATTATTATTATTATTATTATTATTATTATTATTATTACCCTTATGCATAGATCTACTTCAATTCAAACGTTTGCAAGTTGTAAGATGTGATGGGAAATAATAAAATCAACAAAAACAAACATAGTGCATGTCAGGATTCAAAATAGATATATCAACAGAAATGAATAAATATATAGTACTTTTAGCTACCTGGAAGACTATATTAATGCTTACCTGTATGTAGGTGCTTGAAATACCTCCATTCATGGTTTAGGGGATAATTTAGAACGATCGTGCATTTTCTTAAGGTGGTCATGCCAGGACTGGCAGACCTGCGTGCATAGCATAGAAGCTGATTATGTAATACTCACCTGCGATCAAAGCCCCCGCTGCAGTGGCCGACACATCATCGGGCAGCAGCATGTAGGCCCGGAGTTACTTCCGGGTTTTGCGCTGTGATTGCCCAGAGACGCTAAACCTGCACGTTTAACAGCGGGATTACATGTCGCCAGCCGTTGTGTCGGCCACCGCAGCGAGGTTTTCGCCGATCAGTGGTATTACATAATGAGCTAGTATGCTATGCATACTAGCTCATTATGATATAGTATGCAGGTATTTGCCTTTGTCTTGCACTTATTTTATTTTTGTATTTTATTTAAAGTGGGCTTGCAACCACATTATTAAATATTTGTATTTCAAAAGCTAAAATCTCAAAGTTAGAGATTGAGAGCCTAACAAGCTAGGATCACCCTTACAGTATAAACTCTTTTTTCATGTTTACAACCTCTGAATTATTTGGGGGGGGGGCCTGGGGTCAGGAAATTATAAAAAAAAATAGTAAATAAAATGTTGAGGTAATCAATGTTGCCCACCCAACAAAAAATAAATCTTTGAATTATATAGACTGTGGCTGATCACAGCTTCTCATGCTTGCTGTATCTACATTGTGATTGATACTTTATCGTATATTGTATTCATGTAACATTACTTTTGGTACATACAGTATATCATGACATGCACTATATTTGGTTTTGTTGTATTTATTTTTTGGCATCGCCATCTATACTTGGAACAGGTAAATTATTAACAATATCTTTATCGATTTGATAAACATAAGAACTTAAGAAGTAGTATAATTAGAATTATTCTGTTGTAAAGCTTAGTTCTGGGTAGCCCAGCTTTGGAAGATTGACTTTCAGAAATGCCATCTGCTCCATCAGCTGTGGGGCCAGCTGGGACCTCTGTGGGCACAGAATATTTCCTGTGATAGAAAATACACGCTCACTTTGCACAGAGGTCGGGGGGCAAGAAAGTAGCTCTTGTGCCACCACAGAAAGAGCAGGCCAAATACCCCTTTTCTCATCCCAATACTCTAATGGATCTGTAGTGGAGGCCAAATGGGGTTCAGACAAGTATAATTTAACATGATCTGACACAATGCTTCTTTTCATGGTGGGCATTTTTGTGGGTCCAACTAAAGTATGTAATGCCAAACTCCAAACGTCAGGTCTTCTAGTGGAATGCTCAGCAGTGGTTGTACTAATAACAGTAGGTGATGGTGGCACAATGTCACTATCAGGCTCCTCCTGATCTTCTTCCTCTTCACCCTCTGCCGGCCTAAACAATTTTCGGTGACTGTCAAACACCCTCTGAATTAATAGATCCCTATAGGTGGTAAGGGAACTCTGAATTATTGCCATTTTTCCTTTAATGCGTGGATCGCACATAGAGGCAAGCATTAGCTCAGGGCATGCCTCTATGAGCTCGTTCATCCTTCTATTCAATTGTCCCCTCAGTCTCTTTATAATTGCAGCTACATCTTGAACTATGCCGCCAGGCAAGGGCTCGCTTTTGTTTAGAAAGCCATCCATCTTAGTGATAAGATAGATGTAGAGAGGGATTACTTGAGCCAGACTTGCATTCTCTAGGCTCAATTTTTCTGTTACATCTCGGAAGTGGCTAAGCACAGCCACCACCTGACTAATTATTTTCCACTCCTCCCTGCTTATTGGCCTTGCTACACCAATAACATGTTCATTTGACATGGCGTGTATTGGCTTTTGCTGTTCCATGATACGTTCGAGCATCTCCAAAGTGGAGTTCCAACGGGTGGCTACATCTACCTTCAAGCGGTGCTGTGGAACGCAAGCCTTACTCTGCTCAAGTCTGAGTATGTGACTGTCTTTCACACTACGATGAAAATGGGCTGCTATTTTTCTACAACTGTCTAAGGCTGCATTCACACCTAAGCGACAGCCGCGTACGCGTGTAGCGGCAGATTTGCCGCGATTACAAATGTTTCTTTTTTTTTTTTTTTTTTTTCTAAAGTATTCCCATTGCTGTCTATGGGAAAACGCGCGTGTCGCTTGAAAAAAAGGGTCCGGGACTTTTTTTCAGGCGACAGGCGTTGCGCGTCTATGAGATGTGAACCATCTCCATAGACGGCAATGGGAATTCTCACCTCTAGCGACAGAAGCGTCCCGCGTCGGGCGTTTTGTCGCTTAGGTGTGAATGGGGTCTAAGATAGCAGACAATTTTGATGTTTCACTTTCATCGTCCAAAGCAGACTTCACAACGAGATGCAGGGCGTGTGCAGAGCAACGAATGCCAACAAATCTGCCATCTCGCACTGCCTTGAGCATGTTTGCTGCAGCATCAGTGACTATAAAGCCCATCTTTGCCCGTGTGCCTGACTCCTCCCCAAGCCACTGCGCCACCATTTTCTGAAGTGCACGTAAAATATTTACAGCAGTGTGCTGGTCGTCCATGACTTCAGCATGCAACAAGAATGTGCGTTGCCCATGCTCAGGAGGTTCTGCTGCCTTAGCACCTGTGCTTCTCATTCCTGCTTTTGGTTTGTTTGGTTGTGACTCCTTGGGCTGCCACCAGTGAGCCGTCAATGACAAAAAGGCATGTTGCCCACTGGGAGCGCTCCACAAGTCTGTAGTAAAATGGACAGACTGGCCAGCTGCTCTGCCCAGCTCCTCTTTCAGTAATCCAACACAGGAATTATATAAAGAGGGTACAATTTTCCTACTAAAGGTAGTACGGCAGGGGAGAACATAGTGAGGTGCAACCACCTTCATGAGGTTTTTAAATGTATGTCCTTCAACTATATTAAAGGGTGCTCCCCCAACTGCTATAAGTTCCCCTATCAGACGGGTGATTTTAAGGGACTGTTGACGAGACATACCCCTTGATTGGAAACTGGGAAATTGTTGCAGCGTGGGCTGCTGTAAAGGAATGGGGCGACATGTGTCAACTACACAAGAAGTCCCTTCATCTTCCTGCCCCTTGTTGAGCCTTTTGGGGTTAATGGCAGCAGTAGTGTTGCTGCTTCCTCTCTTTTTACTAGGTGGAGCTGCAACTCCACTTTCTTCTCTCAGCAGCACCGGTGTATGGTGTGCACGGAAATGGTAATTCATCCCGGCATTGGTTAAATGGGCTATGTCTCTCCCACGGCTCACTTCCCTGCCACATAATTTGCATTTCACCATGCGCCCGTCACCAACAGTAACAAAATGTTCCCATATTTTTGATCTGCGGTTCCCAGTGGCCGGTGAGGATTGTTTTACAATTGCCTCTGGCTGATGGGTATGTGCAGCTTCCGTGTCTTTGGAGGAATTTGGTGGACTAACAATGGTGGCAGTTGCACTACTTGGATATGAAAGACATTTAGGCAAAACAACTAAGCCTGAAGAGGTTTGTAATGGTGCAGGCAATTTTTTTTTTGAAGGTGAGGAGTCGGGAAATAACAGAGGGGACTCAGGGGCAGAGGAGTAAGGACTCATAGATATAATATCCTCATGAATTTGGTTTACAAGTTGTGCATTATCCTCTATATTAAAATCTAAATCAATTCCTTCAAGGTCAAGGCCTTCAAGGGTCAGACTCTCAGGTAATTCTACTTTAGCAGCATCCTGTTCTGCCAGGTGCCTACTTGGATTAGGATTAGATACTGAACTATGAGAATGAAAAAAGATGCTGCTATTATCTGTTTCCAATATATTGTGTGCTGTTTTTACATCTGGAGGCTGAGCAATTTGCTCCTCCTCAAGCTGTAAAATTTCAAGTTTTGGCTGCCTAAAATTATGGACACTAGCAACAACCTTTGCAGGAACTGCCCGTGACCGGCATGTCTTGTAAAAAACATCTGGGGTTACAGTTGGCCTATATTCAGAAGTTGTTGTTGCTGTGTCACACTCAACTTTTTCCTCTGTTGCTTTCCTCATGGTGAGAATGTGAGAATAAGTGGGAAAAGTACAAAAAATTTTTATATTAGAAATATTATTATTGTGTTTTTTTTCAGAAAAAAATACAAATGATAATGTATTCTGAAAAATAAAGGTATTGAGGACGGAGTATGATTGTTGATTTATCAGGCCTTACACAATTGGTCAGGATTAAAATGCAACAAAGCTCTACTAATCAACTTCTACCACCACCATTTATATCTTAGTAGAGTACTGGCTGCTGCCTGGGCTGGCCTAGTACTAGACTATAATGGCACTGGTGGCTATGCTAAAGTAAAAAAAATATATAGGCAAGATAATAAAACACAGTCCTACACTGTCTCACAAAAGGGGAAAAAATAACTGCAGAAAATATGAAAAAAAATGAATAGTAATCAGTGAGCACTGCATAATAAGTATAAATGTATAATTTCTAAGTGTCACCAATGAGTGAGTCACTGAGTCACAAATCCAACACCACACACACCCTGTCTAGAATGCAGTCTGACGTAGGAGAAAACTAAAATATGTCAGAGATATTTACAATTACAAATCTAGGAATGAGAATCTAGAGTATGCTTAAGAAGTTCTCTATAACAACTACAAATTAGCTCTAAGATCCACAAAACCGGTGCAACCTACCCAAAGACACCCTATCTGGACTCTGGATGGAATGAAATGCAGTCTAGCCTAGAAAAAGACACAAGGTCAAGGAGCCACTAGATAATGAGAAAGAAGCTCATTGGGGGAAGGAACAAACCTCTTCAGGGGAAGGGACAGGGCTGAGTGGCTATTGGTCAATGTCCAGAAGTATTTTAGGAGAAACGAAACTGAAATTACCTTATTTATTAAAATTCGTTGTTTTCATTTACGTTTTACGAAGATTCGTAAGTTATTTTTCGTTAGATTCGATTTTCGTATTTTATTCTTTGTTCGGCATTTTAGTTGTTTTCATTTCGTTATTCGACTATTAGTAATAGTAAGTTTGCATTTTCGTTTATTTTTTCGTAATTATGATTTTATGGGGGGTGTTCGGTGTTTTCGTTAATTCTGTGTTTTCGTTCATTTTTTCTTTCGTTGTTTCTGTTTTTTTACATTTAACAGTTTCGTATATTCGTTGTTTTCCATATTCGTTAACTAGGGAAATATCGTTATTCGTTATAATTTTAGCTAAGCCGTTCGTTCATTCGTTGGTTACCGAATCAACGAAAATAACGAAAAATAACAGAAAACGTATTCGTAACTTAAAAAACTGCACATGTCTAGAGAAGAGGAGAATAAGGGGGGATATGATCAACATGTACAAATATATAAGGGGTCCATATAGTGAACTTGGTGTTGAGTTTATCACTTTACGGTCAACACTGAGGACAAGGGGCACTCTTTACGTCTAGAGGAAAAGAGATTTCACCTCCAAATACGGAAAGGTTTCTTCACAGTAAGAGCTGTGAAAATGTGGAATAGACTATCTGCAGAGGTGGTTCTGGCCAGCTCAGTAGATTGCTTTAAACAAAGCCTGGGTACTTTCCTAAATGTACATAATATAACTGGGTACTGACATTTATAGGTAAAGTTGATCTGGGGAACATCTGATTGCCTCATGGGGGATCAGGAAGGAATTTTTTCCTCTGCTGTAGCAAATTGGATCATGCTTTGCTGTTTTTTTTTTGCCTTCCTCTGGATCAACTGTTGGTATAGAATTGGGTATATGTGATTGTATGATATTATTAGTATTTTATTTCTTATGGTTGAACTTGATGGACTTGTGTCTTTTTTTAACCTGACTAACTATGTAACTATGTTTGGGATGCTTTGGATTGGCGTATACGTCAGCGTGTTCCAGTTCCTGACAATATCCAGCAACTTCGCACAGCCATTGAAGAGGAATGGACCAACATTCCACAGGCCACAATCAACAACCTGATCAACTCTATGCGAAGGAGATGTGCTGCGTGTGTGAGGCAAATGGGGGTCAGACTGGTTTTCGGACCCCCCCCCCCCAATACTGTAAAACTGCACATTTTAGAGTGGTCTTTTATTGTGGCCAGCCTAAGGCACACCTGTGCAAT
Source organism: Rana temporaria (assembly GCF_905171775.1). Lineage (NCBI taxonomy): Eukaryota > Metazoa > Chordata > Amphibia > Anura > Ranidae > Rana > Rana temporaria. The sequence continues at coordinate 53,305,506 of NC_053490.1, forward strand.
AATCATGCTGTCTAATCAGCATCTGGATATGCCACACCTGTGAGGTGGATGGATTATCTTGGCAAAGGAGAAGTGCTCACTAAGGCCCCTTTCACACTGGGGTGTTTTTCGAGCATTATTCGAGCGTTGGTCGAGCGTTATTCAAACGTTTTTTGAGCGTTATTCAAGCGAAGCCTCATCTGCAATCCCAATGTGCTGGTACCGCTAAGACCCTAACGTTTTAGGGCATTTTTGCAGTGCCTCAGTGTGAAAGGGTAAGGCGTTTTTACAGCGCTTTCAATTCATTTCAATGGCGAGGGGCGTTTTTGGAGCATTTTTTTCAGCGCCCAAAAGCTGCACCAAAGATGCTGCTTGCAGGACTTTTCTCAACGCCCCACCAGTGCAACGCCTCAGTGTGAAAGGGTAAGGCGTTTTTACAGCGCTTTTAATTAATTTCAATGGAGAGGGGCATTTTTGCAGCGTTTTTTCAGCATCCAAAAGCTGCTCCAAAGATGCTGCTTGCAGGACTCAGTGTGAAAGGGTCCATTGAGATACATGGAGAACGTTTCATGAGCGTTTTAATAGCGCTATTTTTAACGCTAAAACACTGTAAAAACGCTTCGTGTGAAAGGGGTCTAACACAGATTTAGACAGATTTGTGAACAATATTTGAGAGAAAAGTAGGGGCAAACACAAAAGTGTTGTTTTTATAATTTTACTCAGTGTAATAGGAAATATTTACCTAAATTACAACTCTGGAAAGAACTTTCCTGTGTGGTCCACATACTTGTAGCATCATTCAGACCAGGACATGTTTCCATGACAACAGAAATGCCATCCAAAGCCTCATCTCTATACCTATTCTAAAGTGTTAATAATAATAAAAAAAATCTTGATTTTGCTAATAATGAAGTTTGGAAATGAAAAATAAAATGTTTTGTCAAGTACATTTGGAAGTGTGAGTGACAGTTCAGCAGCAAAGTGACAACTACAGAATGATGGGGTGATGTCAAAGTGTAGGTTTACAAGTAGGTAAAAGCTGAACTCCAGGCAGCTAAACAACACAATGAATGCAGTAATGTATTTATCATAAGCAAATTAAAAATTTGATAGATACAACTAATTTAAATACTGAATTTGACTTGATTCAATCCAAAGTGAGGATCAGTGCGTGGGGCCAATCAGATTTACTACATGCACATGTGCTGACAAGGAACATGCTAAGAGGAGGAGAGAACAGAAAGATGACCCCCATCAGTCTGTTGCTGCTTCATCATTGTCCAATCAAACGCTGGAGGGCATGGAGGTGACCAGGCTGCATAGGCGTGCGCACAAGGTGTGCCAGGTGTGCCTAGGCACACCCTAATCACCCCGTGTGGTGCAGATTGCACCGAAATATACTGCGTCAAACGTGCACTAATGCACAGAAAAATACAGCATTAAATGGCACATAACACTGAAATATACAACGTTAAACATGCACTAATGCACAGAAATATACTGCGTTTAACATGCAGTAATGCATTGAAATATACTGCATTAAGCGTGCACTAATGCACAGAAATATGCTGCATTAAACGTACAGTATCGCACTGGAATATACTGCGTTAAACATGCAGGAATGCACAGAAACATACTGCGTTAAACGTGCAGTAATGCACAGAAACATACTGCGTTAAACATGCAGTAATGCACGAAAATAGACCCCTGATATTTCATCAAAGCTCCCTAATGGGGCTCCTAAAATAAAAAAATGGATTAAAAATAAAAACTACTGACACCATCCACTGCTCTGCTGACACCATCCACTGCCCTACTGACACTGTCCACTGCTCTGCTGACACCATTAGTATACTGTAAATGCACATGCAAAAATATGTTTGATCTTTGGGGTGCACACCCTAATGCAATAGGCTGTGCACACCTATGCCAGGCTGTATTGTTGTAGTTGCAGTAAAGAAAAGTAGGGTCACTAGGTGTGGTTGGGTTGTATAAATCCAATAATTGGTTGGAGATACAAATCCTTTGTCAGGTAAAAATGCTGCCATAGACTGTATGCATGGTGGTTTAACTGTTTGCATTGATTTAAGCTTTAAAGGCATTGTACACTTTCAAATCTTTTTGTGGATTTAACTTGGTATTAGTGAAGTTATATTTCCTGTGCTAATTGTTTGCCTTGTAATGATAGGTTTACATGTGGTTTGTGGTGTAATTGCCGATTGATACCCCCATGTCCATGTATTCCTACAGCTAACCTGTCCCTTTTCACCAAAGGGACAAGACAACGTATTACTACGAATTACAAAGCGTCCAATGCATGCAATGCATCCAATGCATCTGCTCTGTGTTGCATTACAAACGTGGGAATGCTGATGTAATAAAAATAAGTGTTCCATCTGCGAGGAGTGAGGTTTGTGTATGTGTGTGTCTTTCTTATAGAAGCACATGATTAGAGCTAGACATTCTAACTGGCTTCAACTCTGTCCCTTACAGTAATTATTTTCCTCCACCAGATGACCTGTTGAATGATAGTGAAGACTGAGGACATCCGGTTCATTGCCTGAACCCCCCCCCCCCCTCCCCCTCAGGAGAACATCACCACGGTACCCTACAGTCACAATGTAATGATCCATGGAGTGGCTGTCAGGTCATGACTCATGACCATTCTCCACATAATCTTCCTATTGCTGGAAGAAGGACCCCCTGCATCATGTGACTGAATACATCGGTAGTAAAATCTTCAATTTTTTTACATGGTCCCTCTGCAGGCTCATATCATAATGTAATTAGAAGAGGGAAGGTCTAGACAGCCACACTCCAATAAAAACACCTTTATTGTGAAAAATGACAAAAGTACAAACCACAGCAGGGTACAGGATAAAAAGCTGACGTGTTTCACACTCTCAACAGTGCTTAGTCATAGCTATCAAAATGCAGTGCATGCTAGCACATTATGACACACTTACCTACTAAATAGAACCCTCCAGTGGTGCACTGTCACCACTGTCACCACTGCCAGAGCTACCATCTTTACCCGGTTTTCCTTCTGGGATTGCACTCTCCAGCCATTTGAATGCCCATGCCGTGATGATGTTACTCCTGCGCATGCGCACAGAAGTCTCAATCATGGCACAGTGCTCTCTGCATTGAGGGCACATGATTGCACAGCCAATGCGCATTCGCTGCTGATGTCACAGGCTACAGCCCCAGTGAATATCTTCTAAAGGGCGCAAGTTTAGAAGACATTCACAGTAAAGTTTTACTACCACTTAAACTCACACTGGAGGAGAACCTTCTAGCCAGGAGCATGCAATCCAAAGTTGCACTTTCAATCACTGCTTCTGGGCAATTGGTCTGCAATGGCTATAGTTGCACATATGGTAGGAGAGGGCAGGTAAGGATTGCTGACTAAAAGTGCACTTATCCTTTGATATGTAAACTTACTAAATATACTCTTGATTTTCAGCCTAGATTTCAAACAAGAATGTGATAAGAGGGAAAAAATTACAATGAGACTGCAATTATGAAGTAACAAGGTATTGTCTATGCAGTTCCATCTTAATTAAAGTAAGAAAGAAAAGCACAAAGAAAAAAAAATATATAAAACATTGATGATGAATAGCTCAGTTTGGCAATATCTGCTCTACAAAAGCAACTGTTTTAATATAATGTGAATATTACCGGCTGATTATGTTAAAACATTGCTTGCATTCACCGTAAAATATTCATTAATTAATTTGAAGCTGAGAAATCCATTTTGGCCACACTCGCTTGATGAACAAAATCCAATCAACAACTTTGTTAGCATAAATGGGAGTTGCATTTTGGTAAGTGTGACAAATGTTTGATTTTAGCATTGATTAAGTGGAGAAGTTTCCGGAGCAATATGACGTAAATAAATATTTTAATAGCAAAACACAAGCAGCTTTATTTTGCATGGTGTCTGAGCAAATGCAGAGTGGGGTACACAAAAGGGATGAGTGAGAAACTGTAGCCGGGGGTGGGGGGCAAACATCACCAACTAGCTCTTTGGTAGTAACAGATTTCTGTGAACTTATTAGCCTCCACCATGTACAATAAAGGGTTAATAGCCCTGCATTGTATGTGATGATGCCACGGCCCCCCCCCCCCCCCCAGACTAGAGTTTTGAGGAGAGTCAAGTAAGAACTGCAAATTCTCGTTCTACCCCCAAGCTTAATGAACATTGGTAGGGGGTACCCACTGCAAGGGTTTTTTTGTGCCTGGAGTTGGGATTCAAGTATACCATTCAATGTGTGCCATGGTTCCTCAGTGATGGGTGGGCATGGTGAAAAATTGTCTGTCTCTAAAGGACATGGTTTATTTTGATACTCCTTTCCCCGACTCGAAGCATCAGCTTCCTTTGGTCACATAACATTTCAAAGTCCCAAAACAAGTTGATGTTGACTCTCAGGCCCTGTACACACGACCGGATCTGTCCGCTGGGATTTATCCGCGGATCAGTTCCAGCGGACAGATCCGGTCGTGTGTAGGCCCGAGCGGACATTTTCCAGCGGACATTTGTCCAGCCGACGGTTTTCCAGTGGATAAAAATTTATTAGCATGCTAAGAAATCTATCCGCTGGAAACCTGTCCTTCGGACTTATCCGGTCGTCTGTACAGACTCACCGGATAAGTCCGTCCGATCCCCATCCCTCGCATGCGTCGAAATGATTCGACGCATGCGTGGAAGTATTTACCTTTCAGGGTCGCGCACGTCGCCGCGTCATCATCACGGCCACGTCACAGCGGATGTTTTCCGCTGGGATTTTGATCTGATGGTGTGTACAGCTATCAGATCAAAATCCGCCAGCGGACATATCCGATAGAAACGGTCCGGCGGACCGTTTTCATCGGATATCCGCCCGTGTGTACAGGGCCTCAGTCTCAATTAAGTAATTAAATAATACCCAGCATGGGTCACCGACTGCGGGTCCCCCACGGATCAATGTATGAATAGGGCCAGCAGATCACCATATCTTATTAGTATTGGCCCAGAGGGCAAATTTTCCTTTTTTCCAGCTTAGTTATGCCCTAGGTATCCCATAAGATTGCATCTCTTCGTTGCTCTATGCCATGGGTCTTCAAACTACGGCCCTCCAGTTGTTCAGGAACTACAATTCCCATCATGCCTTGTCATGTCTGTGAATGTCAGTGTGTTACAATGCCTCATGGGATGTGTAGTTCCGCAACAGCTGGAGGGCCGTAGTTTGAGGATCCCTGCTCTATGCAAAAGTTCCCCATGGATCTCATCTCCTGAACGTCAGCATGTTTTTCTCTGTGGGTGGTTGTGGTGCTGCAACAGCAACCACTTGCACACGTGTGAACCAAGCATAAGGGTGCCTTAAGATTTCTTCTGGGGTGCCATGGAAAAATGCCTAAAAATTGCCCCAAGCATGAAGCCTGCCTTTTAGTTACACAAAGCCGCAGGTTTTCATTGTGCACCATTACGACCTTCTAGCCATTGGCATCCTAACAACCAATGATATCATCAGTTGATAAGGGGGATGTAGATCGTCTACACAGAATCCTTGTATGATCCTTCTCTGCTCTCCTCTCTGTCAGCAATTGGGTCACATTAGCTGAGTGATGGAGAAAAACTGAGGGAGAAGAGAAACATGTGTATACTAGTCTGTACCAGTGTGCACAAGTGTATAGGATTTGGAAGAATTAATTACCTCTAATGTTAGGTGTCCTACTTGTGTGGATGTTGAAGTATTATGTAAACTATTACAATTTTTTTTTACATTTAGCTACAATGTAAAGTAGTGAGGGTACAACTTTAATAACAGTGTAAATTTGCTGTCCCCTCAAAATAACACAACACACAGCCATTAATGTCTAAACCGCTGGCAACAAAAGTGTGTACACCCCTAAGTGAAAATGTCCAAATTGGGCCCAATTAGCCATTTTTCCTCCCCAGTGTCATGTGACTCATTAGTATTACAAGGTCTCAGTTGTGAATGGGGAGCACCCATGCACCTCGTGGCAAAAAAAACTCTCTGAGGATCTTAAAAAAAAAAGAATTGTTGCTCTATATAAAGATGGCCTAGGCTATAAGAAGATTGCCAAGACCCTGAAACTGAGCTGCAACAAAGTGGCCAAGACCATACAGCGGTTTAACAGGACAGGTTCCAATCAGAACAGGCCTCGCCATGGTCGACCAAAGAGGTTGAGTGCACAAGCTCAGCGTCATATCCAGAGCTTGTCTTTGGGAAATAGACGTATGAGTGCTGCCAGCATTGCTGCAGAGGTTGAAGGGGTGGGGGGGTCAGCCTGTCAGTGCTCAGACCATACGCAACACACTGCATGAAATTGGTCTGCATGGCTGTCATCCCAAAAGGAACCCTCATCTAAAGATGATGCACAAGAAAGCCCACAAACAGTTTGCTGAAGACAAGCAGACTAAGGATATGGATTATTGGAACCATGTCCTGTGGTCTGATGAGACCAAGATAAACTTATTTGGTTCAGATGGTGTCAAGTGTGTGTGGTGGCAGCCATGTGAGGAGTACAAGGACCAATGTGTCTTGCCTACAGTCAAGCATGGTGATGGGAGTGTCATAGTCTGGGGCTGCATGAGCGCTGCCGGCACTGGGGAGCTACAGTTCATTGAGGGAACCATGAATGCCAACATGTACTGTGACATACTGAAGCAGAGCATGATCCCCTAACTTCAGAGACTGGGCTGAAAGGGCAGTATTCCAACATTATAACGACCCCAAACACCATTTTTCACTGCAATTACAGCCTTTTTGGGGATGTCTCTACCAGCTTTGCATATCTAGAGAGTGACATTTTTGCCCATTCTTCTTTGCAAAATAGCTCAAGTTTTGTCAGATTGGATGGAGAGTGTCTGTGAACAGCAATTTTCAAGTCTTGTCACAGATTCTCAATTGGATTTAGGTCTGGATTTTGACTGGGCCGTTCTAAAACATGAATATGCTTTTATCTAAACAATTCCATTGTAGCTCTGGCTGTATGTTTAGGGTCGTTGTCCTGCTGGAAGGTGACCCTTCGCTCCAGTCTCAAGTCTTTTGCAGACTCTAACAGGTTTTCTTCTAAGATTGCCCTGTATTTAGCTCCATCCATCTTCCCATCAACTCTGACCAGCCTTCTTGTCCCTGTAGATAAAAAGTGTGTTCAGGGTGATGTGTAGTGTTTGTTTTCCACCACACATAGCGGTTTTCTTTTAGGCCAAAAAGTTAAATTTTGATCTCATCTGACCAGAGCACCTTCTTCCACATGTTTGCTGTGTCCCCCACATGGCTTCTCTCAAACTGCAAACCGGACTTCTTATGGCTTTCTTTCAACAATGTCTTTCTTCTTGCTACTCTTCCATAAAGGGCAGATTTGTGGAGTGCATGACTAATAGTTGTCCTGTGGACAGATTCTCCCACCTGAGCTGTGGATCTCTGCAGCTCCTCCAGAGTTACCATGGGCTTTGTGGCTACGTCTCTGATGAATGCTCTCCTTGCCTGGTCTGTCAGTTTAGGAGGACGGCCATGCCATGGTAGGTTTGCAATTGCGCCATACTCTTTCCATTTTCCGATAATGGATTGAACGGTGCTCAGTGAGATGATTAAAGCTTGGGGTATTTTTTTTTAGAAACTAACCTTGCTTTAAACTTTTCCACAACTTTATCTCGACCCCGTCTGGTGTGTTCCTTGGCCTTCATGATGACGTTTGTTCACTAAGGTTCTCTAACAAATCTCTTCACAGAGGGCTTCACAGAACAGCTGCATTTATACTGAGATTAAATTACACACAGGTGCACGCTGTTTATTAATTAGGTGACTTCTGAAGGCAATTGGTTGCACTAGATTAGGGGTATCAGAGTAAAGTGGGCTGAAAATGCATGCCACACTTTTTACAATTTTTTTGTGAAAATTTTTGAAAACCATTTATAATTTTCCTTCCACTTCACAACTATGTGCCACTTTGTGTTGGTCTATCACATACAATCCCCATAACATACATTTACATTTTTGGTTGTAATATGACAAGATGTGGACAATTTTAAGGGGTATGAATACTTTTTCAAGGCACTGTATGGTGTGGGTGTCCCCTTCCTATTATTACATTGGAAACTTCAGGATTATAATTAGGTATAAGGTTGATATAGATATAAAGTTGTATCTGATAGTAAGTAAGTTGTTAATTAGTCTCCGAGGTGGTGTAATGGCAGCTGGGGGCCTTTTATGGTATGGCAGATATAACCGGTTTTCTCTGAATTATATCAACCTTCAAAGACCTTAGACCTGGTAGGATTAATATGACTGTGTTATTGGTTATGCATTGATTGTATATGCATTGAGCTTGTTCTCTTTGATACTGTATTTTATTGGTTTTGTAATAAAAATGCTGCTATGGCCATTCAACTCCAAAGAAGTAATGTGTCATCTGGTCATTTCAGGTGGGAAAGTGGGTTTGTTTACCTGAGCCTTTGCACTCTTCAGGTCCCTCAGTCATGCCTTTTTCTGTGGTGACCAGAGGGCCCTCTACCAGGAAATTCTAGAGCACTTCATGCTGACCAGCTTTATGGAGATGCTGATTTCATTTTCCAGCAGGACTTGGCACCTGCCCACGCAGCCAAAAGTACCAACACATGGTTTAATGATCATGGTATCACTGTGGTTGATTGGCCAGCAAACTTACCTGACCTAAATCCCATAGAGAATCTGTGGGGTATTGTCAAGGAAGATGAGAGACACCAGACCCAACAATGCAGACGAGCTGAAGGCCGCTATCAAAGCATTCTGGGCTTCCATAACACCTCAGCAGTGCCACAGGCTAATCGCCTCCTTGCCATGCCACATTGATGCAATGTATTGAGTGCATATAATACTATACATGGACATACTTTTCAGTAAGCCAACATTTCTGTATTAAAAACGTTTTTATTTTTTTTATTGGTTTTATGTAATATTCACATTTTCTGAGATAATGAATTTTGGGTTTTCTAAATATCTGTAAGCCATTATTATCAAAATTAAAAGAAAGAAATCCTTTAAATATATCAATTTGTGTTTAATTAATCTATATAATATATGGATTTAGCTTTTTTAATGGAATTACTGAAATAAATTAACTTTTTGATGATATTCAATTTTTTTGAAATGCATCAGAAAATCGGACAAAAAACACTGCTTTCGGAGCGGACGTACGATAATCTGATCATTAGTACACAGCTTTCGATAAACCGTTCACGACAGTTCATGCGAAATTACCTGAAGGGACAAACACAAAAATATTTCTAGTACATACCAGAAGAGGCTCGTGATTTATTGGGAGCTCCAGCAAAGAATGCAACCAACATTTAAAATCCAGAAGAAGGATGCAGTAAACAGACAGACAGAGAGGACAAAAACAAATCAGCTGAAAAAACAAACAAAAGACAAATAGGATGCTTCTAAGGCTGGATTCACACCTATGCAGTTTTAGTGCTTTTTGCATTTTGTAGATTTGCACTACAGAACATGTTCCACAGGAAACCATATTAAATGGACTGTAGTGCAAATCTGCAAAATGCAAAAAGCACTAAAACTGCATAGGTGTGAATCCAGCCTCAAGCCTCGTACACACGCATGGTTTTCTCGGCAAGAACCTTTAAGGAAACTGCTGGCAGAGCTTTCTTGCCGAGTAAACCGTGCGTGTGTACGAGGCTTTGAGGTTTCTCGTCAAGAAAACTGCCCAGAATCTAGACGAGAAAAATAGAGAACCTGCTCTTTATTTTCTCGTCGTGATTCTCGGCAGTGTTTTCCTGCCGAGAAACCCGAGGGTGTGTATACTTACCTGTCGCCGATTAAACCGGCGCATGCTAGAAATGACTTTGACGCATGCGCGGTAGCTTCCAAGGCATAGGTAGGGTGAAGCAAGATGGCGGCGACGGCATCAAATGTGACAAGCGCATGACGATGACATCATTGCGTTTATGCCATTCAAAAGAACGGCGGTTCTTTTGAATGGTGTGTCTGTACACTCGGCCGGCAAGAGAATCTTGCCAAGAATCTCGTCAGAAAACACTACGTTTTTTTCCTGACAAGAATCTGGTCTGTGTGTACAGGGCTTTAGAAACAGAAAACCTTTGGAACAGAGGGTATTCAGGACAGAAGACCCAATAAGGGGCAGAAGAAGCCAAGTAGTAAAAATGATTGCTGCAGAAATGGTTTGTGGCATACAGTTCTTGCATTCCAAACGAATAGTAGACCTAGACTTGAAGCCTTTGAACATCTTGCTGACCAGCGATGGAGATGTGAAAATTACAGATTTTGGCCTTGCCATAGGAGGTGTTTTTGAAAAGTCAAGGAAGTATGGAAGGCTTGTAACACTAGGATAAAGCCCTCAAGATTATCCTAGGCTTGGCTTTTCACAAGGGCATTGACTGGTTTGCATTTGGCCTACTTTTGTATGAGATTCTTTAAATTGCTGTAAAAATGTGGAATATACTCCCTGAAGAGGTGCTTCTGGTCAGCTCAATATATTGTTTTTTTTATGTCACAATGTAGGGTATAAGATTCCCTATCATCTGTGCCCAGTCTTGCAACACAGAGTTAATCCAGCTCTGAGCAATCCTCTTTTATTATTCAGTGAAATAAAATGGAACTTACAGAGAAAAACCTTAGTCTGTTCCGCCCCCTTGCTGTGAGTGACAGGTTTTTACTTATCTGATGCACTAGCCTGAGACAGAGGCACATCCTGTGTAAAAAGTTCACAGTTCACAATTCACATCCCTCTCCCCTCCAGCTCTCCCAGGATTGGCTGCATTTACTGTGTTTTGACTGGATGTTTCTTATCATGGGGTGTGATCCACAGTTCAGTGTGACAAGGAAATGGTGAATTGATAAATATTCCCTAGTGTCAAAACTAAAAATAGGAATGAAAACAGAGGGGCGCCAGACTGAGTGCAGTATAAATCATATATTAAATAAAAACAAGTAGTAACTTACAGGTTAAATTAGAAGAGTTCAGTATGTGGTGAAAATCGTCAGTCCTGGAGTCTCATAAACGTCCTATTTTGGGTCCTGTTTTCCCTTTGCAGCCTGGGACACTTGTATGATCTTACAGGGATCTAGAGAAGGTTGGGAACCAGGAAGCAGGAAAGGAAAAGCAGCTGGTCGTGACTTCACAGGAACAGGAAATGTGCTTATACACAGTGGCAAGGAATGGTAATGCATTTTGAAGCTACAGCTTCTTTGTCAGACCTTGGCTGGCAAACCTGGCAGTCTTAAATGCAGAGGAAATAAAAACAGAGGCCCAGATTCATCCACTGGCTTACGACGGCGCAACGCCATGTACGCCGTCGTAAGTCCTAATCTGGGCCGTCGTATCTATGCGACTGATTCTTAGAATCAGTTACGCATAGATATCCATTAGATCCGACAGGCATAAGGCTCTTACGCTGTCGGATCTTAAATGCATTTTTTTTTTTGCCGCTAGGTGTCGCCTCCGTCGTTATCCCCGTCGAGTATGCAAATTAGCTAGATACGCGAATTCCCGTACGTACGCGCGGTCGACGCAGTGAAATTACGACATTTTCGTTAGGTTTGTGCGGCGTAAAGTTGCCCCTGCTATATGAGGGGCAACCAATGTTAAGTATGGCCGTTGTTCCCGCGTCGAAATTTCAAAATTTACGTTGTTTGCGTAAGTCGTCCGTGAATGGGGCTGGACGCCATTTACGTTCACGTCGAAACCAATGACGTCCTTGCGACGTCATTTGGAGCAGTGCACCCTGGGATATTTTCCGGACGGCGCATGCGAAGTACGTTTGGCGCGGGAACACGCTTAATTTAAATGCTCCACGCCCCCTACCCGGATAATTTGAATTAGGCGGGCTTTCGCCGGGTGATTTACACTACGCCGCCGCAACTTTACAGGCAAATGCTTTGTGAATAAAGCACTTGCCTGTAAAACTTGCGGCGGCGTAACGTAAATGACATACGTTACGCCGCCGCAGAGATACGTCGGATCTACGAGAATCTGGCCCAGAGAGATCTAAAAATAGGTGCCTATACATAAAATACTGTATATGATACAAAAATGTGCAAACATACAACACAGCAATAAATGTGCACAATAGCAACACAACAATGTATGTGCTTGTAAACTTAATATAGCTGCATAGTTTTCAATCTTCAATAAATCCAAAGTTCCCACGAAAAGAATATAAGAATCCCCCTTCGAAGACCCCACTCACCAGAAATGACAGATCCTCAGCTTCTCAGTCTGGGATCATGTAGGCAGAAAACAATCTCTCTAGATGTCAAGGTTCCTCAGATAAAAGTAATATAGTGAAGTACCGCTGGGCATCTATAACAAGCACATCAAGGCGCTACTTGCAAGATGTGTGGCAAGAAAAAGGCTTTCAGAAAAAACTTCAGTGATCTCCGCTTGTATAGCGTGCGCTCCACAGAGGCAGGAAATAATATTTATAGGTAAAGGCTATCCAGGGAATATCCAATTGCCTCTTGAGGATCCTTTTACAATCACTTTAACTGCACTGGGCATCTTGATCTAGCTTGCTTTGTAGCTGTTTCTACCTGTACTTCAAGACTGGATGAAAATGTTCTCACTTGTGTATTTTAGTAATGTTTTTAGATTCTTTACCTGCAGTATAATAAATATTTAAAGTTCAACTCCTGGATGTTACATATACAGTACTGAAAAAAGTTTATGCAGGTGTGCAAAAATTCTGTACAATACGATTCAGAAATATAAGTGTTAATAGTTTATTTTTATCAATTAATAAAATGGAAAGTAAATGAACAGAACAGAAATCCAAATCCAATCACAGCATCACATTTTTTAGGTACACTTACACACAGATATTGAAGAAACTTGTTTGTTCCAAACATCTTGGAGAACTAACCACAGATCTTCTGTGGATGTAGGCTGCCTCAAATCCTTCTTTCTCTTCATGTAATCCCAGACAGACTCGATGGTGTTGAGATCAGAGCTCTGTGGGGGCCAAACCATCACTTCCAGGACTCCTTGTTCTTCTATATGTTGAAGATAGTTCTTAATGGCATTGGCTGTGTTTGGGGTCATTGTCCTGCTGCAGAATACATTTGGGGCCAACCACACGCCTCCCTGATGGTATAGCATGATGGATACATATCTGCCTGTATTTCTCAGCATTATGGGCACCATTGATCCTCACCAAATTACCCATTCCATTTGCAGAAAAGCAGCCTCAAACATGCAAGGAACCTCCACCATGCTTTAATGTTGCCTGCAGACACTCGATATTGTAACACTGTCCAGGCTTTCAGCAAACAAACTGCCTCTTGCTACAGCCAAATATTGCAAATTATGACTCAATCCAGAGATCCTGCTGCCATTTTTCTGCATGTCAGTTCCTATGTTTGTTTCGTGCATTGTTGAGTCTCTTAGTCTTGTTTCAACGTCGGAGGTATGGCTTTTCGGCCACTATTCTTCCATGTAGGCCACTTTCTGGCCAGACTCCTCCAGACAGTAGATGAGTGAACATGGGTCCCACTAATTTCTGCAGGTTCTGTGCAGGTGGTATTGCTGGGCAATTCCGATGTCGAAGGTAGCTCTATAGGGTTGGAGATCACACGGGACTGACACAGTCAGTTGTAGGTCAATAGTTAGGTAATGGTGGGGGCGGGTTGGAAGAATTTCCTTATGATGCTTTCTGCCCAACTAAACAGGAAGGAGGTGGTGAGCCCTTTTTGGGGGGTTGGGCTGCTGCCTCTGGGTACGACTGTGAGGTAGTTTCCACATGTACTAGTAAAGGAAGTTAAAAGGGAGCAACCGATATCCAATGAAATACAAGTTAAAAAGTGAATTTGCAGTAATTTTTTTGAAAGTAGCAACAGGTGATCAAGCCAACACATATAGCAGAACTCAGACTGAAGGAAAGAGAAGCAGCACAAGGAGCCAATCATCTGTGCTGCAGTGCATGAACATTAGTTCAATAGGTGGAGAGAGCAGAGTGACAGAAAGATGAGATCATCATCTTGCACTGTGCAATCACAAGCTGGGGTAGGGAGGCAAGACTCAAGATGTCACTGTACTGCAGCAGACAAAAAATCTGTACTCCTCCCCAGCCAAATAGTAGACATGTGCACACTGAAATATTTTGTTTCGGAATTTCGTTTTCGTCTGAAAAATAAATGTATTTAGTTACTTACGAAATTCGTTTTTATTTATTTTGTTTCGTTAAAAAATGCATTAGCCTGAAAATCCGAATTAATTAAGGTCAAATCTGTCATTGAAGGCTTATGGTGTCTGTCAAATGTTCTAAGAAGATTCGACGGAGCAGCTAAACTGTACGATGCCACAATGGTACATTTCCGGTTGAATGTTCCGCCTACAAGCTATAGAAGAATTCTAATTTTGTATGACACTAGAAATAATTATATTTATAAATGAACCAACATTCGAATTCTTCTATAGCCTATGGGCCGAGCATTTGACCAGAAATGTACGATTGCGGCGTCGTACAGTTTAGCTGCTTGTCGAATCTTCTTAGAATTTTTGACAGACACCATAAAGCCTCGTACACACGACCGAGGAACTCGACGGGCGAAACACATCGTTTTCCTCGTCGAGTTCCTTGCTAGGCTGTCGAGGAACTCGACAAGCCAATTTTCTCCATTCCCGTCAAGGAAATAGAGAACATGCTCTCTTTTTGGCTCGTCGAGTTTCTCGACAGTTTCCTCGACGAAAATGTACACACGGCCGGTTTCCTCGGCAAAAAAATATCTCCCAGCAAGTTTCTTGCTGGTTTTTGCCGAGAAACTCGGTCGTGTGTACGAGGCCTAAGCCTTCAATGACAGATTTGACGTTTGTATGCTTTTCGCTGCTTCGTCGCATCTTCGTCGTTCATGTCGAATGGTCTAGCCCAACACTGTCTCTATAATGTCAAATCTTTCTTCTCTATGTAGAATAATCTTGGACTAATAGAGTTAAGGTTAGGCACATTCGACCACAGATTCGATAGACACAGATTGCTATTGTCAGCTTCATGTCGAATCTCCTATCTATATCGAACTGTTGTAGCAACGAAAATGAAAATAAAGCATTTTTTTATGTCAGATTTTTTCGGATTCAGATTCTGCTTGCTCGTTTTCGTTTGTTAAAAGGATAACGAAAATACCCGAAATTCGACGAAAATGCATTCGGATGAAAACGAATGCACATGTCTACCAGATAGAGCTGTACAAATCTCCAAACTGAATGTACAGAAATGCAAATCCTTTGGCATATATTCCATCTGTGCATTTAGCTGTTTGTCTGGAGTTTTCCGACCTTTCTTATCCTAGTTTCCCTACAATAATGACTAAAAGAAATAGCAATTAGGTTGGGTAAATAAATCAGCTCTCTCATTCATCGTTAGTTAATGATCACTTATTCACGATTGCTGCAATGGAATACACTCACCTCGAATCATTACCATTTTTTTTAACAGCTGGTCCTTATGTTTTTACTGATAAGCGTTCTCCGGAATAAATATTTTGTTGTTTTGTCATGTCATTTTAATAACTGGAAATGATCTGTCAAATTACATATGCAAATGTTCGACAATAAAGGGAAAGAAAAAGAGCTAAAGCACGGCAAATAAAATCCAATCACGGCTGTATCATCTGAAGTTCCATCCCCGTTCAAACAGATTCCGATTAATTCTTTCACCAGCATTGGGACATCTTTCACAGTCCATTAAATAAGTTTAGTAAATCCTATTGTAATGTAAATAAACTATTAAGAGCTGGAAAATATGGCTTTCTTGATTCACAACTGAAAATAATTACATTTTCACTCTAATAACATCATTAAATGTAACCAGTTGCAAAGGCTCGAGAATAGTCTATTAAATCTTACCCCTTTCATGTATTTTGTGCAAGTGCTGGCGCTTTTGCTAGCGTGTTTTAAATCCTTGTGTTTATAAGATATGAAAGCATAGTCGACAGATTGCTGAGAGTTAAAGCTCAAATTTGGGCTAAGCAAATATTGTCCAAATACATGCTCAGTGTATTGCTAAAGAGTTTTTTTTTTTCTTGTCAGAGTGCATGTGATCAGCACAGGGCCAATCAGCACTGTCCAGACAAAGTGTCAGGGGTCTTGCATCCTCATAGGACAGTCAGCGCAGAACAGGGCAGCCATCACAAGTTTTGGGGTCCCTCACACAGCTTTAGGCAGGGCCCCCCTGGAGCAGAGAACCGGAGGGGTGCTGATGAAAAAAAAAAAACAAGTGTAATCTCTTCTCTCCTGACGCGAGATAATAAGTGGGGGGAGGGGGGCCAGTCGGGCCTGTAAGGGGCCCTGGGGACCAGCGGGCCCCTTACAGGTGTAATGCAAAAAAAAAACGGGAGGGGGGCCAGTCGGGCCCCTTACAGGTGTAATGCCTGTACCCCCTGATGGCGGCCCTGGCGCAGAATGAAAACTCCTCCTACAAGCTTTAACCAGACACTGATAGAAATCACAAGACTGCTCTAACTGATGATGAGAAAAGGTATTTAGCAGTTTATAATTAATAAACTAAATTACTAATTACTAAACTAATTGCATTTCCACGTTCTGTGTACTGTGCAAAACTTCAAGGCCCAAAGCTATGAATGGGGGGTTCCAGGCTTTTTTCAGTTTATTAAAAGTCAGCAGCTACAAAAAGTGTAGCTGCTGATTTTTAATAAACAGATACTTACCTGTCCCATAGTCCAGCGATGTGGGCGCCCGAAGCCCCGCTCCTCTCCCCCTCCTCTCCACCGTGCCATCATTGGAACTGTGGGCACTCGGCCGTGACAGCTTGTGGCTTCACGGCTGGGTGCGCACTGCGCATGTGTGAGTCGCGATGTGCTTTTTGAGTGGACAGGCAATCTTCTGGGACCTGTGACGTGTCCCAGAAGATTGCCTAGGGGTAGGGGCCGTCTAGGGGGAGAGGAGGAGTCGCCAAGGCAGTCTGAAGGTGGATTGAGTAAGTGGGACAGGAAGTCCCTCTCTAAAGTAGGTACCCACCCCCCCATAAAATTACCTGCCACATGTGGCATGTAGGGGGCAAGGAGTACTTAAAGTGGAAGTTACACTTTTGGATGGAACGCCACTTTAACCCTCTGCTACATTCTTCCCGTCCAAGGTACACAGTAGCTCCCACAACCTCCTAAGTTCTACCCTCCTTATACAGGTATCCTGCCAGAGTGGCAGGGACAACAGGTCACTTCCTTAGCTAGAGAATAAATTTAGCCCTTCCGACAAGTAATAATGTAAAAATAAAATGCCAGCTTTGGCTGGGGCCTTTAAAATTCAATTGTATAACCTTATTGATAATATTCTCAATACATCCAGGGTCGGCGCTAGTGCAAGGCAACAATGCGTCTATCGCATAAGCTGATCTAGGAGGAGGGTGGGACTTTTCTCACAGCGCGGCCAAAGTTTTCACACTAAGCTCCGATACACACAGCGGGAGATGCCTGCTGTGTGTGAAGTG
This sequence comes from Rana temporaria, assembly GCF_905171775.1. NCBI lineage: Eukaryota > Metazoa > Chordata > Amphibia > Anura > Ranidae > Rana > Rana temporaria. The sequence continues at coordinate 53,322,949 of NC_053490.1, forward strand.
TAGAGGAGGAGGGAGGGAGGGGAGTGCTGCAGCCACACTGGCAGTGTGTGTGATAAATTCTCTCTCATGTCACGCTGCCCCAGCAGCCCCTCCTCTCTTCTCGTCCATCCCCATTTGCTTGTGACATTATCTGCGATAGACGAGAAGAGAGGGGAGGCCGCCGGGGCAGCGTGACATGAGAGAGAACTTATCACAGAGGCTTCCTGCATATTGGCTGCCAGGTAAACGCTGTGCCCCAATGTGCTCCAATATGCCCCAATGTGCTCCAATATGCCCCGATGTGCACTGTACCCTGATGTGTTGTGCCCTGTGCACGCGTGCGCGCGTGCGGGGGGGGTGTTAAAATGCACCTTTGCTTGAGGTGGCAAACATCCTTGCACCGGCCCTGAATACATCTTCCATATAGAAACACCTATTACGATTATGAGGCTTGTTAAAGTGTGTCTAAACCTCAGAACAAAAATGTTAAAAATTGCAGCTTAGGAGGTCAGCATGTGTAATAAATCAAACAGTATCCAGATGTGCTACATTGTGGGAACTGACAGTTAAAATAAACCTGAGATGGTACTACACACCTAATGTGCTAGCTAAATTTGGTACTCAACATTCCGATAAATGCTGGAGGGAGTGTGATGGTAAAGGTGATCTCCTCCATATACTGTGGAATTGTCCCAAATTAAAGGAATATTGGGAAAATATTTTCAATATAATAAATAGTTTAGCTAATACTTCTATAGAACCAAACCCAGCTTTGGCATTGTTGTCCCTGGGTGTGGAATGTATTCAGGCTAATAAACGAACTTCAGTCATCAATTTACTTTTAGCAGCTAGACTTTCAATCACCAGAAGGTGGAAAGTTCCATATCCTCCTTCGGTGATGAAGCTATGACTTAACAAATCTTCATATGACATATGAAAGATTGTGGGCTTTATCCCAAAACAACTTACACAAATTCGATGTTGCATGGTCACCGTGGAAAACATGGGTCAACCAAAACATTTGAATGTTTAACCAAGGATCATAATCTCTATTGGTTTAAAATAGTAGTTTTCTAATATGTTACTTTATACAAAATTTGAATGGTTAAGTAATAATTCTGTGGTGTTTTTTTTTAATATAGCTGTTACATGTCCCTGTAGTATGAGCAATAGTGATATCTCGGATGAAAATGGAAATAGTTGTTTTATCTGTCTGACAGGAATTTTACTCTTAGATATGATGCAAAACATTCTTATATTATCCAATTTAATGTTACAAGAATTGTGACTAAACGATATATGAAAATGTGTGAGTCTTGTCAAAACTTACACGTTTAATATGTATGTATATGATACTTTATATACTAATAAAAAATATTGAAACAAAAAAAATTGCAGCTTACCAGTCCTTAAAGGATAAGTTCACCTTTGGAACATGTTATATGTTACACCATATTTAGGGTGGAACATGCAACCTGTTTGAAGCACCCCCCCCCCCCCCCCCCTCTTCCCTGTGACAGCAGATGGGGGAATCCTCTCCCCCACAGCCATTGTCACTTTTCAAAGTTGGTACGGCTGTGTGGGCGGAGTTATTCATTCACAGAAATCTGTGAATGAGAAAACATTAATGCTTGTCTGTCCCCAAAGCAAACAGCTTGTAGTCCTCAATGAACGTTGAGTGTCTGGTTTCAGCACCCTCAGGCTGGATTCACACCTATGCATTTTTTGTGCTTTTTGCATTTTTCAGATTTGCACTGCAGTCCATTTAACATGGTTTCCTATGGAACACGTTCTGTAGTGCAAATCTGCAAAATGCAAAAAGCACAAAAAATGCATAGGTGTGAATCCAGCCTCATTGAGCTTATGATCTACCAAAACCCCCAGATCCTTCTCCACTACGGATCTGGGGGTTTTGTAGTCGGACTGCGCTGGAATACCCGCCCCACACTGTGCTACCGCACCTGGTGTGAATAGACCCTTAGGCCTGGTTCACACCTATGCAGGTTGCGGTTGATGCATACTCCTGATGCATTTTGTGTTTTTCAATACACATTCTTGATCCTTAAGGCTAGATTCACACCTATGCATTTTTAGTGCTTTTTGCATTTTGCAGATTTGCACTACAGAATGTGTTTCATAGGAAACCATGTTAAATGGACTGTAGTGCAAACCTGCAAAATGCAAAAAGCCCTAAAAATGCATAGGTGTGAATCCAGCCTTAAAGTTTATAGAAACAAAAAACAGAAAAAAAGTTCCTGGCCCTTTCCATAAAATGCATAGATGTGAACATGACCCATAGGAAACCATGATAAAGGAGTTGTAAAGGAAAAACATTTTTTTTGCTCAAATGACTGTTTACAGGCTATATAGACATAATAGTTAACTGATTCCTTTTAAAAACGATTAAAAATTGATTAAAATCAATCATATAATGTACCTGTAGTTTCAGTTTCGTTTTTGCATGTTATCCTGCCTCTGTGCTGTATAGAGCCACAGAGAAGTGATGGTTTGGAAAACGAAACTAGAAGCTCCCAGTACTGTGGTCCTCAGGAAACAGACAACCAGGAAGTGTCCAGAACAGAGAAGAATTACAGCAACATCAGCAAAAACGAACAATGAGGACATGAAACCAGGACTGCAGTAAGGTAAAGGAAGCTATTTAGCTAAAAAAAAAAAATTCCTTTAGTGACCCTTTAAATGGACTGTAGTGTGTTTCTGCAAAACTTAAAATGCACTAAACAAAATGCATAGGTGTGAACCAATCATGTTATTAATTTGTATGCATCAATCTGTAAAATTCATAGGGGATTTTTGTTTATATGAAAAGAACAGATAAGTAAAGATCATGTTAAACTTATACCTGTTATCATTCAGCACCATAAGAATGCCTTATAATAATAACCTACAATTTAAGATCATTATCTATTTTGCATTTTTTAAACACACAATAAATTGAAGCTTGGAAGCGCTCCTTAGCGGATAATAAACTGTTTAGTGACTAATGTAATGATATGCAGTATTAAGCTGCATAACACTGTCGCAAACATGTCATGTTTGTATTAAATGGCTAATAGGCCATTTTGCACAGCGGAGTTTGAGCGTAATGGCAAAGCGCTTATGAAGCAAATACCACCCAGACACAATTTGCTCCAATATCCGAATTAGCCTAATGAGCCTATTACTGGATTTCTCACTTAAGTGTGACAACTTGTACATTAATAATCATAATTGTAATAATGATGATTATTTCATGTATTTGGTTTTATTTTTTAACAGAGTTAAGCACGAGATGCCACATGGAGGGGAAAATAAGTAGGAAACACATAAAGCGCTTTATGGAGATTGGTTCAGTGAAGCTGAATCATAAAGCCATATTAGATCCAATGATCTTGTATTGTCGATCCCAAAAGTTACATTTTTTACCAGATCCTGTAATAGCATCACCACACACATTACAATCTGACCATATGTACAATCAACTTTACATATGCTAAAACGATGTAATATAAGGACCCACCTAATCTATCTGTATACAATCTTGCAGACCCTTGCACTACATACTTGTTTTTTTTTTTTTTTTTGAAAAGCCTATGGCGTGTGAACACACCCAAAAAACTCCACCCGATGCAGAAAAAATGTGCACACACATAAAGAGTGTTCACAAAAACGTGCAGACGGGTGCAACGTCAAGTGGTCCTCCTGTGAAGAGGCACCCAAACCCTGATCCCCCGGGGCGTTAGGCTCCAGACGGGGACTGAGGTACTGTGGTCCGAGCAACCGAAGCCGACACGGACCCAACGTCCTCGGAGGGACTGCCGAAACAGAACCCTCCCAGTACTAGGTGGGGCTCCCCCGAAGGGAGACCCCATGAGAGCAGGCGAACTAAGCCAGAAGGCCATGTCCACCCACTCCCAAGACGTTCAGGGCTGGCCCGAGGACCCGCACCCTACTAATCACACAGTGACAAAACGTGCACAACAAAAAAAAAGACAAAAAAGTGACAAACACAGGCTTAAATAAAATAAAGTGGGGGAAGGGATAGTGGAGAGGAGAGTGAAAGAAGTGGCCATTGTGGTGAAACAATGACCAGGCCCTCCAGCCAGGAATAAAAAATTCCTCCGGTCCTAGCCAAAAGGCCCGGCCCAGGAGGCAGGTGCTAAAAAAAGCGTGTATCTGGTGCAGTGACCGTGGTATCTTAAATCAATGTGTCCGTCACACACAGTGATCTTCAGATACCCCTGGACTGCCACTCCAGGGGCACATGCACCATAGGCTTTTCGTTCCATATCCGACCCCCTGACCGGCCAGTGCAGCCCTCCACCCCTGCCAGCTAGAGAGCCCTTCAAGGTTTTCTTGGGGAGAACTGCCACTCAGATAACAGCCTCCACCAATACTAGCCCCTCCAGACCCTCCGTCAACCCAGCGGATTTGCATGGCTCTACCCGTCATACCACAGGGCATTGGAAAACAAAAAACCGCGCTACCACAACAAAGTCTCTAGGCAGCAGCTAGCGTATGATAAACAAAGGTAATAAATAGTAAAAAAAGCCGCGCCAAAATAAATTAAAAAGTCTGTAATATTCAACAGATGGAGAAATGCTAAAATCCCTCGTAGAGTCAATCAAATATTTCAGGTGGAGCCTTTAGTGTTGCTTGGTATAATGACACTGTGACTGGTCAAAACTTCAAACCACCAGGTGACATGCATGCGATCTGTGCAAATCCTCCACCATAAGAATAAGCAGCTTACCAGACAGCAAGCCTTTAACACAGTTGGCTATAGCCCAGCCACGGCCTTTCAATCCCCTGGACACTTAGGTTAGGACACTTCGTGCAGGATCCCAGGCTCGGCGGTTTGGTGGAAATAGATTGCGGTTCACCCGCAATTACAACCCATCGAAAAACGGTAGCAATCAAGTAGTCCAAAAAACATATTTTTATCTCCCGTTATATGTTTTTTGGACTACTTGATTGCTGCCGTTTTTCGATGGGTTGTAATTGCGGGTGAACCGCAATCTATTTCCACCAAACCGCCGAGCCTGGGATCCTGCACGAAGTGTCCTAACCTAAGTGTCCAGGGGATTGAAAGGCCGTGGCTGGGCTATAGCCAACTGTGTTAAAGGCTTGCTGTCTGGTAAGCTGCTTATTCTTATGGTGGAGGATTTGCACAGATCGCATGCATGTCACCTGGTGGTTTGAAGTTTTGACCAGTCACAGTGTCATTATACCAAGCAACACTAAAGGCTCCACCTGAAATATTTGATTGACTCTACGAGGGATTTTAGCATTTCTCCATCTGTTGAATATTACAGACTTTTTAATTTATTTTGGCGCGGCTTTTTTTACTATTTAATACCACAGGGCATTACCAGCTCCTCCAACCGGATCGCTGACAGAGATAGCACTTACACCAGCCAGCCAGAAGGCCAGACTAGAACTCGGTAAAAAGACCAAGACCAAGCGCAGTACCCATCCTCACCAGGAGCACCCTTCCAGATGGCTCAGACTCAACCATGGGCCGGCCCCCAGTATTCTGTCGGGCAGCACAGCGTAGTCCCTGCTGAAACCATCCTTCCAGGTGCAATGACGTCATTGGATTGCATCCACCCTCCCCATGTAGTAGGTGCTTCAGCGCTCCGCTGACAACTGATAAGGACAGATACCACACCCAGTCCCAGCCAAAAGGCCGAGAAGCGGCAGGGAAGACAACCACGATAAGCACGGCCTAGAGTGTGCAATAGCCGTGCCTCGCCCTGGGAGAACCACCTTCATGATCATGGTGTCTCCCCTGCCTGTTACGACTCCTCAACTTAGGCGGGCAAGTGCTGTATTCTCAAAGCACTTGCTCCGTAAGTTGCGGCGGCATATCGTAAATAGGCCGGCGTAAGCCCGCCTAATTCAAATGTGGGACAGGGGGGCGTGTTTTATGTTAATGTTATGTGACCCGACGTGATTGACGTTTTTCACGAACGGCGCATGCGCCGTCTGTGGACATATCCCAGTGTGCATTGCTCCAAATACGCCGCAAGGACGTATTGGTTTCGACGTGAACGTAAATTACGTCCAGCCCCATTGACGGACGACTTACGCAAACAACGTAAAGTTTTCAAATTTCGGCGTGGGAACGACGGCCATACTTAACATTGGAACGCCGCATATACGCCTCATATAGCAGGGGTAACTTTACGCCTTGAAAAGCCTAACGTAAACGGCGTATCTGTACTGCGTCGGCTGGGCGTACGTTCGTGAATTCGCGTATCTAGCTGATTTACATATTTCTAAGCGTAAATCAGCGTACACGCCCCTAGAGGCCAGCGTAAATATGCAGTTACGATCCGACGGCGTAAGAGACTTACGCCAGTTGGATCTAATGGAAATCTATGCGTAACTGATTCTAAGAATCAGGCGCATAGATACGACGGCGCAACTCAGAGATACAACGGCGTATCTGGAGATACGCCGTCGTATCTCGTTTGTGAATCTGGGCCAGGATGTTTATTGAATTTCTTTGTTTGACAAATGTCATTATTTTTCATTACATTATTGAATACAATTATATTATTTATTAGATTATAATTCATGATTTTGTGTTTCAAATTTATCACATCTGGGATGTCTACTAGAGTCTTGTTTGGTCAGGTTTAAGTAAGTAATTACTAAGAATTGCAGGCCTATAATACATATCACCAAATTTCCATGCAAAAAATTGTACCACTTTTGGTACAAAATTCCAGACAGAATAATACCGCCATGGAGGTTAAGGTGCTAAAAAAAATTGCATGAAAAGCACCTATAAGGCCTCCACAGTGTGAAAGCTTTCACACTGGGGTGGGACGTCACCCCTCACCGGGACTCGGAACTTCCTTTCAAGCGGGGATTACTCCGCGGCTTGCCCGCACACAGCGAAGGGAAGACCGGGTCCTAGGCTTGTGCCGGGTGCAGGAGCGCACTCGGCACATCGTTGCAGTCAGCTCTGCACTATTGTAGAGCGGCCGGCGGTAGTCCCAGTCACTTGTTTCCCAGAAAGTTTTTAGCAGCACACTGCCAGCACTGCGTACCTCTTAGTACAAATATGGTTTCGCCCAGGGCATCCGCCTCTATGCCCCCCGCTGACATCCGCAATCACATAGGGACCAATGTATGTCCCTTTTTCATCCGCAAACGGATGGATGAAAAAACGGACATATGGTCCGCACGTGTGCAAGGGGCCTTAGGCTCCATGCACACTGAAGTTCATAAACTGCAGTTTATTGGTGTTTTGTCTTTTTTTTTAAGCCCATAAACTGAAGTCTATGTTAGCCTATGTGCCCATGCACACCTGGGCGTTTTTTAGTGTTAATGAGCTTTGGAGTTTATTGGCTTTTTTCTGAATGCCCGAAATTTGCGTTCAAAGTGCCGTTTTTCGCCGGGAAAAATGCAAAAAAACGCAAAACGCTCAAAACGTCCAAAAACGCTCAAAAACACTGGTGCCAACGTTTTTTTGTGTTTTTTTTATCCATTGAAAAAAAAAAGAAAAAAAAAAGCTACACTGAAAAAACGCTGATTAAAGCTATTGCAAAAACGCTAAAAAACGTTGAAAGGCTCCCTGCAAAGCTACTGGCGTTTTTTTATAGCTTTTTTTAGCTTCAGTGTGCATGGAGCCAAATATCGCAGAGAGGGTTGCTAATGTAATGATGTCAGTGTCATCATCATACAATTAATTTATTGTGCATTGATGGCGCTCTCCCAAGGCCATGACACCCTGCACTCACAGGAACTAGTTGAACAGCACATTCCACCCAAGTATGGCATTGGATCATGGAGCAGTGAGTCTTTGGATCACAGCTCCAGAAAGGATGTATGTATTGCAGCCAAGGCTTCTTTGGAATGGATTTAAAAAAAATTTAACTGGGCTTTAACCGCTTAAGCCCCGGACCATTTTGCAGCTAAAGGACCGGGCCACTTTTTGCGATTCGGCACTGCGTCGCTTTAACTGACAATTGCACGGTCGTGCGACGTGGCTCCCAAACAAAATTTACGCATTTTTTTCCCACAAATAGAGCTTTCTTTTGGTGGTATTTGATCACCTTTTTTAATTTTTTGCGCTATAGACAAAAATAGAGCGACAATTTTGAAAAAAATGCAATATTTTTAACTTTTTGCTATAATAAAAATCCCCCAAAAATATATATATAAAAAAAATTCTCAGTTTAGGCCGATACGTATTCTACATATTTTTGGTAAAGAAAATCGCAATAAGCGTTTATTGATTGGTTTGCGCAAAAGTTATAGCGGTTACAAAATAGGGGATAGTTTTATGGCATTTTTATAATTTAATTTTTTTTACTAGTAATGGCGGCTATCAGTGATTTTTTTCATGACTGTGACATTATGGTGGACACATCAGACACCTTTGACACATTTTTGGGACCTTTGTCATTTTCACAGTGATCAGTGCTATAAAAATTCACTATTTACTGTGAAAATGACACTGGCAGTGAAGGGGTTAACCACTAGGTGGCGCTGTAGGGGTTAAGTGTTCCCTGCATAGTGTTTCTTACTGTAGGGGGGATGAGCTCTGTATCACATGACACTGATCTCCGCTCCGAGTACACGGAGCCGAGATCAGTGTCATTGTCACTAGTCAGAGCGGGGAGATGCTTGTTTACACAAGCATTTCCCTGCTCTATACCTCCGTCAGACCATCGCGGGGATTCCGACTCACGGCGATGGCGGCAGGGTCGCGAGTGCGCCGCCGACGCTGTGTGCGACCAAACGGACAGGCATTTAAAGGGGACGTACAGGTATGTTGATATGCCTGTCCGTGCCATTTTGCCGACGTATATGTGCAGGAGGCGGTCCTTAAGCGGTTAATGATGAGCAACAAAGTTTTGCTTGAAAGGGCAAACCCAACGTTGCAGTCATAATCTTAACAGCATATCCATAGGGGTTTTCATGCTTGCTTTTATGTAAAAATGCCTCCGGTTGCTATGATTAATTATGCTGCTTCTGTTTGTAAGTAAAATCAAAGGTATAAGGCAAAATGTACATCAGCAAGGCAATTTAGTTTAAGTAGATGTTAATTAAGCATTGTTTGTTGATATACAGTATGTATGTTTTCAGATGGTTTTATGCTAGCGATATAATATAATGACCCCAAGGCCTAAACAACATGGCAGTGTTATTTCATGCTGCATGAGTGATTTAACCATGTGTTGGCAACTGACTGATTTCAAAGTGCTGCATATGACCTCATTTCCAGAGGTGAAATTGCTCAGTGGCATGAGTGTAATCTTGCCTGTGTACATTTGCCCTGGAGCACCCATTAAGAGTATTTGCAAACATACAGCAGGTTTCTGGGGATATATGAGCACCCCTGGCAGTTCTCTAGACTTACAGTATATTTATAAGTGTACTGGGTCTCAAGAATTTCTGAACTTCCTTTATCAGCAACACATTTATGCAGAATGAAAATCCTGAGCATACAAGGTGCCAGACTATGGGTTCCAATGGAGGGGGGGGGGGGGTTGAAGCACGTGATTAGAGCCAGAGGCTCTAAAAGGCTTAAAAAAAGGGTGGGCTCGGGGCACAGAGCACTGTGCCCCGATCCCACCCAGTTGTGTGAAGATAGCAAATTAATATTCACTATTTTCACACTAAATCTCCTCCCCGCCAATCAGAAAGCAGATCGTAAGACCCGTTTCCCGATTGGCCAATCCTATTGGATGCCTAGCGCCTAGGAGGAGGAGATAGGAGATGCACGGTAGACATGTGCAGACTGGAATATTTTGTTTCGTTTTTTCGTTTTAGTTTGGAAAATACATTTATTTAGTTACTCCCGAAAATCGTTTTGATTTATTTCGTTTTTCGTTGGGGAATAGCTTTCGTCCGAAAATCCAATAATACTTGGTTTCTGTTGAATGGTCAAAAGAATATTCGCCGGAACGTCAAATCTTTTTGGTTTCTGTCGAATGGTCAAACGAATATTCGACGGATCGAATTGTACATTTCCGTTCGAATATTCCGCCTACAAGAATTCTAATGTTGTATGACTAGTAATAATGTCGAATCTATTTTCTCATAAATCGAAATCTATTCTCTGTAATGTCGAATCTATTGTTTCTATAGTGTCGAATCTTTTCTCTATAATGTCGAATCTTTTCTCTATGATGTTGAATCTTTTCCCTATAATGTCGAATCTCTCTATATCGAATTTTTACCGCAACGAAAACGAAAATAAAGCATTTTTTATGTCGGATCTTTTGGTTTTCGTTTCTTGCACTTTCGTTATCTTTTGTTAAAACGATAACGAAAAAACCTGATTTTCGGACGAAAATGCATTCTAACGAAAACGAATGCACATGTCTAATGCACGGCGGAAGCTGCCGTGCTGGACAAGGGGACACTGGAGCTGCTGCCCGCAGCCCGCCACCTGCCACCTAGATGGGGTCTGCCATGCACTAGTCTTTTGCGCTGATAGTTTACCTTATTGTTTTTAAGTTGTAAATAAGGTTTAGTATCACTTTAAACTTCATATACTCCATGAAAATATTTTTCTGGCGGACAAACGTAGAGTTGCAGAGACTCCCTGCCCCAAAGAGAAAACTATTAAATGAATCTTAGTCCTTTGCAGCACCATCTGTTATTACCTTGGTTTAAAACGGGCAGGTGCTGTGCTCACCGCTGAAAGAAACATATTATTTTAGAATTTTACAAAGCTTAGAGCAGGTCCTTGAACAAGATAGATATGAAGTAGACAGCTGCAGTACTGGAGCTGTTAAATCTTTGCTGTTTTACACATATTAGGGAATAAGCTGCACAAATATTTGAATCAAACACAAACTCGTGGACATGTCTTTTTTCAACCTCTCGAATTAACTATGTAAAAAAAAAATGTTGCGCACACTTCTGATGCCATTTATTTGTCAAAGTTCTATAGCTCTGTTCAAAAGCATACTCATTTCACATGTAAAAAATTTAATATTGGTGGACGTTGTCCAGAACTTTTGTTTTTCCTCTTGACATTATATGAGTGCAGTGTGCCACAGTGATGCTAGTACATCCCAATTATTGGACACCCACCCCCCATCCCCTCTCTTGACCCTATGCAATATTTGATGAGACCTACATGATGGTCAGAGCTCAGACATATTTGCATGGGCACTCAACTATGTCTACTCCTTCTATAAAGCAAGTGCACAGGCACAGCCTAATCCAAGGTACCATAAATCCATACTGAATGATACCTAAAATGTAAGGACCCAGCATATCAAGTTGCCTAAAATTCATATATGTGGAATTTCTTTGGGTTCTGTGCACACCATATACCTGCTGAAACACAATTGCTGATCTATGTTGCATATTGTGTAAACAACCATGTGATGGTCTGCTTGCTCTGAACTTTCCATTTAGTTAAAAACAGAGTAGAGGGTACCCAATCACATTTTTTTACACAGAATTGGAGGCGTGCCACTTGCCATAGGCCCTGTGCTTTTTCATGTGACATCACAGATCACAAGCAGTGTCGAGATCCAGAATTTCCCGAATTTTTTTTTTTTTGACTAAACTAATGGAAACTTTGACTGACCATACACAGAATCTTCTTGCATTATCATAATTACCGTATATATTTGAGTATAAGCCAACCCGAATATAAGCCGAGGCACCTAATTTTACCACAAAAAATAGGAAAACTTATTGACTCGAGTAAAAGCCTAAGGTGAGAATGCAACAGCTACTGTAAGGGGAAAAGAGGGTCAACAATGCCCATTTTCAGCTTCACTGTGCCCATTTGTAGCCTCACTGTTCCCATTTGCACGCCTTACCTCACTGTGCCCATTGCAGCCTGACCTCATTGTGCCCATTGTAGCCTGACCTCACTTTGCCCATTGCAGCCTGACCTCACTGTGCCCATTGCAGTCTGACATCACTGTGTCCATTGCAGTCTGACCTCACTGTGTCCATTGCAGTCTGACCTCACTGTGCCCATTGCAGTCTGACCTCACTGTGCCCATTGCAGCCTGACCTCACTGTGTGGATCTGTGTGCCTGATTTTCAGTGACATGCATATTCAGACGGCGGGCATCCAGTGTTAAAAAGTCACGCCTCCTCGTCCTGTTCCGTGATAGGCGGAACACTCAGTTTCCCAGCAGACACTGTGTTCAGTGCTCTGCCTATCACAGACGTCCTCTCGTCTATCACGGATGAGAGGAAGTCCATGATAAGCGGCACACTGAACACAGTGTCTGCTGGGAAACTGAGTGTTCCGCCTATCACGGAACAGGACAAGGAGGAGGCGCAACTTTTTAACACTGGATGCCCGCCGTCTAAATATGCATGTCATGGACTCCGGTACACAGACTCGAGTATAAGCCGAGGGGGGCATTTTCAGCCTAAAAAAAGGGCTGAAAAACTTGGCTTATACTCGAGTATATAGGAAACATATGTTAAAGTGGTTTCCGTTTATCTTCAGTTGCCCGTGGAGCTTCTGGCATACGTTTAGAAGGTGGGAATGGTGCTCAGGAGCTCATGAGCTTGGGTAGCCTGGAGAGCGTGGAAGATCTGCTGCCACAGGTGCACAAAGTATTCTTGGAATATTTGATACCTCTACTTGTCATGGTGCTATGACTGTAGAACAATCTGATTCCAGAAAAACACAAATATGACAGTGAACTAGGAGAAGCAACTTTCTTTAATTAAGCCCTTTGTTATAAGAAAGACCTTCCCAATTTCCTCTCTTTTTTTCTACATCCCCCTCAACATTTAGTGAAATCTGGCACTCTTGATATGACTGATTGTAATAACTCCTATTTCAAAAGCAAGACGCTACTGTAAAATATCTTGTAAAAACATTATTTTTAAAATGTGATTTGAAATTCCTCATTCTTTAGCGTGCTCCTGACAAACAATGTGAGTCTCATTGATTTAAATGGATTATTTATTTTGATGACTTTTGTCTGGTTTAAGAAATAAATACAGTCACATGTGCCACACAGAAATCCATTTCTCAAAACATCTTACAACTTATTGACAACTGAAAACAATGTGCTTTACTACAGGGGAACAAACAAAGTGTCCCCAATAACAAAAGGGGTGATACTATTTAAAGTTGCTACAGCTAAGAATCTAAAGATATGTATAATTAAAAAATATTTCAGTTAAAGATATTGTTGTTTTTTCTATATGCAGATGTAGCATAGAAATCGTATTAATACTGTAGATGCTAAAAACAGGCAAGAAATGTAACAGAATTTGTATGCATTATTTAATGCAGGCACAACCTAACTTTCTACTGCTGCCACAGGAAGGTGCATATAGTACAAAGGTTTGGATGTCCAACAGATCCTTAAATCTTAAAAAGTTAGAAAAAATAGATCTGTTTTGCCTACCCATGAACTTTGAAGAATCAAATCCAGCATACAAAACCTTGCAATCCAGGGGATGGGTTTTCTGGAAATATTATGAAGAATCTCTTGCTTGATTTTCATTGGTTATTTTAGCTATATATTCCACACCTAACCAATTACAGGTCATATGGCCTAAATAATCAATGAATAATAGACTGGTTCTACTATTCGGCAGTTTGGAGGTTGTTCTCTCGTCATATACTTGTTAAAGGAAACCTGTCAAATGTTAAACATGGAAACCACCATTGCTGAGCTTTCTTTCTGAAATTGATAGTTGTCATTTTTAAACCTCTTGCTTCAATATTACAGAAATGAAAGCTAGTGGGTCAACATGACAAGTGAGTGACTAGCATTGGCAGCAGGTGAACAATGGCAGTCCTTTTAGTTTTCTTATGAGATATTTACACTAAAGCCCTAGATGTGATCTCCTGGATTAGGAAGCGTATATCCGGTTGTCAGTCTGCAATGAAGGACATTCTATAAATGAACAAAAAACTAACAACATAAAAATAAAAACAACATCTAAAAAGGTCTTTACCCTTAAAAACTGACACTATACTGGATATTCTGTAAATCATATAGTACATCTAAACACAAAATGAGTACATCTAAATGTCAATACATGTGGTTATGTGACTGCTCTGTTCACATGTTGGGTACTGTAGTGCAGCTGAACATCTCACAACCGGGTCACTGGACATCCTGGAATCAGGTGATGTTTGAGATTTCCTGAAAGGCCTGCAATTTTGTTTTTTTATCATAAATTCTTTCAAACTCCTGCAAATTAACAAAGAACAATGAAGGAAAAACAGAAAATACATTGACATACAGGCATACCCCACTTTTAAGTACACACTGGGACCAGAGCATGTATGTAAAACGAAAATGTACTTAAAGTAAAACAATATCTTTTTTTACTTATAGGGTGTAGTGGGGGGTCAGGGGCTGTAGTGGGGGTGTCAGGAGCTGTAGTTGAGGTCTCAGGTTCTGTAGTGGGGGTGTCAGGGGCACACTGGAACAGGGTGGGCTATGCTCTCTGAGCTTCAGCTCCTTCTATCGCGGCTGCAAAATGTCTGTACAGTACTTGTAAGGCACTTAGGGGTATGTCCTTACTCGCGAGTGTATGTAAAGTGAGTGTACTTAAAGCGGGGTATGCCTGTACATGTAATACATTTTATATGATCTATTAACAAGATTGTAATCTGAATTTGTAATCAAAATCAAACTCTGAGGTAGAGAGGGCAAAAATATATATAAATATATATAAATGATAGTAAAATAAAGTAAATAGGGTCACTTATCTGGCACTTCAATCTAATTGTGGGTTAATTATTCTCAATAAAAGATGGTAGAACTATCAGCCACTATATTAATACAATACAATATAATACATAAGCCATTAAGTCCATTTAATTAAGTCCATTAAAAAATTTTTTAAGGCAAAGCAGCGCTTCCAAATAATGTTGTACACTGTTAGATGACAATAGTGCAAAAAACCCAGTGAGACAAATTCAGGTCAAGTTGCTTGAATAACAGTTCATAAAAATGCATCAGGTGTAAGGAAAATCCACCTTCACCGCACTGGTGTGATTCCACTACCACAGGAATTGCACTTACCAGAAATCTGTCAAATAATGTTTTGGATATTTCTGCCCAAACAATCTCAGGGAATCATCATCCAGGGTATCTCAATTAAAATACCAGGACTATGGATTGGTACAATCCAAATCATGTTAATCTCACTCATGTGATCATAGGTGTTTTCCTCAGACTCACACATAAAGGAAAACAATCCTCATAGCGTAACTCTGTTAGGATTTTATCAAAAATCAAATCCCCTTTAACCCTATGCACTTACAAACAACAATTAAAAATCAACATTCAATACAATATCTCACTGTGTACCATCATTCAATACTCTCTCACCACTATGAAGGTCAGGTCAGTTCATCTGCGATGATTCCCGGGAAGAGATCGTATACGTTGGAACAGTGCAGCAAGCCATGTAGTCACGCCTAGTTACGTTTTGTCAAGACATAATGAAGAAACTCGTCTAGGTGTGACCACACGGCTCATTTTAAAGGCTTATATGCAAGTTATTGCCATAAAAAGTGTTTGGGGACCCGGGACCTGCCCCAGGGGACATGTATCAATGCAATTGGGAGCAGTGATTTTAACCACTTCCATACAGGGCACTTATACACCTTCCTGCCCAGACCAATTTTTAGCTTTCAGCGCTGTTGAAATTTTTAATGACAATTGCGCGGTCATACTACACTGTACCCAAACAAATTTTTATCATTTTGTACCCACAAATAGAGCTTTCTTTTGGTGGTATTTGATCACCTCTGGGATATTTATTTTCTGCAAAAAAAAATAAAAAATGACCGAAAATTTAGAAAAAAAAACGTTTTTTTTTTTGTTTCTGTTATAAAACATTGTAAATAAGTATGTTTTCTCCTTCACTGATGGGCACTGATGGTACTGCACTGACGGGCACTGATGGGCGGCATGGATGGGCACTGATAGGCAGCACGGATAGGCGGCATGGATGGGCGGCATGGATGGGCACGGATAGGTGGCACAGATGGGCACAGATAGGCGGCACAGCTGGGCACGGATAGGCGGCACGGAGGGCACGGATAGGCGGCACGGACGGGCACGGATAGGCGGCACGGATGGGCACTGATAGGCGGCATGGATGGGCACTGATAGGCAGCACGGATGGGCACTGATAGGTGGCACGGATGGGCATAGATGGGCACTATTGTATGTGTTGTACTAATGGATGCCAATCAGTGCCAAACAATGCCTGCCAATCAGTGATGCCCATTGTGGGCACTGATTGGCATCTATTGCGGCACTGATTGGCATCCATTTTTTGTGTCCTCCTCATCCCTGGCGGTCTAGGGTGGCATCCTTATTTTTTTATTTATTTTTTATCCCTGGTGGTCTATATGGCCATCCCTGGTGGTCCAGTGGGCATCCTCGGGGGGGCTGTGCTGATGATCAATCAGCACAAACCCCCCCTGTCACAGGAGCAGCCGATCGACTCTCCTCTACTCGCGTCAGACAGACGCGAGTGAGGAAAAGCCGGTTTTACATCGTGATCAGCCGTGAGAGACTCTTTACCTTGATCGGTGTTGCGGGGTGTCAGACTGACACCCTGCAACAACGATCGCCGCGATGCGCGCCCCCGGGGGCGCGCAGCGGCTCAGAGTCCTGAGGACGTCATATGACGTCCAGTCAGGATTCTACAACCACTTTGCTGACGTCAATATGTCATTGGCGGGCGGCAAGTGGTTAATAATGCTTAAAGTGAAACAATACAAATTTTATATTTCTTAAAATATCGTGCCTGGGAGGTGTCCTTAGTATGCCTGTAAAGTAGCAAGTTTTCCCGTTTTTAGAACAGTACCACAGCAAAATTACATTTCTAAAGGAAAAATTTTATTTAAAACTACTCGCGGCTGTAAGATAGATAAAAATCATTGAAAATAACTGCCTGGGTTCCCCGCCCCAATTCCAGTCCATTACCAGGCCCTGCACTCACATTTAAAAAAAATGGCGTAGGGGTCCCCCAAAATCCATACCAGACCCTTTTTCGAGCACGCAACCTGGCAGGCCACAGGAAAAGGGGGGGTGAGAGAGTGCCCCCCCTCCTGAACCGTAACAGGCCACATGCCCTCAACATGGGGAGGGTGCTTTGGGGTTCCCCAAAACACCTTGTCCCCATGTTGATGGGGACAAGGGCCTTATCCCCATAACCCTTGCCTGGTAGTCTGCGGGGGGCTTATCGGAATGAACAAGGGGACCCCCAGATCCTGGCCCCCTATGTGAATGGGTATTGGGTACACTGTACACCTACACATTCACCAACAAAAAGTGTAAACATTTTAAAAATTACAGTAGACAATTTGGGACAAGTCCTTTATAAAATAAAATAAAAACTGTCCTGTGATGTCCATTAATCTTCAATCACAGCGTCCAACAACAACAACAAAAAAAACTGAAAAAACTCCCACTGACTGAAGCCTCTTTGTCATGACATCTACAGCTGAGGGTGGGCCACCTGGTGATGTAAATGGGATCCTATTGGATCGCCAGCCTCTCTTGGCTCTCCTCAGATGGACTCCCCACCGAACATCTTCCTTGCTTGGGATCTTTCCTGTACTGGGGCCCAGCCACAGCTCAAATGTTCCGGACCAACGTGGTCCTGGAACCAGGAACAACGCGTGGCGCGCGCACCCCGGCCTGGAAGGCTATTTCACCCGGGGAGCCGTGATACAGTCACCCTAAAGGTGGGTGCCGCACTCCCAGGAGAAGAAGAAGAAAACCCATAAATACCCTCCCCCAGCATGCACAGCGAGGAGAAACCCCCCTGATAGGCTGCTGGGTAAAAGAACCCAAACCTCGACTCCACTGCTGCCACCCATCATCCTGGGGTGAGAACAGCACCCCAGGAACAATGGAATGAGCCCACAGCCCAGGAACAATGGAATGAGCCCACAGCACAGCCAAGCTGAGACAGAGACCCTATTTGAACAGATTAACTGGATCAGAGCTAATTAACTCTCTGATCCCCCTCTAAATTTACAAAGCACCGGTACTTAGAAGTAACCAGGCGCTACACATATATATATATATATATATACACACACACACACATACTTTTTTTATTCTTGAGGTGAGGGGGATCTCGGGTGAGTTCCCACACTTTTTTTCCCCAGGACTTGACCCCTGATTATAACACAGTGTAAACAGACGTAGGCAGGCCAGGGTAGTGTATAGGTATGCTTGTCTGCATCTGATGCCTGTCCTTGCATTCACAAACCTAACCGACTGAGTGCATTTAAGAGACAGCTTTTACCCCATAACAGGATGTGTCTGAATAAGGACTTTCCTGGCAGGATCATCGGGTATTAATGAAATTGGCTTAATTAATTAGTTTGAAAACAACCTTTGGAAATACATTGCCATATGAAAGCTTATGTGAGCGTTTAGTGAGTGAGTGAGTGAAAAACTTATATAGCGCTACACATGCGAACTAAATCGCCTCTGGGCGCTTGTTGACCATTTCTCCTTTGACCTCAAAAGAGATGGGTTTAGTGAATTGGTTTAGATCTACTTTAACTAGGAAAGAATCCAGCATATCTTAGTACAGTGGCACAAAGCCATACATATTAAAGCATACTGTACCTTCTTTAAAGAATCTCCGTGATGCTTTTGGATGTATTTCAGAAAGGTCACAGTCCATTGCAATGTTGTGGCTTTATCCGTCCCCAAGGTACAGAAAGGAACTAACGCATTCAGCTTATCACAGCACACCCGTATTTTGCGCCTGATGAAAAAAGGGAGCTTGTAATCTTGCAATTACAGTAATGTTAGCCAATGCCATACAGTACACTAGTAGATTTTCAAATGAACGTTCACGTGAAAGTTCAAACGAACATTTGTATGAAAGTTCTCAGTACATTTGATTACTTTTTTTTAATCATACTCTTGTTTATTCACGTATATAAAGGGTACAGTATACTGGTTCATATCTTGACAGAATATCAGATGAAACAATGATACGATCGGTCTCAAATGTAATATATAGCAGAGAGAATCGGTATACTGTTACACCAAACAGTTACAATATAACAATCAGTGGCGGCTGGTGCTCAAGATCTTTGGGGGGGCGCAAATGGAAAAAAATTTGCAGCCTCACTGTGCCCATCAAATGCAGCCACTGTGTCATCAATTGTCACCATGGTGCCATGCCATCAAACGCAGCCACTGTGCCATTAATTGTCACCACTGTGCCATGCCATCAAATGCAGCCACTGTGCCATCAATTGTCACCACTGTGCCCTTTAATTGTCCCCACTGTGCCCTTTAATTGTCCCCACTGTGCCCTTTAATTGTCCCCACTGTGCCTATTGTCACCACTCTTGATGTCACTGTGCCCTTTAATTGTCGCCACTGTGCCCATTAATGCCGCTGTGCCAATTGTCCCCATTGTCCCCACTGTGCCTATTGTCGCCACTGTGCCCATTGATGTCACTGACTGTGCCCTTCTTCGCCGCTCTGCCCATACCACATTTTTTTTAAGTCAAATTTCAGTAGCAATTGTTTTGTCCTCATCACAACATTTTCAGGAAGTAGCTGCGCTGTTATGAACACTGTGGAGACACAATACAAAGGATGCATTTACAAGTCTCTTGAAGCCAGTATGAGCATTGATTGTTTGGTTGTTGCGTCTGTTCAGAGCCCCATTAAATTTTATTAGCTTTTAAGTAAGATCTGAAAGGACATATACTTTTAAAAGCTGTACAGTGGAACATAACTCACTTTTACCCCACACTGAAAATTTGGCGTCTTAAAAATGGTACACTGACAGTTGGGGACTCCTGCACAAACTTTGATGAGCACCTTTGGCTTGGATTAGGCTGCAGGCAGGTAAAGTGCCCCTCCCCCCCCCCCCCGCCCGGCACTTACCTTTACTGGAGTCAGCCATCCACGTCCCTCGATGTCTTCTACCACCCTCGATGACTGACAGGCGTCTCAGCCAATCAGGTTACCGGTAGCCAGAACCGGCCAACCTGATTGGCTGAGACGCCTGTCAGTCTTATCCAAGGAGCGCATCCACCTTGCGTTCCTTGGTTAAGCTTCCGGAACCCGAGGGCTGTACTCGGAAAGCCTATCAGAGCAGTTGGCTCTGATAGGCACTTACTGTACGTACAGCCAACCAGCTGCCGTTATTCAGATGGCCGGACATGAGCGCCGACCATCTGAATAGAACATCGGCTGTGGCGATAATAACATAGATTCGTGCAATGCATGAATCTATGTTATTAGACTCAGTGGCGGTGAGAGCCAGAGGGGGCGGCGCTCCAGCGCCCTCTATGGACGAACCGCCACTGATAACAATACTTATAGAGGAACTGCGTTCTGCTTACATAATTTGTTATAAAAACATCTTTGCCATTCTGAAGCTTCCCACCAACCACTTTGCATATTATTTTATATATACAGTACTGTGATTCTGTACTTTCCAAATATGCTGCAGAAATCTCCCTCCACTGAGTCTGGCTGCAGCCATTTTAACCGTGGACAGCTGAAGCTGCTGCCTGTTCACTTCCTGGATTTACACAGACACACAGAGGCACACCTCCAGCTCTGCAGCTCTGCAGCTATTATTGGCCCTCTTATGACTCATCCCCCTCCCTTACAGGCAAACTCTCACAAGACAGAGAGAGAGCTGCGCATGATGTCATAAGCCTAGGCTTTTTACCAGACACGAGACAGGAAGTGGGCTGTATAAGGTATTTACTAGCAGGAAAAAAAAATGTTACTATCCAAAGTTAAAACAACAAGGGAAGAACATTTAATAGATGGAAACATGAAAAAAATTACTGAAGGTCTGCTTTAAGCAGCAATAAAAACAACCTGTATTGAGTTTTGAACATTTCAGCAGCTAGACATATCTGAGCCATTAATTAATGGGGTAAGTAAACTTAGAGATACTGAACTCTCAGACTACAATAATATCAAACTATTCTATGAAAAAAACATTTCTCTCTCCCTCCAAACCCCCTTAACGACTTTTGAACGAATTTGTCTTACTTCACCTCGAGACAGAGGCCTGATTTCTAGAATGTATAGAAGCCTAAACGAACACAGTTTACCAGACAAAACACGCCAAATGCTGCAATGGGAATCAGACCTAGATGAATCCTTCTCCACTGAACAATGGGACAGCATGACAAATAACCTATGGAAATGTACCAAGACAGCCTCCATTAGGGAATCTGCTATTAAACTCCAATATAGGTGGTACCTCACCCCTGACAGAATTAATTCATTCTATCCTACAACATCTCCCCTTTGTTTTAGAGGCTGCCCAGTACAGGGTTCCCTTATTCACACCTTCACAATGTGCACACCTCAAAGACACGTGGCAACAAGTCAGTATTAAAATAGAACAGATAACAGGTAGAAGAATAGAACCGACACCTAAAATGTGTCTCCTGTTTTACCCTATCCCCGACATCCCTATAGCCCACACCAGGCTAATACACACCTTGCTCACATCAATACACTGGGCGATAGCTCTCAATTGGCGCTCCTCCATTGTGCCATGGTCCCAAATTATGGATCGTATGATATCCATCAAACTAGGAGAACGCATTCATCACACCTTATATGATACTATGAACATATATGATCAGAAATGGAAGCCTTGGGACCTTTCTCTGTTGAATCACTAAATTAAGCCAAATTTTTTTTTGTTTTTTTTTCTCTTCTCTCTTTTTGCCATTAATCTAATTCATTAAGTTCTCACATTGCTGCATTGTGCTACCTGATAGCCTTTCATACAAATCATTACCTATTTCTCTGCCTATCGAATAACTGCTATGCATATTCTTCACAGATGTTCACTGCTCTTGTATGTATTTTTGTACTTCTTGCCAATTCGAGTTTAAACTGTATTGAGACCGTTTGTAAACAAAAAAATTAATGGGGTAAGTACATTTGGTATACAAATGAGTGAAGAGGTGTCATCTGCATCTGAGACAGTTTGAAACTACAGAATGGGTCAAGGGAAATGTAATATAGTATCAGACAACATACGTATTACATTTGCAGTAAACGTTGCAGTGTGAGTTGGGGGGCTAAATCAGGGGTATTCAGCCAGGATTGCCATATGTTAATACATTTATTTTTTGAGAATTTCTATGCTGATAGGTGTTTTTCTCTTGTATAATGATGGAATTCACCTGGTCAATCCATTTTCTGCAGGTAGGGGGAATGTGAGGACAGCCAAAAGCAGTTTTCTGGCAAGGTACATAATCCGGGTAAGGGTTACTGTATGTAAACAGCTGGGGTATACATTTCTTCATCTAATGCACCAAGAGGACATATCAGAGGGCCAAGTGAAAGTTGCACAGCATAAGTTTGATTTATAACAGTGACCACATCCCTCCAGTGCCTCACTGACTTAGGTCATTTCCATAACATATGTATCAAGTCACAATTATGAGCATTACACTTGGGACAAAGCGGGGAGTCACACCTACCCCATGCAAAAAGTTGCACTGGCATCCTATAGGTACGGTGTAGAATAAAATGTCGTGATCGTTTTTGGGCGGCAGAGACCAACAACATTTGATAACTACAAATGTTGTTCAAAATTACTTGAAAATTTCCTTTGCTTTTAACATTCGATTTTGGAACGGGTGGACTTTACCGAGAAAAAAAAACACACACTTTGTTGGAAATTTGTTTGTTCAAGAGAAATTTTTCACTTCCACACTAACGATTAGAAAATCACACTAATGCCGCGTACACACGATTATTTTTCGGCGTGAAAAAAACGTTTTTAAAAAATGTCATTTAAAATGATCGTGTGTGGGCTTCACATAATTTTTCGGGTTCTTAAAAACGACAAAACATTTTTTCGAACATGCTGCATTTTTTAACGTCGTTTTAAACTATGTCGTTTTTCAGGTTGTAAAAAATGAGCGTGTGTGGGCTAAAACGGCGTAAAAAACCTGCGCATGCTCAGAAGCAAGTTATGAGACGGGAGCGCTTGTTCTGGTAAAACTACCATTCATAACGGAGTAAGCACATTCAGCGTGAATCGTCTTTTACTAACACAGAATCAGCTAAAACAGCCCAAATGCGAATGGAAGTTCCCCTTTATAGTGCCGTCGTACGTGTTGTACGTCACCGCGCTTTGCTAAAGCATTTTTTTAAAACGATGGTGTGTGGACAACGTCGTTTTATTGATGAAGTTGGAAAAACTACGTTTTTTCTACATGCTGAAAAACTTTGTTTTTTTTTTCATGCAGAAAAATGATTGTGTGTACGCGGCATAACATTCTTAAAGATTAACATTTTGTAATGGCCAGCTTAAGACAAGACAGTAAAGCCTTCCACTTTTAATACAGTATTCAGCATCCATCTTCTTCCTTTATGATGCAATAGGCTCCTGAATAAGGAAAACTGGAGCTGTATCTGCTGATGAGGCTGCTATGGGGCCTGGTGGATATAAGGTTCTTCAGCCATTTTCAGAGTTGATAAAGAACTCTCCATCTGTTCAATTCATTGTTCCCTACACCATCTCCACTGTACAAGAAAAATAAATAAAAAAGCTGGCATTGAAAGGCATAAATTGATTCCTAAGCCTTGATCCACCTACCAAAGTCAGCTTAATTCCACCCGGCTGCCATGGATAAGGAGTGCCTTCACTTCGGAAGCTCACACCGTCACATGCGGGGTCCCTCAAGGATCACCCCTGTCACCCGAGCTCTTCAACATCTACCTCCGCCCACTCCTCAAAATCATCAGCAAACAGGACCTGCTCTACCACTCCTACGCTGATGACACTCAACTTTATTTTCGCATTACACCAACAAAAAAGACCAATATCACGGACTAGAAAAATGCCTGACATTGATAGATAATTGGATGACGGAGAGCTCCCTCAAACTCAATGGATCCAAAACAGAATTTCTTTCTTCACGCAAACTGAAAGACAAACTCTAGGACGACATGGACACCACCCACCATCCTTGGACAAACCATCACCCCAAGCACTAGTCAAGTCAAAAGCCCTGGAGTTATCTTTGACTCAGACATGACTATGGATGCACAAATAATATCAGTAGTCAGCGGATCTCACTATCTTCCCTGCCTGCTGCGTAGACTCATCCCCTTCATCCCGGAAGAGGACACAGGAGTAGTAGTTGGAACACTCATCAATTTCAGACTCCACTACGCAAACTCCCTCTACCTAGGACTACCAAAATACCAGATTTCTCGTCTACAAGTCGTCCAGAACACAGCAGCCAGACTGGTAACGGGAAAGAAACCCTGGGAATCAATCTCCCCAGTCCTGAGGACTCTCCATTGGCTAGCCGTAAAGGATCGGGTTACATTCAAGACCTTCTGCCTCACCCATAAATGCACACAAGGAAATGCCCCTCAATACTTATGCAAGAAAATAAAACACTACACCCCTAATCAGGCCCTCCGATCAACTAACCAAAACCTCCTCCACATGCCCAAGTCCCGCTACAAATCTAAAGGAGAACGAAGATTCGCAGTCCAAGGACCACGGCTATGGAACGCTCTACCCACGAACATCCGCATGGAAAAAAAACAATGGGCCGTCAGAAATAAACTTAAAGGATCAATAAAGGATTTTTTTTTTTGGCTAAATAGCTTCTTTTACCTTATAGCAGTCCTGCTTTCATGTCCTCATTGTTCATTTTTGCTTTGAAGTTTCTGTAATCCTTTGGTGACCTCCACACTTCCTGCTTGTCTGTTTCCTTATTAAAAAACTAATGGGAGCTTTTCACTGTGGTCCAAGACGTGCTCGCCCCCGTCCTTCGAACTACAGCACTGCGTCTGAACATGAACCAGAGACTTCAAGGGGGTGTGAGCATTGTGTGTCTAAAAGACCATAGTACCTCCTTCCTTTGAATAACTTAAGTTTCTTTCCCCTGCATTGCCCCGCCTGGACCCCACCCCCTTGCTTTCTGGCTCTGTATGGTTGGGTTTCAGACCATGAATAATAATCGTTGGGAGGTATAGTGGGAGGTATAGTGGGCGGTTTATTCAAATAGTGTGAACGAGCGCTCCTGCCTGTTTTTTTAAACTGCGAATGCGCGGTGCGCAAAGGATACTGGGAAATGTATTTTCCAGCACTACGGCGACGTCAATCACACGGACGAGCGCCGCCATACAGGAAATAAAAAGAAGAAACCAAAATCGAAACCACAGGCAAGTTACATGATGGAATATAATTACTTTTTAAACGTTTTTAAAAGGAATGAGTAAACTATTCTGTCTGTATTCATTGCAGACAGACATTTTAGCCCAATTTTTTTTTTCCTTTACTGATCCTTTAAGACCCACCTCTTCTGAAGGTTCTGGACGACATTGGATACAAAGCACCTTGAGGCGATTTAGTTTGCATTTGTAGTGCTATTCAAGTTACTCACTCATTTAGAGAGTCCTACTGCTGGTGCAAGACACAGACAGCAATGGAGATAAGCAAAGAGGAAAGCAGAGGCAGACAGGAATGTTCATGATGTGACTGTGCTCAGTAGTACCAATCTGGCCCCCAATGTTATTGACTATTAATAGTGTGCTATATGAGTTACTGGCCCCCAACATCCAAGGGGTGATGTACTAAAGACTATTATCAGGTATACAAAATACTGTAGATAACTGGGACCCAATGAAAAAAAAACACTGTGGTAAGGGCAAGTCACTACTAGGTTAGCAGTCTGGGGGCCCCATCAGAATTTTGTTATGGGGCCCTGTGTGTATTTTCAGCACTGATCTCTGAATGGCCATTGTGTGCAAAGACTAATGTTCAAGTTTGCATGGAATGTAGTTCTGAGCATATGCACTAGGTTCACTAGAAACGTACACAGAATATATACATGTAATTCCCATCAGGAGCATTTAACTTGCATTTGAGATACTTGAATTCCACCTGTGCTGCCTCTAATCTTAATCTTTAACATGTATCCATTTGACATACATTATACGGGGGGAAAAGCAGTTCTAGCACAACCATATGCTCATTAATGCAATAGGCAGTAAATAACAAAAAACACATAACTCTTTCCAAATCAGTCAATAACAACAGCAACAGATTCCAAAGAATGACAGATAGAATCATAGAAGAGAGGGTAGTCCATACCTCCCAACTGTCCCTGATTTGGAAGGACTGTCCCTGATTTGGAACAAAGTCCCTCTGTCCCTCTTTCCTCCTCATTTGTCCCTCATTTTGTCCTGATCTATATAGTTGTATATAACTGTACTATTTATAAAAAAAAAAAAAAAAAAATCCCAGTACTAAACCTTTCATCCAATGTCTAAATGTCTGCAGCTGTAAATTCCAAAAGCCAATGTAAAGGAATAGTAGTGATAAAAAAGCACTTAGTGAGTTTACCCAATCTTTTTTGTGTACAATTCTCCTTTAAGGGGCGTGGCAGGGGGTGTGTCCTAATAGGTGTCCCTCATTCCCATCTCAGAATGTTGGGAGGTATGGTATACTAGTGGGAAAAAGAGCCTGCAATTGCTTTACTTTAAAAAGACATGGGGCCAGATCCACAGAAGAATTACGCCGGCGTATCTATTGATACGTCACGTAATTTCAAAGTTCCCGCGTCGTATCTTTGTTTTGTATCTACAAAACAAGATACGACTGCATCTGGGCTCGATCCGACTGGCGTTCGTCTTAGTACGGCGTCGGATCGTAGGTGCATTTTTCCGCCGGCCGCTAGGTGGCGTTTCCGTTGAATTCCGCGTCGAGTATGCAAATTAGCTAGATACGGCGATCCACGAACGTACATCCGGTTGGCGCATTTTTTTACATCGTTTCCGTAAGGCTTTTTTCGGCGTATAGTTACCCCTGCTATATGACGCGTATCCTATGTTAAGTATGGCCGTCGTTCCTGCGTCGAATTTTTAATTTTTTACGTTGTTTGCGTAAGTTGTTTGCGAATAGGGATTTGCGTAGAATGATGTCATCGTCGTAAACATTGGTTTGTTACGGTTTATTTTCGAGCATGCGCACTGGGATACCCTCACGGACGGCGCATGCGCCATTAAAAAAAACGTAATTTACGTCGGGTCACAACGTATTTACATAAAACACGCCCCCATCACATCCATTTGAATTGCGCGCCCTTACGCCGCCAAATTTACACTACGCCGCTGTAACTTACGGCGCGCATTCTTTGAGGATTAAAAAAAAACGTAAGTTACGGCGACGTATTGTATCAGAGATACGCTACCCCCGACGCAAATATGCGCCGATGTACGTGGATCTGCCCCCATGCTCTTTTCATTGGGTGTTTATATAAAGCAGTGAGCACATCTAAAGCCAAATCTCTTTTGTTTTAGATGGAGTAGGAAGAGGTTAGAATCCCTGTCAGGTTTATATTGCTTTCTATCTCTTTACGGAGGAAAGTTACCTTGTCAGTTTATCCTGGTGACCATTGTCAGAGGGATGGAAAATGTTACTATTGTCACTTAAACTGGAATAGTGGGGAAGTCTTTTGATGAAGATCCTATTCTGGTGAAAACTATACAAGAGAGGGATTTCCTCTCGCTTTTTGAAAAGAGATCCTATCACTTCCGGTTCTGTCTCCAGGACAGCAAGCTAATGAAAAACTCTGTAATGATATACAGATGGAAAAAAAACTGACAGAAGTTTTAAAAAGCTTTGGCTGTAGATAAACTTGCTTACAGCAGACTAAGTAGGATAGGGTGACCAGACATCCCCAGTTTCAGGGGACAGTCCCCTGATTGAGGACACTGTGGACCAAGTCTGTCCCTGTTTTTTTTTGTCCCCAGATTGGATTTAATAAAGGGCAGGGGCAATTTCAAAGACAATCAGTGCAGAGCTAAAATAAAAAAATTAGAATTACACACCCTGCTCCGCCGTGCCTACTAGCATAGGGGGGTTGTATTTTTCCCATTATCTGTGCCCCCTTCTGATGATCATGTGCTGGTCGGAGCGGAGGGAATATTTCCTTAGTTTCGGGCGCATGCCCATTCAGCTTCGCTTGCATGTTCTTCTGCCTTGGCTCAAATCCTGGCCAGCCACCTGCCTATCTCCTTGCCTTCCCTGGCGGAGTGATCTTCCTCCGCTCCCCATCCAGTAGTAACCGTGGCCCTAAAAGTAAGACTTAAGCGGCTGTGAGGCTGGCGGCGACGGGCAGAGAGTCGCTGATTGTTGCCATTACTAGTAAAGAAAAAATATGTCCCCGGATTTCATTTTAAAAAATCTGGTCACCTTAAAGTAGGAAGCCTCACCTTCTCTCTCTTTCCAATAAGTTCTTTTTTTCTTTGCTCTGGCATAGTGTAGTAGACTTGTTGCTCAGTGATGGTTCACTGTTGTCATTCTGTATAGGTGACCGTGCTGCCCCCTTTGTTTCTTCTATGGCCTGTTCATCCACTAAAATCTGAAGTTCACCAGTGTCTACCTGTCCTTGGGGGCTATGGCTTCTTTGATTAATGACTTGCTTTTCTAAAGCATCTGTGAAAGAAAGGTAATGAATGTTGGTAAGTGAGTTAACGGTTCTAACAGCACTGGCTGCACAAATTAAATATTAATCACGCTGAGACTGTTGCCCAATAGAAATGCTTCATACCCAAATGTGGAACAGTATCTCACTTTTTCCAACCAGAAGAAAGCCTGAAAATAGATAGCAAAGGTACTTTGGAGACCCATGGCCAGCATTATCTACAGTAGGCCTTGCTCATGCAGTTTAAAATATAAACAATACATCTCCAAATGTCCTTCCCTGAGCCCTTTATTCATATCATCACAGAGTTTTACTGCAACTTTTTACTGCTACTTACTTTGTCACAGCAGAAGCAAAATGCCTGATGTAATCTCTGTGTTGGAGCTTACAAAGGGTTCATTACCATCTATCAAGAGATAGTTGGCCACAATTGCAAGAACAACGTCATGAGTGGTGGTC
The DNA here is from genome assembly GCF_905171775.1 of Rana temporaria. NCBI lineage: Eukaryota > Metazoa > Chordata > Amphibia > Anura > Ranidae > Rana > Rana temporaria. The sequence goes on from NC_053490.1 coordinate 53,351,813, forward strand.
ACATGTTTCCCATACTCAGATGTACAGAGTATTTTGCAGAGACTACAATAAAGAAGGGAGCTGTAGGGTAGCACTATAAAGGCGAGTATACACCGGTCAGCCAGAACCTTATAACCACCCACCCAATATTGAGTAGATCCTCCTTTTTGCTGCCAAAACAGTAAAACCTGTCAAGGTGACCTGTCAAGGCATGGTAGCCACTAGACCTCTGAAGGTATGCTGTGGTATCTGGCACCAAGCTATCAGTAGCAGATCCTTTAAAGGAAAAGTCCAACCTGAGCTTGTTTGGCTGGGCTTCTCCTCTGGGTTACAGGAGTGCAATTTGTTTTGCACTCCTGTGACCCATTTTCAGCAGAGAGCGATCTGAAATCCGCTCTCTGCTGACGTCACTGGAATCAGTCCAGGAATTGCATCATCACGACAATAAGGTCTGGATCCGCCAGGTTCCTGGACTGATGCCTGTCTCAGCCTCTCAGCGAGCCGCTGAGATGGCCACACCACACCACTCCACAGCTCAGAGCTCCAGTGAGCATGGGGGGGGGGGGCAGAGCAGAGAGCTGCTTACTGACAGGCAGCAGAGAGCTGCTCAGGGATCTGTGAGAACCAAGCCATCGGCGGTGTTCAATGGCTCGGTTCTCAGTGCAGAGGTGGCGGGGGACAGATGCAGCATCTCTTAAATTTGCAAGTTGGGGTCTCCATAGATCAGACTTGTTTTTCCAGCACATCCCACAGATGCTCAACTGGATTGACACCTGGAGAAATAGGAGGCCACGTCAACACCTCAAACTCATTATTGTGTTCCTTAAACCACTCTTGAACCATTTATGCAGTGTGGCAGGGTGAATTATCCTGCTGAAAGAGGCCATTGCCATCAGGGAATACCAATTCCATGAAGGAGTGTACTTGGTTAGCCACAATGTTTAGGTAGGTGGTACGTGTCAAGGTAACATCCACATGAATGGCAGACCCAGGGTTTTCCAGCAGAACATTGCCCAAAGCATCACACTGCCTCTGCTGGTTTACCTTCTACCGATACTGCATCCTTGTGCCATCTCTTCCCCAGGTAAGCGATGCACACACATCTGTCCATCCACATGATGTAAATGTGTTTTTAGGCGACCAGGCCACCTTCTTTTATTGCTCCTTTCTCCAGTTCTGATGCTTATGTGCCCTTCATATTATTCCCTCCCCCAGGAATCAGACTGTACATTAAAATTTTGTAGCCAGTCACAAAATGAGAGGCTGCAGCAGGAAGCTGATTTGTGTCAGACATTTGTAAACACAACCAAGAACTGCACAAGCAACAGGAATTACATGAATGTGCCATCCCGGAGCCAACTGCCCAGTCCAAAAAGTAGGCGCTGACCCTGGAAAATGCATGAACAAAAATGTCTCTGTCCTGGAGAGTAAAGCAGATGAAGGCATTGTGTGACCACTGTGAGAGGAAGTGTTGCATTTGTGCATTACGTAGCATGCATACAGGTAACATGCAAAAATAAATAGCTGAGACTAGGTCTACATTAATGTAATATTTCAGCATAGTTCACTTAGGATGCACTTAGCATTGGAACTCACCTTCAATTTTATTGCAGACCTGCTTGGCTACCAATTTTCTTTGTGAGACAGAACTTAGCTTTTCAGATTCACATTCCTGCTGGTAACAAAATGAGATGACTCCGGAAAGTGACCTCTCCCGGAGCTTGGTTTCTTCCTGCATGGGCATTGAGCATTCATAGTATTCAGAATCACTCCCCTGGAGAAAGGAAAAGAGAGAGCCAAGGTTGATCATCCAAAAGCCAAACCAAAACTGGCAACCAAAAAAATAAAAAGCCTTGTTGTGTGTCCCCAGGGAATTCAGAAAAGAAGCAAGTAAAAAAGTTTACAGCTCACCCGTCTTACGCAAACCTTCCATTCCTAGGTGTGCACGGAATGCAGCCCTCTCTGTCAGCAAGATGCAATATTACAAAAGACCGTTCATCACAATATTATTCTCCAAATATTCTTCTTAATATAATAGTACTTTAAAAATCAACCCGCTGATGTGTTTCTACCTCATGTAGACTTAGTTGGCCATGTGTAGCAGAAACACAACAGTGGGTTGCTTTTTAAAGGGCTCTTATGATAAAGAGAAGATTTGGAGGCTAATACTGTACTGGATACTTGTTTGGAACAATTTAGAAAATAAACCTGATTGGTTAGTGCTGGCAACATCTCTACTGACACAACGGGGTGTGTCATTGCAAAGGCTGATCACCTGTGTGTGGGAGGATCCAACACTAGTAGATAGGCTGTTGCAGGCATACGACAACTGAAGAGTCCTTGTGTCGGTTGAACCTTTAGTGGCGCACTTGTAGTCTTGGGTTTCCATGTGCTGGGATGGGTGGTGGATGAGGGTCACCTGGCTAGCAGGTGAAAACAAAAAACATTTAGACAATCAAATATAAAATCTGAACTGAAACATTACTACTACATTTTGTAAAGCATTTACATTACTTAGATGACTACAAGACTGTCAATCAACCCTGCCATCGGTTGCAGGAACGAAAATTGCTTGATTCGCCATCAACTCAGTCAGTGTTGATGGGGGAATCCCTTCCATGGAGCCATTAAGGGGGGGGGGGGGGGAGAGCCAGCGATTACTGCTAGTGGCTATAATCACATGTAAAATCAGACAGGCTAGTTGTACCTAAGTTGATCAATTGCATTAACTTGGGTACATTCAGCATGCCCATACATGGTTTCGAATCTCAGCCGGGCCCTGCTGAACTGGCTGAAATTCAAACCATCTATGGCCGGCTTAACTATTCCCAAAAATGTTCTCCTCCTACCTACCCTGCCTAACCCGTATAAAAAAAGATATTTGTACTTACCTATTTTTCATCCATTCTGCTCTGGTCACAATATCCTGCAGCTCCAGTTCAGGAGCGCTTGACAACAGCTGAGAATATTCAGGAGCTGTGATGTCCTTCATAGGCACTCCTGTAGCCCAGCCATTGTCAATCAAAGCTCCCTCCCATGCAGCCGCTCAGTGACACAGGGGAGATTGAAGCTGTGAGATCATTTTGTCCAGAGCAGAGCGGATTAGAAAATAGGTAGTATACAGGTTAGGTCAGATAGGTAGGATAGGAAGTATACAGGTTTAGGTACCCCATAGGGGAGAGCGAAAGAAAAGACAGGGCGGTCCCTGCACAGTGTGCGAGGACCGCCCTGTCAGCCACCGGCTCAGCGGGGATATACGGAACGATCCCCGCTGAGCTTATGGACACACAGAGGCGGATCATTACTGATCCGCCCCGTGTGAAAGGGCCCTAAATGTAACTATATTGCTACACTTAGAGGCTCCTCTCTTCTTTGTTATACTCAGTTGTGACATGATGCTACTCTTATATCAAAACATCGCTTGTATATAAAGGCAAAATGTATTAACATTTTTTGCTTGTCTTGCAAAACACTCTCAAACCAAGTTACTCTCAAACCAAGGTTGTACTGTATTTTACCCACATTTGTGCAGGTAGGGCAGCGCATTGAAATGAATGGGCGACCCTACCTGCAGAACACAGATCGCACAAGTGTGAACAAGAAGTGTAAGGCCCCGTACAGACGACCGGATCGATCCGCTGGGATTGATCCGTGGATCAGTTCCAGCAGATAGATCTGGTCGTGTGTACGGCCTAGCGGACATTTTCAGGCGGATAAAAATCCAGCCGACGGATTTTCAGGGATTTTGATCTGATGGTGTGTACAGCCATCAGATCAAAATCCGCCAGAGGATTTATCCGCTGGAAACGGTCCGGCGGACCATTTCCAGTGGAAATCCTCTCGTGTGTACAAGGCCTAAGAGTCCTTTCACACTGGGGCCGCGGCTGCATTGGCCCTAAAGCGACACTCATTTTAGCGATGCTTTAGCGCTGTTTAAGCGCCACTTTTCAGCCGCCAGCGGGGTGCTTTTAACCCCATAGAAGGGGATAAAAGTGCTGTGTTGCGGTGCTTCCGAAACACTTTTCCAACACTCTAAAAACACAAATAAAGGAAAAAAAAACAATATATAAAAAAAAACCATGAGGGTTTTTTTACTGGGTAGCTGACAGAGCGGTAAATGTCGAAATTGCAATGAATCTCAGAGAAAAGAGCCAGACGCTGAGCTGTAACAATCATTTTCTGCAAAAGGTGCTATTTTCAGCAAAGAAATTTAATGAGGGCGGATAATAATCATCACCTGGTTGGAAATATCGATCGGTAGTCTTTGCATTGGTAGTGGATTGTAAAAAAGAAAAACAAATTAGGTAAAACTGATGCAGACGTGATGAGAAACTGATAAGAAACTGATTAAAAAAGCTGATTTAAAAACTGATAGTTTTTTTCTTTGAAAAAGTGTTGACTGAACTGATGAAACAAAAGGACCCTCTCGTGTGAAAGGACCCTTAATGAGCACTGCAAGAGGATAACGGCCCCGCAAGTGGGGTGGTTTCCACATATGTAGGTGGACCTCCAAAAAAGTGGGTGGTGTCTTGTGTTGGTACAGCCAGAGGGAGGGGGTGATTTTTGTGAGCCATGGGAAGGGTTATAGTGTCATGGGGTGGGAAAGATGATGGCAAATATGATAAGGCCATGTTCACATTTGGCAAATTGGGATTGCGGGCAGAATCACAATAATTCTGCCTGTGATCCCAAATTGCCAGATGTGATAAATCGCACTGCAATAGTGGGGTTTCAGTGCTATTCATTTTAATGGCAATAAATCACGGCAAAACGCACTGCGAGAAGCTTGTCACCCAAGAGAAACTCCTGCTCCATTCTGTCAGGTGTTAGCGCTTTATCGTTTTTTTAGCGTCGCTTTTTGGGCACTAGCGGGGCGCTTTTAACCCCCGCTAGTGGCCGAAGAAAGGGCAGCGCCTTTCATTTCAATGGGCAGGGTCGGTGAGGAGCAGTGTATACATCGTTCCTCCACCGCCCCAAACATGCTGCTTGCAGGACTTTTTCTAACGTCCTGCAAGTGCACCGCTCCAGTGTGAAAGCACTCAGGCTCTCACACTGGGGCTGTAGGGGAGGCGTTTTTATGGCACATTGCAGGTGCTATTTTTAGCCCAAACGTGCCTGAAAAATGCCCCAGTGTGAAAGTAAAAATGTAAAAATGTTTAGGCTTTAGAACCAACCAAAAAAAAAGAACATTCCCTTTTTTTTCAACATATGTCCTCACTCAAACAAAAAAACAATAATACGTTTTTGAGCAATTAAAATGATATATTCACTTACTTATTTGAGAAGTGCTGTGCCTTTTGACTCTCGGACTCCTCAGACTTGAGCATTTTAAATCTGTCTTCTAAACGTACACAAACAGAGGACCTCCATCTGGAATTAAACACTTGGTTTTCCTTATTGGTTCCAGTGGTGTTGCCATCAGTCCTCTCCTGCACATGGCCCACCCCCGAGGAATCTCCTCCAGTCTCATTTGGAGCTTTGTTAGCTACGTTGCTGCTAATTTCAGGAAGGCTAGATTCACCAAGCATTATCATGTTGACCTCAACACCTTCATTAGACTGAGGATTCATTTGGGAATACAGGACCTGCTAAAGTTGAATATACTCAGTTTCGGACAACTCCACCACTTCAGGTCTGAAAAGCAAACCGTATGTCCTGCGTATTGGATGCTACTGCGTCCCCTGAACTTGCTGACCTGGAGGAAGATACAGAATCTGATGACATGTCTGGACAATGTCTGAGAAATGGGAGTCTTGAGGTGTGAATACACTGAACCATTACAGCTTACCTATACTTTACTAAAATATCAACACATAAAAGTTGAAAAGCAGTATTAAACCCAAATTTTATACACTGCTCAAAAAAATTTAAGGAATACTTATTTAATCAGAGTACAGCATCAACCTCAGTTAAACTCCTGGGAGTACTGATCTGGTCAGTTAAGTAGCATAGGGGGTTGTTAATCAATTTCAGCTGCTTGTGGTGGTTAATGAAATTAACAACAGGTGCACTAGATGGGCAACAATGAGACGACCCTCCCAATCCAACAGGAATGGTTTTACAGGTGGAAGCCACTGGCATTTTTTTTTCCCTGCTCATTTTTCTTTTGGCTCTGTCGGCTAGGGTCAGTGTCACTACTGGAAGGCATGAGGCGATACCTGGACCCTATAAAGGTTGCACAGGCAGTCCAACTCCCTCCGGGATGCCACATCAATACGTGCCATTGCCAGAAGGTCTGTTGTGCCTCCCAGAACAGTCTCAAGAGCATGAAGGAGATTCCAGGAGACAAGCAGGAGAGCTGGACAGAGCCGTAAAAGGTCATTGTCAGGGAAGGTTCCCCCAGCTGGTGTTACTGCCTGGTATTTGGTGTGCAGTACTGTGGCCCACCACCAGGTGTCTCCCAACAGTCTTGGACTGTCAGGGGAGTTCTTCCCTGGTGGTGTTATGTTATCCCTGGGCTGCAGTACTGGCGTCCACCAGCGGGGGATTCTTGGCAGTGTGGAGCACACAGCCCTTCCTGCGTTCAGGTGTGACCTGAACGCAATTAGCAAGCATATATATACCCGGCGTGTGCAATCAGTCCTCGCCCTGGTATCTGTCCATTTACCTTGATCCTGACCCTGATTTTTGGACCCTGATTCTGATCCTTGATCCTGATTCCTGCCTGGACTTTCCTCCCTGTATCCTGATCCTTATCCCTGCCTGGACTTTCCAGCCTGTTTCTGTACCAGCTGCCCAGCCTGTTTCTGTACCAGCTGCCCAGCCTGTTTCTGTACCAGCTGCCCCAGACCTGTTTCTGTACCCCAGCTGCCCAGCCTGTTCCTGTACCAGCTGCCCAGCCTGTTCCAGTACCAGCGGCCCAGCCTGTTCCAGTGCCAGTTGCCCCAGCCTGTTGTTTCCCGTGCCAGTTACCCAGCCCTGTTCCAGCTGCTCGGCCTGTCGTGCCAATTTGCCCAGCCCTGACGTGCCAGATATCCCGCCTGACGTTGCAGTGCCAACCCCGCCCAACTTCTTGAGCCTCTGTCTGCTGCCCAGCCCCGACGACCCCTGAGCCTCTGTCTGCTGCCCAGCTCAACGACCCCCGGAGCCTGCTGGCCAGCGCAGACGACCCGGAGGCCTGCCTGGCCCAGCTCGACGACCCGGAGCCTCTGCCTGCTGCCCAGTCCCGATGACCCGGAGCCTCTGTCTGCTGTCCCAGCTCGACGACCCGGAACCCTGCTGCCCAGCTCGACGACCCCGGAGCCTGCTGCCCAGCTCGACGACCCGGAGCTTGCTGCCCAGCTCGACGACCCGGAGTTTGCTGCTCAGCTCGACGACCCGGAGTTTGCTGCCCAGCTCGACGACCCGGAATTTCCTGCCCAGTTGACGACCCGGAGTTTGCTGCCCAGTTGACGACCCGGAGTTTGCTGCCCAGTTGACGACCCGGAGTTTGCTGCCCAGTTGACGACCCGGAGTTTGCTGCCCAGCTCGACGACCCAGAGTTTGCTGCCCAGCTTGATTTGCCCCTGTCTACTTCCCAGCTTGATGTACTTTTTGCCCAGCCTAAGATTTCTGTACCCACTTCCCAGCTTGAGCTGCACTCTGCCCTGTTAAAGGTCATGGACTTCCCTCCGGCCCAACTTGTTGTGACTTTATCTGCTGCCCAGCTTGACACCACAGACTTCCCCCAGCAACATCTAATTGGAGCGTCCGGAGGCCGCTCCTTTGGGGGGGGGTACTGTCAGGGAAGGTTCCCCCAGCTGGTGTTACTGACCTGGTATTTGGCGTGCAGTACTGTGGCCCAACAACAGGTGTCTCCGACAGTCTTGGACTGTCGGGGAGTTCTTCCCTGGTGGTGTTATGTTATCCTTGGGCTGCAGTACTGGCGTCCACCAGCGGGGCGGATTCTTGGCAGTGTGGAGCACACAGCCCCTTCCTGGCTTCAGGTGTGACCTAAACGCAATTAGCAAGCATATATATACCCGGCGGTGCAATCAGTCTCGCCCCTGGTATCTGTCTATTTACCTTGATCCTGACCCTGATTTTTGGACCTGATTCTGATCCTTGATCCTGATTCCTGCCTGGACTTTCCTCCCAGTTCCTGATCCTTATCCCCTGCCTGGACTTTCCTTCCTGATTCCTGCTTCCCTTGGATTCCTACCTCGCAGGCCCGTCCATCCATCCGCTCCTGATCCGCTGTGTTCCCATCCTCACCCCATCTGCTGACTTCCCCTGTGTATGACCTCGGCCTGGCTTTGTTTATGGATACGGTTATCTCCCTTTGATTGTACATACTGTTTGCTGTTTATTGTGCACTTGGTTGTCCCACATGTTTTTGTTCACTTTTTTGTAAATAAACCACCTTTATTTCACTGCATACAGTCTTGGTCTACTCTGTGTAGGCACACAGTACTGGTCTTACTAAACTCTCCTGACAGTCATTAACCCATTAGCAGGACCGGTATCTGCTCCTATGTGCAAGGAGGAACAGGATGAGCACAGCCACTGGTGTGTCTCTAATCAAACAATCAGAAACAGACTTCATGAGGGTGGCCTGAGGGCCCAAACGTCCTCTAGTGGGCCCTGTGCTCACTGTCCACCACCGTGGAGCTCGATTGGCATTTGCCAATGAACACCAGAATTGGCAGGTCCACCACTGTCACCCTGTGCTTTTCACAGATAAGAACAGGTTCACTGTGAGCATATGTGACAGACGTGAAAGGGTCTGGAGAAGCCGTGGAGAACATTATGCTGCCTGTAACATCGTTCAGCATGGCCGGTTTGGTGGTGGGTCAGTGATGGTCTGGGGAGGAATATTCATGGAGGGATCGATGCACAGGCATTTACAGGCTAGACAATGGCACCCTGACTGCTATTAGGTATATTGATGAAATCCTTGGACCCTCCTGGTGTACGAAAATGCCCGACCTCAAGAGTATGCAGCCAGTTCCTGGAGGATGTGTCAAAGGTGTCCGATGTGTCCACCATAATGTCGCAGACACGATTAAAATCGATGATCGCCGCCATTACTACTAAAAAAATAATTATTAATAAAAATGCCATAAAACTATTCTCTATTTTGTAGACGCTATAACTTTTGCGCAAACCGATCAATAAATGCTTATTGCGATTTTTTTACCAAAAATATGTAGAAGAATACGTATCGGCCTAAACTGAGGAATCAGTTTAGCAAAAAGTAAAAATAAAAAAAATAGTTTTTTTTTTCAAAATTGTCACTCTATTTTTGTTTATAGCGCAACAAATTTAAAACGCAGAGGTGATCAAATACCACCAAAAGCTCTACATGTGGGGAAAAAAAAGGACGTCAATTTTGTTTGGGAGCCACGTCGCACGGCCGGGCAATTGTCAGTTAAAGCGATGCAGTGCCGAATCGCAAAAAGTGGCCTGGTCCTTTAGCAACAAAATGGTCGGGGGCTTAAGTGGTTAAAGATGCAGCGAGTTTGAAAAGGTGCCTGTACTTCTTTGGTGCGACTTTTGATGCAACTTAGATCCATTGAGTGTAAAATCGCATCAAAGTCACTCTCCAAAGTCGCATTGGAAACCGTGTGACTTTGGAGACACACTAATGTGAATGAAGCCTTAGTCCCCGTTCACACCTGTGTGATTTGTTGTGCTTCAGCCATCGCATGCACGACGAGATGAATCCCATTATTATTGTCTAGAACCTCGTTCACACCAATGTCATTTTCTTCTTTAGGTGCGGATAGTTCGTGTTTGGTCTAAAGACTTTCGATGGGGAAAAAGGCATGAAAAGTGCATCAAAAAAGCAATGCCGAAATTAGGTTTAGTGTTGTGGGCAGCTTTCAGTTCCGGCTGCAGTGATCTGCAATAAGGGGGACAGTGTAGGGTGCCCATGTGTCCCGGATTGCCCGGGACTGTCCCGCAAATGACATGTCTGTCCCTGGTCCCGGGCACCTTCATTCTGGGACAATACAGTGTCCCGGAATGAAATCAAGGACACAGTCAACCCCTACTAACTAGTAACTACATTTCCAGAACTGGTTGCTAGGGTTGGCACTGCCTGGCGTCTTGCAACCAGTGACAATTTACTCTGAGGCCCCGTACACACGGCCGAGGAACTCGACGTGCAAAGCACGTCGAGTTCCTCGTCGAGTTTTGGGATGAAGCCCGCCGAGGAGCTCGGCGGGCCGCCTTCTCCCATAGAACAACGAGAAAATAGAGAACATGTTCTCTATTTTCTCGTCGAGCTCCTCGGCGGCTCCATCGAGCCAAAACTGTACAGACGACAGAGTTTCTCGGCAACACTGAATCCGGGTTTTTGACCGAGTTTCTCTGTGAATTCTGCCGAGAAACTCTGTCGTGTGTACGGGGCCTCAGACAGTGAGGCCCAGGAGCGAGGCCTGCACCTAGTGCAGCACTGCTGTCCCCACCCACCTCGGCACTTCCTCCTTCTCCGGCATCCAGCGGCAAGCAGCAGGGACTGGTGTGATCTTCACTCTCCAGATAGTGATGCCACTCCTTTCCTTCTACGCACGTGGCTCATGCAGAGGGAGTGGCAGCAGCACTGCATCTGGTGGCAGGCTATGGGTGGCAAGTGGCACTGCATTTGATGGCAAGTGGCACATTCAGCTGACAAATAACCCACCGCCAAATTCCCCATCAACCCTGAGGCTACATTTCCCCCCGCCCTGTCCCTGAATGTCAGTTTGGAAATGTGGTCACCCTAGGACAGTGTGATGGCAGTTTCAGCACATTTTTTTTTTCCCTTTTTTTTTTCTCAATTACCGTACATAATGACATTTTATTCATGCCATCACACAGCAGAGATGGGCATTGCTGTGTGTTGAGATGCTGTGCCATCCAGCGCTCTATGATAAAATGCAACATTTCTCCATTATATCGCAGCTCACTGCACTGCACCTCCAGGCTGTGTTGCAGTGCCAATGGGGCACATAGAAAACAACTGTTTTCAATAGGAGCTGGTTCAATAGGAGCCGGTTAAATTTTGATCCATGTATGGGCAGGCTGGTTGTACTAAACTCAATCCATTGATTGACTTCAGTATAACCACAAGTTGTATAATGTATGGCTTGCTTAAGTGTTAGTGTCCTGGACTACTTATAGGTCACATCATTTCTCACATACTGTATATATATATATAGGCCCAGATTCACAAAGCACTTACGCCAAAGTATCTTGATATACGCCGCGTAAGTGTAAGTATGCGCCGTCGTATCTGTGCGCCGTGCCCACATAACTAGATACGCCTGAAAATAGGCTTCATCCGGCCGACGTAACTTTCCTACGCCGGCGTATCGTGGACGCATATTTACGCTGGGAGATACATCGATTCACGAACGTAGTTGCGCCCGGCGCATAATATACGCGGTTTGCGTAAGGCTTACGTCTGGCGTATAGTTATTCCCCATCTATGAGGCGCAACTCATGCAAAGGTAAGGACCAGGGAACAGCCGTCGTATTTTACGTTGTTTACGTAGTAGTACGTGAATAGGGATGGACGTAGGTTACGTTCGCGTCGTAGGCAGTGATTCGACGTATCTTAGGCAGTTGTTTTGACGTGATTCTGAGCATGCGCACTGGGATGCGGCCACAGGACGTCGCATGCGCCGTACGCTATTCATATCTTTATGACGCTCAGTCGATCATTTACATGGGGTCACGCCTCATTAGTAGTGTTGCTCACGAATATTCGCATTGCGAATATTCGACTCGAATATAGCATATTCGAGAAATCGCGCTATATTTCGAAATTCGCGGTGAATATTCGCAATTCCGAATATTCGATTTTTTACAATTTTTTTTTTGAATCAGATCACATCCTAGATATCTCCATCGACGTCTAAAAGCATTGCTGGTATCATTAGAGACCCTGGGCCGAGTAGCTGAAGCGTTCATTGAATTTTCCAGAAAGATCGCAATGCGATTATTCGGCAAACGCAATATCGCGCGATTATTTTCCTCGCCCGATCTTCCGCATCAGAGCGATTTTTACAGTTTCATTTTTAAAAACAGATCACATCCTAGTGATCTCCATAGACGTCTGAAAGCATTGCTGGTATGATTAGAGCCATTGGGCCGAGTAGCTGAAGCGATCATTTTATATTGCCGAATAATCGCAATGCGAATATTCGGCAATAGGAATATTGCGCGATTATTTGCTCCGCCCTTTTGCATCAGAGCCAATCAGAGTTCTCCTTCCACACTCGTCACAGGTTAGCAACCAATAGGAACCTGCCTGCATGGACATTATATAAGCTCACTCCCAGCACCATTTCATTGCAGATTCAGAAGCTTGCTATAGAGTGTGGAGGCTGTTTCTGTGTTCCTGGTTTCCTGGTTTCCTGTGTCTTTGTTCTTGATTGATTTAGATCATCACCAGCATTGCTATTTAGTGATTCCAGTGGATCTTTTCCAGTATATCAACTGCTTTTTTCAAAGCAATAGACCCAAGAGCTTTTTTCAAAGCTACGTTTTGTGCTGTTTTGTGCTGTTTTTTTCATTTGTGTTACTGTTTGATCCTGCAATCCTCCCTGTTCAGTTATATTTGCAAGAGATTTCAGAACACATATTGATCTGAGCTTTATAAAAGAGCTTTTCTAAAAGCTAAGTTTTGTTCATCTTGTGTTACTGTCAGATCTTGCAGGTTCACTGTTCAGTGATATTTGATAGGCATCTCAGTTCAAATTTTGTTTAGTTTTCCCTAAAGAGCTTTTATAAAAGCTAAGTTTTGTGTTCAGTTTAGTTAAATTTTTGTGTAGTAAGTGTACACACTGTTAGTGTACATTTATTTCATCTAGCTTAGCTTAGTGTGTGTTTAGTGTCTGTGTTTAAAAAAAAAAAAAAAAAAAAAATTAGTGTTTGTTTAGTGCTTTTTTTTTTTTTCTTTAATTTTGTAGTCCTTGTCTGGTGTACTACTTTTCTTATAGTTTAGTAGCTGTCTGTGTACGTCTTTGTCTGCGTGCCTGTCTTGTAAAAAAAACACAAAAACACATTTTGTTCACATTTTCCCCCCCCAATAAAGTTTAACCCCCCCACACACATATCAGCAATTATGAGCGGCATCCGTGGCCGTGGCAGTAGGGGTAGGGGAGTTACTCCCAGTGCTGGATCGCTGCCAGCACGGGGTACCTCTCGTGCCCCTACTAGTGGTAGAGGATCGGGTGCAAGGGGAGTACGCCTGATCCGGGAGTTCTTCCCATCGGGCAGCCGCCCGATATTGCCATCTCAGGCTCAAGTAGTGGTGGACTACATGGGGCACAGCAGTGCCACTGAGTCGTCGGTCCCGACTCACAGTAGTACCACCATTACACCGTTGCCTGTACTACCCCCCCCCCAGCCCCCAAGAGTCCAGCATCTTACTGTTCGACAGCGACAGTGATAGGGATCTCTTGGGGGAGGCCATGCATCAGGCAGACCTCCAGCTCTGTCCTGATGGTCAGGACCTTTTTGAAGGGATGGATGAGGAGGATGGGATACCTGCTGGCAGTATCCCAGAGACATCCCTTCAAACTGGTGCTGCTGTTTTGGTGCAGGAAACAGCAGCACCTAGTCAGACCCAGGCGTGGGTGAGGGGACAGCGGAGCCAGGCTAGAGGCTCCATGTCACGTGGTTCCCTCAGACCAACACATCTCAGCCCTTGGTCTGACATCTCTGGGGGCGAAGAGGGTGACCCATCATGGTTGCCATCTGACGCGTCGGCTCACTACGTCAGTGACGACGGGGAAGGTAGGCACCCTGGTGAAACGGTGCGCCAGGTCACCACCAGGGAGACCATCGTCAGGGTCTCCACTGGTGATGGCAGCAGGAGGTGTCAGGAGGAGGAGCAGCAGCAGCAGCAGCAGCAGCAGGCAGCTCCACCTGTGCGCACCGAATCCCAGCAGGTGCAAGTAAGCGTCACCCCATCTGACAGGAGGGCGGTGCTGAAGTCACCTGTCTGGAATTTCTTTACCCTGGTGGCAGACAACCCTACCGTGGCCATCTGCCGGATTTGTAAAGTGAGGGTGAAGAGAGGGAAGTGTTTGGCTCGGGTGGGTACCACAGCCCTGAACCAGCACCTCTGGGTACAGCAGCCCCTGCCACATCTTCATCTGTTTCCAGCAGGTCATGCCCCCCCGCTCCCTCTAGTAGAGGTACTGGTACCGGCAGCCAGACCTCTACTTCCACAGCACCCTCCACGTCTGTGTCCCGCACTGCCGTCCGGCGCCAGGCGTCGATTTCAGACGCCTTTGACCGCACCCCTCCCTTCCCCCCTGGAGACCGACGTGTGCGTTCCCTCAATGGGCTCCTGGCAAGGGTTATTGCCCAACATCTGCTGCCCTTCAACATAGTTGACAGCAACCCCTTCAGGCAGATGTTGGAGCAGGCCCAACCCCAATGGCGTGTCCCCAGCCGCCATTTCTTTGCCAGGACTGGTGTCCCTGCCCTACACCAGCACATTGTTCAGAATGTAACCCTGTCGCTGGATCACGCTGTCAGCGACAGGGTTCATCTGACAATGGATGGCTGGACCAGCAGGCATGGGCAGGGACGCTACATCAGCTTCACGGCCCATTGGGTTTCCCTCCGAGGCGTCGGTGAGGGATCGTCGGCAACCGATCTTGTGGTGCCGCCCCGGGGTGTCCAGGGTAGAACTGCTGGTCTCCCTCAAGCCACTGTCTCCGCAGCTGCTGAGCCTCCCAGCAAGCGCCCCCGTAGCTACTCAAGTGTGGGGCACGTGCGCTGTCAGGCCGTGCTCCAGCTTGTTAGTTTAGGGGACCGGAGACACACTGCAGAAGAAGTGCTGAAAGCACTTCAAGCTCAGGTCCAGAAGTGGCTGACACCCCGAAGGCTCCAGCCAGGTATGGTTGTCTGCGATAACGGCAGCAACCTACTCGCCGCCCTCCATGCTGGCAGTCTGACGCACGTGCCCTGTCTGGCACATGTCCTCAACCTGGTGGTGCAGAAGTTTCCTGCGCACTTATCCAGGGTTGAGTGACATTGTGGCAAAGGCGCGTAGGATTGCCAGCCACTTCAGGCGCTCCCCAACCGCTACCGCGTCCCTGTCCAAATTGCAGCGGAAGTACAATCTGCCCCTTCACAGGCTGATTGTGGACAGTGTGACGCGGTGGAACTCCACCCTCCACATGCTGAAGAGGTTGTGGAGCAGCAAAGGGCGGTGAGGGAGTACCTGATGGAACTAGGCACTCAGAGGGCTTCACCACAACTCCCTTTCATCGCCTGGTGCGCAGTGGGGGGCAGATAAACCAGGTCTGCCAAGTGTTGTCCTCCTTCGAGCAGGCGGACCAAGATGGTCAGCAGTGAGCAAATTGGCCTCAATAGCGTGCTGCCAATACTGTTCATGCTGGAGAGGACACTAGATCGCCTGCTCGAGGCTGGGGAGAGTGCCTTGGTGGAGCAGGAGGAGTCAGCAATGCTCCACCGAGACCAGGGCCAGGACCAGGAGGAGGAGGAGGAGGAGGAGGAGGATGATGATGAAGAGGAGGAGGAGGTGGTTGCTGGTGTCGTCCCGGAGTCAGGGCCTGGTCAGGAGGGAGAGCCGGTGTTGGGGGCACCGATAGTCCGGGGGTTGGGCATGTCTGAGTTTGACCAGCAGCGCCTCAGGGAAGAAGAGTCGCACCTCATTAACCTGGCCAGCATTGAGGAGTCACAGCGGGCTGTGCTCTTCCCCATGGCTGCCCACATGCTCAGATGCCTCAGGAGGGACCCCCGGGTTAAGACCATCAAGACGAGGGATGATTTCTGGATGGCCACCCTTTTGGATCCCAGGTGCAAGGGGAAACTGGAGCAGTTCATCCAGCCAGCCGGAGGCAGCACCGGATGGAGGAACTGCAGGCAGCCATTGTCAGACGGTTGGAGCAGGCAACTCCCCGGCCTCCAGTTGTCCCCCCCTCATCTCACCCAGCAGGTGGCTGCACCCAGCTGCAGCCGAGCAGGGGACCTAATGGAAGAGATGAGGATGTTCTTCCAAACCGAGCGACCCAGTACCACCACCAGCAGCAGCAGCAGCAGTCACCACCAGCGGCTGGCCCACATGGTGGCAGACTACATGGCGTCCGTCGGTGCTTCTGACAGTATGAGCACCGACGACCCCATGGAGTACTGGGTTGCCAGATTGGACACCTGCCGCGAGCTCGCTCAGTATGCGCTGGAGTTATTGTCTTGCCCCCCCTCCAGCGTACTATCTGAGCGGACATTCAGCGCGGCAGGTGGGGTGGTCACGGACAAGAGGACCCGTCTGTCCACAGAGTCCGTGGACAGACTCACATTCATAAAGATGAATGAGTCCTGGATCGGCGGTGACTTTCTGGCACCCCGTCGTCGGTTCAGGGCGCTGAAGGGTCCCTTGCCATGCATTCCCTGATGAAGCCCCGGACCTGATGTATTTACAGTGCTGAATATAACTATTTCAACATCAGAGAAAATCAATGTTAATATTTGGTACAGTAGGCTTTCTTTGCAATTACAGCGGTCAAAAATTTCTTGTAGTTTTACACCAGCTTTGCACACACTGGAGGAGGGATTTTGGCCCACTCCTCCACACAGATCTTCTCTACATCAGTCATGTTTCTGGGCTATCGCTGAGAAACA
Organism: Rana temporaria; assembly: GCF_905171775.1. Taxonomy (NCBI): domain Eukaryota; kingdom Metazoa; phylum Chordata; class Amphibia; order Anura; family Ranidae; genus Rana; species Rana temporaria. Next base: position 53,368,361 of record NC_053490.1, read on the forward strand.
CGGAGTTTGAGCTCCCTCCAAAGATTCTCTATTGGGTTTAGGTCTGGAGACTGGCTAGGCCACGCCAGAACCTTGATATGCTCCTTACAGAGCCAATCCTTGGTTATCCTGGCTGTGTGCTTTGGGTCATTCTCATGTTGGAAGACCCAGCCTCGACCCATCTTCAAAGCTCTAACTCAGGGAAGGAGGTTGTGCCCAAAATCTTGCAATACATGGCCCCGGTCATCCTCTCCTTAATACAGTGCAGTCACCCTGTCCCATGTGCAGAAAAACACCACCAAAGCATGATGCTACCACCCCCATGCTTCACATTAGGGATGGCGTTCTTGGCATGGTACTCATCATTATTCTTCCTCCGAACACGGTTAGTGAAATTATGATCAAAAAATTATATTATAGTCTCATCTGACCACATGATTTTCTCCCATGACTCCTTTGGATCAGTCAAGACATTATGTCAGCAGTTATTTCACACCCTATATACTCTTATTAAGACTGCTGTACATCATGGCAACTCCTGCCCATGTGATATGACTCTGTATCAACTACTACTGTTAATACTACTACTGCTGCTTCTGCTGCTGCTGCTGCCCAGTCAAGACACCTATGTCAGCAGTTTATTTGACACTCTATATACTCCTATTCCTACTGCTGTTCATCATGGCACCTCCTGCCCATTTGATATGACTCTGTATCAACTACTACTGTTAATACTACTGCTGCTTCTGCTGCTGCTGCCCAGTCAAGACACCTATGTCAGCAGTTATTTGACACTCTATATACTCCTATTCCTACTGCTGTTCTGATGGCACCTCCTGCCCATGTGATATGACTCTGTATCACTACTACTGTTAATACTACTGCTGCTTGCTTCTGCTGCTGCTGCTGCCCAGTCAAGACACCTATGTCAGCAGTTATTTGACACTCTATATACTCCTATTCCTACTGCTGTTCATGATGGCACCTCCTGCCCATGTGATATGACTCTGTATCAACTACTACTGTTAATTACTACTGCTGCTTCTGCTGCTGCTGCCCAGTCAAGACACCTATGTCAGCAGTTATTTGACACTCTATATACTCCTATTCCTACTGCTGTTCATCATGGCACCTCCTGCCCATGTGATATGACTCTGTATCAACTACTACTGTTAATACTACTGCTGCTGCTTCTGCTGCTGCTGCTGCCCAGTCAAGACACCTATGTCAGCAGTTATTTGACACTCTATATACTCCTATTCCTACTGCTGTTCATGATGGCACCTCCTGCCCATGTGATATGACTCTGTATCAACTACTACTGTTAATACTACTGCTGCTTCTGCTGCTGCTGCCCAGTCAATACACCTATGTCAGCAGTTATTTGACACTCTATATACTCTATTCCTACTGCTGTTCATGATGGCACCTCCTGCCCATGTGATATGACTCTGTATCAACTACTACTGTTAATACTACTGCTGCTTCTGCTGCTGCTGCCCAGTCAAGACACCTATGTCAGCAGTTATTTGACACTCTATATACTCCTATTCCTACTGCTGTTCATGATGGCACCTCCTGCCCATGTGATATGACTCTGTATCAACTACTACTGTTAATACTACTGCTGCTGCTTCTGCTGCTGCTGCTGCCCAGTCAAGACACTATGTCAGCAGTTATTTGACACTCTATATACTCCTATTCCTACTGCTGTTCATGATGGCACCTCCTGCCCATGTGATATGACTCTGTATCAACTACTACTGTTAATACTACTGCTGCTTCTGCTGCTGCTGCCCAGTCAAGACACCTATGTCAGCAGTTATTTGACACTCTATATACTCCTATTCCTACTGCTGTCATGATGGCACCTCCTGCCCATGTGATATGACTCTGTATCAACTACTACTGTTATACTACTGCTGCTTCTGCTGCTGCTGCCCAGTCAAGACACCTATGTCAGCAGTTATTTGACACTCTATATACTCCTATTCCTACTGCTGTTCATCATGGCACCTCCTGCCCATGTGATATGACTCTGTATCAACTACTACTGTTAATACTACTGCTGCTGCTTCTGCTGCTGCTGCTGCCCAGTCAAGACACCTATGTCAGCAGTTATTTGACACTCTATATACTCCTATTCCTACTGCTGTTCATGATGGCACCTCCTGCCCATGTGATATGACTCTGTATCAACTACTACTGTTAATACTACTGCTGCTTCTGCTGCTGCTGCCCAGTCAAGACACCTATGTCAGCAGTTATTTGACACTCTATATACTCCTATTCCTACTGCTGTTCATGATGGCACCTCCTGCCCATGTGATATGACTCTGTATCAACTACTACTGTTATACTACTGCCTGCTGCTTCTGCTGCTGCTGCTGCCCAGTCAAGACACCTATGTCAGCAGTTATTTGACACTCTATATACTCCTATTCTTACTGCTGTTCATGATGGCACCTCCTGCCCATGTGATATGACTCTGTATCAACTACTACTGTTAATACTACTGCTGCTTCTGCTGCTGCTGCCCAGTCAAGACACCTATGTCAGCAGTTATTTGACACTCTATATACTCCTATTCCTACTGCTGTTCATCATGGCACCTCCTGCCCATGTGATATGACTCTGTATCAACTACTACTGTTAATACTACTGCTGCTTCTGCTGCTGCTGCCCAGTCAATACACCTATGTCAGCAGTTATTTGACACTCTATATACTCCTATTCCTACTGCTGTTCATGATGGCACCTCCTGCCATGCGATATGACTCTGTATCAACTACTACTGTTAATACTACTGCTGCTTCTGCTGCTGCTGCCCAGTCAAGACACCTATGTCAGCAGTTATTTGACACTCTATATACTCCTATTCCTACTGCTGTTCATGATGGCACCTCCTGCCCATGTGATATGACTCGGTATCAACTACTACTGTTAATACTACTGCTGCTTCTGCTGCTGCCTGCCCAGTCAAGACACCTATGTCAGCAGTTATTTGACACTCTATATACTCCTATTCCTACTGCTGTTCATCATGGCACCTCCTGCCCATGTGATATGACTCTGTATCAACTACTACTGTTAATACTACTGCTGCTTCTGCTGCTGCTGCCCAGTCAATACACCTATGTCAGCAGTTATTTGACACTCTATATACTCCTATTCCTACTGCTGTTCATGATGGCACCTCCTGCCCATGCGATATGACTCTGTATCAACTACTACTGTTAATACTACTGCTGCTTCTGCTGCTGCTGCCCAGTCAAGACACCTATGTCAGCAGTTATTTGACACTCTATATACTCCTATTCCTACTGCTGTTCATGATGGCACCTCCTGCCCATGTGATATGACTCTGTATCAACTACTACTGTTAACTACTACTACTGCTGCTTCTGCTGCCCAGTCAAGACACCTATGTCAGCAGTTATTTCACACCCTATATACTCTTATTAAGACTGCTGTTCATCATGGCACCTCTTGCCCGAGTGATTTGACACTGTATTGTCAATGTCTACTACTACTATTACAGCTCAGTCAAGACACCTGTGTCCCAATTTTTTGGTACACTATTGACTACTATGACCACTACTGATGCTGTAAAGTATTCCCCAAGTGTTTTTATGCTATGTATTACTATTACCACTACTGCTTGTAAATCATGCCTGTGTGATACTTAGTGGGAATGCTTTAATAAGCATTCCTAGTATGGATACCCGTAAATGTATTAATCTTAATTAGTGTGAATGCTTTAATAAACATTTCCAGTATTGATATCCGTAAATTTAGTAATCTTATTATTCCTTAAGTTTTTTGGTTCTGCGTAAGTTCGGCATACTTTCAGCTATTGAGACCATTCAACTGTAAAAATGTTCGTCTCGTTCAGCTAATGATGGGACTTCTTCAAGTTTTTTTCTACTTTTTACACTTTTATAAATTTTAAGCTTTTAGACCCTTTTTTTAAACATTGAAGTCAATGAGAACATCCTTTTCCCCTTTGAATTCACATGCCATGCCAAAAGTTTCAGCTACTTCATACTTTCACTTACAGACACTGAAAAAACTTTAAGCGGTCACAAAATATTTAGCTATCCGGCTATGACTTTTCAGATCGTTATCGTTTACAATTTTTTGGTGAAAACGCAATTTACGTTTTGCGAATTTTTCACAAAAATGCAATAGGTTATAATGTAATCCTATGGAGGGGGATTTAGAGTCTGTCATGTGACCTTAACATTGGAGATCTTTGTAATTAAAAATATCTTTACAAAAAGGGGAAACAAATTGGTCTCACGCCCACAAGATCTACTTTTCATACACAATTTTTAGATCAAAACGTAGCTATGCTTGTCTGGTTTATGGCAATGTGACCAATTCTGCGATACGTATTTTAGTTTTAATTATTGGAGCAACAGCCAGAAATTATGTCTCATAGACTCCTCATGTGAAATTATCTAAAAAATGTTGCTGCAGAGACTCACAAAGACGCTCTTTTCTAAAACGCAGAAATTGGCCCACACTTTTTTTAAGTTTATCTACATACATTTCATATCGATGCGTTTACAAGGGGCCGTGTATTTCAAACGGTTGTAGTCGTTTGTATCTATTGCATGGTACGTTTGAGGAATTATAAAGCTTTGTTTGGAGGCTTAAATCATGTATTAGATCTGTGATCTTAAAAGCGTTTGTAATGTTCTTTCATTCCATAAATAACTTTCCTGACCTCAGTGCAATATTCCTCCTCACTGACCTGGGGGGGAGGGGAAACCTATTGAGGGGGGAGGGGCGACCAGGAAGTCAGCATACTCTATACTTTGCAGATAGAGAAAGAAGCTGTGTGTCCTAAAGATAGTGTAGTGGTTATGGTGAATGTCTTTGGCAAGGGGCTCACCAATTAAGCATTCCCACTCGCATTTTCCTCAGGAAATGCATTGTCTAGTTATATTATATTTTAATACTCCTGCTGCTGCCTCCATGCTGAGTAAAGCTTCATGACCTTTCTGGCACAGCGGATCCACCAACAGCCTCCGCTACAAGCTACCAGACCGGACTACCAGACCGGATCTAAACAGCAAGTGTAACTATAACAATGAACCTTATGTTAAACCCTGTTTTGCGGCATTTATACTGCAACCATTGGGCTGACTGCAAGAGCTCATCTGCATTCTCTCTCTTTCTTGCTCTCCCTCTCTCTCTCTTTGTATATATATATATATATATTGTTGCTTTTGTTATGTTCATTTTTCAACAGTTTATTTTGTGTTCGTCGTGTCTGTGTCGTGTGCTTTAGTTTGTCCTAGGTTAATGTTAAATAAAATAATAGTATAAAATGTTTTTGCTTATTATGAAGTTAAATGTGTTGATGTTGATTTGTTTGATGTGAAGTTAGATGTGTTGAAAAACCTACAACTCTATCTCAAAAAGAAATGAAACATTTCCAAAAAATAAGTTTTTTTAATACAAAAATAAATTTAAATATAGCTCTCAATCCGTTTTTGAATGCGGTGCATTTCCGCAATCTGACCCGATAGCTGCTGCTCTAGCAGAGCATTTTGTTGGTTGAGGTAGCTCATCTTACGCTGGTTCTGAAGGATCTTCTGGTGCGTCTTTTCAATGAGTATATTTTGCCTCTTCAGATCTCTTGATGCTTTTAGGATATAATAAAAAAACATTTGGATTTCAAATAACGTTACCAAATAAATAAATATTTTTTTTTGCTTATTAATCAATCATTATCATGTGTATACACTTGTTATGTGTCTAACACATCCCGGGAGTGCAGAATTATTAGGCAAATGAGTATTTGGACCACATCATCCTCTTTATGCATGTTGTCTTACTCCAAGCTGTATAGGCTCGAAAGCCTACTACAGATTAGGCATATTAGGTAATGTACATCTCTGTAATGAGAAGGTGTGTGGTCTAATGACATCAACACTCTATATCAGGTGTGCATAATTATTAGTCAATTTCCTTTTCTTTGGCAAAATTGACCAAAAGAAGGATTTGACAGACTCTGAAAAGTCCAAAATAGAGAGATATCTAGCAGAGGGATGCAGCACTCTTAAAGTTGCAAAGCTTCTGAAGCGTGATCATCAAACAAAAGAAGCGTGTGGAAAAACAAAGGTGCAAAATAACTGCCCATGAACTGAGAAAAGTTAAGCGTGCAGCTGCCAAGATGCCACTTGCCACAAGATTGGCCATATTTCAGAGCTGCAACATCACTGGGGTGCCCAAAAGCACAAGGTGTGCAATACCCAGAGACATGGCCAAGGTAAGAAAGGCTGAAAGACGATGACCACTGAACAAGACACACAAGCTGCAACGTCAAGACTGTGCCAATAAATATCTCAAGAAAGATTTTTCTAAGGTTTTATGGACTACTGAAATGAGAGTGAGTCTTGATGGGCCAGATGGAAGAGCCCGTGGCTGGATTGGTAAAGGGCAGGGAGCTCCAGTCCGACTCAGACGCCAGCAAGGTGGTGGTGGAGTACTGGTTTGGGCTGGTATCATCAAAGATGAGCTTGTGGGGCCTTTTCGGATTGAGGATGGAGTCAAGCTCAACTCCCAGTCCTACTGCCAGATTATGGAAGAGACCTTCTTCAAGCAGTGGTACAGGAAAAAGTCACCATCCTTCAAGAAAAACATGATTTTCATGCAGGACAATGCTCCATCACACGTGTCAAAGTACTCCACAGCGTGGCTGGCAAGGAAGGGTATTAAATAAAAAAAAGTAATGACATGGCCTCCTTGTTCACCTGATCTGAACCCCATTGAGAACCTGTGGTCCATCATCAAATGTGGGATTTACAAGGAGGGAAAACAGTACACCTCTCTGAACAGTGTCTGGCAGGCTGTGGTTGCTGCTGCACGCAATGTTGATGGTGAACAGATCAAAACACTGACAGAATCCATGGATGTCAGGCTTTTGAGTGTCCTTGCAAAGAAAGGTGGCTATATTGGTCACTGATTTGTTTTTGTTTTGTTTTTAAATGTCAGAAATGTGTATTTGTGAATGTTGAGATGTTATATTGGTTTCACTGTTAAAAATAAATCATTGAAATGGCTATCTATTTATTTTTTGGTTAAGTTGCCTAATAATTCTGCACAGTAATAGTAGTCACCTGCACACACAGATATCCCCCGAAAATAACTAACACTAAAAACAAACTAAAAACTACTTCCAAAAAAATTCAGCTTTGATATTAATGAGTTTTTGGGGTTCATTGAGAACATGGTTGTTGTTCAATAATAAAATGAATCCTCAAAAAATACAACTTGCCTAATAATTATGCACTACCTGTATACTTCTAGCATCAATACCATATTATGGTTATACAATCTGACAGGTGCGCTTTATATGTTGTCCATTTTTATATCTACATTTTGTTGTTGAAATGTTATTAATCATTGTGCACATATTTACCTTCCTGAATGAGGCTCACAGGACCGCTCTCTTCCTCCTGCTCTTCTGCTTGAGAAGTTGGGGTGGTGGGGGGGGGAAGCTCCTCAGCTTGCTCCTCAACAGGAGCTGGGGTTGGGGAGTGGGAGGGCCCTGGCTGCTCCTCCTCATCCATGTCCTCCTCTGCCGCATCCTCCTCTGCCGCATCCTCCTCCTCCTCCTCATCGGCCTGGCGCCTTCTGCGCTTGGCGCGGACAACTGGCATTGGAGCTCCTATAATAACACAATGTTCATATATTATAAAAATGTTTTCTAATGACGTATGCAAATTCTGTGTACTGTGCTGTATTGTATATGAATACAAATTGATTTATATAGACAGTTAACCAATGGGACAATGTTATATTAAAGGGTCTTGTGGGCACTACAGGGGACTGAGCGTGAGCTGGGATGCAACCATGTTAAAATGAGCTGTTTTTGTCTCCTTTGTTTTGTTCAGACCATCTCATGTTAAAAAAAGGGCCTGATGGAGCACACGGGATTACTATAACAACCCCACTCCTAACACAGGAATTTAGTGGTAATCTATATATATAAAACTCAACGTGTGTGTGTGCATAAATGTATGTATGTATGTATGTATGTATGTATGTTCCAGCATCACGTACAAACGGCTAAAGATATTTATATGAAACTTGGCACACAGGTTACTTATATGTCAGCCACAAACATAGGATAGGTGGTTTAAACCTTACCCACCCCCACTTGCCATGGTCGGGGTTTTTCTTTAAAGTCCCATGCAAAGCAATGGGAAAATTATGTTCCCACATAACTTCTGTGTTCCTGTCTGCTGCCCCATGTCTTTTTTCAACAGTACTATGAATACCTTGGCCGGTGGTGATATATGTTAGCACAACATGGCATCTTGGTTAACAACATCTGACCTTACATGAATTACATATGACCTTACATAACTGTCACCAAAGGAGCTGCGGTGGCTCCACGCGATTGCCACTGCACTGACAACTGATTCACCTCTGCAGCTAGGGGTTCGGATCCCGCTCTCGGCTACCTGTGAATTGAGTTTGGTGGTCTCAGCCCCGCCACTGGTGGGTGTGCTATGCGAGGTTGGGTTGGGAGGACCCCCTCACACCCGCCATTGCCAACCGGGGCATGGAGAAAGGTGGCAGATTGCCTCTGGGGGAGGCCTCCCAACTCCTGCAGGCCGGCTCCTCTCTCTTTCGAGTTCACGCACAAAATACACTTTTTTAAAAAAAAACATAACTGTCAACAATAACTTACCTGGATGATATTTAGCCCGAAGACGTCTGACATTACCCATTTGGCGCCTCTTGAGGTCAGACCACTTCTTAACAATGGCCTTGTGGTCATGTTGGCCGCCAAAGTCAGCGATTAGGGCGCTGACCACAGCCCTTTTCTGTGGCTGCCGCCGCAGGTCATCATATCCTGTTTCCAGGAACTTCTGCAAGATGAAGAACAAAGTATATTGTAATACTTCTGTTGACAGCCTTATGGATATATGACGTAAATGTATGCTATTCAACAATTGGAAGCATTCTCGCCTTATTAATCAATGACAGGGGTAACATGAAAGATTTTATATCCTGCCATTTCGGTCGCCACCTTTTTTGCATAAATATAGCAGCCATTATCATTTGCATAATTATGAATATATTATTAACAACACAGGATACACGTATAGGGGAGATATGCGTTGCTAACTCTTTTCCCTGTCAGGAGCCTAACGCCCCGGGGGGTCAGAGACGGGACCTTTTTCGGAGGACCACTGACGTATGTACCAGTCGCAGTTTTTTGTGATGTCACTCTTTAGGTGTGTGCACATTTTTCACTGCATCCGGGTGGAGTTTTTGGGTTGTGTTTTGCACGCCACAGGCTTTTCAACAGGAAAAAAACAGCTGGAGGCAGAATGGTTGCAAAACACTACGTGTTTGTTACTTAACTCTGGGTTTCAAGACCAGTCCACCTCCAGCTGTTGCAAAACTACTACTCCCATCAGCCACGGTCTGTCAGTGCATGCTAAGAATTTTACTTTTGCTGCATTTAGGGTGCCACAGTTTAGAGACCCGTGCATAAAGGCCTGAAAAATGGGGGCCTGCAGAACTTACAATACTAGAAGTGCCAGCATTCCCAGGCATGCTGGAAGTTGTAGTTCTGCAACATCTAAAGGGCAATATGTATTCGAACGTCCTTGGGCCTTGAGGACACTGAAGTCAGGACGTTCGCATACGTCCTATGTCCAAAAAAAATTTAAATTCATTATGCTAAATAACAAGGAAAAGTGCCAATATACACATTTGCCAACCAGGGTGTCTGCAGCTGTCCAGGCATGCTGGGACTTGTAGTTTTGTAAAAGCAGGAGACACATTTTTTGTGAAATACTAATATATGATCATATATACTAACTTTTAAACTAGACTTAAATGCTGGGCTGGGCTGGGACTTGTAGTTTTGTAAAAGCAGGAGACACATTTTTGGTTAAATACTAATATCTGATCATATATACTAACTTTTAAACTAGACTTAAATGCAGTTGAAGATGATGAAATAACAGTGGTCAAAATACTTACACAAATCAGCAACTTTTCCTCAGACTTAGTGAAATTGCTTCCAACCATGTTGCTGTGTGATTGCGCTGCGATCATAAGTTGGAAACTGGCAAGGCTCCAGGAAATGGTCGCGTGTTGTTCGCGTGTTGATTGCGCTGCTTGGACCGAGATGGGTCCATATGGCTTCGGCTGTATGGACCACAGTAACTCTTTTCCCTGTCAGGAGCCTAGGAGCCTAACGCCCCGGGGGGTCAGAGACGGGACCTTTTCGGAGGACCACTGACGTATGCAACCGTCGCAGTTTTTTGTGATGTCACTCTTTAGGTGTGTGCAAATTTTTCCTTGCACCGGGTGGAGTTTTTGGGTTGTGTTTTGCACGCCACAGGCTTTTCAACAGAAAATAACCAGCTGGAGGCAGAATGGTTGCAAAACACTACGGGTTTGTTACCTAACTCTGGGTTTCAAGACCAGTCCACCTCCAGCTGTTGCAAAACTACTACTCCCATCAGCCACGGTCTTTCAGTGCATGCTAAGAATTTTACTTTTGCTGCATCTAGGGTGCCACAGTTTAGAGACCCGTGCATAAAGGCCTGAAAAATGTGGGCCTGCAGAACTTACAATACTAGAAGTGCCAGCATTCCCAGGCATGCTGGAAGTTGTAGTTCTGCAACATCTAAAGGGCAATATGTATTCAAACGTCCTTGGGCCTTGAGGACACTGAAGTCAGGACGTTCGCATACGTCCTATGTCCAAAAAAATTTTAAATTCATTATGCTAAATAACAAGGAAAAGTGCCTAAATACACATTTGCCAACCAGGGTGTCTGCAGCTGTCCAGGCATGCTGGGACTTGTAGTTTTGTAAAAGCAGGAGACACATTTTTGGTTAAATACTAATATCTGATCATATATACTAACTTTTAAACTAGACTTAAATGCAGTTGAAGATGATGAAATAACAGTGGTCAAAATACTTACACAAATCAGCAACTTTTCCTCAGACTTTGAGAAATTGCTTCCCACCATGTTGCTGTAATATTGGGAAACTGGCAAGGCTCCAGGAAATGGTCGCGTGTTGTTCGCGCAATTGCGCATGCGCGATCGAAAAATCGCAATCGCAATATGTATTTTGGTTAAAATATCATACATATTCGATTTCAGAGTGCTGCTACAGCAGTTTTCGAAATATCTGCAATAAATTTCGCATTCGCATGTTGCGATATTTCGATAAAATATCAGGAATATTCTGAGCCAATCAGAGCGCTCCTCCAGCATATCTCGAAATTGCGCAATAAATATCGCATTCGCATGTTGCGATATTTCGATAAAATATCACGAATATTCTGAGCCAATCAGAGCGCTCCTCCAGCATATCTCGAAATTGCGCAATAAATATCGCATTCGCATGTTGCGATATTTCGATAAAATATCACGAATATTCTGAGCCAATCAGAGCGCTCCTCCAGCATATCTCGAAATTGCGCAATAAATATCGCATTCGCATGTTGCGATATTTCGATAAAATATCACGAATATTCTAAGCCAATCAGAGCGCTCCTACCGCAGTTATTAAAAAATCGCAATTATTTTCGCATTCGCAATAGCGAAAAATCGCATTCAATTAATTTCGATAAAATATCACGAATATTCGAATTTAGCGAATATATCTCGAATATTCGAATATATATTCGAGATATATCGCGAAATCGAATATGGCATATTCTGCTCAACACTACTCATTAGCATGGCTCACGCCCACTTCCACCTACGCTGGCTTACGCCGAGGGAACCCAGCGTAGATTTGGGGGCGAGTGCTTTGTGAATACTATGCTTGGCGCTCTGCGCTACGCCGCCGTAGCCTAAAAAAGATACGCTACGCCGGCAAAAATATGCGCCAATGTATGTGAATCCGGGCCATACTGTATATCTGCCCGAGCTCAGCAGGTTACTTGCCTGGGCACCTCAACCAGGTAGTGGTGGTGGTAGCCCTTGGTTTCATACTGTTTTCCTTGCAATGACATGCAGGCGACCATACTGAGCGCCAGGGCCGCTATCAGGGGGGTACAGGCAGTACACCTGTAAGGGCCCCGGATGGCAACCCCCTTAAAAAAAAAAACATTTTTTTTTTTTAGGGGTCCGGAGGTCCCCAGGGGCCCGGAGGCCCAAAGGCCCCAGAAGATGGCAACTGCCCCCTTTTTGTATTTATGTTTTATAAAAAAATATATATTTTTTTAAATATATTTTTATTTTGTTTTTTTATTAAAGAGCCAATTTTTTTTTTTTTTTTTTAGAGGTCCGGAGGCCCCCAGGGGCCCGGAGGCCCAAAGGCCCCAGAAGATGGCAACCCCCCCCCCCCCCCCCTGTTTGTATTTATTTTTTTATAAAAAAAAATATATTTTTTTAAATATATTTTTATTTTGTTTTTTATTAAAGGGCCAATTTTTTTAAAAACATTTTTTAGAGTTCCGGAGGCCCCCAGGGGCCCAGATGAGAACCCCCCCCCTTTTTTTCATATTTTTTTATAACAAAAAAAATATTTTTTTATATATATTTTTATATACTGTGAATATATATATATATATATATATATATATATATATATATATATATATATATATATATATATATATATATATTATTATTAAAGGGCTCAGAGGTCCCCAGGGCCCCATGTGGCAAACCCCCCCCCCTTTTTTATAAATGTTTATTTTTTTATTTTTGTTTACATATTTTCTTTCTTTTTTTTATTAAAGGGCCCAGAGGTCCCCAGGGCCCTGGATGGCAACTCCCCTTTTTTATTTGTTATAAATGTTTATTTTTATTTTTTTTATACATTTTTTTATTAAAGGGCCCAGAGGTTTCTTTTTTTGCCGGATGGCAACCCCCCTTTTTTTGTAATTTATTTTCATAAAAAAAATATTAAAGGGCCCAGAGATCCCCAGGGCCCCAGATGGCAACCCCCCCTTTTAAAAAAAATAAATATATATCTTTTATTTCTTTTTATTAAAGGGCCCAGAGGTCCCCAGGGCCACGGATGGCTACCCCCTTTTTTATATACATTTTTCTTCATTTCTTCATTTTTTTTGTAAAGCCCCCCCCCCCCCAGCCTTTCTCAATTTGCGGCAGCCACCCCCCCCCCGCTTCTCAATTTCAGGCGGCAGCACCCCCCCCCCCCCAGTTCTCTTCTCTGCTCTCCAGGGGGCCCATGCCTGATGAAGCTGTGTAAGGGGCCCCATAATTCCTGATGGCTGCCCTGCTGAGCGCTGTGCATATTCTCATGTGCATGAGGTGTTTTAAAACCTTTTTATAGCTTTTCAGTCTCATAGATACAGATGTGCTGTATTTTTCCGCAGTACACAGTGTCACTGCTTTGCGGTTCAGCTGTGGTGCATAAAGTTTGAGCCCTGGTTCACATTGCAGCAATTTGGCATGCGATTTGACATGTCAAATCGGCGGCAATTGCTGGCAATGGCACCGTCCAAAACGGTGCGACGCCACATTTGCTGCCCCGCACCGATTTCCAAAAGTAGTTTCTGTACTTCGGGTGCGATTTCCATAGACATCTGTGCAGCAACCCGCACAAATATCTCTGAAATTGCCCCCAAAGTCGGGACTGACATGCAGGAATGAAATTGTGTAAGTTCAGCTGAACTCGCACAATTTCATTCCCGCTGTCAGTGTGTACCTAGGCTAAAGGCATTGTTCACCTTTACCAAACAACTGCCTATGCAGATAAGGGGTGTCTGTAGATGAAAACAAATTGTGCAACTTTGACAAAAAAAAAAATAATAAAGCCCGTGCTATAGGTGTAGGCCATTCACATACCTCATAAAGCCTGACTGGAAAAATCCCAGGGTGTTGTTAAGACACTCTCAGCTGTTCCTGTTTACCTTCGCCATGACAAGAGCAAGTTTTCAAATGCTGAGCTCAGAGCTACTACATCAGAGGAAATAAAGTGCATGTGAGGGGGTTCACTCAGAGAAAGAGCTCGCTTCTGTGATGGTTAAGGTGAGCAGTGATAGCTAGGCCTCTCTTAGCAACGTCCTTAGCAACGTACTGGAAGTTTTCCTGTCAGGCTTTATGAGGCACGTAAATATCCTACACTTATAGTAAGGCCATTATTCATTTTTTGTCAGAGCTGCACAGTCGGTTTATATCTACAGACACCCCTTATCTGCATAGGCAGTTATTTGGTAAAGGTGAACTAACCCTTTAAAACGGCGCTAAACCCTCCTCTCCATCTTGGCTCACTCCCCACGCACCCCCTATAATTAATCACCGGCATTAAAAATAACAAAATCTAAATGTCCTATTTACTCACTTAACTGATATGACACTCCAGTCACCAGTCTTCTGTTTACATTAATCAGGGTCCTTCTTTAGGTGTCCACATCACTGCCTGGGTGACATGACTGTCCAGTGGTGGGGTCCTCTAGGGATCCAGAAAGAGGAGTCAGCAACGGTGGCACATTTGCAGCACTGGATGAGCGTCTCACAGCACCTGAAGACAGTGGCATCAAGGGACCCGGGTGGCAGATTTAGGTGCCTACATCTGACCTCACAAAGTAAAAAAAAAACAAAAAAACATGCAGAATGAGGACAACTTCCACTTTAAAGAAAGGTGACTCCCTGACATGCCAAATGGCCCCCTGACATGTGAAATTGGCATGTCGTTTTTTTTTGGGGGGGGGGGGGAGGCGGAAACCCTCTTTTTAGAGGGTTCCAGCTCCCACTTCCTCCCTAGGTCGCCTCAGCGACCGGAAGTAAGTCACCTCTCCCCCTTCCTCTTCGCAATTACCTGGGACACAGATGTTTTGGAACTACATTTCCCATGATGCTCCAATACACTGCAAAGTGCATGAGCATTGTGTGAAATGTAGTTCCAAAACATCTGGAGTGCCAAGGTTTGCCATCACTGCCCTAGGGAATAAAATGGCGATCGTTTAAATTTCTTATGCCACACAGTATTTGCCCTTCGTTTTAATTTTTTTTATTGCATTTTAATGTAAATATGAGATCTGAGGTCTTTTTGACCCTAAATCTCATATTTAACCACTTCCATACCGGGCACTTACGCACCTTCCCGCCCAAGCCAATTTTCAGCTTTCAGCACTGTCGCACTTTGAATGGCAATTGCGCGGTCATGCTACACTGTACCCAAACAAAATTGGCGTCCTTTTTTCCCCACAAATAGAGCTTTCTTTTGGTGGTATTTGATCACCTCTGCGATTGAATTTTTTTGCGCAACAACTAAAAAAAGACTAAAAATTTTGAAAAAAAAATAAGTTTTTATTTTTTTCTGTAATTTTTTTTTGTAAATAAGTAAGTTTTCTCTTTCAATTACGGGCACTGATATGGTGGCACTGATGGGCACAGATGAGATGGCACTGATGGACATCGACGAGGTAGTACTGACGGGCACAGATGAGGTGGAACTGATTGGCGGTGCTGGTATGCGGCACTGATGGGCACTCATAGGCGGCACTGATGGGCACACATGGGCGGCACTGATGGGCACACATGGGCGGCACTGATTGGCACTCATGGGCGGCACTGATTGGCACTCATGGGCGGCACTGATGGGCACTCATGGGCGGCACTGATGGGCACTCATGCATGGGCGGCACTGATGGGCACTCATAGGCGGCACAGATGGGCAGCACATATGGGTGGTACAGATGGGTACTGTGGGGTGGCACTTATGGGTGGCACAGATGGGCACTGTGGGGTGGCACTGATGGGCACTGTGGGGTGGCACTGATGGACACTGTGGGGCAGCACTGATTTACTTATGTTGCCAGTCAGGGCCCATTTGTGGGCACTGATTGGCATCTTTTTTTTGGCATCTTTTTTTTTTCCAGACTTTTTTTTTTTTTTAAGACTTTTTTTGCCCCCCCCCTTTTTTTTTGCCCTTCCCTGGTGGGCTTCCCTGGTGGTCCATGTGGCGATCCGAGGGGGGGCTGCGCTGATAAACAATCAGCGTGAACCCCCCCTGTCAGGAGAGCCGCCGATCGGCTCTCCTCTACTCGCGTCTGTCAGACACGAGTGAGGAAGAGCCATCAACGGCTCTTCCTGTTTACATCGTGATCAGCCGTGGTTGGACACGGCTGATCACGTGGTTAAAGTCTCGTGAGAGACCTCTTTACCGAGATCGGTGTTGCAGGGTGTCAGACTGACACCCTGCAACAACGATCGCCGCGATGCGCGCCCCTGGGGGCGCGCAGCGCTCAGAACTTCCTGAGGACGTCATATGATGTCCAGTCAGGATTCTACAACCACTTTGCCGACGTCAAATATGTCATTGGCGGGCGGCAAGTGGTTAAGAGGTCCTGTAATCAGTGTTAATTTTGTCTAAAACCAAATATAAACATTTTAGTCGACTAACTTAATACCATTCTAGCCCAAAAAAATACATACGAAAACCTAAAACAATTGTGATGACTAAAATATGACTAAAACTAAAGTGACATTTTAGTCAAAAGACTAAAATGGGACTAAAACTAAAATTCCATTTTAGTAAAAAAGACTTATGCCACGTACACACAACCGTTTTTAATGTCATAGAAAAAAATATGTTTTTCTCGACGTGATTCTTGTCAAGCCTGCATACACACGATCGTGAAAAAAAAATGCTTGAGCAAAGCGCGGTGACGTACAACACGTTCCATTCGGATGGCGCCACCCTTTTGGCTACTTTTGCTAATTTTGTGTTAGTAAAAGTTTGGTGAGAGACGATTCGTGCTTTTCAGTCAGAACGAGCGCTCCCATCTCATAACTTGCTTCTGAGCATGCACGTATTTTTCCCGTCGGTAAAGCCCACACACAACCGTTTTTCACGACGTGAAAAACAACGAGAAAAATTAGAGCATGAAAAGAAAAATGCTCTGGAGCCTACACACAACCACTTAAGCCCCGGACCAAAATGCAGCTAAAGGCCCAGGCCAGGTTTTGCGATTCGGCACTGCGTCGCTTTAACAGACAATTGCGTGGTCGTGCGACGTGGCTCCCAAACAAAATTGGTGTCCTTTTTTCCCACAAATAGAGCTTTCTTTTGGTGGTATTTGATCACCTCTGCGGTTTTTATTTTTTGCGCCATAAACAAAAATAGAGCGACAATTTTGAAAAAAATTCTATATTTTTTACTTTTTGCTTTAATAAATATCCCCCAAAAACATATATAAACATTTTTTTTCCTCAGTTTAGGCTGATACGTATTCTTCTTCTTCTTCGATTAGTTTGCGCAAAATTTATAGCGTTTACAAAATAGGGGATAGTTTTATTGCATTTTTTTTTTTTTACTACTAATGGCGGCGATCAGCGATTTTTTCGTGACTGCGACATTATGGCGGACACTTCGGACAATTTTGACACATTTTTGGGACCATTGTAATTTTCACAGCAAAAAATGCATTTAAATTGCATTGTTTATTGTGAAAATGACAGTTGCAGTTTGGGAGTTAACCACAGGGGCGCTGTAGGAGTTATGTTTCACCTAGTGTGTGTTTACAACTGTAGGGGGGTGTGGCTGTAGGTCTGACGTCATCGATTATGTATCCCTATAAAAGGGATCACTCGATCGATGCAGCCGCCACAGTGAAGCACGGGGAAGCCGTGTTTACATACAGCTCTCCCCGTTCTTCAGCTCCGGGGAGCGATCGCGAGGGGGCGGCTAGAAACGAATAGCGGCGCCCTCATCCCGGATCGCTCCCACGCGATTTCCGACCGCCGCATGTACCAGGGGGGGGTCCGATCAGACCCCCGACCCGCGGAAAGGCAGGGACGTACATGTACGCCCATATGCATGTACGTGCCATTCTGCGGACGTATATATACATGCGGCGGTCGTTAAGTGGTAAATGACCAATTCAGAAAATGGCATTTTTCTCGTCATGAAAAACGGTTGTGTGTACGCGGCATAAGACTAAAACTAAATTGAAATTTGATGTCAAAATTAACACTGGACTGAAGGAATGTTCATACCTCAATACCATAAATAACATATTAGATCTTTCACTCCAGCAGTATAAAATGAGTTTTTAAATTGTAGAGAAATGCTTAAATAATGCATTACAATTTAACTACATCCATTCGATTTTAGCTGAATAACATGAGTTTTAGTAGACTAAAATTATTTTAGTCGACTAAAATGTCCTGGAGATTTAGTTGACTAAAACAATTGCAGAAAACTAAAATGGGCTTAAAACTAAATTGTCATTTTAGTCCTAAGAATAAGACTAAAACTAAATGGAAATTTGCTGCCAAAATGAACACTGCCTGTCATGCTTTTTTTTCTATTACAAGGGATGTTTACATTCCTTGTAATAGGAATAAAAGCGACATCATTTTTTTTTAAAAGTACAGTGTAAAAAAAACGTGCCCTGTCCGGCGTGCAGAAGCCAACGCATACGTGAGCATATGCGGATATGAAAACGGTGTTCAAACAACACACGTGAGGTATCACCGCGATCAGTAGAGCGAGAGCAATAATTCTAGCCCAAGACATCCTCTGTATCTCAAAACATACAACCTGTAGGATTTTTTAAACGTCACTTATGGAGATTTTTAGGGGAAAAGTTTGTCGCCATTCCACGAGCGGGCGCAATTTTGAAGCGTGACATGTTGGGTATCAATTTTCTCAGCGTAACATTATCTTTCACAATATAAACAAAACATTTTACTAACTTTACTGTTGTTTCATTTTTTAATTAAAAAAGTGTATTCTTTCCAAAAAAATTGCGCTTTTAAGATTGCTGTGCAAATACGGTGTGACAAAGTATTGCAACGACCACCATTTTATTCTCGAGGGTGTTAGAATTTTCTTTATATAATGTTTGGGGGTTCTAAGTAATTTTCTAAAACAATAAATACATTTTTAACTTGTAAATAACACATTTTAGAAAGATTGGGCAGCGCCGCCGAAGCACCGGCAAAGAGGCGCTACAGCGGCGCTTTTCACCCTTTTACGGCCGCTAGCGGGGTATAAATGCACCCTGGCCCTGCTAGCGGCCCTAAAAATAGCGGCGCTTTAACGCCAACGCCCCCAACGCCCCAGTGTGAAAGGGCTCTTAGGGACTGCATACATTCTACAACAGACAGTCAGGGACTGCACATATTCTGAAGTAGACAGTTATAGGTAGATTCACAAAGAGTTAAGCCGGCGTATCAGTAGATAAGCCGACCTAACTCAGAATCTACGCCGACTTATGTTTAAGTGTATTCTCAAACAGAGATACGCTTAAACATATCTAAGATACGACGGCTCGCGCCGTCCTATCTTAGGTTGCAATATTGAGGCTGGCCGCTAGGTGGCGCTTCCATTGCGGTCGGCATAGAATATGCAAATTAGTAGATACGCCGATTCACGAACGTACACCCGGCCGACGCAGTACTTTTACGCCGTTTACGTAAGAGATAGGCTGCGTAAAGTTAGAGCTAGGCCCTAGTTGGAATAGCCAATGTTAAGTATGGTCGCCATTCCCGCGTCGAAATTCGAAATGTTTACGTCGTTTGTGCAAGTTGTCCGTGAATAGGGATTTACGTTGTTTACGTCCACGTTGAAATCAATAGGCCCGTGCGGCGTACTTAGCCGCAATGCACACTGGGAAATGTAGGCGCCCGGCGCATGCGCAGTTACAAAAAAACGTCAAAAACGTAAGGTCAAGCCCCATTAACATAAAACACGCCCCCTTACACCCATTTGAATTAGGCGCCCTTACGCCCGCCCGCTTTAGGCTACGCCGCCGTAACTTAGTAGGCAAGTAAATTGTGAATCATGTACTTGCCTCGCTAACTTACGGCGGCGTAGCATAAACACGCTAAGCTACGCCGCCGCAAAGTTAGGGCAACGTCTGTGAATCTACCTATTAGAGACTGCACACATTCCAGGACCTGCAGACAGGAACTGTACACATGGGTTGATTTACTAAAGGCAAATATACTGTGCACTCTGCAAGAGCTGTTGTTCCAGAGCTTAGTAAATGAGGGGGAGCTCACTTCCATCATCCAATCATGTGTAAGCAAAAACGTTTATTTATTTTTACATTTCCCTTGCATGTAATTGGGTATTCTTTGCAAAATTAAGCATTACCTAATTTACTAAGCTCTGGAGCAGCTGCACTTGCAAAATGCACAGACTATTTGCCTTTAGCAAATCAACCCCATTATACAGGAGACACTTAGGGACTGCACACTGTTACTAAAGGAGAGAATTATGGGCCGTAAACATTCTACACAAGGCAGTTAGAGACTGAATGCATTCTACAAGGAGACTGTGCCCATCCTAATTCATACCTCCCAACTTTTGAACTTGAGGATGAGGGATACTTCAGGGAGATAGTGAGTTGTACAAAGTGGGTGCGAGGGCTTAATGGTCACGGTTAAACAACCGCCCACCAACCGTGACCCATTCAAGTGAATAGGGATTCTCTGCAAAGCAATAATTTTTCAAATCGTACCACATCAAACTGCATAGTATTGCACTACCACGTGGTTTGGTGGCCACACATATGCTGCCATTAACAATTAATGGAACCCATGTTTGTCTCACAAGCAGGGCCGGCCCTATGATGGGACCGGGTGGTACATGGGTACCAGGCGGCACTTTTAGGGGGGCGGAATTCTGACGTCCCAGCCAGCCCGCTCTGCTGCCTGTGAGGACACTCGCGGCTGGAGGGAAGCAGTCAGCGACTGAGAAGGGCAGGCGTCGCTGCCTCTGAGGAGCCTGGCGCCGCTGCTGTTAGAGGTCACAGTGTCACATACTACCTGTGCGAGAGCTGGGCAGCGGGCGCCCTGTGACTGACTGAATGAGTCATGTGCGTGCGGCGCTCGGGTCTGTGATTGGTCACATGTGGAGGTGGGCTGGACTGTGGGTGATCGCGGCCACCTGGAGTCCCGCCCCCTGTCTAGCGTGCTGTGTTTCTTCTGACTGAGATGAGGTCTCTGTCATCCGCTCCTCCACCCGCCCATCTGTCAGCCTGCCCCTCTCTGTAAGCCACCCCCCTGTCAGCAACCCCCTGTCAGCCCCCTCTCTGTCAGCAACCCCCATTATCAGCCCCCTCTATGTCAGCAACCACCCTGTCAGCCCCCATCTCTGTCAGCAACCCACCCTGTCAGCAATGAACCCCTGCCAGCTTGCCCTTCTTTGTCAGCCCACCCTTCTCTATAAGCCACCCCTCTCTAAGCCCACCCTTCTCTATATGCCACCCCTCTGTAAGCCCCCCCTTCTCTGTAAGCCACACCCCTCTGTCAGTAACCTCCCTCTCTGTCAGCCCCCCTCTCTGCCTCTTGTCAGCAACCCCCCTGTCAGCCCCCCTCTCTGTCAGCAGCCCCCTTCTCTGTCAGCCCCCCCTCTCTGTCAGCAACCCATGTCAGCCCCCCTCTCTGTCAGCCCCCCTCTCTGTCAGCAACCCCCTGTCAGCCCCCTCTCTGTCAGCAGCCCCCCTCTCTGTCAGCAACCCATGTCAGCCCCCCTCTCTGTCAGCAACCCCCCTTCCCTCTGTCAACCCACCCCTCTCTGTAAGCCACTCCTCCCCTCTGTCACCTACCCCCCTCCTCTGTCAGCTACCCCTCCATCAGCTACCCCCCCTTCTATCAGCTACCCCCAAACAGCATGCAAACCCCTGATTTCTTCCCCCGCTCCAGCAGGGCTAATGTCCTGCAGCCAGGTCACACTGCACTGTCTGTCTGTGCACTCTCTCTCTCCCACCCAGCTGCTGGCGTCAATGCCACCAGAGACAGTGAATGGAGGGCCACTGGACTGATGTCCTAGCAACCAGTGATGCTTTTGCAGGAGAAAGCGTGGTATTACAGACCTAACAGGTTCACACACACATCTTTGCAGCGGATCCTGGAAGGTAAGGTTTTTTTTTGTCTTGCTGTAATGGAGGTCTCTATGGGGGGGGGGGGCACAGGCACTGTCTGATATTTAATCTGTTATTTTCTTCTCTATTTGTGTGGTGCCTGTGGATTGCTTAGAATATACATGTATAGAGCCATGACAGGTCCTCTTTATACTTCTTTATATATGTATAGAGCTCTGACAGGTCCTCTATATACATGTATAGAGCCATGACAGGTCCTCTTTATACTCCTATACACATGTATAGAGCCATGACAGGTCCTCTTTATACTCCTATACACATGTATAGAGCCATGACAGGTCATCTATATACATGTATAGAGCCATGACAGGTCCTCTTTATACTCCTATATACATGTATAGGGCCATGACAGGTCCTCTTTATACTCCTATATACATGTATAGAGCCATGACAGGTTCTCTTTATACTCCTTTATACATGTATAGAGCCATGGTGTGTCCCCTTTAGTTATCATGATATAAAATAATGAATGTGGGGGCCTTTTAGTGGGCGTGATTTTTTTTGGGGGGGGGGCAGCATTTCATTCTTGGTCCCAGGCAGCACAATGTCTTGGGCCGGCACTGCTCACAAGGGCAGCATGGTTGCACGTATTGCCGGAAATGTGCACGGAACTCTCATTTCCTGCACTGTGTTCCAGTGTGGACCAACACTTATGTGGAGAGAGAAGGAAGGATCACTATGGTATATGGAAGAAAGGAAGGAAGGATCACTATGGTATATGGAAGAAAGGAAGGAGGGATCACTATGGTACATCTACATGGAAGGCACTTGGCTGTCCTGCGGGATTCAGCCAAGATTCACGGGACACTGGGATTTACTTTGGGGACAGTCCTGGCAAATCCAGGACAGTTGGGAGGTATGCTAATTCTACAGACAACAGTTCGGGAATAGGAATAGGTTTGGAATAGGAATAGGTTTGGGAGGTTTGGGAGGTCTGAGATTGCACACTTTCTACAGGAGGCATTCAACAACTCTGCATATTCTACAGGAGACAGTTAGGTACTGCACATATTCGATATTTCAGTTGGGTTTTGAGCATTTTGAGTTGGGCCGAACACCCCCGGTTCGCACCAAAACTTCACAAACCCTATTTAAGTCTATGGGACCCGAACTTGAAAAATCAAAAGTCTCCATTTTGAAGGCTTATATATATATATATATATATATATATATATATATATATATATTTTTTAATATAGTTTTTACAGGAGCAGTGATTTTAATGATGCTTAAAGCGAAACAATAAAAATGAAAAATTCCTTTACATATAGTGCCTGTAGGGTCCCCTTAGTCTGCCTGTAAAGTGGTGCATCTGTACCATGCATAGAGCCTGCTGCAACAAAACTGACTTTTATAATGAAGAAAAATTACCGGCAACACAATACTTTTGCCAGAAACAGATTTTTAAAAAAAATAAAACGGCGTAGGGGTCCCTCGAATCCAAACCAGGCCCTTTGGGACTGTTATGGATTTTAAGGGAAATCCCACATCAAAAAAAAAAAGCGCGTGGGGTCACCCCTAAAATCCATGCCAGACCCCTTATCTGAGCATGTAGCCTGGCAGGCCAGGAAAGGGGGGTAAGCGAGCACCTCTCCTGAACCATACCAGGCCACATGGTGCATGCTGGGGTGGTGATGTTACAAGGAACGGTGCCACCAGGTTATGTCGCCAGGTAGCCTCGCCCCTTACCTATATAAGAACTGTCATAGGCGGAACTTTTTCTTTCTTTTTTTGGGTCCAGTGGTGGCAGTGGGCATCATGATTGATGATGGATCTACATCAGGGGACATTGTTTTTTATTTTTAATAAAGGTAAAAAACTGTGTCTGTGTTTTTATTTAATTTTGACACTTTGTTTGCTGAATGGGTACAATGTACCCCATATTCATTCACATGAAGGGGGGGGGGGGGGTGGGATCTGGGGGCACGTTTGTTAAAGGGGCCTTCCAGATTCCGATAAGCTCCCTGCCTGCAGACCCCCCACAACCACATCCCAGGGTTGTGGGAAAGAGGCCCCTGTCCCCATCAAAATGGGGACAAAGTGCTCTGGGGTGGGGTGGCACAGCCCCCCTTGCCCCAAAGCACCCCCCATATTGAGGGCATGTGTCCTGGTATGGTTCAGGAGGTGGGGGCTCGGTTGTGTCCCATTTTTATGGCCTGCCAAGCTGCATGCTAGGAAAAGGGCCACGCTGTTTTTTTTTTATTTTTCTATTGCCGTTTTTTTTTCAGCTGTCAGCGTGGAACCCAGTTGGCAGCTGATAACACATCCATTGTTAAGGATGCCGTGGCTGGCTTCCCAGCCCGCTCCATAATAACCAGCTATTCACTGTGCCCTGACTGGGCTTAGAATGCACTGTGCACATCCCGCTGAGCGCCCTGCAAATTCGGGTGTTCGCCAAACCGGCGAACAGGCAATGTTTGGGCCAAACTTTCACTGGGGTAGAACTGTTCACCCAACTCTATATTACAGGGGAGAGTTAGAGAATGCACACCTCCTACAGGAGACAATTAGGGACTGCAGACATCCTAAAGGATGAGTTATCACTAATGGGGACACAGACAGCAATGAACATCTGAATTTAACCCCGTCTTCTTGTTTTTGCTATCTATGTCCCTTTGGGGAGATTTTGTCTCACTTCCTGTCCCATAGCCAAAACAGTAGTGAAAACAAAATCCCTCAGTCAGGGAATCCCTGTGACTGATTTCTGATTTCTATTCTTGTTTCAGTGACAACATCAGGTCATAACAAGGAAAATAGAGAGGGTGAATCTCCCTAACAGGGGTATGGGTGATAATTAAAACCTGATAGATGTTCTGAACCTTCTCTATCCAAAAAGTTATATTTTAAGGTGAATAATCTGAAAATGGCAAAATGTCATAGTTAGTGCACCCAAGGCATAGGAGTTACAGCAATAAATCATATTTTTTTAACGTTTGACTGCAACATCAATTGTTAAATAGTGGAAGGAGCACATGTTGAATTTAAAGTGGAACTTTACTCCTTGAATAAAAATGGGTGAACAGGCAGGAATTTTATTGCAGAAGAGACATGCTTTGTCTGTTCTGCATTACCTACCTGTCCGCAACGCACAGCTCACTGTACGAATTTGACAATGCCAAATCTGGGGAGCTCCATTGATTAACGAGCATGGTAACAGACATGTTTTATTGTGACACACCTTCACATCTTTCAACATCCGCTTCCTTGACTACTGAGAAGCATAGGGTCATTTGTGACCTACTAATAAATCAATACCTTGCCCCCCAGAAAGACACATAAGCTGATTAAGTTTGAATACACAGTTATACTGTGACCCCCAATAAAATGGATGGGAGGGTGGGAAACTTGTGACAGCTAAATCTCCTCAACGCAGTTGGACGTGCCTCAGCATAGCCTTTTTCTAGAGTTCAGGCTCCACCCAGTGACCTCAGGTCTACTTAACTTCCCTCCTAGGTTCATACTCACAGTGAGGCCATACTTCCAGCAGTCAAGGCTCCCTTTTCCTAAAGGAGGTTCAAGGGGCCTTCATTACTGCTCTCAACAGCTTGGAACCACAAAGGAAGTTGGTCTGCCAGATGTCATGATCACAGATCTGGTAGCTACTGTACACATTCTGTTCTAAATGAAGAATTGAGTGCTTGCCATTTTATCTAGGGTATGGGCTAACACAAGCCAATACGTTGATTAACCAGGAGCCCCGCTACAGATGGTGGTCCAGTCCTCTACTCTCCAGTGCAGAATTCTGGATGGACATTCCCAATAGCAGCCTATTGATGTGGTCACAGGGTGTGCTCTGATTACAATGCAGATGTAGCTCCACTATCGTGAAAAAAAAACTGGAAGATGACTGACCCCAAAGGTTGTCCTGACCTTGCAAGCCTCCTGACACCTCTGACACTCTGGGTTTAGACATGTTTCTAAGTGATAATAATGCAATTTCAAAGACACCAGACTGTATAAGTAAACAAGTATTTTACTTAAGTTTCTTGAAGCAAATAAGAACAAGAATAACTTAGGCAGATATCTTTCAGCGTTAAACTCTTACTCTTGGTAAATATGCAAAGGGTATGCAATGCAAAGAAAATCACAATAAGTCCAACCGTATTAACCAAAAGGTCCTGAAAGAGCCTATGACTCCAGGTACAGAGGGCAAAAGTGTTATCTTTTATGTCAGACTGCTCCCTTCAAATCCTGATGCCACTGGACCAACACACTTTGTGGCACAATTATAAAATAAGTTACAAGAAATGCAATCCCCTTAAAGTTTGCAGAAATTGTGAGTCTTTTAAGTGGGGGTAGAAGAGAAGAGTGGAGGAGACCTTGTGATATGCAGTGTCTTCAGCTAGCTCAACAAGGGCCCAGAAGGATTGCCGGGCAATGCCGACCAGCAACAGAAATAGCATATGCAAAATGTTTCCTTTTTGAGGCTTTAATAAGAAGAGATGGGATAAAGGAGTCTGCATGCAGTGTCTTTGTAGGGTGGGCACAGGGTGGGCTTGTGCCTGCTCACCAATCCTGATGATACCAAGGCTCAAGGGAATAGGATGTCCCGAGACAGGCCCTTGAAGAATCTGCAACCAGTGTAGGGTGCCTGGCTGTGCCGCCTAGCAACGCTGAGATTCAGCTGGGTCTGTACCTGTGACGATGAGAGTGACCTTGACGGTCACTCGGCCAACAGGGAGCTGTAAATGGTGGATCTGCTCACTCACTTGCTGGGCAGATCCATCCATCTGCACCTGGGCCGCAGAGCCTGCCTGCATCCCCCCGGGGCAGCTGGATCCCTGCTCTCAGCTGAAGGCTGTGATCTCTAGAGAAAGACTTCTCTATGGAGTTGGACCAGGCTATTTCTGTCCTCACCCAGCATTCTTCTCTCTCTCCCAGCCGGCTGCAACTTGTAGTCTGGAGCAGTGTGGCTCCAACGCATACTTTGGCTCCTCAGATCACATATCCCACAATCCCTTGCTCTCAGTTGTGGTCTCTGCTTCCTCTGCATTCAGAAGATGATGACACAGGCTGAGCACTAGAGGGAAACAGGCTCACTGCAGATTATGTTACATTATGTCCCCCCGATGGCAAAGGCAATGTTAGCCAGCACCTTGGCTACACATATATGATGACGCTCGCAAGAAGAGGGTCGACAGTTGGTATGAATAGTGGCTTTGTCTGTCAAATCAGGCATCACAACCTAAGCCATCAGGGAGAAAGACTGTAGGACTATGGAATAAAGTAAATATTAATGTGTGTTGGCCCATTCCCTAAAAACAAGCAATAGATTCTTCTTAACTGGACTTAACATTTTAGTTTTACCTGTCTGGGGTTAAAATAGTAATACATATTCCGTTTGAGAAATAGAGCATTCAGAAATATTCTCACAGATAGAGAACATCTTAGCTCCAAGCTAATAAGATCTTAGTCTTGATGTGAACCCTAGACTTCAGAGCTGCTGCCAGCAATGTTGGCTTTTCTTGATGAAGGTTGATTGCTAGCTAGATCATCAAATCATTCCGGAATATAGATGGCAAACTTCCAGTAATGGAGCTATTTCTTTGGATGCTTTTTATTTCTACGTATTTGTTTTGAGCCAAACACATAATGCCCTGTACACACGATAGGTTAGTCTGATAAAAACGGTCTGATGGATTTTTCCATCAGTTATCCGATGAAGCTGACTGATGATCAGTCGTGCCTACACACCATCAATTAAAAAAACGATCGTGTCAGAACGCGGTGACGTAAAACACGACGTGCTGAAAAAAATTAAGTTCAATGCTTCCAAGCATGCGTCGACTTGATTCTGAGCATGCATGGATTTTTAACCGATGGACGTACCCACAGACGATCGTTTTTTTTTATAGGTTTTTTATCCATCAGATAATTTTAAAATTTTAAAACCAGTTCTTATTTTTTTAACCTATGGATACATAACCGATGGGGCCCACTCACGATTGATTTGGTCTGATGAAAACGGTCCATCAGACCGTTTTTAATCAGACTAACCTATAGTGTGTACGCAGCATAAGAATACTTGAAGGAAGAAGAGTTATAGTTGTTCATCCAGAAGGGGAATAAAGAAAGATGGAGCAAAAGTGGGGCTGCTATCCACAACAAGCAATCTGAGTTCCTCTTTACAATTAACCACTAGAAGACCGCAATATGTACTTCAAGTGGTTATGCCGGGATGATACCTGCAGTTACAGTTCATCCCGGTATTGTTTTTTTCTAGGTGGTTATCAGTTTTTTTGCAAAAGCCATCAGTGGCTAATTAGACGCTGGATTGCTTTTATAGGCAGCGGGAGGGGTGCCTCTTCGGGTTCTCTGTTTCAAAGGGAAGCCAGTGATTTCACTGGTTTACCATAGAGCTTTTCGAGATCCCTGATCAGCTCTATGGTATAGGAAACCGGAGGCGACAAGTATTTTCATCCCTTCCAGTTTCCCTGTAACTAAACAGCACCATTTTTGAAAGCGTCTGATCACACTGATCTTTGTGTAATCAGATGCTTTTAGGGGCAGAGGAGAGATCTGGGGTCTAATAGACCCCAGATCTCTCCATAAAGAGTACCTATCACTGTCTATTGTCCTCACAAGTGGTGTTCCTTGTGATAGCAAAAAAAGTGATAAAGAATAATTAAAGAAACAGTGAATACATATATATATATATATATATATATATATATATATATATATATATTCTATATATATATATATATATATATATATATATATATAGATATTATATATATATATATTATATATATATATATATATATATATAATATATATATATATATATATATATTTATTTAAGTTCTCCTATTATCCTATTCCCCATGCTTGTTAGCAGGGTATTGATATAATGGAATGGGAGCTTCTTGTTTGCAGCAATAGCTTTGATTTTATGATGGAATAGCAATGCATGTCTTACAGCATGATAAACATGAAACAGGAACAAGGAGCATACAAGAACACAGTGAGGAAAGCAAACACTTCCTCTCACTACATTACCGTAGAATGCGCACAGTATAACACTGCAGTGCCACCTACTGGTATAGGCAGGTATAATGCATATATATAGTCAGTTTATATAAGCAACTCGGCTGTTGTTCTTTCAACAATGCTCAGGCGCAAAGGCAAATGCACATGTTGGTCATGCATGCATATGTAAATGGCTATCGCACCACACATGTGAAGTATTACTGCGAATGTCAGAGCAAGAGCAATAATTCTAGCACCAGACCTCCTGTGTAACTCTCCACTGGTAACCTGTAAATTGCATGGGTGCTCAACCTGTGGCCCTCTAGCTGTTGAGGAACTACAAATCTCATCATGCCTCTCTCTTTGGGAGTCATGCTTGTAACTGTCAACCTTGTAATGCCTCATGGGACTCATAGTTCTGCAACAACTGAAGGGCCACAGGTTGAGCACCCATGCTAAGGCTTTTAAAGCATCACTTATGGAGATTTTTATATACCATAGTTCCGCGAGAGTTCACAATTTTGAAGCGTGACGTCTTCGGTGTCTATTTACTCGGCGTGGCACCATCCTTTATATTTTATAAAACAAATTTGGTATTATATTGTTTTTTTGTGCATTAAAAATACATTTAATTGTATTTTCTCAAAAAAATATGCACTTAAAAAAACCACTGCGCAAATACTGTGTAACATAAAAAATGGCAAAACTAACTATTTTATTTTCTAGGGACTTTACTAAAAAAAAAATATATAATGTTTGGGGGTTCCAAGTAATTTTATAGCAGATTTCTATATGTAAACAAACAATGACAGAAAAGGTCTAGTCTTCAAGTAAGGTTCTTGGCTACTGTGGTCAACATCTCAATTTCTATAGTATTCTTCACCACTGATTTCATAAATTAAAGTTCACAAAGTAAATGTTAGGGAGCCAAGGGAAAAATACTTGATGGAAACTGCTAATTGATAATATCATTCCCTACAGTATTCCACAATATAAAAAAAAAACACATTCACAATTGATCCATATTTGATTCCACAGCTACTGTGTGAACTATGAAGAAATTGCTATTGAGGTGTGGAATCGATTATGGATTAATAGGATGGCAGTTGATGTTGTATGTCTTCAAAAAACAGTCTCACGTTCACTCTTCTATACTCCATTGAAAAAATGAAAGTCAAAGTCAGCCATGGCTGTTGCAAAATTGGACAGGTTTCACACGGGCGGTCTCTGTAATGCGCATCCACCTGCTCAGCAGAAGATCTCTCTGCTGATTCCCGCTGAGAAGGCAGATGACAGGTTCTCTGCTATCCAGAGCGGACATGAACACAGCCTTACTGTTCTCTATGGGGCTGTCAGGTGGAAATGGACCACCTGTCTGTTTCCATCGACTGTCATCCGGTCCGATCCCCCATCCGTCTGTTTCTGGCAGACAGGATCGGTTTGGATGCCGGTGGGTGTCAGTGGACACATGTCCACTGACATCCGACGCTCCATAGAAAGCAATGTCTGGTCCGACCAGGTCCACCTGAAAAGCTGACAGGTGGACCAAATCGAACCACCCGTGTGAAACCAACCTAAAATCTTTCAAAGGAGTATACAAGCTGTTATGGTGCTCCCATCCTTTCAAAACTTTAGTAAACACTTCTGGGGGTCTAGCAGGATCGACAATTGCCAGTAAGCAGTCTAAAAATTTACAATTAGAACAGTCTGCATTTATTATTTTTGAAATATGTTCCCCCTTTCTTGTTGTGGTGACAATGTATTTAGTGAAGGAACTCTTCACAGCTATAAAAAAAAACTAGGAAAGGTTATACACCTTCCACACTTATCCAAAGATTATTAGACACTTTGGCCCGGATTCAGAAAGGACTTACGACGGCGTATCTCCAGAAACGCCGTCGTAAGTCCAAATGTGCGCCGTCGTATCTATGCGCTTATTCAGGAACGTTCGATCGGCCATGCATTTACATGGGGTCACGCTTCATTATAATCCAACATGCCCACTGCCTTGCTTCTTTGAATTACGCGGGCTTACGCCGGCCCATTTCCGTTATGTCGGCGTACATATGAGAGCAAGTGCTTTGTGAATACAGTACTTGCCTCTCTACGTTACGTTGGCGTAGCGCATATGAGATGCGCTACGCCCGCTCAAAGATAGGCCAATGTATTTGAATCCCAGCCTTTGGCTGGAGTTGGGCTTTAACCACTTCCCGACGGCCGTACGACTATTGACGGCCGCAGGGTGGTTCTACATCTCTGGGGCGCCGTCAATTGACGTCCGCCCCTTTCCGCGTTCCCCGCGCGCGCTCCCGAGCGCGCAGCGGAGAACTGCTGTGCTAGCCGTGTCCCTTGGACACAGCCAATCACAGATTGCCGTGAACAGCCAATCGGAGTGGCCGTTTGCTAGGCGATCTGTGCGGCCAATGAGAGATGATCTCATATGTTTACATATGAGATCATCTCTCATTCCCGGCTCTCACAGACAGCGGTGCTGTCAGGGGAGAGAGGAGACGGATCTGTGTCTCTTGTACATAGGGACACAGATCGGTCACCCCCCCCAGTCACCCCCCTTCCCCCACAGTTAGAACACTAATTAGGGTACACATTTAACCCCTTCCTCACCCCCTAGTGTTAACCCCTTCAATGCCAGTCACATTTATACAGTAATTATATTTATAGCACTGATTGCAGTATAAATGTGAATGGTGCCAAAAATGTGTAAAAAGTGTCCGATGTGTCCGCCATAATGTCGCAGTCGCAATAAAAATTGCAGATCACCGCCATTTCTAGTAAAAAAAATAATAATAAAAAATAATAATTCTGTCCCTTATTTTGTAGGCGCTATAACTTTTGCGCAAACCAGTCGCTTATTGCAATTTTTTTTTTTTTGTTTTTTACTAAAAATATGTAGAATACGTATCGGCCTAGACTGAGGATAAAAAATGATTTTTTTAAAAAAAATTAGCTATTTATTACAGCAACAAGTAAAAATTTATTTTATTTTTTTCAAAATTGTCGCTCTATTTTTGTTAATAGCGCAAAAAATAAAAACCGCAGAGGTGATCAAATACCACCAAAAGAAAGCTCTATTTGTGGGAAAAAAAGGACGTCAATTTTGTTTGGGAGCCACGTCGCACGACCGCACAATTGTCAGTTAAAGCGACGCAGTGCCGAATCGCAAAAAGTCCTCTGGGCAGGAAGGGGGTTTAAGTGCCCAGTAAGGAAGTGGTTAAGTTAGGCCCGTAGTGGGGAACTTCTTCAGAAGACATCAACATTTCCTGATAAATCCTTCCTTTGTCTGAGTTTGATATAATGCCTAATTGTCTATTACACATGGTTTCATTTGCTAGCTAGGGTAGTTAATGGAGAGTCACTGCAGTTTAATGTCTTGGTGGTATAATAACTTAAAACATGTTGTGTACTTTATAGAAAGCAATTTCATTTCTTTTTCCTGGCATGAAGAGGACTATTCATTTTCACAGAATTATACATGCGTTTTCTTCCTGTTGAAGATCCAATTAAGAAACAAAATCTTTGATGAATTGCTCTATGTACCTTTTAAGATTTACTACACCAATTATTACTGTTTGATTTATATATTAACAACTATGCTTCCAGCTTTTCAAAGCATCAGCATACAAATAAGTCAATATGGTAATGATGAATGCAGAAAACAAGAATAAGAAATGAAATATAAAAGTGTGAATAGGCAGGAAAGAATAGACAGGGAAAAGTGTTAACAATATATAGTGTATGTAAGAAGAAAACTTTTTTTAAGTTTTAAATAGTAGGTAATGTTTAAGACCCCTGTCATTGGGGAAATCTGCCTTCACTTCCTGTCCCAAAGACTGCTTGAGAGAAGAGAAGATCCCCACTTGGAAAGTTGTCATTAGACCAGGTGTCCTCTTTGAAAAATAAATCTACTCTGCTTCTGTGACAAGTCAACGATTTGTGATTTCATATCACCTTTTGTACCAGAGGCAAGGTTACCAGGACCAATAAAGGATCAATAGAAAAAGGTTCTATCTAATAAAAAGGGTCTTGGCTTTAAGTTTAGGTCCTTGTTTATATTAGCAGTAGAGGGAGGAGGAGGGGCGGTTTGTTATGCTTGGCAGTACTGCGCACCGAATATGACCCGTTCACCTGAAAGAGGCCATGCCGTTACCTCACCCTATCTCCATGCAGTTGTACCAGAGTGGTAGCCGGTTTTTAGGAGTTAAACAGATGGTGAGGAGGTGAAATGACACCTCCTCACATTACCCATCAAACACCTTATGAAGACCAACCCTTCGCTGAGTACTGTTCTGAGGGTATATGCCTGTGTAAATGAGCCATAAGCCTGGTTCCATAAAAGTAAAGCTTGATCAACTGGAGTCTGTGGGCCAGATCCTCAAAAGAGATACGGCGGCGTAACTGCTGTTACGCCGTCGTATCCCTGGTCCTAACTATGGAACTGATCCACAGACTCAGTTTCCCATAGTTAGGACGAAGATCCGACATGTGTAATTGAATTACACTGTCGGATCTTAAGGATGCAATTCTAGGCCGGCCGCTAGGTGGCGAGGCCATTGAGGCCGGCGTAGAATATGCAAATGACCAGTTACGGCGATCCACGAACGCTCCGACGGGCCCGACGCTCTAAATCTACGTCGTTTACGTCGAGTTCCGCCGCGTAAAACTAGGGCTAAGCCCTAGTTGTCCTAAGCCATGTTAAGTATGGCCGTCGTTCCCGCGTCGAATTTTAAATTCTACGTCGTTTGCGTAAGACGTCCGTGAATGGCGCTGGACGCCATTTACGTTAACGTCTAAGCAAATGACGTCGGAGCGACGTCAGTTAGCGCAATGCACGTCGGGTAATTTACCCGACGGAGCATGCGCAGTACGTCCGGCGCGGGAGCGCGCCTAATTTAAATGGGACTCGCCCATTTGAATAGGAACGCCTTGCGCCGGACGGATTTAAGTTACAGCGCCGCAAAATTCCAGGTAAGTGCTTTGTGGATCGGCACCTAACTTGGGAATTTTGCGGCGGAGTAACTTAAATCAGAAAAGTTACGTTGCGCCAAGGCTTTGTGGATAACCCCCTGTGTTCTTAAGCTAACGTGGCAAGGTCTAGTAGGTGGATTGCAAAATGTTAAATCATAGTTGAAAGGCAATCCACTTCTGTTTTGCTCCCTTATACAGAAAAACACACTCAAACAAAGTTACTCTCAAACCAAAGTTTTACCGTATAATGGGCTATTCCACCAAACGTCATCCAATGTCACATGCTATTTGTGGTCAGTTGAGAGTACTCAGTACTCAGTCAAGCAGTTCTGAATTAAAAAATCCAATCCTCCTAATACTGTCAATGCCTCCTAATCTACGCTGTCAATCAGCGTGGTGAAATGAAAGGGTGGGTACAGACTTTACATTTTGTAAGGTTCTCATCTTACAGTAATATAGGATACCCACCCACCTGCCAGCAAAGAAAATAAAGTGGAAAAGCTGCTTATTGTGTTTATTTAATATATGTAATTTATTTATTTAAATTTGTCAATTTACATAGCACTTTACATACTATTCATTCACATGAGTCCCTCCCCGTTGGGAGCTTACAATGTTGTGTTATTATTTTGAGTCCTTTTTTGCTATTCGGCACTATTTAGCAGTGCACTGTACAAGGAGCACATTGAAGGGCAACGCATACAAAACAAAACTAGAGAAAATTCCCAGGTCGCCAACCAGTTTGCTACCAACCAAATTATCCTGTCTAACAGTTTGCGTTAAAATCAGGGGTCTAGTTTGCACACATTTGCACATACATGATATTTCTGCAGTCCTAACTCTTGTAACTTTATGAGAGTCTCCACAGTGGAAGCACATGTGTTATAATAGATAGATGGAGGGCAGGTGAGCCGGAGGTAGCCCACCCCTCCTTAAAGACACAGTGGCATACTGGGCACCCAACACTAGAAACCTTTGCTGCCATTGTGCTATGTGCTGGGTTTCCGCTATGCCCCTGTGCCTTTAAGGAGGGGTGGGCTACCTCCGGCTCACCTGACCTCCATCTATCCATTAGAATGCATGTGCTTCCAATGTGGAGACTCTCATAAATTTACAAGAGTTAGGACTGCAGAAATATCGGGTTGCTGTGAAGTAGCTCTGCAGCTTAAGCATGTATTTCCAAATGTGTGCAAACTAAACCCATGTTTTTAACGCAAACTGTTATGCCTTGTACACACGATCGGAATTTCCGATGGAAAAAGTCAGACGGAATTTTTTCATCGAAAATTCTGCCCCATCTGACTTTTGTTTGTCGGAATTTAGAAAGAGAACATGTTCTCTTTTTTTCTGACATAAATAAATTCTATTGGAAATTCCGTTCGTCTGTAGGGAACTCCGATGGAGAAAAAAAACATGCATGCTCAGAATCAAGTCGACGTATGCTCAGAAGCATCGAACTTAATTTTTCTTAACTTGTCGTAGTGTTGTACGTCACCGCGTTCTTGACAGTCGGAATTTGGTGTAACGGTGTGTATGCAAGACAGCTTGAACGGAATTCCTTCTGAATGGTCCCAGAAGACTACTAGACCATTCAGAAGGTGCAGTGTGACTTGCACATGCACAGTGCTCCCTCGGCTGCGACAAGCTGTCAAAGCGGGGTGCCCACTGCTGAAATGCCAGCGCGAG
Organism: Rana temporaria; assembly: GCF_905171775.1. Lineage (NCBI taxonomy): Eukaryota > Metazoa > Chordata > Amphibia > Anura > Ranidae > Rana > Rana temporaria. Next base: position 53,403,857 of record NC_053490.1, read on the forward strand.
AACAGGGAGAGAAGCGATGGCTCAGTTGAGCACATCGCTGGATCGTGAGGCGTGGATTATGTGTGTTTATTAAAAGTCAGCATCTAGACTTTTTGTAGCTGCTGACTTGTAACCACGTCAGCCCCAGAAGAATTTACCTCCTTCCTGACCAGAGCATTTTTAGCGATTTAGCGTTGCTGTAACTGACAATTGTGTGGTCATGCGCTGTTGTACCCAAACAGAATTTACGTCCTTTTTTCCCACAAATAGAGCTTTCTTTTGGTGGCGTTTTTTTTTTTTTGCGCTATAAACAAAAAAAGAGCGTCAATTTTGAAAAAACAATATTTTTTACTTTTTGCTATAATAAATATCCTCAAAAAATATATATTTTTTTCCTCAATTTAGGCCGATATGTCCCCCTCTGACGCACCCTCTGCTACGTCACAGGGGAGGCCCAGTATTTCCCCATGCGTCAAAGGGGGCAGGGTCATGTGATGGGTGGCCCCGCCTCACCTATATAAGAAATGTCACTAGCTCCAGCCTCTTCATTCCCCCGGGCTGTCTCCGGTGGAGACAAGCGGCCGGCGATGCGTGCGCTTTGGATCCCAGACCTGGATGGATCTTCTCATCGCTGGACCCCGGCGGAGAGGAGATCACCTGTCGCTGAATACCGACAATGTTGGAGCGGGGAGCCGGGATCGAGGGTGGATTACCACCGCTGGATTTTTTTATTTTGTTTTTAATAAATGACTTTTTTCCACGGTGTGTGTGTTTTTTTACAATTATTTACACTTCCTTTTGTGAAATGGTAGGGGTACAATGTACCCCATTACCAATTCACATAGGGGGGGCAGGATCTGGGGGTCCCCTTTGTTAAAGGGGTCTTCCAGATTCTGATAAGCCCCCCGCCCGCAGACCCCCACAACCACGGCCATCCTCCCCATGTTGAGGGCATGTGGCCAGGTACAGTTCAGGAGGGGGGGGGCGCTCTCTCATCCCCCCCTCTTTTCTGCGGCTGGCCAGGTTACGCGCTCGGATAAGGGGTCTGGTGTGGATTTTTGGGGGAACTCCACGCCATTTATTTTTTTAAATTTGTTCCCCTTAAAATCCACACCAGACCTGAAGGGTCTGGAATGGATATTTGGGGGGAACCCCACATATTTTTTTTTTAAATTGACGGCGGGGTTCCCCTTAATATCCATACCAGACCTGAAGGTCCTGGTAATTGAATTTGGGGGGACCCCCACGCTATTTTTATTTATTTTTTATGAATGAATTCTCTCTGAATTGCCGCGAGGCGACAATTCATTATAGCCGCGAGTCATTTTTAAATGACTTTTTTTTCCTTCAGAAATGACACTTTGTGCAGAGACAGTACAGGAAACATGCGCTATTTCACAGGCATACCTTACACCCCCCCCCCCCCCCCAGGCATGAAATGTAAAGGAATATTTCACTTTTATTGTTTCACTTTAAGCATTATTAAATTCACTGCTCCCGAAAAAAACTGCCGTTTTTAAAACTTTTTTTTGCATTGATACATGTTCCCTGGGGCAGGACCCAGGTCCCCAAACACTTTTTAGGACAATAACTTGCATATTAGCCTTTAAAATTAGCACTTTAGATTTCAAAGGTTCGAGTCCCGTAGACTTTAATGGGGTTCTAAAGTTCACACAAACATTTGGTCTGTTCGCAGGTTCTGGTGAGAACCGAACAGGCGGGTGTTCGGCTCATCCCTATTAAGGAGATATTGCAAACCTTAATGTAGGCTTACTTGTAGGTGAAAGTATGATCAGAGGGTTTACAACCACTTTAACCACAGCCCCACAAAACCCCTCCCACTACACACACCCTCCAAATCACATCAAATAGTGTTCAGTCAAATTTCACAAAAACAGTAGGAGGGTCTTAATGGGGCATTAAATACCAGGATTGCATTACATACAATAGAGTGTAAAGCTGTCACTTGTAAACACATAAACCAGACTTCTGTTTTTACAAGTGATTGTGGTAAGCAGGCACCAGAAGGGTCTGAGCCAGAGGTGGTGGAACTGAGTTCCACCACGTTCCCCCTGAAACAAAGCCCTGTGTATACATATATATATACACACACACACACACACAATTTATGTAATTCAATTACGTCTTCGCATTTGTATTTTTTTCCATTATAAAAGTTCTGCATCTTTGCAGTGAAACGCATTGTGTAGATGAAGGGCAATCATAACAGCACATACCAACAATGGGATTGTTAGTACATCTGCATTATCTTAGCTCTTGCCTAGGGAAAATCTTCGGTCACATTGTAGTCAAATACATTGCAGACAAGCAAGGCAATAAATAGGTTAAATGAAAGAATATTTCAAGCCGTCTGATTTCAGTGACACTTCTATATCCTGAATTTTCTCTCTGAGGAATAGTAGAAAGAAGCTGACAATGAAAAGGCATTAAAAGATAAAACTCAACCGAAATTCAGCGTATTGTAAGCAAGTGAAAATTGTCGTGTTTTTTTTTTATGTTTGTGTTTTGCTGTGAGTTATTTGCTCTGGGTCTGGGACATTATTTTTAGTCAAAGCCATTCTTTGTTCATTGGCAACAACGCTTTCAAGGGACACAGTTGCCCTTGTAGCAGCTACTTATGTAAATCTATACAACCCACTGGGACTATGGGGAATGCAATGGCCTGAGAGCGATATCCATTGTTTCAGTTAATGAATAGGAAATTAGTTGGGATCAGATTCAATTTAAGTGAGAAAATTAAACCAATGTACACAAACTGTAAGGCATCCGTTCAGAATTAATTCATAATTAATGCTTTGTTACCATTAGAAATCTTCACAGATTCTTCTGCAATCAAGTCAAACACTCCAGATAATATAGAATGCAATATGTTAATGGTTTAAATTAGGCACTCCCCCCTCCTTTCTAAGTTCATATGGTCATGGAATACAGGAGATAAGGGTAGCCAAGAGCAGATGCTAGATTGCTTGCACTGCTAGGGTCTGGTGTATAACCCCCACCAGGGACAATTCATGGATTTTTTACCTTCTTTCTACTGTATGTTTATGTGATTCCTCTTCTTTGCTTTTGTGTTTTCCATGGCGCAAAAACATACTCAAAGGTTATTTTCCTTCCACCTTAACATAGAGGTAAACCCGAACATTCAGATCTTATATAATCCTTAACCTGTTAACGTATTTAAATCTATCTATTTAAATCTTAAAATCTACAGCTTTTTGTATAAAATAATGTCTGGTGATCCTCATTAAAGTTATTGTTCAGATACTTTATTTTATAGTCTTTTTCTGTCTCCTATGTGTTCTTCTGTGTTATCACCCTGTCCCAAGTGTTCCCAGTGGAGACCACAAAGCGGCCGTGATGACACTTTTTTTCAGGCATGTTCCACCATTGCCATTGTCAAGCTTACTCTCTGGTAGTGATCTGTGCCCTGCAACTGCTGTGCTGTTATTGCTGGCCATAACCCTGCTGGATTAGTTCTTACTACATCTTAGATGGCTGCCCTGTGCCCCATGGGCTTATCCCTTAGCTGTAATCAATTGTTACCTGTGAACTCACTGGGCCGGATTCAGAAAGAGATACGACGGCGTATCTCCTGATACGCCGTCGTATCTCTGAGTCCGGCCGGTCGTATCTATGCGACTGATTCAGAGAATCAGTTGCGCATAGATATCCTTAAGATCCGCCAGGTGTAAGTGTCTTACACTGTTGGATCTTAGGCTGCAATTCCAGGCTGGCCGCTAGGTGACGCTTCTGTATTTTTACGCAAGGAATATGCAAATGAGTAATTACGCCGATTCAGAAACAAACGACTGCCCGGCGCTTTTTTTTTTACGTCGTTTGCGTTCGGCTTTTTCCTGCATATAGTTAACCCTGCTATATGAGGGGTAGCTAATAGAGTTGAGCGAACCCGAACTGTAAAGTTCGGGTTCGGTACGGACTTTGGGTTTTTCCCGGACCCGAACCCGAATAATTGGAAAAAGTTTGGGTCCGGGATCGGAGTTCGGGGAAAAAAAATGCGCGGAGGTCCCCGCAAATTCAATAACCAGACCCTTTAGGTCTGGTATGGATATTAAGAGGAACCCCGCCGTCAATTTAAAAAAAAATGACGTGCGGTTCCCCCTAAATATCCATAACCAGACCCTTCAGGTCTGGTATGGATATTAAGGGGAACCCCGCCGCCAAGACACCGTAGAATAAAGTCCTTTATTAATAGAAAAAAAAAGAAAAAAACTCCAGCGGTGATAATCCACTCGTTCCCGGCTTCGTGCTCCAACGTTGTCCTGATCCAGCGACGGGTGCGTGTGATCTCCAGCGATGAGAAGATCCAGCGACGGGTGATCTCCGGTCCAGCGATGAGATGATCCATCCATCCAGAGCGCAGCATCGCCGACCTCCTCTCACCGCTGGACACAGCCCAGCGAATGACGCGCTGAAGCTGTGACATTTCTTATATAGGGGAGGCATGGCCACCCGTCACGTGACCCCGCACCCTCTGACGTACCCTCTGCTACGTCACTGGGGAAGCCCAGGAAGAGGGAAGACGGGGCTTCGGGGGGTCCGGAGTTCGGGTTCGGGTTCCCGAACCCGAACTTTTTTTTTAAAGTTCGGGTTTGGACCTGAACCCGAACATCCAGGTGTCCGCTCAACTCTAGTAGCTAATGTTAAGTATGGCCGCCGTTCCCGCGCCGAGTTTTGATTTTTTTTTTGTGTAAGTCGTTTGCGAATACGGATGGACGTAATTTACGTTCACGTCGAAACCAATGACGTCCTTGCGACGTCATTTAGAGCAATGCACACTGGGATATTTTACGGACGGCGCATGCGCCGTTCAACTAAAACGTAAAAAACGCGGGGTCAACATAAATTTTAATAAAATAAAGTTAGAGCGGCGTAACGTATCTGAGATACGTTACGCCGGCCGGACAGATACGCGGAGGTATCTGAATCCGGCCCACTGGATTAATTTATTCTATACCACAGATTCCTGCCCTGTGCGCCAAAGATTTTTTCCCATAGGCATACCTTATTGATTCTCGTGACCCCATTGGATTAACCCGTACCACACTTCAAATTGCTGTCCTATGCCCCCTGGACTTACTCGTTTACTCCACTTATTACTGCCCATAAAACCGCTGGATTAATTCTTACTACACCTCAGATTGCTGCCCTTCACCTGCTGGATTTGGCCCTTTGCTGTGCCTCATTGCTGTCTTTGACCCGCTGGAATATTCTTACCACAACTCAGATTTCTGCCCTGTGCCCGCTGGACTTACCTCTTTGCCATACCTTTTTCCTGCCTGTGACCTGCTGGATTAACTCTTACTGCCCCTGAGGCCCTATACACATGACCGGGAATCCCGTCAGGAAAAAAACTTTGGTTTTCCTGATGGGATTCCTGGCAAGCTTTTCTTTCCAAGCCGTGCATACAGATGGCCATTCAAAAGAACCGCCGTTCTTTTGAATATCAAGAACGCGGTGATGTCATCGACTACGATGAGCCGACACTCGTCACATTCGATGCTGTCGCCGCCATCTTGCTACACCCTACACTATGCCTTGTATGCTGCCGTGCATGCATCGAAGGCTTATCAAGCATGCATGGGTTTACCTTTGGACATATAAGCATACAGACGACCGGTTTTCTCGGCAGGAAACACTCTGCCGGGAATCCCAATGAGAAAATAGAGAGCCAATCCCCGCTCCCTGGTCGGCGGCTCTCCTCTCCTCCTCGGCTCCTAAACCTCCTCTGTCTGCATCTCTATGACGGGCACATTGGGCATGCTGGTACCGCACACCACGGCTGAGGTAGGTCAGTGATTGTGTATGTAGGACATGTCAGTGTCAGTGTATGTAGGACATGTCAGTGTATGTAGGTCAGGTCAGTGTATGTAGGTCAGGTCATGTGTATGTAGGACAGGTCATGTGTATGTAGGACAGGTCAGTGTATGTAGGTCAGGTCATGCGTATGTAGGACAGGTCATGTGTATGTAGGACAGGTCATGTGTATGTAGGACAGGTCATGTTTATGTAGGTCAGGTCAGTGTATGTAGGTCAGGTCAGTGTATGTAGGTCAGGTCATGTGTATGTAGGACAGGTCAGTGTATGTAGGTCAGGTCATGTGTATGCAGGACAGGTCATATGTATGTAGGTCAGGTCAGTGTATGTAGGTCAGGTCAGTGTATGTAGGACAGGTCAGTGTATGTAGGTCATGTCAGTGTATGTAGGTCAGGTCAGTGTATGTAGGTCAGGTCATGTGTATGTAGGTCAGGTCAGTGTATGTAGGTCAGGTCATGTGTATGTAGGACAGGTCAGTGTATGTAGGTCAGGTCATGTGTATGCAGGACAGGTCATATGTATGTAGGTCAGGTCAGTGTATGTAGGTCAGGTCAGTGTATGTAGGACAGGTCAGTGTATGTAGGTCATGTCAGTGTATGTAGGTCATGTCAGTGTATGTAGGACATGTCAGTGTATGTAGGTCAGGTCAGTGTATGTAGGTCAGGTCAGTGTATGTAGGTCAGGTCAGTGTATGTACTGTATGCGCCCACAAAACCTATGGGAGTCATTGATAGTTTGTTTCTTTTACTCCTCATGGTTCTCAACCTGAACCAGGCGAGGACCTGGTATCGAGGTGCTGAAGCGTTTGCAAGCCAAAGGTTTTAATAACGAAACATGGAATACATTAGAAATATGCATGTTGGATGGAAGGTCTAATGCGTAGGCCACTGGGTTGATCCTTTGGAGAATACAGTTTCAGTGAGGGAACACGGAGTCAGAGGTTATGAGATGACAGCCAGATCCTCTCCCCAACTTGGTAGGAAGGCGCAGGTAAGCATTAGCGGTCAGCATGGAATCTGTACTTATCATTGGCACGTCGCAAGGACTCTTGGCCTGCATTCAAGTGGAACAGAGATCAGGGCGATGCTCCTCTAATGCAGGAATTCTTTCAGGAACAAATGTGTCAGGCACTATGGATGGCTGGAGCCCATAATTCACCATAAATGGAGGCAATTGGGAAGCGGCATTGATGGAACTATTGTGAGCAAACTCGCCCAAGGTAAGAGGTCTGACCAGTTGGTGCTGGTGGTGCTGTTGGCATGAAAAACAAACAAACCAGGAAGTGTAGAGTGCAGCGTGGTGTGTGTGGGAGCTGTGGACTGGACCAACTGAACCGGACCCCCCCCCCCTCCACTGAGACCAGGGGCGGACTGACCATTGGGACTCTCGGGCACTGCCCGAGGGCCCCATGCCACTAGGGGGCCCCATCAGGGTTGCCAGGCTCAATAAAACCAAGGACAGTATGTACAAATCTGTGTTTTCTTTACATCTGTCCCTGATATTTCAAAAACCAACATGCTTTTGATGTGAAAACCCTGAGATTTTAGCTTTCCTGCTTATGCACTGCCTCCTGGCGTGGTGGCAATCTGTAAGCCCAGGGGCCCCATAATCTTCTATTGCCTGGGGGCAGAGGCGTTGCTAGGGGGGTGCGGGGGGTGCGGTCTGCACCCGGGTGACACCCGCTAGAGGGGTGACACCATCCCGACATTGAGGAATTTTTTAAAATTTTTTTTTTTTTTTTTTTTTAGATTTTTTATTTATTTTTTTAAATGCCCAGCGCCGCCGTGTGTGTGTCTTCCTCCGTTCCCCTACTGAGCCAGCCACCTGCGAGCGGCGAGGCGAGCCTCAGCAGAGCTCAGCCTGTGTGCCTGTCACACTGCACTGTGTGATGATGTGACGTCAGTCACATCACACACAGTACTTTCAGTTTCTCCGCGCGGGAGACCTGCTGCACCCGTGACCTGCTGCCTTGCTGCCCACATCCACATCAGTCCCAGCTCTGTCTCCAGACGTCGGGCGCGCCGCGCGGCATAGAAACGGGTGCGGGGGGGAGTCCACCGCCGGCCACGGCATAATAGTAACAACAGGTGCGGGGGTGCCCACCGCTGGCCGCGGCAGGCATAATAGGAACCCCCTCCATCTCTGTCTCACCCCCACCCCCTCCATCTCTGTCTCACCCCCTCCATCTCTGTCTCACCCCTACCTCCTCCATCTCTGTCTCACCACCACCCCCTCCATCTCTGTCTCACCCCCTCCATCTCTGTCTCACCCCCACCCCTCCATCTCTGTCTCACCCCACCCCCTCCATCTCTGTCTCACCCCCACCCCCTCCATCTCTGTCTCACCCCCTCCATCTCTGTCTCACCCTTACCTCCTCCATCTCTGTCTCACCACCACCCCCTCCATCTCTGTCTCACCCCCTCCATATCTGTCTCACCCCACCCCCTTTATCTCTGTCTCTTCCCCACCCCCTTTATCTCTGTCTCACCACCACCCCCTCCATCTATGTCTCACCCCCACCATCTCTGTCTCACCCCCACCCCCTCCATCTCTCTCACCCCCTCCATCTCTGTCTCACCCCCTCCATCTCTGTCTCACCCCCTCCATCTCTGTCTCACCCCCACCCACTCCATCTCTGTCTCACCCCCTCCATCTCTGTCTCACCCCTACCTCCTCCATCTCTGTCTCACCACCACCCCCTCAATCTCTGTCTCACCCCCTCCATCTCTGTCTCACCCACCCCCTTTATCTCTGTCTCTCCCCCACCCCCTTTATCTCTGTCTCACCACCACCCCCTCCATCTCTGTCTCACCCCCACCATCTCTGTCTCACCCCCACCCCCTCCATCTCTCTCACCCCCTCCATCTCTGTCTCACCCCCACCCCCTCCATCTCTGTCTCACCCCCCTCAATCTCTGTCTCACCCCCACCCCCTCCATCTCTGTCTCACCCCCTTCATCTCTGTCTCACCCCCACCCCCTCCATCTCTGTCTCACCCCACCCCCTCCATCTCTGTCTCACCCCACCCCCTCCATCTCTGTCTCACCCCCACCCAATCCATCTCTCACCCCCTCCATCTCTGTCTCACCCCCACCTCCTCCATCTCTGTCTCACCCCCACCCAATCCATCTCTCACCACACCCCCTCCATCTCTGTCTCACCCCCACCTCCTCCATCTCTGTCTCACCCCCCCTCCATCTCTGTCCCGCCCCCACCCTTTCTCTCTCTCATCCCCCTCTCTATCACCCCCACCCTCCTCTCTCTCTCCCCCCTTCTGTCTCCAACCTTCCACCCCCTCTTTCCCTTTTAGGGCAAATTCCCACTAAATCAGCATGACATCAAAGAGCAGCCGGAGCAATTTGACACTCCAGCCACTCTGCATTGCAGGCTGCTAGGGGGCAATATGATTAACAGTTTGGTGCATCATACTTTGTAGTGTATATAATGTAAATTTTGTTCTCCAAAATGTCAGGCAGCACACTGTCTTTTCAGGTTCTCAAAGAAATGCATTCTGTTAGTATATTTTTCATGTTTTCTCAGTGTATAAAAAAAGTTGTAGGGGGCAGGCAACGCTGTTTAGGGGAGGGAGGCGCTTCAGAGTCCAGTGCCTATAGGCTCCTGAGATGTGAATTCTGGTCCTGGAGAAAGAGAGGTGGGGGGAGGGGACAAAGAAAAATGGAGAGAAAGAAGAAGGGATAGAACGAACAAGAAAGATGGATAGGGAGAGAGAGAAAAGGGGAAGAAAGGAACAGAGAGCAAACAGTGGGGTAAAAAATATTTGGAAAAGGTTATTGGGGGGGGGTGACACCATATTTTACCGCACCAGGTGACACCAACCCTAGTGACGCCACTGCCTGGGGGCCCCATGAGTTGTCAGTCCACCCCTGACTGAGACCACATGTGAATCCGTAACAGTGTATTATAAAAGTCCATATTGCATTCATAAGTCAATGAATATATAAAAATCCAGAAAAAAAAGTTCAAAGAAAGATGTATGTGCTCAAATACAGATTGTAGTCACCACCACTACTGCATGGTGCAGCACTACTGGAGAAATCATTCATTCTAAAGAGCGCTTGTGTGATATTGGAGCTGACATTCATGATTACAGAGGATATTCCTATGTTTAAAATAAGGCTTGATTAGATCTGGGTGGTTATTTTCCTGAGGTGATCCGCCAGTTCACGTAAAGGTGGTGGTGGTGACAACAATCTCTATTCAAGAACATATTGGATTTTCACTTCTCAGTGAGAGGTATTCTCTGCTCACTTTCTTTGAACTTCTTTATTTGAATTTTTTTTTTATGGATTTTTTTTAGGGCTGTGGAAATTCATCGATTAATCTTTAATTTTTTTGATCGATCAACATTTTTTTGATTGGTACTCACCTCTCCGCCGGCTTCCGGGCCTTCAAGTAGTTCTGTCGGAAATCCGGTGATGTCACGGACACCGGCAGGGCTTGCCATGTCCATCTGAAAGGCTCCTTTGCTGTGCCTTCATATCTGCATGCCGGCGGGACCTTACTATCTGCCACACGCAAGGGCTGTTACACTTCCCTATATCAACCTGGGATTCTACAACCATCCACTGGGAGTTGTGATAGTTCCCTTCACGGGACATCTACATGCCAACGGACTGATGTTAACTTCTCCTCATCTGGATTCAGCAGTGGTATCGTTGTACACATTTTTATACCAGTATCATACTTAGCTGCATGTTTTTATGACTGCTTTTGTTACCTTTTGGTATTACTCGCACCATTTTTACAGTTTATGTAGCTACATCGATTTTATCTCCAGTGCAATATTTATTTTGTTACCTACTTGAAGACTAAAAAAGTTTTAATGCTATTCCCATCGAGCTCTGCTTTTGTGTGTTTTTTGTATCCTGCTATCCATTTTTCCAGTGGTTGGTAGCTGCATTGGGAATCAGCCTGCAAGGAGGAGATCAGCTAAAAGTAGTTAATTAGTCGATTAATCGATTTAAAAAAAAACGATTAATCGAACACAAAAATTTTGATCAGTAACAGCCCTAGTTTTTTTATATTCATGGACTTATGAATGCACTTCTTGTATGGACTTTTATAATACACTGTTACAGATTCACATGTGGACTATTCAGTATTTGCATACTATTTTTTTATTTTTGAAGGTTGATGATTAAATAAGTGCACCATTATTTGTTTTACACACAATGGGGTGTATTTGAAGAAAAAAAATGCACAGCAATTTGTTCAGTGAAAGTCCATGTACATTCATTCTGTATGACTGGGGCAAAAACAAATAGTATTAGGATATTTAATGTGCTGGATGAATGCCCTTCATTAATGTATATGGAAAATACAGCATTCGGCCACTAGATGGCTCTAAGTAATTTAGGAAATGCCTATGATACTTAACACCATCTAGTGGCCAAATGTTTTTTTCCCCATTTGCACAAATCAAATGTACATGCACTTTTACTGGGAGTATTGCCATGCCAATGTATATATAAATACACTCCCAGTGTGTTAACACAGGCTCCTAAAGTGACACTTTAGTCAGTCATAAATATGTCTGTAAATGTTTTAATTTCTTTAGCTAATAGTATTTAGACACATTTAACTTGCCTTGTTCTGTAATATTATAGTCTATATTATAGTCCATTCATCACTCATCCAAGTGGTTTCCTCAGTTTTAAAAAGGGTAATGATTAGGGTATTAAAAATGATTTGTCTCCAGTACTGCTTCACCACCATGCCACCATTTACCCATACCTATGTAACCACACATTACACAAATTTGAGTTTAATGGCCATAGCAGCCATTTATTAACAAATTGTATTAATAACATAATAACATTCAGTACAGTATTAATGGAGTCCCAAGGTCCTTGTAGACACAAATTGAAGTTTTGTGGAAAAAGCAGCCATTAACAAATTGTATACATAAACATAATAATATTCAATAAAGTTAAAATGGAGCCCCAAAGTTCTTGTAGGCATTACTTCTTAACAGTGTTCCTGTGTCAAACCAAACGGTAGACCTCAAACCGCAAACACACAGACTTGGAGCAAAAACACCAATAATCACACATACAACCCTGACCAACCCACAGTTCACTGTCACTGAACAAGTAATGAAAGTCATACCTAAGACGAGTCCCTACCAATGTACATTTTGCCCATAATGACCACCTTCAAGGACCTTGTACCTTGCCAGCTGCTATGACATATTCACACAAAATCCATAACATAATGCCCACTAACACACTGCTCCTTTCTCTATCTGCAATGTAGAGAGCGTCCTGACTCTCCTGCTCACCCCCCTCAAGGGAGAGGACGAGCATGACACTCCACCCCAGGGAGAAAGCCTTGCATTACTGTGTGGAGTTACAGACAGAAGAACAGGAAGTGAGGAGTTCTCAGAAGAAATAAAGACATTTAAAAGCAAAATCAAAGGATAAGGTAAGTGAAGGAGGACTGCACTAAGGTAAAGGAAGCTATTTAGGAAAAAAAATTGTACCTTTACAACCCCTTTAATCTGTTGATGCCCGACCCACTAATCTGGTAAGTACCCTTTGACTCCTATTTACTTTTTTTTAGTATCTTTGTTTTTTATTTGATTTTAAGATGACTTGGTACAACAGGCAATTGTGTAAACAGATAACAATGTTACAGCATACATAATAAAAAAAAGAAAAAGACAGTCAATTTCAGCCAATGCTGACTATATTATAGCTTGTATAGCCGAGAGTACCTAGTGCCTGCTAAGTGACCTAGTCATTAATCTAATCTCCCCCCCCCATCCCCCCTCCCTACCCCTACCTAAGGAAGCGTCTTACCCCGTTATTTGATCCACTAAGCGAGAAAGCGAGAAGAGAAGGGAGGAGGCCATTGAGCTTACACTTATCTCTTTATGTTACACTTGAAGGAAAAGTTCCCCGGGGGTATTGAATCTTATTAGAGCTCCCGGCAGTCCCACCCCCCGCCGCAATGGGTGCCAGACTCCTATTTACTTTAACCAACAGAAAATAAACCCTCCTATGCCAAACCCCTGTTTAACCCACTCATGTCGCTCCTGGATGCCTACTTCCCTTTTCTTACTCAGTGCCTGCCTAAATTTCAACTCGTAAGACTGAGTTGCAGGGCATCTTTGTGGGTGCAGGGCATCAGCAAAGTTCTCTGCATCAGTGAGGACTACTCATTGCTGGGAAAGAATAAAGAGAAAATGGCACCTATGTGTCACATGACCAGTCTGAACATAGAAATGTATAAAAAAAAAAAAAGCATAAAAGGGGACTTCAAGGGAAAGAGGGGGTCATGGGGGGCATGGCCTTTGGCTTTAAGTTTAGGTTTTGAGTTTACTGCTAGGTTCAGCAGCTATATTAAATTCAGGAACTCAATATTTATTTTCAGGGGTAACAAAATTATTTCCCAGATATGGTAAAGATGTAACATATGTCAAAACGGTAATTATGAAAATAATTGGATTCTGCAATTTGTGGCCCCAACACGTAAAACAACCAAAGACATTTTCTGAAGCCAAAAACATATTACTCATAAGGTTTCAATGGGTCACACATTGCCCAGTTTTCTTCCCAAATGACCTTTATTTGCCAATACTTTACCTGTTGACACCAGACACCTATAGAACCGTCCAAATTCTGTATAAAAGAATATAGTCCCAAAAGAGAGAAAATGGTGACATTTCTGCAATGACTGCCATTTGAGACGGGCCAAAGAGCACAAATGAAGTGACCTTTTCTGCTCGTTTTCATAGAGCTAAAAAACAAGCATCGTATCTTTCAGAATGGATTCATTTTCTAGCTTGACATGTTTGGAGCTGATTGAACCTATTTATATCATGGTGTACATGTGTTCTCTAAAATCTGACACAGCTAGTTGTTGAAAGACAAACAGTAACTCCCTCAACAGGCCTATAAAGTTAATCAATGCAATTATTTCTAAGCTGTGGCATAAAGAATTAGGGGCCAGATCCACAATAGGGATACGACGACGTTTCTGCTGATACGCCGTCGTATCCCTGTTTCTAACTATGCGTCTGATTCATAGAATCAGTTACGCATAGCTAGTCCTAAGATCCGACAGGTGTAATGGACTTACACTGTCGGATCTTAGGATGCAGTACCGCGGCCGCCGCTGGGGGCATTTCTCGTCGTAATCCAGCGTCGGGTATGCAAATTAGCACTTACGGAGATCCACAAAGCTTTTTCCCTTCGTTAAGTCGCCGTAAGTGTTAGTTTGCCGTCGCAAAGATAGGGCTACTTTTACAAAGTGTAAAGTTAGTACACCATGTAAAAGTATACCCGTCTTTCCCGCGTCGCTGTCAAATTTTTTTTTACATTTTTTTTCCCCGCGGCATCTCTTTTTTACACGTCGCGATTCACAAAACTCGGCGCAACGTAACTTCGCGCAAAGCACGTCGGGAAAATAGCGTCGGGAGCATGCGCAGTACGTCCGGCGCGGGAGCGCGCCTAATTTAAATGGGACTCGCCCCATTTGAATTGGCCCGCCTTGCTCCGGACGGATTTAAGTTACACCGCTGCAAATTTCTAGGTAAGTGCTTTGTGGATCGGGCACTAACTTGTGTAATTTGCGGCGGTGTAACTTAAATCACAAAAGTTACGTTGCGCCCGCTGGTTGTGGATCTGGCCCTAGGTTCCTTTGTATCCCATGTCTCCAGATTTTGATTAGACTTTGTCAAAAGTGGTCAAAGTTTATCCAGATTTATGATTGATTCCCAAAAATATAACACATGTATCATTTGCCATAATAATGATTATTTTCAGCCTGTTGTTGTAAGCTGACTGACATTTCTGAAAATAACAGTTGTTATGGCAAATAGTGATTTCTGTAGCCCAGTAAGCATAAAGAAAGTTATGGCAATGGAATTTCACAGATCAAGGGTGTCCCCATTAATAAAGCCTCTATGCTTGCTTACCATAATTCACACTTTATAGACTCTTCAAAAAAAGATGTCTTAAAAACCTCCATGTATATGCACACAGCTACAATAGAAAATTTTAGAACAGTACAGTAGGTGCAGATGGACCCACATTGTAGCGCACTAGAAACATACATGTAAATAAACAGGAGTTAGTACCCCTTTTAGTGAAAACCCTCCCCTGGGTGCATAGTGTAGGTGGGGCTAGCTTGGGCCCTTATAATATAGAGCCAGAAGATCCAGAAGCAGAGGGTGATGAGAACAGACTACCCCTAGTATACTTTCAAGTAAGCTTATAGTCTCAAGAAGTGAACCCGTTGGGGTAGATGCGGTACAGGCTTCCTTAGAGAACCCACCCATGGGGACCTACAGTGAGAAAACTGGAAGAGCTGGTTGGCAATCCTATGTTATCGTTGAACTTGAACTGTGCAGAATTACCGATGTTGACAGTAAAGAGCCAAAGGCGAAGTGTATTTTGGAAAACAATGGTACATCATATTTCAGCTACAAAAAAATGTTAAACATTATGAAAATATGGACACTACGATATTCTGGAGGTGGGCTTTGGGCAGGGTGAATGTAAGTTCCAAGATGGTAGAGTTACTCCACATTACAGGTGTGTGTACCCTATGTCATTCCAGTTTCTCGAGGATGGTGGCAGGGGCCCTTGGCCAGCATGGTCATTGTTGGTGGCGAATCAGGGCCCTACTTAGTAAAAATGAGGGGAGGTTTGGGAATTTAAATGAAGCACATGGTAAACCATAGCATGTGCCTCCATTCCTATATTATTGAAGGAAAGAGGAAAGTGTGGGACTTTAAATGAGATGTGTAACACACAAGTGGTAAAATTAATGCACAATGGCACATTTATTCATACATGGAAATACACATAACAATACATAATATGTAGCAGAAATAAACAGTACTGAATAGGAGCTGACATCTATCCATTGATATAAAATGATAGATACATGATTTTGCCTAAATTCCATTAAATTTATAAGATTCATATAATTCATATATCTAGATATAAACTAGATTGTATCAAGAAAAAACTGCATCCAAAAATCTCTACGCGTTTCATGGATGAACCTCATGAGCAAGAAATATTACTTACAAATCAGCTCAAATTTAAAACATGTGATTCTGAGAAAGACAGTTGTTAAAAGGGTCTTGAACCGGAGCTTTGGGAACATGACCCGCACACAGCCCATGCAGGTACACACCACACTCAAGGGAGAAAATAAGGCAGATTGGCAGATTGTATTAAGTATAGGAAATGGTGGTTTGGTAAGTCAAATTCAGTTGCTATAACTTGGAAAGATTTAAAATTGCCTGTGTCCACATGATAAACGGAGCTGACCTGTGTAAGCCCTTTCAATCTCCATAGCGAGAAGGCATCATGTTGCATGCTTTGAGAGAACATTGAGTTTTCATGAATAGACAAGAACGTAGATATATAGAGAGATAGCACCAATATCTTTCGTACTTCCCTCCAGACATAAATGGTATCTCAGAGGAAGAGATGGCCATAGATGCATAGAATTTCAAAAGAATATTATTGGGAAAAGAAGGTTCTAAGAAAGTTTGTACGTTTTTGTAATTTTGTCATTTTTAGTGGGTCACATCAACATTAATTTTTCACCTCAGTGATGAGAAAATTTAAACAAATCTTCTGAGAATGTTCTGAGAATTTTTGCATACATTTTCCTAATACTTTTCCTAGGAATTTTCTGTCGAAATTCTATCTATGGCTAGCTTTAGATTAATGGGTAACATCCCAATAACATCCCAATTTTACATTTGTAGGGGTGCTTCTTCATTGTATTTTATAAAACGACTGTGATTTGTAGAGTTGTCTATACATGTGATTTCACCTACTTCAAGTGGTTTTTGCATTGCTGTAGAATGTGTGGGAATGCAAAACCCACTTGCAGTGGACAAAAGGGACTTCCTTTAAGGGAAATTTAGGGATTACTCTTGTGTGCTGAAAGCTTTCCGAGCATGGAAACATGTCTAGGTCAATTACGACCCCTTCCCCCTCTTAACCTGTGCAGCGAAAATGGATCCCTTGGGCGATGAACTCAATGACGCTAATGCCCTGTACATACGATCAAAATTTTGGATAAACTCTGACAAATTTCGGAATTTCGTTCAAGCTGTCTTGCATACACACTGTCACACCAAATTCCGACTGTCCAAAACGTGGTGATGTACAACACTACGATGAGCCGAGAAAAATGAAGTTCAATGCTTCCGAGCATGCGTTCACTTGATTCTGAGCATGCGTGTTTTTTTCTCCGTCGAAGTTCAATACAGACGAACGGAATTTCTGATAGAATTTTTTTTTTTTATCAAAAAAAAAAGAGAACATGTCTCTTTCTAATGCCGCGTACACACGATCATTTTTCAGCATGAAAAAAACGTTGTTTTTAAAAAACGTAATTTAAAATGATTGTGTGTTTTTCAGGTTCTGAAAAACGACAAAAAAAAAATTTGAACATGCTGCATTTTTTAATGATGTCGTTTTTTGGGTTGTAAAAAATGATCGTGTGTGGGCTAAAACGACGTTAAGTTATCTGACGGGAGCACTCGTTCTGGTAAAACTACCATTCATAATGGAGTAAGCACATTCATCACGCTGTAACAGACAAAACGCGCAAATCGTCTTTTACTAACAAGGAATCAGCTAAAGCAGCCCCAAGGTGAATGGAACTTCCCTTTTAAAGTGCAGTCATACGTGTTGTACGTCACCACGCTTTGCTAGAGCATTTTTTAAAAACGATGGTGTGTGGGCAACGTCGTTTTAATGATGAAGTTGGAAAAACTTTGTTTTTTAAACATGCTGAAAACCAACATTTTTTTTCATGCTGAAAAATGATTGTGTGTACGCGGCATATGTCTGTCGGAATTTCCGATGGAAATTCTCAGATGAGGCACACATACGGTCGGAATATCCGATGAAAAAAGTCTGTCTGACTTTTTCCATCGGAAATTCCGATCATGTGTACAAGGCATAAGCCATTTAAAAATGTTAGGGTCAGCCTCAATAAGCAGAGCTCTCAATCATTGCACCTCTCATAGGCAGGCGCAGAGACCAGGAGCTTTGCTCAGTGGGGCGGAGCCTGCCCTCTCATTAAGCTCCCAATCACTGAGTAGTCATGTCACTGCTCAGTAATGCTAAGCGTGTGGTTTTAACAGGTGTAGTGTTACTAAGCACACCAAGGATGGAATGTCTATTATGGACTGTCTGGTCTCAGCGCCACCCCTCATAGTACTGCAAAATTGCTGCTGGGGCAGCCATTTCAACTGGCCTCATGGGGGGCATGACCCTGGTGCCAGAGGCATATCTAGTGAAAATAGCGCCTATGGCAAGCACTGAAACTGCACCCCTGTCGAAGCATTTGAAACCCATCTTTCAGATAACCTTAACAGAAAAAACAGCTAACAAATCTAGTGATATTTATCATCCCTTGTGATACCTTGGAGAAATCTGGGATTAGACCCCTGATCCCTTCTCTGCCCTCCAAGGCCAGGTAAATGCAGAACCAATACGGGAAGTGATGAAATCTTCATCACTTAGGCCTCGTACACACGACCGAACATGTCTGCTGAAACTGGTCCGCAGACCAGTTTCAGCAGACATGTTCGGTCGTGTGTAGGGCTGACCGGACAATTTTCCGGCCTACCGGACAGGTTTCCAGCGGACAAATGTTTCTTAGCATGCTAAGAAACATGTCCGCTGGAAGCCTGTCCGTCGGACATGTCCGATGGTCAGTACGACTCATCGGACATGTCCGCTGGCCCGAGAACCCGCGCATGGCGTCGAAGTGATTCGACGCATGCGTGGAAGCATTGAACTTCCGGGTTCGAGCACGTCGCCGCGTCATCGTCGCCGCCACGTCACCGCGTCGTCACCGCATTTTCTGCCCACGGGGAATTTGGTCTGATGGTGTGTACAGCCATCAGACCAAATGATCCCAGCGGACATGTCCGATGAAAACGGTCCGTGGACCGTTTTCATCGGACATGTCCGCTTGTCTGTACGAGGCCTCAAGGCCTCAGTTTTCACAGAGGAGAGGGCGAAACTGATGTTTCTCCTTCTTCTTTGTGCGCTGCCAATCTGACCAGATGGAATGGGAGAGCCTGGGAGAACAGGGGAGGGCTGTGGCTGAACGTAGCAGGGATAGCGCTGCCATTGTCCATTAGCAAAGGTGCTGAAAAGGAGATCCTGCCTATGCTCAGGAGGAGGTAAGAAGAGACCCTCAGACCCTATAAGTGCCTTGCTTCCCAGCAACTCAACAGCGCTGCCTTCATATGGCGCCCATGGCACTTGGCATGGCTGCCATACCCTAGATACGCCACTGCCTGGTGCCAAGCATTGTGCCAAAAACCTGCCAACACCAGTTTGGTAGAAAGAAATAAACCATGGTCAGAGGCCATTACATTCAGTATACAATGATGATTTTATGGAAGATGAATATATATGTTGATATGGCCCACCAATGGTTGAGTCTTCTGCTTGCCTAAATAATATCTTAAGAGTCTTAAATATCATGAAGTAAATTCAAGGGAATTCATACCTGCACTTATTATCATCAAAACAGGTCTAACAGCCTTTTATGCAGACAGTCTGCACATTTATGGGCACCTTAAATCAAATATAAAGCATCATTCGCAGGTAAAAAATAACTATATCATTTGAATCTAGAAATATAGCGTCCTGCCAAGAGTTCTCTCTAAAAATCGTCTTTGTAATGAACTATAAAAAGTGAAAATATTGTCACAACGTTTGTACTGGTACATGGGAACAGAAGGTTGTAGATAATGATTATATGCATGCATTTATCAGCAGAGTGACAGACAGAGAATTGATTTTATCAAGGTGTTAGCCAAAAAATCCGGGGTTATTGGTGGCAGAGAGATGTTCAGACTGTGCCTCGACTTGAGAGATGATGGAGGTATAAGCGTGTTATGATAAACTGACTCTACGTGTAAAAGAGAACACCAGGCATTGAAGAAGAACTCTGACCTACAAAGAAAACTTTTAAAGCAGAAATTCACAAACCGTTTTTTTCAGTTTGGCACCTTGTAAATCTTGAGGCACCCCAGTTTAAAATGCAAAATTAAAATGATTCTAAAGGATGAAGTTTTTTTACCGTTATGCATTTTATTCATGAAGATAATGAAAAAAACCCTCATTGTGTAGCTCCTCCCTCAGCTCCCCTAATGCTTATCCATGCCTACTTGCGATCCAGTGATGTGCACAAGAGTCTCTACCTCCTCATTGGTTAAGATGCAGGAGCCAGTAAGGAGGAGAGGAGGCCGGGCCAAGCCATGTCTTATGGACACAGAGAGCGGGGCTCAAGAGGGAGCATGCACGAGTGCCCCAATAGCCAGAGGGAGGGGCCCAGAGCGCTGCCAGGGGACCCGAGAAGAGAAGGATCAGGGCTGCTTTGTATAAAAAAAACAATGCACAGAGCAGGTAAGTGTGACATGTTTTTTTTGTTTGTTTTTTTAAAAACATTTAAAAGGGAAATCGAAGGAAAAGGTAAGTGAACCAACAATGCACTAGCTTAAAGGAAACTTTAGAAAATAAAAAATGAACCTTTACAACCCCTTTAAGTGCTGGGTGGGTGGAAGATGCAGACTTTGAACACCCCAGGCAGGCTGTACATAGGGTGGACCAAACAAAACTCTTTTTATCATATACAGTATATATGGGCTTCCTATTTCCTTATATGCCTATACCTTGTCGAGCACCGCCATCTGAATTACAGCGGTGGGGTGTTTTGGAAGTGCCTGATTAGATCCTTAGCCTACAAGTCGACATTCCAGATGCTTCCTGTCATGGACCTTGCAGTGCTGGAATGCTTCTACTTGAAATCCTAATTCATGTATTCAGAAATGGGACATTACTGACAGTTCATTGCAGGAGATACTGGACACATTACAAGTGGTTTAGTTGTCCTGACTAGGTCAATAGACAATGACCCTTCAATGCTTAGCTCTGGCTATTGAAATGCTAAGTGGAACCGGCTTGTGAAATACCTTTTATTGTGTTCTGCAGGTTACAAGCGGTTGTCAGAGACGGGACGTCTCTAGGAGATAATTACCTCCACTAAATGACTTTTAGAATGTGTGTTTGAAGATGTATGTGTTTAAAGTTATCAGAGACAGACTTGAAGCAGAACTCCAGCCAAAAATAACAAGATGAAATTAACAACCTATTAAAGGAAAAAAATGATGCCGTATTAATGACTCCGAAGCTGCATTCACTTGTGTCTTTCATATATGCCTAGATTTCAGCTTTAAAACTTTGAGGCAGATTGTTTTTTCTCTTCCAAAAGGTGCAAAAATAAATACTGTATTTATTGGCGTATAAACACTCACTTTTTACCCTGAAAATAGAGGGTAAACTGTGCCTGCGTGTTATACGCAGGGGGCTGTGGGAAGTTTTTTTCCTGAAACTTCCCTCATAAAGTTAGGGTGCATGTTATACACCTGTGCGTGTTATACGCCGATAAATACGGTAAATGTTTGCTTGCCAGCTTTTAGAGAATTAAGAGTTTTTTGTAATTGTAAACCCTTGCTGACACAGAAAGGGCTCAAAGTTCAAACACTGAATTATATTGAACATGTGCCCTGCAACTTAATTATGCGTAGTTATTAGTTATTGATGGGTGAACGTTACATTCATTCTGTAAACTCTATCTAGTGTCAACCAGCTCTGGGGAGTAAAGGTGAAATTAAGTGACCTATGCATTGGTTTTGCAACCTGAAATTGGTAGGGGATATAATGGGTTCTACATTTGTTTACTAGTCTTAAGATAACATTTATTAAGCACTGTAAAAGAGAAGTTCACTGCAATTGTAGGCTTTTTCAAAAGTGATCGGAAGGGAATAGGGAAGGTAGACACTGCTTTTGTTTTGTTTGGGGTGAGGATACATTGCCCCTAAGGGTCCTTTCAGACGTATGGACCGTATGTCCATATGTGATTGCGGTTGTCAGCGGATAAACATCCGCTGACACCCGTAATCACCCGCCTCTACAAAGATCCGATTTTGCAGACGGAAGAATGTCCTATTTTTTCTTCCGTCTGCGGATCGGATGAACACGGACACGCGGTCCGTTTCATCTGATCCCCCCATAGGGGAAAGCGGAGAAAAGACAGGGCGGTCCCTGCACAGTGTGCGGGGGACCGCCTGTCAGCCGCCGGCTCAGCGGGGATATACGGAGCGATTACTGATCCGCCCCGTGTGAAAGGGCCCTAACTGTCCCTGATTTCAAGGGACTGTCCCTCATTTGGAACAAAACAAAAATTGTCAGCAGCACACCAGGGATTTCCAAAGTTTTATTAGTGATCACATCGTTACAGCAGTAAGCAACGTTTCGGAGCCATGCAGGACCCCTTCGTTCATCAGGGTCACATGTCTGATGAAAGGGTCCTGCGTGGCTCCGAAACATTGCTTTGGTCTGATCTATGTAGTTGTGCTAGGTGTGCTAATCTTTTATCTAATTTCTAAAATGTCATATTTGTAAATTTCAAAAGCCAGTAATTTTTTGTACAATTTTCCTTTACCCACTTGAGCCCCGAAGGATTTACCCACTTCCTGGTCAGGCCATTTTTTGCGATAACGGCACTGCGTCGCTTTAACTGACAATTACACTGTCGTGCGATGCTGTAACCAAGCAAAATTGTCCTTTTTTTCCCAGAAATAGAGCTTTATTTTGGTGGTATTTGATCACCTTTGCGGTTTTTATTTTTTGTGCTAAAAAAAACAAAAATAGCAACATTTTTAAAACAATTATAATAATAATATAATAATAATTAATAACATTAATATTATTTTTACTTTCTGTTATGAAAAATTTCCCCAAAAATGTAAAAAAAAAAAGTATTTTTCAGTTTAGGCCCGATATGTATACTGCTACATATTTCTGGAAAAAAGAAAATCGCAATAAGCGTATGTTGATTGGTTTTACGCAAAAGTTATCGTGTCTATAAAATAGGGGACAGATTTATGATTTTTTTTCTTATTAGTATTGGGGGTGATTAGTGATTTTAGCGGGACTGCGACATTGAGGCAGACAGATCGGACACCTAACTAACATTTTTGGGAACCAGTGACATTATTACAGTAATCAGTGCAAAACATATGCACTGTTATTGTACTAATGGTACTGGCAGGGAAGGGTTAACATCAGGGGCGAGCAAGAGGTTAAAGCGGGCGATCACCCCAAAAAATTATTTTTAACATTACATTCAGCCGAGTTGTCCTAATGCAATCGGCTGTTTTTTTTTTTTTTCCGTACATACCGTTTTTCACCGCCGCCACCGGTATGTCTTCTGCGAGACTGGGAGTCCTAATGATTGACAGGCTTCCGACCGTCGCATACAGCGCGTCACGAGTTGCCGAAAGAAGCCTAAAGGTCGGTGCAGCTCTGTACGGCGCCTGCGCACCGACGTTCGGCTTCTTTCGGCAACTCGTGACGCGCAGTATGCGATGGTCGGAAGCCTGTCAATCAATTAGGAACGCCCAGTCCCACAGAAGACATACCCGGAAGCAGCGGTGAAAATACGGTATGTACGGAAAAAAAAACCAGCCGATTGTCATTAGGACAACTCGGCTGAATGTAATGTTAAACATTTTTTTTTTGGATGAACCTCCGCTTTAAGTGTGTTCCCTGTTTGTGTTTTGTAACTATATGGGGGATTGTGTTACCTGAAATACACACATATCTGTTTTCCTGCATAGCAGAAAGAAAGGATCTGTGTAATCTCCCCTGTCAGAACGAAAATCTGCCTTGTTTATGGCCTGCTGGTTGGCTCCCCTGCTGGCCAATGGGAGCATGTGCACACAAAAGCGGGTGCATATGCCGACATACACCTACAGCGTTTGCATAGCAAGCCACCTTGCTGCAGTATAATGACAGAGCAGTGATTTTAATAATGCTTAAATAAAACAGTAAAAGTGAAATATTCCTTAAAATTTCGTACCTGGGTGGGGGGGTGTATAGTATGCCTGTAAAGTAGCGCATGTTTCCCATGTTTAGAACTGTCCCTGCACAAAATCACATTTCTAAAGGAAAAAAAAGTAATTTAAAACTACTTGCGGCTATTCATGAATTGTCAGTCCCGGCAATACAGATCAAAGTCATTGAAAAAAAAATGATTTTTTTTCGCTGTTTGCCGAATAGGCGAACAGCTAATGTTCGAGTCAACCTCATTTTCGACTCAAACATAAAGCTCATCCCTACTTAGAAGGTGCCTCTCTTCTTTTTATACTCAGTTGTGACATGACTCTACTCTTATATCAAGACATTGCTTGTATATCAAGGCAAAATGTATTAAAACATTTTACATGTCTTGCAAAACGCTCTCAAACCAGTTACTCTCAAACAAGGTTTTACTGTATACGTTTTTGAGAAAACCCCTGACAACATCAGTGATTTGCCAAAAACCTGGGATGCATAAAGCCTTGGCAATTTTAAATATAAATTTGTTGAAAGGAAACACACTAAAAGATTCTGAAGTTTTGAATTCATTGTACATTCCATGATATAACAATGCAAAGCTCAACATGATAAACAGGGGTAGCCAAGCCCCAGTCTAATCAGCTCAGCATCTATATTTATAAAATATCCTAACAAGGTATCCATTTAAGTCTAACATGCAGAGAATCACAATGGAAACAGTCAAGCTGAGTTCTCAGAAACATGCGTTGACAAAAACATTGTGCTATGTGAAACACATTAAAGCTGATATAATGGGGTCTATAAAGTAACAGCAATGAATTCATCCACTTGGCTTCAAAATTTGCACCTCCTGCATGTCCTTCCCTTACATAAACCAAGATATAGAATTGAGAAAAACATAACCAAAAATATTTTGAACTTAAAAATAACAAGAACAGCCTCCAGCATGCTTCATAGTCATCCTTATTATTATTTTTATACCAACCAGAAGCTTTTGTTAACTACAACCGGCTGCCAGAGGTGACGGAGGGAGGTTGGATGGTGCCTGCTTGGCCAACTGCTCTCCTTTCTATTTTATCCTTTCTATCCCTTTGTCTGGACAAGCTCAGCTTTTCTCTGATGATTAGTATACATCCACAATGTTTATCTGCTGATAGCGTTAAAGCTAACTTCCGGGCACAAAAATGTTTAACTGTTTCATCTCTCGCACCTGTACATTCCCTATGGATCAGAGCAGTTTATTTTCTGCTATGAGTCTGTTTAATCTTCAATAACTTCATCATTACTTAACCACTTCCATACGGGGCACTTATACACCTTCCCGCCCAGACCAATTTTTAGCTTTCAGCGCTGTTGCACTTTGAATGACAATTGCGCGGTCATGCTACACTGTACCCAAACTATTTTTTTTTTATTTTGTTCCCACAAATAGAGCTTTCTTTTGGTGGTATTTGATCACCTCTGGGATTTTAATTTTCTGCAAAAAAAAAAAAAAAAAGACCGAAAATGCTGGAAAAAAAAAAAATTGTTTCAGTTATAAACATTGGAGAATAAGTATGTTTTCGCCTTCACTGAAGGGCACTGATGGTACTGCACTGACGGGCACTGATAAGGTGGCACTGATGGGCACCGATGAGGTTGTACTGATGTGGTGGCATTGATGGGCACTAATATGCGGCACTGATAGGTGGCATGGATGGGCACTGATAGGCGACCCGGATGGGCACGGATAGGCGGCATGGATGGGCACAGGATAGGCGGCATGGATGGGCACTGATAGGTGGCATGGATGGGCACTGATAGGTGGCATGATGGGCACTGATAGGCGGCATGGTTGGGCATAGATGGGCACTGATAGGTGGCACAATTGTACTAATAGTATGTGTTTGTACTAATGGATGCCAATCAGTGCCACACAATAATGCCTGCCAATCAGTGATGCCCATTGTGGGAACTGATTGGCATCCATTTTGGGCACTGATTGAAATCCATTTGTGATTGTCATCCTTGTGGTCTAGGGGGCATACCTGTGGTGGGCTTTCCTGTGGTCCAGTGTGGGGCATCCTCAGGGGGGCTGTGCTGATAATCGATCAGCACAAACCCCCCCTGTCAGAGGAGCAGCCGATCGCTCTCCTCTACTCGCGTCTGACAGACACGAGTGAGGAAAAGCCGATTACGGATTTTCCTGTTTACATCGTGATCAGCCGTGATTGGACACGGCTGATCACGTGGTAAAGAGTCTCCGTCGGAGACATCTTTACCTAGATCGGTGTTGTGGGGTGTCAGACTGACACACTGCAACAACGATCGCCGCGATGCGCGCCCCCAGGGGCACACAGCGGCTCAATAGTACTTAGGACGTCATATGACGTACAATCCAGATATTGAAACCACTTTGCCGACGTCTTTTTGCATAAGGCGGGCGGCAAGGTTAAGATATATATATATATATATATATACTATATATATATACACACACACACAAAGTTTGTGCTTATAAGTTTTTACATACTCTGGACAGAATTTATGATTTCTTGGCCATTTTTCAGAGAATATGAATGATAACACAAACACTTTTCTTTCACTCTGTGGTTAGTGTTTGGCTGAAGCCATTATCATCAACTATGTTTACTCTTTTTATATCATAATGGCAACAGAAACTACCCAAATAACCCTGATCAAAGGTTTACATACACTGGGGATTTTTGGCCTGATGACATGCACACAATTGACAGACACAAATGCCCCGTACACAACCATCCGAATATTGGACGAAAAATACAGATTTTTACGCGATCGTACGATAATCGGTTTGTTATTACAGAGCTTTTTGAGAGCCGATCATGACAGTTCAATCTGATATTATTTTATTGGACATTTTCTTGTACGATGCCAGATCGTACATTTTTGTTTAATCAGTACAGGTGTTGTCTGATAATACAATACAAATACCGGTACATTACAACACATGACATCACTTCATATTTTGTTTTCCGTTGTACGAGAACTTTTGTGACTTTAGTAACCAATCCAATTCTACTTTTAGGGAGTGCCTTGGCGCGACAATAATATTGGTTTGTTTTACTTGTATTTAGTGTGTGTGTATAAAAGGTCAATGAGTTTTTGGACTCCTGACAGACCCCTTGCATCTTTGATCCAGTGCTGCACTGACGTTTCTGGATTCTGAGTCACGAGGAAAGCAAAATGCCGCATACCCACCATTACTTTATGTGATGAAAAAAAAAAGAAATTTTTCTGTAAAGTCAAAAACGACTTTTTGAAACTTCAATTTTCAAAGACGAAGTTGCCTACACACCATCGTTTTTTTCAACAATGCTCTAGCAAAGCGAGGTTACTTCACCACGTTTTTTCCATTGAAGCTCGCTTCATAACTAGCTTCTGGGCATGCGCGGGTGTAAAAACGTTGTTTTAAACGTAGTTTTTTGCTACACAGGTCATTTTCTGTGAAGTAAAAAACAAAGTTTTGAAAAACGACACATAAATTTGAAGCATGCTTCAATTTTTTTTTTGTCGTTTTTCACAAGACAATAAAACGACGTTTTCCCCCCACACACGGTCATTTAAAGTGACGTTTTTAAAAACGTTGTTTTTTTTCATCACATAAAGTGATGGTGTGTATGCGGCAAAAGGATTGTCAAAGGATCTGCAGGAAAATGTAGTTGAACTGTATAAAACAGGAAAAGGACATAAAAAGATATCCAAGGAATTGAGAATGCTAATCAGCAGTGTCAAACGCTAATCAAGAAGTGGAAAATGAGGGGTTCTGTTGAAACCAAACTACGGTCAGGTAGACCAACTAAAATTTCTGCCACAACTGTTCGGGGATGCAAAGAAAAATCCACAAATGACTTCAGGTGAAATATAGGACTCTCTGAAAATGTGGTGTGGCTGTTTCAAGATGCACAATAAGGATAAAGATGGGCTGCATGTCGAGTCACTAGAAGAAAGCCAATACTATGCAAATGCCACAAAGTATCCCCGCTTACAATACACAAACAGCACAGAGACAACCTCAAACCTTCTGGCACAAAGTCATTTGGAGTGATGAGACCAAAATTTAGCTTTTTGGCCACAACCATAAATCCTACATTTGGAGAGTAGTCAACCAGGCCTATGATGAAAGGTACGGAGGTGGAACGCTGATGTTTTGGGGATGTGTGAGCTACAAAGGCACAGGAAATTTGGTCAAAATTGTGGCAAGATGAATGAAGTATGTTATCAAAAAATACTGAAGGGACATTTGCATTCATCAGCCAGAAGCTGCGCATGGGATGTACTTGGACATTCCAACATTGCAATGATCCAAAACACAAGGCCAAGTCGACTTGTCATTGGCTACAACAGAATAAAGTGAAGGTTCTGGAGTGTCCATCTCAGTCTCCTGACCTGTGTGTCTGGGACCTGTGTGTCTCCCAGAAGACAGTGGGGGGGGTGGAGGAGGGGCCGGATATGGCCTAGATAGCCACAGATACTGTGGCTATCTATGCCCCGACGTGGGAGCAAATACCTGGCTTGCACAGGTATCTGCGCCCCCCTGAAAGGAGCTAAATGTGACAACCGGAGGGGGGATTCTGAAAAGTTGAAGCTCCATTTTAGGGGTGGAACTCCGCTTTAAGCACAGTAATATATATATATATATACTCAATTTCTTTATTATATAGGGTACAAAAGGTAACCATCCAATCATATCACAGTCTGGAAAGCTACCAAGTAGTCAAGATAGATAAGAGCATTAAGGATACAAAAGTGCAAATTAAATACTATATGAAGATAACTAGTACCAACATACAAGCAGAAGTAGGACTACTAATATGTGCTCATGGTTGAGTTTTTATTAGATTAGACAGCAAAGAGAAGGGAGCCAAGAGAGAGGGATGAAGCAGAAGGGTGAGGGAAGAGAAAAGAAGAGGTAAGCACCAATGGACGGGGCTGGAAGGGGGGGGGTAACAGATCACCTTGCTGGCCAAAGTGGACTGTTTAAGTTGGTTGAGTGGCCCTATCAAGTAGAGATCTGCCCACGTCAGAATATATAAACATATTCCAGAGAAGCCAGGATTTTTTGTAATGTTCATGTTGTTTGCGCAGATAGGGACAGTAATATTTTCTAGGTATTCCTTACGTTTTCACTTTTCATGTCCCGATCCATTTTAGGTGCAGAACACCGTACCATTAATCTAAAATGCAGGCGCTGAAGCAGCACACTGATCACAGCTTCTACACAGAGGGAGAAATCCTTCTCTGCAGCATGCTGGCAGGGGACATGCTTTTCCTCCCATGCGTGGCTGCTTTTAAAGGAAACAAGCTGTAAAACTTTGCACGCCTTTTGTTTTGCTGTACCTGAAATGTATTTAGGTGATTTAAACTGAATGCTTTATTGGAATTTAACCTGTCAATTTCCCTCATCTACTACACCCACCTGGTCAGACCAGTCAGGAGACAGGGACTGAACCTCAGCAAATCCATATTAACCTACTCACCCACATATCTATAGTCGAAAGAGGTATAAGTCCATATTAAGTCATTTTAACATCCCATCTTCACTAATCGCTCATTAAACATCACAACCTTGGTATTCCAGTTATCCCCTCCCCCCCATCCCAATAAATAGCAATGTCTGAGTCTAATAAATTATATTACATCTCCTGATTGTGTTAAAGTATATCCAAAGCTTGACACTGCTGTAGCAATAATTACAATTATTTGTGATAATTACTGATATTTATCATTCTTGTATACTAAAGAAACACAATAATAGACAATTATTATAAATCTCAAGAAACATTTTATGTGGGCAGCACAGTGACTACGTGGTTAGCGCTTCCTCCTAGCAGCATTAGGGTCGTTGATTCAAATCCCAACCACGGCACTACCTGCCTTGATTTTGCATGCTCTTCCTGTGCCTGTACGGGTTTCCCCGGGTACTGCTGGTTTGCTCCCACACTCCAAAGACATGCTGGTAGGTTAACTTACTCCTGTCTAAATTGGCCCTAGTATATGTAATATGTGTATGAATGTGAGTCAGGGACCTTAGATTGTAAGCTCCTTGAGGGCAGGGACTGATGTGAATGTACAATATATACAGTTGTGCTCAAAATTTGCATACCCAGGCAGAAATTTTGAAATGCAAACTTTTGAGCACAATTGTATGTGTGCGTTATGTAAACTGACAGTGCTATATAAGTATTTGTAATAAATAAATATGTATTCTCTTGAGACAATACTTTTTTGTCATTATTTCTCTGGTATTTATTTAAAAAAAAAATTAACTTTTTGTATTTCTGATTATCCATGCTTTGACTTTTAAAAAAAAAAAAATTTTGTTTTTAAGCATTGGTTTATATACTTTTTTCCGATTTACCTGTCATCTGTATTATTTCCTTGTCAGGTATTAAATTCCCCTAAGACATATTTTGTCAAAACACTGCGCTTTGAAGATTACACAGTGTTTCTGCTGTTTTACTGGGAATGCTGATTGAGTCTGTTTGAATTTATGCTTTGGACACATTATGCACCTAAAAAAGAAAGTTCTAAAGGGTCTACAACTGATTAAAATAGGGGGGAGGTCATTGAGATTCACATCACAAGTCTTACAATAAATTGTCTTATTTTGTCAGAAGGAACATGATTTACATTGCACAGTATGAGGACCAAAGTGCAACGGATGATCTGAAAATGTTTGTTTCTAAAAACATCTGAAGGTTCAGTTACCTTAAGGGTTAGGATTATTCCCCTGCAGGAAACAGAGTTGGAATAATTTAAAGCTCATTGGGCCAGATTCACAAAAGAGATACTCCTGATACGCCGTCGTATCTCTGTGTTACGGCCGTCCTAACTATGCGACTGATTCATAGAATCAGTTACGCATAGCTAGCCCTAAGATCCGACAGGTGTAATTGAATTACACTGTCGGATCTTAAGGATGCAATTCTAGGCCGCCGCTAGGTGGCGAGGCCATTGCGGTCGGCGTAGAATATGCAAATGACTAGTTACGGCGATTCCCGAACGTTCGCGCTGCCCGTCGATCTAACTTTACGTCGTTTTCGTCGAGTTACGCTGAGAAAAATTAGGGCTGAGCCCTAGTTGTTCTAAGCCATGTTAAGTATGGCCGTCGTTCCTGCGTTGAAATTTTAAAAAACACGTCGTTTGCGTAAGACGTCCGTGAATGGCGCTGGACGCCATTTACGTTAACGTCGAAACAAATGAAGTCCGTGCGACGTCATTTAGCGCAATGCACGTCGGGAACGCGCCTAATTTAAATGGTGCCCGCCCCATTTGAATTGGGCGGGCTTGCGCCGAGCGCATTTACGTTACACCGCCGCAAGTTTACAGGTAAGAGTTTTGAGAATCAGGCACTTACACTGTAAACCTGCGGCGGTGTAACGTAAATCAGATATGTTACGCTGCCGTGGAGCAACGTAATTGTATCTGAATCTGGCCCATCAAGAGCTGGCCCTTCATGACCTCTTTCACAGCAGCAGAGGGCCACGGTAAAAAACATGTTCATGCGCTGCGGTAGCAAAGCCCATGCTTCTGTTTTACTTTACTCCTGAATTGGGCAGTTTAGACTAGCGTACTTGTGGCATGGCATGCTAAATTTTACCTTAGTGTGTTTTGTTCGACAGCAGGCGCCATGCTAAGTCAATGGGACAGTGCCACATCCACCATAATGGCATTTGGCAGACGGTTACTGCGCTGTCCCTCTGATATTTTAGCATAATGAAGTATTAAACCCAAAAGCAAACATTTATTATATTGTAGCTTACCAAGTGGATGGTGTCAATAGGGCAGTGGACGGTGTCAATTGTTTTTTTCTTTATATAATTTTTTTTAATATCTAGAAATGTATTTTGTATCATTTTATACAGTTTTTTTTAGCAGCCCGTGTTTAAATATCAGGGCTTAATGTCTTACTTTTAAGACAGAAAAAGGAGATTGAGGACACGGCCCTCAATCTCTATCTCTGCAGCTTTAGCAGCACAGAATCAATGACTCTGAAGATCTCTGTACAGCGCTTCCCATTCATTCATAAACTGAAGCATAATAAACACAGTTTATGTTGGACACAGTTATAAATGGACACAGTGAGTAATAGGTACTGATCACTCATTGTGTTCTTTCAGAAAATGAAGGGGTGGGTAAATTACATATTTACTGGCCCCTTCCCTGCTCTCCATCCTGACATATTCTTGCAGCATCCAGAAGGAGAGGAGAGGGGGGAAGCCATCAACACTGCGGGAGAGACCAGAGGCACACACAGTGGGCCTGGCTATGTAGAGATGAGTAACCCAGACTGGAGGGGTGGCATATACACAAATGTATCCCCTTTTTTCTCCTGCAGCCACTGAATGCAGGATGGAGGGAGAAGAGGAGTAGCAGGCCCCAGGAAAAATGGAGATGATCAGTTCCAGTATATGTCGCCTCTCCTGTCCAGGTGTAAAATAGGGAGGACGAACAGGCCCACTGGAGCATGGGGCGAGCTTGCAATGGGAACCCCTGCGACCCCTATTGCAATGCCAGTGAGGTGTGTTACTACCCAGATCACCAGATAAAAAAAATAGAGGGAAAAAAGCCAAAGAAAACGAATGGTTGGTAAGCTGCAATATATAAAATCTTTGCTTTTGGGTTTATTACTGCTTTAAAGAGGAGGTAAACCCTCTGCAAAAAAAAAAAAAACACCCTGCAAGACAAAGGCATAATGAGCTAGTATGCATAGCATACTAGCTCATTATGAATTACTTATCTGAGATCGAAGCGCCGCAGCTGTCCTCGTTCCCCTTCTCCGTCGTGGCCATCTCTCCCGGAAGGGACTTCCAGGTATCGCGGCTCCAGTGCTGTGACTGGCCGGTGCCGCGATAACGTTACTCCCGTGCATGCGTGCAGGAGCGGCCGGTCATGGCACAATAGCCTTTAGAAACGGCACGCTCGCCGTTTCTAAAGTTTTCCACAGTGTGCCTGCACTGTTGTTTATGGCGCATGCGCTGTAGACATCGGTGCCTGGTGCTGGAGGTATTTTTTCTCCATTTGTGCTTTTTTGCAAATATCTCCTAAACCGTTTAGGTTTAGGAGATTTGCTGAATCAAAACATAATACATGTAAATATCAAACAACAAACAAATTTGATTCTTATAGTAGTGAAAAGTCCATTAATGCAGATATAAATTCTTATAATAGTGAAAAGTCCAAAAAAAGTGATCAAATGTGAAAAAAGGTTTGGCGCGCGGAGGAGATGGCAGCTTAGCTGAGTAGCTCCGTCGGATTCGTTGCCCTATCCTGTCTCTCTGCACGATTGATGCCTGATGATGAACAAATTGCACCGGCATTCACACCGATCCCAGCGCACAACGGCGACCAGATCTGGGCGCAATATATCTGAAATCTTCAAAAAACAAGCGGCGGTGTTGCAGATTACCGCGGGGGGCAAGATGGCGTCAGTCCACACTAAGGACGAATACAGTGAGAATACAGTGAGAATTCTCAGCCAGCCTCATTGAGGTCAATTTAGAGGACCTCGATAACAGAGGAAGGCGAAACAACATTAGAGTCCGCTGTATTCCGGAGTCGGTCGAATCTGATCAGATCATGCCTGTTCTCCAAAGAATTATTAATAGCCTTCTGGATCGGCCGGAGGACTCAGCCATAGAATTTGTCAGAGCGCACAGGGCTCTCAGAGCTAGAGGCCCTGACACCATGCCGCCTCGTGACATTATCTGCTGCTTGCAGAATTTTGGTCTCAAAGAGGACATAATGCAGAAAGCGTACAGGAATGATCAGATTATGTTTAACGGCGAAACCATCAAACTGTTTCAGGATCTCTCCCAGATTACACTGAAAAATCGCAGGGCCCTGAGACCCCTGTTGGATATATTGATCTTCGTTACATGTGGCGCTTCCCATTCGCGCTACTGGTTACCTACGGTGGCAACACATACTTCGTACGCCCAACGACCTTCCGGATTTCTGCAATGTCTTACAGCTGGGTCGGTTGGACCTCCCAGAGTGGTACCAGGAATTTGTCCTACCGCCTAAAGACCATAGGCCCCGCACTCTCCCCTGATGACGCCGGAGAAACAGCTTTCCAAGAAGCAGAAGCATAGTCGCCATGATGGTCAGCAGCCTGGCACTCCAAACAACAGCAGAGCACATTCATTCAGGAACCTGTTGGAACCATGAGAGCTGAGGATTTCACCTTTCCTGGACCCCGGATGACTTTGAAGGCCTGTTTTTTCTGTCATTTAAGGCTTATGGTGTCTGTCGAAAGTTCGAAGAAGATTCGACAAGCATCTAAACTGTACGACGCCGCAATCGTACATTTACGGTCAAATGCTCGCCCCATAGACTATAGAAAAATTTACTAGTCAAGTAATAATAATTTATAAATCGAATTATTACTAGTGTCATACAACATTAGAATTCTTCTATAGCTTGTAGGTGGAACATTCGACCCGAAATGTACAATTGCGGCATTGTAGAGTTTAGCTGCTCCATCAAATCTTCTTAGAACATTCGATGGACACCATAAGCCTTCAATGACAGATTCGACCTTAATTAATTTGGAACCCAAAGCTGTCCATATAAGTAGCAAATTTCAGATGGTTTATTAGAAAATGTACATAGTGAGTGGGTCAGCTGCCTTTTTTCTGACATCCCTTAACTAAAAAATTGAAGGAGCTGAATTGCCAATTGTTGCCTAAATAGTACCTGAATCCAGTCAGATGCAGGCACTTGTATTGTTTGTGCGCATTGGGCCCATTAAAAGCTGTACACAATATCCATTTTGTTCATTCCTCAGCACATCTAAGCCATGTTGTCATGTGAAGGGCATAACCACAGCGACCTTGCCCCCGACCCTTTTCTTTCAGTTATACAATACACAAACTGTTAACTTATGCCAGGACCTTCTCAGTCCATTGATCAGACAAATACAGGCCCTCTCATGCCTATTAGCCGCATCCATACTCCAACATGGAAAACCCTAAAAAAAAATCTGACTTGAGTGACTGGAGATTTAACAGATATCTGCAGCTAGCCCCCCCCCCCCCCATCTTAAATGCTGTAGCAATCCACATCCCTAAAAAATGGTTAGCAGACAAGTTTATAAAACTTCAATAAATGTCATAACTTGTGAAATAATATTAGCACAGCCAGAATAAAGTCATTTTAACCTTCATCAGCTATTGTGTAGCATTTTGAGCCCAAACATCTTTAATCTAGGAGTATCGGGAGCAGAACCGCCCAATTTCTCTACTAGGTGAACTGGGCATCTGAGACCTAACACATTTGTAGCCATTTCAAAGCTAATTTCCTTCTGGAAAAAAATATGCATGTAAGATGACTGTAAACGCTAGGTATTCAGACATATAAATACCTATAGAAAACTGTAGCTGGGACATGGGCATAGATGTGGGGACATCCCAGCAACACTCCTCATATGCCTAATTGGTCAGATGGCCTCTGTCAACACCCCTTTGATACCAGAGAAAAGGGGAAGACCAACACATTGTGACAGCTCTCGTGTACCTTCAAGAAAAAGAAGACCGGTTAAGTTATGAGAGCCAACTGATTACTTTGCTCACGGACTGAAATCTCCTGAACCCATGACCTTGTTAAGTATTCTCACCTTCAACTCATTTTTATTTCTCTGTGGTCTTGTTGTCTCTTTGTTTCTCTGTAACACCATTGTTCTGTAAACACATTACTTGCACCATTTTGACCTTTTTCATTATTAAACCCTACAGTATTTTGAAAAGTGTTGAAATTGTCTCTAAGGCTTTTAATGCAAACTAAAAGAATCCCTGTCTCTTGAAGAGTTCTACTGTAGTATAAATCTCTCTCTCTCTGTCTGAGGTGACAGTGCATGTTACAGGCGTGTATTTAAAAATCATAATTGCTATTGCTGCTATTGTAAAGGGTTGATAGGACCAAAGCTATCTGGTGGCAGCTTGGGGTGTAAAGGGTTAATTAAATAGTTAACCTAACCCAGTGACAATTGCTCTCAGGCTGCTGGCACCTAGATTGTGGTCCCACAATCTGGAAAATCTTTGTGTAAGGTGCAGCTGAGAGTGGCATTGTTAAGTAAGTGATAGCACGGTGTGAGATTGGCCAGTCCTTTGTCACGAGTTGGCGAGAAGGGCAGGGTTCTGACATCCCCGTTCGTCACAGCACTGTTCAGGTGTTTTGACGGCCAGCTGTCAAAAAATATTGCAACAATGGAAGATTCATACATCCATGGATTATATGCCCAGCTTAAAGGGTATTTCCACTTTTGCAGCCAAAATTTGATAACAGCTACTCTATATTCCACATTACGTAACAAATCCATTTTCAATCCTTTGAATACAGATAATAAGTTTACTGATGTGTTTAAAAACATGGTTACCAAAGATCTGAATTATCTTAAAATTAAGAAAGTTATGGACCCACAGTACAACAAATGCGGGATGGAATCTCTAGAGGCTCGGAAAGATATTGTTATCAGACCTGCTGACAAAGGGGGAGGACTTGTTATTTTGAGTAAGGAGTATTACCAGAAAGAAATGAGTCATCTTTTGAGTGATGAGGACACTTACAGTGTTCTCGGGAGGGATCCCATGTTATCATTCAAAGATGAACTACATAGCATTGTGGAGGATGGGAAGGATCAAAAGATCCTAACAAAGAAGGAGGCTCTGTATTTGGACCCCCTCTTTTGTAGGACTCCTGTAATATACTTTTTGCCTAAAATCCATAAGAACAGTACTACCCCCCCAGGTAGGCCCATTGTAAATGGGATTGATTCCATTTCTGCGAGATTGGGACAATACATTGATTCTTTTCTTCAGCCTCTTGTTATCTAAACACCTGCTTTCTTAAAAGATACTGAACACATCATACAGTTACTTGAATCCCTGGAATGCACATCGCCCACTATTCTGGTGACGGCTGATGTAAGCTCACTATACACTATTATAGGACATGGTGATGCTATGTCATCAGTCGAGTGGGCTTTGGCTTCTTCTACGTTATTGGGTAGACATCAGGAATTTCTGTTGACTTGTTTGAATTTCTGTCTCACCAGGAATTATTTTTGGTAAGATAAGGAGTTCTACTTACAGACCAGGGGGATAGCTATGGGAGCTCGGTTTGCTCCCAGTGTGGCCAATATATTTATGGCCCACTGGGAGGAGGAAGCCATTTTTGCCCACGCCCCACTGAATTGGTCTGTTATCGCAGATTCATTGATGATCTTATTCTGATCTGGGAAGGTGAAAGATCATCTCTGTTATCATTTATTGATTCACTAAACAATAATGCCAAAAATATTTCTCTCACTTGGAATATCAGTAATGATCAAGTGGTATTTTTGGATTTAGTGATCAATAAGTCAGATGATCATTTCAAACTGATCAACCACTTCAAACCTCCCGACCGCAATTCCTATATACCTCTGGGGAGTTTCCACCATCGATCATGGTTGTGCAATATCCCCAGGGGTCAATTTATTAGGTTGCGTCGGAATTGCACCGAAGTTGGCGATTTCATCAGCCAGTCTAGAGTGCTGTTATCTAGGTTTGAAGAAAAAGGTTACACCAAAAGTGATCTTGAAGGTGAGATCACTAAAGTTAATATGATGGAGAGAAATATATTGGTTGCTGACCATGTCAGTAAACCTAACCCAGATGTTAATAATTTCAGGATGATTCTTGATTATAACGTTCAATTCAAGGCGTTTGAGAGAATCATTTATAAGAATTGGTCTATCTTGAAAAATGACAGAGTGTTAGGACCTGTTTTGCCTGCACGTCCACAGTTTATATACAAAAAAGCACCCTCGCAGAGGGATCGTTTAGCACCAAGTTTCCTTAATCCACCGATCCCTAGGGAAAATAAGTTGTTCACGTTTTTGGGAGGCTTTTATGCTTGTGGTTGGTGTGTTTCTTGTAAACACTCTAAAACAAATGTTAAGAAATGGAAAAAGTTTTTATCATTTGCTACAAGTA
Organism: Rana temporaria; assembly: GCF_905171775.1. NCBI lineage: Eukaryota > Metazoa > Chordata > Amphibia > Anura > Ranidae > Rana > Rana temporaria. Next base: position 53,441,612 of record NC_053490.1, read on the forward strand.
GAGAATATGAGATTAAGCAGCTCATCACATGCGATACGGTCGGTGTTGTATATATGTTGCAATGTGGTTGTGGGTTGCAATATGTAGGAAGGACATCTAGATCTTTGCATATGAGTTGATGAGCATGTCAGAAATATTAAGAAAGGTTTTATTAACCACAATGTATCTAGAAATTTTAAACTAGTTCATCAAAAAATCCCAAGAGCTTACAATTTTGGGGGATTGAAAGGGTTACCAACCACTGGAGGGGGGTAATCTTATTCGTCAGCTGAGTAAACGTGAATCCTATTGGATACATGAAACCAAGGTGCTTGCCCCTGGGGGATTGAATATTGATTTTGATATTTATTGTTTTATCTCTGATCGTTAATTGTTTTATTCCTTTGTAATGATGGCCGCGGTTGACGTTGCAATTTTTCGTTACCGAAATTGATTTTATATTAATTTTGGTTTTTATTAACATATTTTTAAAGTGATTAAATATTATCTATTTGTATAGCTAATTAGCATATGAGTATTATTTACACTTCTAAAAATTTATATTCGAACCTGTGCGTTTTTTTTGCTTCTCTTCTTTGCGATAATATACATTGCAGGATGATGAGTCCTCTGCATGAGTGTCTTTTTGCATGGTTTGCGCTGGACACTGCTATGCAAATTAGCCTTCTGACACTCGGTGTATGTTGACTCTCCATAAGTAACACTCTGTGTTCCTATGGCAACTTACACACATAAATAGTGGGTGTTCTCCACGCCTCCTTCACCGCTGAAGAAGTCCCCGCCCATAGAGGATGTAACGCGTACGGTAGGAGCGTTGTGGTGTCACCCGCGGCTATCACGTTGCTCAATATACACGCTGTATACATCGGCACCGATCGTGGTGCCTTCATTGTGAGTGTTTTTTATCTCTTATTACGATTAAATCGTTTATCCAAACGGAGAGCACTATGGGCCAGATCCACAGAGCAAGTACGCCGGCGTATCTACTGATACGCCGGCGTACTTTCAAATTTCCTGCGTCGTATCGTTGTTTTGAATCCTCAAAACAAGATACGATGGCTTCTGGGTTAGATCCGACAGGTGTACGTCTTCTTACGCCTTCGGATCTTAGATGCAATACTTCGGCGCCCGCTGGGTGGAGTTTGCGTCGTTTTCAGCGTCGGGTATGCAAATTAGCGATCTAGGACGATCCACGAACGTACGCGCGGCCGTCGCATTTTCTAACATCGTCTGTAGTCGGCTTTTTCCGGCGTATAGTTAAAGCTGGTATTTTGCGGCGTATGCATAGACTTGCCATGTTAAGTATGGCTGTCGTTCCCGCGTCGAAATTAGAATTTTTTTTTTTTGGCGTAAGTCGTCCGTGAATAGGGATGGACGTAACTCACGTCTAAGTTAAAAAAATGACGGCCTAGCGACGTCATTTAGCGCAATGCACAGCGAGAAATTTCGCGACGATGCATGCGCATTTCATTTGGCGCAGGGACGCGCTTCATTTAAATGAAACCCGCCCCCAACCCGCCCAATTTGAAATCCGCCACCAGAAATACACTACGCCGCCGTAACTTAAGGCGTGAATTCGCTGAGGATTCAAATCTACGCCAGGTAAGGTACGGCGGCGTAGTGTATCTCTGATACGCTGCGCCGTTCTACATGTATGTGGATCTGGCCCATTGTATGTTACTACGTTACAGTGGGTTTGGCCAAAATAGCTTTTGAATTGTGTCACCATTCTCTACCTTGTTAAAGGGTCACTAAAGGAATTTTTTTTTTTAGCTAAATGGCTTCCTTTACCTTACTGCAGTCCTGGTTTCATGTCCTCATTGTTCGTTTTTGCTTTCATGTTGCTGTAAATCCTCTCTGTTCTGGACACTTCCCGGTTGCCTGTTTCCTGATAACCACAGTACTGGGAGATTTCTCACGGTGGTCACTAATCAAGGAGCTGTGTGTAAAACGAAACTGGATTGGTGCTGAGGAGTTTTAGACAAAGTATCACTGCTCTCTATTGGCTGACTGCCCTCTAGTGGCTCTCTGTACATCAGAGAACCAGGAAACAACAGCAAAAACGAAACTACACTGCAGGCACATTATATGATTGTTTTTTTATCTATTTTTAATCATTTTTAAAAGGAATCAGTTAACTATTATGTCTCTATGCCCTGTAAACAGTCATTTCAGCTAAAAAAATGTTTTCCTTTAGTGACCCTTTTTTTTTTTTAAATCAAAAATAAGTTTATTGTATCAATACAAACATATATATATACACAGGCAGATCAATAGAAAGTGCATCAGAATGGTAAAGGGAGTATATAAATGTACTCCCACAGTGGCAAACATCCAAATCTTTAAGTAATGCCAAGACAAATATTAAATGAACGAATCAATATCTACACTCCAGACTTATAGAAGGATGGGTATGATAGTATAACTTCCTTCATCACACAAGGCATTGCCACTTTAGTTCAGTCTGACTGTGTATTTCAATAGTAACTCTTTAACTCCGGATGTAGAAAGATAAAACCAAATAGGGAAAGAAAGAGAAGAAAAAAGAAAAAAGGGGGGGGAAAGAAAGAAAGAAAGAGAAGAGAGAAAAAAGAAGGAAAGAATCTTTATCTCTAGGACTGTGGTCCTCAACATGTTTCCATCCTCCACCTAGTGTAGCAAAGGGTAGTGTGGTATTCTCACTCCTCATACCCCACTGTTAATACAATTACACTATTCAATATTGATTTATCGTCGTTTGTTTTGAGTGATCATCCCTGTAGTAATCTGTCCCTCACTAGCTGAAGAGGTCCCAATCCTGGAACATCTAACCAGGGCTGCCATAATGAATAAAACTTTTTCGAAGCACCCCTGTGTTGGTATGTTAGTTTTTCACGAATCAGTAAGTTATTGGCCTGTTTCACCCATAATGTGCCCGTTGGTACCCTAGGCGTAATCCACATCTTCGCAATCTCCTTGCGAGCTAGGTAGAGCAACCGTAGCACCGCCGTGTGACCGTTTGGTGACAGATCAGGTAACTCCAACGCGCCAAGGAGGCAGACCACTGGGTCAGTAATTACTGGTATCTGAAATACCTGGGCTATGGTATCAAGGACATATTTCCAGTACCTAAAGAGTTTCGGGCATTTCCAGAACATGTGCAAGAGATCTCCAGTATGCGCATTACATTTTGGACACAAAGGTGTCTCTCTAAAACCCCATTTATGTAGCCTAGCCGGGGTTCTGTATACCCTATGTAGCAAATATAAGTGAGAGAGCCTCTGTGACGCCGATACAGACACTAGTGGGGCGGACGTCAGACACAGTTCCCATGTTTCACCGTCTACAGGCCCCAAATCTCGTTCCCATCCTCGTCTGCAGGGGAGCTTACTTGCATCATGTGTAGATTGGATTAGTCTTGCATAGACTCTAGATATCATGCCCGCCCGGTCATCCGCAATGAGCACATCTCTCATCAGAGGGTGTACCATTACAGCTGGTCGAGTAAGTCTGCTTTCGCATTGTATAGCGTGTCTCAGTTGCAGGTATTGGTAAAATTGGGAGTTACATAAACCATATTCCCCTTTTAGAGTCGCAAAGGATTTAAGTGTAGTTCCAGAGAACAGCTGGGCGATATAATGTATGCCCAACCCCTCCCACGAACCAAATCCCTTCAACTTAAGAAGTTCACAATAATGTCTATTCCTCCATATTGGGGTGAACTGGCACATTGTCTTGATCTTAAAAATGGACCTTACATAGTCCCATAACTTGGTTAATAGACTAATTGTGGGCAGTGCAGTAGGGAATTGAGTAAGGCCTGCCTCTAGATACACCAGTGCCGGAAGGGTTGAGTCCACTGGTACTATCAGTGATCTTATCGGGTCAGATTCATCTGCTATTCCCCAATTAGCAAGTTGCTGGAGCTGCGACGCTATGAAGTAAAACCGAGAATGCGGAACTGCCATACCTCCCTGATCTTTTGGTAATTGCAGAGAATGCAAACTAATACGGGCCGACCCCCCCCTCCATATCAACTCCCTAAATTGAGAGTCTATGCGGGTAAACCATTTATGAGTGATCCAGATCGGGGAGTTGTGAAAAACGTATAAAAGTTGAGGTGCCCAAACCATCTTAATTAGGTTAACTCTACCGGTCACGGATAGAGGTAACTTTCTCCAGGCTGAGCATTTCAGCCGTAGTTTCTGCATTAGTGGAGATAAGTTCTTGTCAAGGTACTGGGATGGACTAGGCGTGACCTGTATGCCCAAGTAACGGAATTCATCTACTATTGCAATGTCCTTCGCACAGTCCGGCAGAGGGCTTGGCAGAGGGTCTAGTGGCATAATAACTGATTTATTCCAGTTAATACTGAACCCCGAGAGCCGACCGAAGTCAGCAATCAGGCCCATTACGTTTTGCAGGGAGCTTGCCGTATCCCCCAGATATATCAATGTATCATCCGCATAAAGGGAAACCACATCTTTTCTGGGACCTCTCTGAAACCCCACTATATCCTGCCTGTTTCTAATGTGAATGGCCAGTGGCTCAAGAGCCAGGGCAAACAACAGGGGCGACAAAGGGCACCCCTGCCGAGTGCCCCTAGCCAGACAGAAGGGTTCCGAGACCTCACCATTAATACGCATTCTCGCCGACGGGGAGCTATACAATAACTGCACCCATTTCAAAAATGAGGGACCCACCCCAAATCGAGTTAGGACTTCCCAAAGGTATGGCCACTCCACGCTGTCGAACGCCTTAGCGGCGTCCAACGATAGGATTGCCCTGTTACCTACATTGTCCGGGGGGAGTTGTAAGTTCAGGAAAAGTCTGCGCAAATTCTGAGATGTGGATCTCGTAGGAATGAACCCAGACTGATCTCTATGTATCACTTTTTGTATACAGCTAGCCAACCTGCTAGCCAAAATCCTGGCCAGCAGCTTAACATCATAGGTTAGTAGTGAGATCGGTCTGTAAGAGTCCGGAGACGATGGGTCCTTTCCGGGCTTCAACAGAACCACAATAAGCGCCTCATCCATAGAAGGGGGTAGAGACCCTGTTTCGAATGCATGATTATACATTTTAAGAAGAATGGGGAGGAGTTGAGTCGAGTACCTTTTGTATACCTCAGAGGGTAACCCATCAGCCCCGGGAGCCCGACTATTTTTCGAGTGGGCCAGCGCCTCAAGTAATTCATCCTCAGTCAGAGGAGCATTAAGAAGGGCCACATCCGAAGCAGACAAGGATGGTACAGGATACTTGTCCAGAAACGAATGTATGTCATCTCGAGTGGGGTTAATCTTGGAGGAATAAACATCTTGAAAAAAAAGACTAAATACACTAGTAACTTCTTTAGTAGAGTGGCAGGGATTCCCCTCGGAATTTGTTATAGATGCGATATGCGAGGACGGCTGTTGTGACTTGGCCAGTAGCGCTAACATATGCCCCGTATTCTCTCCCTCCTCAAAATGACTTTGCTGTAAGAAAAAGCGCTTATTTTCAGCTAGTTGCATAGTTAGATCTTTAAGTAAGGTTTGGGATGCTAGCCACGAGCGTTTCGTATCGTCTGTGGGGTCAGCAATATATCTGGCCTCCGAGGATCGTACTTCCTCTAGGACCGACATTTCCCATTCCTTAGTGGAGGTTTTTATCTTGGAAATTACTCTAATAAATTGCCCTCTGAGGAAGGCTTTGGCTGTGTCCCAGACTATATCTAATGTCGCAGTATCTAGGTTTTGATTGAAAAAATTTTTAAGGAGCTCTGGGATAGGATCAGGGTCCGGAAAAAGCGATAGCCAAAAGGGGTTAAGCTTCCAGAGGGTATTGCCCCTGCGAGCCCCACACCTGATGTCAATCGAGAGAGGAGCATGATCAGAAATTTGCCTAGGGTGGTATTGAGAGGTTTCCAACAATGACAGGAGTAATGCATTTCCCAGCCCTAGGTCTATTCTAGAGAGGCCCCCTACCGAGGCAGATTGACATGAATAGACTCTGGCATCCGGATTGCGGACCCTCCAGACATCTGTTAGGCCCATTTCCATTAGTAATCGAGCGAACGGGGTAGGCCCACTTCCCCTTTGTATTCCAACCACCCCTTGGGCAGACAACCTATCCCTAGCATGGTCCAGACAGTTATTAAAATCCCCTACCACCAACACAGGGACACCTGGAAAACGGGCAACAAAATCTGACAATACTTTCAGTACGCTGGTAGAAAAGGGAGGGGGAATATAAATACCTGCAAGTAAGCATTTAGTACCGCATATACAGCATAGAATAATGACATAGCGCCCCTCTGGGTCAATTAGTGTCTCCAGAGCCGTAAATTGCGTGCCCTGTTTGATTAGGATGCTCACCCCCCTCGAGTACACTGAGAAAGTAGAATGATACTGGTGGCTAAATTGCCTTATCGCAAATTGGGGTGTGGAGGTCGGGGGGAGATGAGTCTCCTGCAGGCAGACAATATCAGCGGTTATACGCTTGATTGTGCGGAGCACAGCCAAGCGTTTAACAGGATTGTTCAATCCCCGCACATTCCAGGACACAAATCTGGTTATCTTAGACATTGCACCTTAGGAATAAGTAAAACATAGGAGTCAATAGCAAACACACAGCAGCAAAAAACAGGACAGCCAGTTCCCCTTGGGGGAGGGATCATTAGTATGCCCTCAGTCAAGTGCAGAGGCACACATAGCAGGGCCAGATGGTCCAACGTAGTTGATGAGGTTAGGCCGAGGAGTATCACAAAATGCACAACATAGGTAGTCACTGATGGGGTAGTAAACCCCCAAAGCAGGTGGTATGTAGAGGACGACGAACCCACAGTCACATTGGCAGATGAAAAAAGGGATATTAAGCAAGAAAGAAAAAAAGATATATTCAAAAAATAACAGGCCAACATGGCCAACTTTGTGTGCCTACAGGCAGTGCGGGGCCTGTACCAGGCCCGCATGGGGGCAACAGTGGAAGTGCACCAAGTGTCTAAACTTCTCAACAGCAAGAACAAATAGCCCAGTGAATCTAGTATAAGCGAAATCTCAGCAACTTCTCCGCCTTGATAAAGGGGAATAGTAGGTAAATGGCAGGATAAGTCTATCTAGGTATTACCCATCTTGTTGAGCGCGGTGACGGTTGCGACCTTCTCGGATTGAATGTTCCTCTCTGTCCAGCCACTGTGCAGCTGACGACGGAAGATCAAAGAAGTGTACAGATCCCAATGCTTCCACCCTAAGCTTGGAGGGGTACAGCATAGCATATTTCACATCTAGTACTCTGAGGCGACGTTTAACATCCAGAAACTTTGCACGTTGCTTTTGCAGCTCAGCAGAAAAATCAGGGAAGCAGGAGATTTTAGCATTATCAACTTTCATGGCCTCGGGTTTAATCCTGGCATTGCGCAGTATGGCATCCCTGTCTTTGTAATGCAGAAGTTTAAATAAAAAGGGTCTCGGAGGTGCTCCTGGCTGAGGGGGACGGGAGGGCACCCTGTGAGCTCTTTCCACCGAGAATAATGGAGTGAAAGCTTCTTTGCCAAAGGCAGTCACCAGCCAGTTTTCAATAAATTCTACAGGATTCTTCCCTTCAGCTCTTTCAGGTAGCCCCACCAGCCTCACGTTATTTCGTCTCATTCTGTTCTCCAATTCCTCTAAACGAGAGGAATGTTGTGTAAGGAGATGATTATTGTAGGAAAGATCCCTTTGCATGGGGGCCATGTCATCCTCTATGGAGCTCACCCTCCCCTCCACAGCAGATGTCCTCTCCCTTAGTTTCTGTGCATCCTGCCTCATAAATGACATTTCTGCCTTCACCCCCTTAATATCAGCAGTCAGGGCAGTTAGGGAGGTATTGCATGTAGTAATAGCTGCAAATATATCCCTTAATGAGGGTTCACCGTCAGTAGCAGGACTAGTGGCTGGGCTGGTGAGGGCCTGCGGCCTAGTGGTATTGCTGTTAGGGGTACTCACTGCACTCCATGGAAAGTCCGGGCCTCCACCATCCTCCAGGGGGACCGTATCATCCGCGTCCGACCCAGCGCCCTGCATCTCATTCTGGCCTCCCGGGCGAGCATTGGGATCGGCGGCCAGCACTCTGGAGAATAACTTCTCCGCCCCGTCCCTGTATTTTTCCTTGGCCGTGCGTTGGGCCTGAGCGCCATCTTGGATCCCCACGCTGTCCGGGGATCGGGCCGCATTTTGTCTCCTAGCCGCCGCCATCGTGTTCGGATCGAGGAGCAAGAGGCACCGGAGCGATCAGGGGACCTTCCTGCAGCGAGCTGGCGTGAAGAGCGGGTCTGTCGGGTGAGTATCAGGATGGATTGCAGGAGATTCGGCGGAGAGAAGCAAAAGGTGCGTCCGGCTACATCCGCTGCCTGGCCACGCCCCCCCTTTAGTGACCCTTTAATGTTGGTACTGAATAGTTACTACAGCTCCCTTTCTGCTACCAATTGTTTCTTTTATAATTTTTGCATATTTTCTTTTTTCATGTTTTGTAAGAAATATAATATAATACATGAAAAGAAAGTAGAACAAAGAGAGGAACTTGACTAGTGTTCCAGATTTTTATTTTTCCAATTAATGTATAATAAGAACACCTACTGTATTGGAAAAGTTACAGACTTGTTAATCTTCCTTGGGAATTGTAAAGAAAGACTAAGTAGAGTAATTACAATGGGGTTGGGTATATAGACGTTACATTCTAACAATGGAAAATGTAAAGGATGCTTTTACATGAGTACACAAAAAGCAATGAATCACTAAAGTTATTAAATTTTAAAGTAAAGTTATTACTTAGACAAGTTCCAATTAAAGTTTTTATTTTGTTGAAAGCAGTTGGATTGCAAACTGCCAAAAACATGTTTATTTCACGTTTTTTTATGTTGTTGAGTTGGTTATTCTGTAAATAAGTAAATAGATATCCACTGACTTTCAGTATTTAGTGAAACGTGATTTGGAGGACATTAGCACTGAATTAATTAGTGTTATGTTTAGAAAATATGTCTATAAATATGTGCCAATTATTTTAAATCGAATTTTAAAGGTTTCATAATAACTAAGTATAAATGCTGATATTTCCCTTCATAACATTAGAGAAATACAACCATATATGGCAATAATTCTTTACATCTTTATTGCATCTCCTGCACATAGTGTTCTTTCATTAAATTCTTTAATTGCAATAGGCACCAAGTGCCATCTAAGTGTCATGTAACTGCAGTACTTGAAATGTGGAACTTTTAGAAATCCTGTGTGGATTTTAAAGAATTACATTTCTTCCATCTCTTGTGAAGAAATGATTTAATTCTGACTCCTAATTTGAAAATCAATTTAGCTGCTGTCTATGGCTAATAAAATACCATAAATAACAGACAATTGTCATAAAGTGTATGTAATCCTTAACAGTTAATTATTTACTTCTATTTGGTCTGTTAAACATATCATTGAAAGCGTATTATTATTATTATTATTATATCAGTTGAACAAGTACAAAAAATTAATCGTAGATCATTTCAGAAATTCAGAGATGTCCTATGCACTCTCCCCGTGTTATCTTAAAGTGACATTTTTGTCAGAAAATGAAGGTATCAGACTGGCCCCTTTTGCAGGTATAGCTATGTAAAACATTAAAAATAAGTGTCTATACTGCTAAAAAATCAAGGTATTACGTTGTCTCACCCTGCTCTCCACATGCTCACTTGCTCTCCATTTTTCAGCAAAATGCCAAAAATGTAGAGGCCGATCTGCTGACAGCCTACAGATTTACTGCTGTTCAGGGACTCTGGGCTTTAGCAAAATGGCAGCCTCCTGCAAGAACAAACAGGAGCAATGCTGGAGGCAATCTACAGCACACACTAATTTTAGTAGCATAATTATTATTGTGGAATGTACTGTATGTCCCTTGCTATAGAACATTATGTTCTATCAAGTCGTTATGGGTAAAGTTCCTCTTTAATTTTGACTGATAATTTGAAAATCAATTTAGCTGCTGTCTATAGCTAATAAAATACAAAACATGTACTGTGCCTGTTTGTAAACAGTTTCTGGCGCTCCAGCGCGTTCCTCTGTTCCTGATCCACCAGGCTGACAGTCTATCGATCGTCTGATGTTGGCCACACCCTGACGCGTTTCGTCATTGGCTGACTTCGTCTGAGGGTGTGGCTGCAACACTCGGCGACCTGTTAAGGGGTTAATATCCCCCCACGTGGTGAAACACAACCTTCCTGGTGATAAGAAGCACATATTGATGAAGACACTGTTTATTGCCGCTGTCCACCCGCACCATTATTTGGGATACCTATGTCACCATAGAACTTGTTTCAGAGTGCATACTCTGATTGTAGCGCTGCTACAGTACACATTGAACTGTTTTGACTATTGTCATTTATCCTTTCCTTTGTTTACTGTCATTCGCAAATATTTCCTTTATAAGCGGCTGCTTATTGTGTATCCAGGTGCCTCTTTTTCCTTCTATCAGTAACCTTAATTGCTTATTCCTGTGCGCTGAGCAGTGCTTTATCATTAGGAAGGGCGGAGTCAAGCACTTTTTTACATAGTGCTACAGACATGTGGAGTGTGTGTACCTTAGTAAAGCTGACTGTCGGCTTTCATGTGGAAGTGATGAAGTAAAGCCGCCTATCACTTCCAGCTCCACTGGGATGTGCCCCCCCCCCCCCCCCCGCATTGTTCACTGGGCTCTGCTTTCCCACCTGCAGGCCTGGTGCTTTCATGGTTGGTTGTCGCTGGGAAGAATTACGGGAGCTCAGCGGACCTCTGTTCGCTCAGCCTCCCTCCTGTACACAGACCAGGAAGTGACACGTATGATGTCACTTCCTGGACTGGCTCTGCCATTCTCCAAAATCAGTGTTGGGGGAAGCAGCTTATAGAACACTGTCTGTGTTCCATCAGCTGTAGTGAATCAGAAAGGAGACATCCAGGGTCTAATAGACTTTGGGTGTCTCCATAAAGAGAATCTCCACAAAGGGTTACACAACCTACATCAACATAAAGAGAACCTGTCACCTATTTGCTATCACATAGAGGAGTATTGGTCCCCTATGTGATAGCAATACAAATTATGTAAATAAAAAATAAAGCAAGCATTTTTTAAGTATATAAGGAGACATATAAAAAAAATGTAGAGACCCTACCCCCACACATACACACCCACGCTTACAAAAAATGCATGTATGAAAAGGGTTATTGTCCTACACATGTTATATACAGTATAAGCGTGCACGCCAGAGTGAGAGTATTAATCTTAGTACCAGTGCTCCTGCGTAACTCCAAACTGATCACCTGTAGCTTCTAAAACATTGTGGGGCACGCAATCTTAATGTTTGACATGGATATTTACTTACTCGATACAACCTCATCTTTTATATCGGGTCTTTAAATGGATAAAATAAAAAATTGTAAGTACCTTACTTGACATCGCTGAAAAATATGAGGCCACCTGGGAACCATGGTCCCATCATGTTCGGCTGTAGCTCACACCCTGCACCCATCCCCGATCCTTAAAAGGGACGGGACTCACCCAGTCACTTTGCTTTCTCGGTTTCTTTTTTTCCACTTGTTTCCTTTTTCCTTCTATCTTTACCCCTTTCTCACTAGATCCCCCAGGAGCACTCTTCTAAAGACTAATGGGGATTTTACTGGTAATTTTTTTATTGTATAGGGCACCTCTTTGTGTCGGTCAGTCCGTAGCCTTGTTAAGGGGCTTCTAAAGTTTACCCATGATATACCTCTATGGCCGAGGTTTCCCCCTAGGGGATAATACCGAATTCTAAAGGAGGATGCTCTTGTTTTCGACCCCTTCCCCACCTCATAAACGTTGGAGTGCCTCCCATCTATACATAGTCATAGTTTTACCTTATATTACAATTCCACTTGCTGTCTCAGTAGAACAGTTGCATGGACGCTCCTGAGACAATTTATATTTGTATTAGCTGGTTTTATGCCTACTACAGGCCTTAGGGCCTTTGCTGGTATGTCATGTTCCACGTTTTCCATAATCCACTAGTTCATATGTAATAACAAGGGGCCTGGTTGGGACGCGCCTCCACCCTCCGACACAGCTAGATCCCATTTGGAGTGCTGGGTGGTGAAGGACGTCTCCACCTCCAAAACTCCTAGGGCCAGATCCACAAAAGGAATACGACGTCGTATCTACTGATACGCCGTCGTATCCCTGTTTCTATCTTTGGAACTGATCCACAGAATCAGTTTCCAATAGATAGGCAGAAGATCCGACATGTGTAAGGGACTTACACTGTCGGATCTTAGGATGCAGTACCTCGGCCGCCGCTGGGGGCATTTCTCGTCGAAATGCCGCTTCGGGTATGCAAATTAGCACTTACGGAGATCCACAAAGCTTTTACGCTTCGTTTTTTCTCCGTAAGTATTAGTTTGCAAACGCAAAATTAGGGCTGTTTTTACAAGGCCTAAACTGTTTAGGCCTTGTAAAAGTAGACCCTTCTATCCCGCGTCGCCGGCTTTTTTTTTTCCAATTTTTTTTTTCCCGCCGCAACTCGTATTTTTTTTTTTACGCCCGTCGCGATTCTCAAAACCCGGCGCAACGTAAAACTGCGCAAAGCACGTCGGGAAAATGACGTCGTGAGCATGCGCAGTATGTCCGCCGCGGGAGCGCGCCTAATTTAAATGGGACTCGCCCCATTTGAATAGGAACGCCTTGCGCCGGCCGGATTTAAGTTACACAGCCGAAAATTTCTAGGTAAGTGCTTTGTGGATCGGGCACTTAGGTCGAAATTTTGCGGCGGTGTAACTTAAATGGGAATATTTAAGTTACGGCGGCTGGCTGTGGATCTGGCCCCTAGTCTTTTTTCTGATATTATTTGTCAGTCATCCAATACGTGATGTCAGTGGCGGTTGGTGTTTGCGTTTGTGTTTGGTGTTCGCGAACAAACAGAAAAAAAAAAAAAACAATTGCAGCCTTACTGTGCCCAAACGCAGCTACTGTGCCATCAAATGCAGCCACTGTGCCATCAAATGCAGCCACTGTGCCATCAAATGCAGCCACTGTGCCATAAAATGTCGCCACTGGCATACTCTTTAAGAAGTGTTTCTTTTCTATTATTTTTCTATTTGTTTTAAGTTGGATAACCTCAGAGTGAAGCTTTTTGGACAAAGCTAAGGAAGATATGGTACATCTTTTTTTAAAAGAAAAAACAATATAATGTATGCAAATATTGGATATTGTAAACCCCCTGTTCCACAGTAAGTTAACAGTTGTCCAAAATGATGTTGTTTAAATAAGTAGTTTTATCAGAATGATCATTGAAGGATAACTGACAAGGTTATATTTCTCATTTAACTTCAGCCATGTGGCCAATCAGTTCTTCTCTTTTTATTAATAAAACTGTTCTATTTTCAGCTTCCTCTGACACTTCTAAGAGTGACTGACATCCAATATTGAAATGTGCAATGTAAACAATCCAGTTATGTGAAGTTTCCAGTTGACTAGTGGCGACAGAGTCACAATAAAGTGGGTGGAAGAGATATAGAAGATTGCAAGTCCCACTGGGGTTGCTTCTTGAGGTGCTAATTGGTAATTGCACCTAATGATAAAACAGATATTTCCCAGATTGCAATGACATTTTAAAGGGTTCTTGCTCTGTTGAACATTAGTGTAAATATGTAAAATCAGCAAGAGAAATCAAGTAAACAGTTAATACAGTCCAAGAAATAAGCACATAATATGCAGATAGCACTAAGTGGTTATATAAACCAATGACTAGTACCAGCTCTACAGAAAATGTGCCAAGGTGCACTTGGGTGCCATGAATTCCACTATGCATACAAAGTAAAAAAAAAAAGTAGTAACTATGCAGAAGACAAAATATTTCTGACAATACTTCATATACCAAATATATTTGTACGTTATCACTTATGTACAATTCTCCAAAGGCTTACCAAAGAGTTTTACTTTAACCACTTGCTTACTGGGCACATAAACCCCCTTCGTTCCCAGGCGAAATTTTAGCTTACAGCACTGCGTCGCTTTAACTGACATTTGCGTGATCGTGCGACGTGGCTCCCAAACAAAATTGGCGTCCTTTTTTTCCCACAAATAGAGATTTCTTTTGGTGGTATTTGATCACCTCTGCGGTTTTTATTTTTTGCGCTATAAACAAAAAAAAAGCGACAATTTAAAAAAAAAGTATATATTTTTTACTTGTTGCTATAATAAATACCCCAATTTTTTCTCAGTTAAGGCCGATACGTATTTTTCGACGTATTTTTGTAAAAAAAAAAAAAAACGCAATAAAGGGGCTGGTTTGCGCAAAAGTTATAGCGCCTACAAAATAGGGGACAGAATTATGATTTTTTTTTTAAAAAAAATTTTGTTTACTAGTAATGGCGGCGATCTTCGATTTTTATTGGGACTGCGATATTGCAACGAACGTATCAGACACTTTTGACACAAATTTGGCGCCATTCACATTTATACAGCGATCAGTGCTATAAAAATGCACTAATTACTGTATAAATGTGACTGGCAGGGAAGGGATTAACACTAGGGGGTGAGGAAGGGGTTAAATATGTAACCTGGGTGTGTTCTAACTGTGTGGAGGGGGGGGTGACTGGGGGAGGTGACCGATGCTGTGTCCCTATGTACAAGAGACACAGATCGGTCTCCTCTCCTCTGACAGCACATGGAGCTCTGTGTTTGCATAAACTGAACGGACATGGACCTGTCATTTGCCCGCTTTGTTCAGATCAGCAGCAGATCAGCGGACAGATCTCCTGCTGATCTAATCAGAGCCCGCCCCATGTGACAACTCTTTAATAGAACCCCATACAGCAGTACAATTATGACTGGGGTCTTTTGCCAATCCTCAAACAAAATTAATGAATTTGGCTGGATCTAAACTACTGCAAACTTTGTTTTAAAGTTTTTGATAGATAGGGAATAGAATCCCATTTTATTGTTGCATGTTCCCCCCAGTTGGGGGAGATTCACCCTCTATATTTGTCCTGTTTACAGCACAGCACATTATATGGTGGGCACAGCATATTACATGGTGGGTACAACACATTACATGGTGGGCACAGCAGATGACATGGGGGGAACAGCATATTAAATGGTGGGAACTGCATGGCACAACACATTACATGGTGGGCACAGTACATTACATTGAACTTGATGGACTTGTGTCTTTTTTCAACCTCACCTACTATGTAACATGGTGGGGGAAGCACATTACATGGTGAGTACAGCACATTACCTGCTAGGCTCTGCATGGCTCAGCACATGACATGGTGGGCACAGCACATGACATGGTGGGCACTGCACAGCACATTACACAGTGGGCACAGCACATTACATGGTGGGCACTGCACAGCACAGCACATTACATGGTGGGCACTGCACAGGACATGGTGGGCACAGCACAGCACATGACATGGTGGGCACTGCAAAGCGCAGCAAATTACATGGTGGGTACAGCACGTTACACAGTGGGCACTGCACGGCACAGCACTTTACACAGTGGACACTGCACAGGACGTGGTGGGTACAGCACATGACATGATGGACACAGCACAGCAATTGACATGGTGGGCATAGCAAATAACACGGTGGGCACTGCATGGTACAGCACATTACATGGTGGGTACCTACATATGACATATTACTGGCTTTCTAAATGGCATCAAATGGTGCTTGAAACCTTTTTTTGTATTTGATAAAAAAATATGTGTGCAGTTTGTCTTTTATATGTGTAAAACATGACAAAGGTTTACCAACTCTACTTCTGCAGTGGTTGCCTTGATACTTAACTTGAACTCCTCTAAGCTTTGTAATATCCTGAAATAATATGTTTCCTTCAGCTGTGAGCTCAACAACCGTCTGTTTTAAACGAAGGTAATAATAGATGCTGCTGCAAAGGACTCAGATTCATTTGATAGTTTCCACTTTGGGGCAGGGAGTATCAGCAAGTTTATGTCTGACTGTCTGAAAATACCATTCTCATCCAGTGGATGTTACATCCTGTTAATAACACTATTGTCTGCCTTCAGCTTAGTCAATCCTGTTTGATGTTATCTTGTTTAACCTTTGTTTCCAAAAGGATTAGAAAGGGGAATGAAGGTGATCCCTCACCGAAATGTTTCTTGGAGATCATTTAGAGCAGATCTTTACCCCTGAAGCATATGGCCATTTTTCTTTGTCTCTTTCTGGCTCTGGGTATTGACCACTAGTAATCATTTAACCAATTACCTACTGGGTAATTTTACCACCTTCCTGCCCAGGCCAATTGTCAGCTTTCAGCGCTGTCTCACTTTGAATGACAATTGCGCGGTCATGCAAAATTGTACCCATATGAATTTTTTTTCACACAAATAGAACTTTCTTTGGTGCTATTTAATTACCACTGGGTTTTTTATTTTTGTGGTAAACAAACAAAATAAAACAGAAGATTTTGAAAAAAAAAAAAAGGTTTTCTTAGTCTGTCATACAATTTTGAAAATAATGAATTTTTCCCCTTCACTAATGTTTGCTAATGAGGCAGCACTGATGGGCACTAATGGGGCAGCACTGACGGGCACTGATGCAGTGACACTGATGAGAAGGCACTGATAAGGAGGCACTGATGAGCCTGCACTGATATGTGGCACTAATGGGCAATGATAAGTGGCACTTATAGGCGTAACTGCAGGTTTTTTGTAATGACAGCTGTTATATAGCTGATAGTGGGGCCACCCAGTGACATAGACGGGTGACCCTGCCCTCCTCTGGTGTTACATGATGTCACATGATGTCAGAAGGGGCGGGGTCACCCATTTACATCACCGGGTGTCTCCACCCTCAGCTATATAACAGCTGTCAGTGCAAAAAGCCTGCAGACATGGGACGCCTTACATCGAGTTTTTCCTTTTTTTCTCAGGTCATCGGCGCTGCCATCTAAGATGGAGTTACACCGCGGGACACTTTTAAATTTTTTATAAAGGGCTTGTCCCAAACTGTCGCCTGTAATTTTTACACTTTTCTTGGTGAATGTGTAGGGGTACAATGTACCCGATAACCATTCACATAGGGGGGGCGAGATCTGAAGTCCCCTGGTTAAAGGCGGCTTCCAGATTACGATAAGCCCCCCACCCTCAGACCCACACAACCACTGGGCAACGAGTCCCCATCAACATGGAGACAAGGGGCCAGATTCAGGTAACACTCAGGCCCCGTACTCACGACCAAACATGTCTGCTGAAACTGGTCCGCGGACCAGTTTCAGCGGACATGTTCGTTCGTGTGTAGGCAGTAACAGACAGGATTCCAGCAAACAATCGTCGGCCAGACCGTTTTCCAACGAACAACTGTTTCCTGGTCTTGCTTTAAAACAGTCTGCTGGAATCGTGTCCGTCAGACATGTTCGGTCGTCTGTACACAAAAGCAGCGTACAAAAACCCCGCGCATGCTCAGTCCAAATGAGGAGACGGGAGCGCTCGTTCAGGTAAAACTCGCGTTTGTTTGGGATATGGCACATTCGTCATTAGAAACCTTTTATTCTAGCAAGAGAACAATGTCTTAAAAAGGCGCACTAAACCACATTTTCTTGCCTCGTTTTATTAATTCTTCTCTTGCTAGAATAACCCCGTTCTCTTGCTGATGCAATTTCAATAGAGTTGTCCCATACTGAAATGTCACATTTCTTGCTTGTGATGTAATCCTTTAATAATGTTTTCTATGCCAGACGTGTGTTTTGGTTGGTGGTCCTCCATAATTTATAGTAGTCATTTTTGTAAATGAATGTGCATCTTTTTTTTTTTTTTGTTGTTTCTAGTTATGTCACCATTTTTTTTTTTTTTTTAACATGTTTTTTTCTTTGTTTTTTTTTTAGATTTTTTTTTTGTGTTTCATTTGAGAATATTAAACCATGTTGGCACACCAAATGTCCCCCCCCCCCCCCCCAAGGAGTGTGTCCTTTGTAAATGACCCATTGTATATTTATTAAAGGTTTGCTGCCTAATAATCCCCACAGTATAACAAACAATAGACATGTTTTCAAATGAAAGCAAAAAGCCTTTTATTCAGGCAAATGTCATCACAAAAAATAAACAGAACGGCAGCACTAGAATAGATAGCAAACTATATGCAAACTTGCATTTCCAACATGGTGAAGGATAAACTTCCAAGCCTCAGGAGCCAAACCCAAAAATATGAAGCAGCAGCACACAAACAAAGGAACCCAAACTGTGGTAGTCCAAACAAGATGTCCTTTATGTGGAAGGAAATGGAAGGCAGAGAATCAACGTTTCCTCCTCTTTCCAGCCTTCCCTCCAGGCAGCCTTCCAGCGGATCTAACACGGGGTCTTGCAGGTGGGGTCGATGTGGCAGCAGGAGGATGGTGTTCCGCAAGCCGGGCCGGGTCACATAGCCCAGTCTCTGGGGTCAGCAGGCCCCTCTGCATCCACCAAAGGACCTGGTTCATCAGGGCCTTTGCCAGTCTTCTCTGGTCCTCCTCCCCTTCATTTAAATCGTGGGCCAATGAGGCACTGAAGGCCTCTGTGGGGTTGAGGGGGGCCCTCATGATGGCGCTTGCCTCCTGTATCATGCGGAGGCTTGCCTCCTCCACAGGCCTCAACTGCCTCCTTCGGCCTGATGGCCTCACCTGGGGGGGAGAAGACTGGCTGGTGGTGGTTCTCCTGGCCGGGGGGACCTGCTGCAGGCCACTGGGCCCAGCCTCCTCCTGGCTGCCACTGACCCCGGCCTCCTCCTGGCTGCCACTGACCCCGGCCTCCTCCTGGCTGACAGACACCTGAGGATCTGCCACCTCCTGGCTGATCTCTTCTTCCTGTGTGGAAAAAAAAGGACATTTTTTACAATTTCGCAAAATAAAACCACACTCATTTTCATGTTTTTCGTTTAGTATTTTCTGTTCATTATTACTTGAATACACTCTACTTCTGACCCCTGCAGTTGTCATCCCTGACACCTATTTGTCTGTACACCTTTTTTTTTTGCTTTTTCCCAGCTTGGCTTTTCTTTTACAATATCAAATCATTAATCCACCAAGAATTATTTACGCCAGAAATATAGAGGAAACTACTATACCTCCTCATCGAAGGGTGGCAGATCTGCATCTCTGTCAGCCAGGCCCTCTTCCTCCGACTCTGCAGGGCTGTGGTCATCTGGGGAAGGTCCGCTGGAAGGTAGCATGGAGGAAAGGTTGGAAGAAAGACTCGACATCGTTTTCCTGCCTTCCATTTCGTCCCGCAAAAAAGCCATCTGTTTATAATACCACAGTTTGGGTTCCTTTGCTTGTCTTGCTGCTGCTCCCGATTTTTTGCTTTTATTAGCTTTGTATGCTCTCCTGTATGTGCTTCTGAGGTTGGCAAGTTTATCCTTCACCATGTTGGCAGTGCATCCTGGCACCCAAGTTTGCATATAGTTTGCTAGCTCTTCTAGTGCTGCCGCTCGTACATCTTTATTGCAATATAATGCGTGTTTTGAATTCCACAGGATGGGCGTCTCCTGATATTTTTGGAGTAAGGCCTCTATAGCTTCCTTGGTTTGTAGTTGGTCCATTTAAGTTTTTCTAAAATTATATTTCTTTTTGAGTCTAGATTCAAAAAACATAAACCAAAGAAAAATAAATATTCAAAAGGATCAGCGTTGACCTTGATATAATATGTGTCTTCAAATTTATTACCTATATCTAATTACAAACACAGTCTCTCTTGTTTAAACAATGATTGGCAGCTCGGCCGCATTGCTTGTACCAAACATTGATTTGCTAGATGCAGAGCCATTGTTAACATTGCAGTAAATATTTTTAATATAGAAAAATAAACAATGCTTACAAATGACAGTATTCATCTAGGCACTCTTTCATGTGTAAATCTCATGCCCCTGACAATGGATGACATAAAAGACACTTCCTAATGACCTCTGTACAACCAACACTTGAACAATACTTTGCCTGATCTGAATACACCATTCAAAAACTTGTCAATGAGGTACAGCATTGTTCACATCTCTATTTTGTGAGGTGTCCAAAAGCATTTGGATACCAAAATAACATTGTGGTACCCCATAGACAGAATAGCTTAAAAAGGGTGCAACCAACAGCCCAAACACCCATCCCATGTGTCTACATTTTCAAGGCCTCTGCTGATCACATTTTTAATTTCCTTACCTTCCTGTCTCTCGCTCCTCGTTTCTCACGCTCGCCTAATTACCGCGTAAGATGCGTAATCACGGCGTGCACCTTTTAAACACTCCGCGTATTTATTAAACCCCGCCCTCGTCACCTTTGCGAGGCCCCTAATCAATGAGTTTAGGAAATATGGCGTTAACTGTGTATGTTCTGGATGCGATCGAAGATTCTCCGCGTAACCGACGTAAACACGTTGTTTGCATTCTCTACACTCCGCGTATGTATTAAACGCCGCCCTCTTCTCCGCCCATGGCGTAAGAATTCATCTTTTCCACGCCCATAATCTCTGTGGGAAAGGAAAGATGGCGATGTCACACGAGCGGGCACGATGCTCTCATGCCACAAGTGAAGGGACAGAGGCAGGGACGTCCCGATCAAGGCCAAGAAGATACAAAGCCACTAATATGCGGTTCCAGGAAATGGTGGAGTTAGTTTACATCATGCGAAAGAAGGACTATGATGGTGAATTAGGGCCATACAAGACCCCTAACCGCCGAAAGGCACATATTATGGACAAGGTGGCGAGGAGAATGCAGAGGATGTTTGGGATCACCAGGTCCAAGGAACAGCTGAGGAAACGATGGTCAGGCTTAAAATTGAGGGAGCCACATCAGATGAAGAAAATACTTAAAATTCTGCGTAAAAGTAAGTAAATATATATTGGGGTTGGGGGGGGGGGTGGGTGATTGTCTGCAATAATGTGTTGCCATGTATATTTCACCATCTGCCTCCTTGGCCTGCTTGTAATTTTAAAGACATGTTGTCATTTATTTTTTATGACATAAATACCTACATATTTACAAATAGTGTTCTTAGTAAACCACGTAACATCACATAGTTTCTCAGAAAGGCTCGGTTATTCCAGGAACAACACACCTGGACATGGCTCACTGGCCAAAAACTTTGTTTGTAAACATTGTGTAAAAGCTAGTTCTAGAAAATAAAATTATGAGAATGGGAAAGGCAAACAGGATTCATTCTAAAAACAGTGGTAATAAAGCAGATGTTTTCACATCTGCAATGCAGAGCACCTGTGTCTCCCCAAACCAAAAAAGGGTTTTGGTAGGGTCTCCCAGAAATACTGTTTAGGGGGGACATCCATGTGTGTCACTTTGCTAAAAAGGGGCAGGATCAGAGCTTGCCATATAGAAGTAATTGCAAAATGTAGGTTTGGTGAAAGATAAAAGTAACTAAATGAAAGCATCTTCTAAGCAATGTGTGCGATTTATGCTCTCCAATATCTGTGTGCTGATGAGTCTACATTTGTTTTTGTTTATTTCAGGGGAAAGAAGTCGCCAGCATTTGGAGGAGGCAGAGAGGGCCAGACAAGGCCAAAATCTGCCATCTCAACATGTGGAGGAGGAGGAGGATGTGGAAGGAGAAGAGGATGTGGAAGGAGAAGAGGATGTGGAAGGAGAAGAGGATGTGGAAGGAGAAGAGGATGTGGAAGGAGAGGAGGAAGGAAGAAAGGAGGAAGGAAGAGAGGAGGAAGAAGTAATTTTGGACTTAGAATTTATAGCAGATGAAGGGCAAGTGGCGGAAGAACAATTTGGCGAATTGAAAGAAGGTGGATTGATGGATGAAGGAGGAGTCCAAGATGATGGTGAAGTGGTGGAAGAAGGAGGAGTGATAGAAGATGATGGGAAGGTGGTGGAAGAAGGAGGAGTGATAGAAGATGTCGAAGAGGTGGAAAGGAGAAGCCCATCAGGTGGATGGTGTGCCAATATTTTCACGTGCAAGTGCTGCTATAATTATTCAGCAGGTAATGGAGTGCAGCACTGAAATGCACAATATGCGTGAAAGGATGGTTGTCATGGAAGAGAATTTAACAAATGTCCTTTTGGAATGCTGCACGGAAATGGACAATATGCGGCAAAGAATGATGGTCATCGAATCTAATTTTAAAAATATTATTGACATGATGGGCCGTGTAAAAGACTGAAACACCCCCCGCCCATCCCCTGCCCCCACAAACATTTTTACTGTTTTAATAATGAATACGCCAAAATTTGAAGATACACACACAGTGTGCCAACATGTGCTATCTGCCATCACAGAATATCTAGTGTCTGTGCTTTGTGGGTCCAACCCCCTCCTCCATCCTCAAGTAGTTGAGAGGAAGGGTTTGCTCCCACAGAACACAGACATTGATCACCCATGATGTCAGATAGCACATGTGGCCATTTGTCTGTTGAACCAATGACATTTGGCGAGTTTGCACTGAATGTGTGTATCTTCAAATTTTGGCGTGTTCCAGTGTGAAAGCACACCATGACTGACTGCTGTTGTGAGTTTTTATATTTTTTTAATTGTATTTTGTTACTTTTTGACCATGTTGAACATTTTTGGATACTATAAAGTTTAGACCATAAAGAATAAACAACGCCAAAAAATTAAAAAGATATATATATAGAATTATAAATCTCTCTAATCACTGAATTTAGTGAAGTCGAGATTTGACTCCAAAATCTCAAAAACAAATTTTCTTATTGAAAAACACACCAAAAAAAAAAAAATGGTTAAAAAAATATTGGTTTTTGTGCATAAAAAATATGCCGAAAAAAAAAAATACTAAGGCGGTAAACACCCCACCAAAAATATTCTATATATATATATATATATGTAAACAATAAATCTAACTATATTTGATAAACAAAAATGTGAACTTGTTAAAAAATGTATAATCTGCATAATATTTTTGGTTGAATTACCTGAAAAAAAAAAAAAAAAAAAAAATGTTGTAGACTCCTAAGTACAAAAGCAGGGAGTAATGAAAAAAATATAAAATAATTTTTGGGGTCATGAACAAGCAAAAATTAAAAAACTTGACCTCAAAATTTACAAATGGAGTTGCTTCTTATTTCTAGACTCAATACCCTGTTTGTAGATGAGTGAATACTGTGCAAAATGTGGTTATTTACTAAAAGTGGAGAAATCAATTATGCATTAAAATTGAAGAAGTTAGTTAGAGAACCAGGAAGACAGATAAAAAGAGAAAAAGCATTAATGACAAACAACTGTATAAAGTCCAATGGTCTAATTATTTTTTATTTGAGAGAATATTCCTTTCTTTGGGGGCCGAATTAGAAAGAAATATGATCTGGCATAGCAATGGCCCCCCGACCCATGAAGTACTCAACATATTTGTCGCGTACCTCACGAGCTGATTGGGGGGCCAAGCCAGCGCGACCAGTGTCCAGCCCGGGAAGGGGATCTGAGGGTAGTCTTGCCTCAGAACCGATGTCGGGTAGGTACGTCTGGGAGTGCCTGCGTAAAAAGTTGTGCAAAATGCAGCAGGCAAATACAACGGTGTCCAATTTATATTCCGCCAGATGTATCGATGTCCTGAACAGGCGGAACCGGTTGGTGAGTATCCCAAAGGCATTCTCGACTACCCTCCGAGCCCTGGCCAACCGAAAATTAAACACACTCCTCTCTGAGGTGAGGGTCCTCTGGGGAAAAGGCCGCATGAGGTGAGGACCAAGCCCGAAAGCCTCGTCCGCTAGGAACACAAACGGAAGTCCTTCCACATTATCTTCATCTGGTGGCAATGCCAGACCACCAGCTTGGAGACGATCATAGAAATCAGTCCGTGCGAACACTCCCCCATCAGACATCCGGCCGTTCTTCCCCACGTCCACATATAGAAACTCATACTGTGCCGACACCACCGCCATCAACACAATACTATGATAACCCTTGTAATTATAATAGTAGGACCCCGAGTGGGGTGGGGGCACAATGCGGACGTGTTTCCCATCTATTGCTCCACCGCAGTTTGGAAAATCCCACCGCTGGGCAAATTGGGAAGCCACAGACTGCCATTCCTGTGGTGTGGAGGGTAGCTGTGGGGACAAACAAAAAAAGAGATTTAGTACTTTGTAACAAAAACATCCTACAAGCATCCTTGTGACACTTCACAGTATTAAAATTGCATTACAAAAATGTGCATGGAGAATTTGGGAAATGAAATATATAGGGCCACTTCATTAAGAGACTCCACAGCCCTCTGATGGGGACAATAAAAGTTTGAAGGGGGGGGGGGGGGACACAAAAACCAAAAAGTCCTGTTTTAAAAAATGGCAAGGTGGGTTTGTCCCTAGGATAGCATGCTGGACAGGTTAATATTGGGTAAGGGACAAATATGCAGGTAGGTCAAGAATAAAACATGTAAAGCTTATATCAACATGCATAGGGAGAAAAGGGAACGTTAGTTAAACACACAGCATATCTGGGAAATTAAAAATTAAGTTAGTTAGCAACATTATTACAGCCAGGAAACTTACCTTAATATACTCCTCATGCATAACTTTGATGATGGCAGCACACGTGTCCGGTATGATGACCCCAAGCGCCTGCGGAGAGATGCCTGTTGAGAACTTGAGGTCCTGCAGGCTCCTCCCAGTCGCCAGGTACCGCAACGTGGCAATAAGCCTCTGCTCGGCCGTGATGGCTTGGCGCATCACAGTGTCCTGCCTCGTGATATAGGGGGACAGAAGTTCCAGCAGACTGTTGAATACGGGGTCCGTCATGCGGAGAAAATTCCTAAAGTCATTAGGATTATTCTCCTGGAGTTCCCTAAGCAGAGGCATATGTGAGAACTGGTCACGCTGCCGCAACCAATTCTTGGTCCAGAAACGCCTCCGCCCCCTGTTTCTGGCCAAAGTACTGGACAAATGAACATATCCAGCAGCCATCCCATAAACAGCACCAACTCGCGAAAATTGACGCTGCTGCTCCATCATGGCTTCAAACCGGCCGGCTGGTCAGTCAAGAACACACTCAAACAGAAAGCACTCGCAAATCCAGCACTACCTGCGACAAACGCGTGACAAACAGATACGAGCGCACAGGATGCAACTGCTAAAGCAGAAACAACCTGCTAGCCTATAGCCGAGTGACAACTACGTTACCGCAAGCACACGCACTGAACCCGTGAATACACGCTGTCAAAGCCTGGAGACCGAGAAGCGCGAATCAGCTCTAACCAAACCTTCACTAACACGAGCAAACCCGTAACTAGCAAAAGAGGAACAGAGGGCGGCGCCATTAAGTTTGGTCTTCCCCTTTATAGTGACGTCGTACGTAGTTTACGTGCACGCGTTCCGGTACGACGGTAATTTGGTCCGCTGGTGTGTACACGCCAGCGGAACCAAACACAAATCAGCCTTGTACGCCGGAAACTGTCGGGCAGACAGTTTCCAGCGCACAGATCCGGTCGTGAGTACAAGGCCTCACGCTTACGTATCTTGAGATACACCACGTAAGTGCACAGATGCGCCATCGTATCTATGCGCCTGATTCTTAATGCAAGATACGCCTGAAATGTGGCTTTGTCCGACCAACGTAAGTTCCCTACGCCGTCGTATCTTGGGCGCATATTTACGCTGGCCGCAAGGGGCGCTTCCATTGATTTACGCGTCGAATATGTAAATGACCGAGATACGCCGATTAATGAACATACTTGCGCCCGTCGCAGTAAGCTACGCCGTTTATGTAAGGCGTACGTCCGGCGTAAAGTTATTCCACATATAGGAGGCGCATTCCATGCAAAGGTATGGACGACGGATTACCTGTCGTATTTTACGTCGTTTACGTAGTAGTACGTGAATGGGGCTGGGCGTAGGTTACGTTCACGTCGTAGGCATTGAGCCGTCGTATCTTAGGGAGTATGTTCGATGTGATTCTGAGCATGCGCGCGCATGCGCCGTTCGTTCGGACCATCATTTGCATGGGGTCACGGTTCATTTAAATGGATCACGCTCTACTTTGAATTAGGCGGGCTTACGCCGAATGATTTACGTTACGCTGGTGCAACGTAGAGAGCGAGTGCTTTGTGAATACTCTGCTTGCCTCTCTGGGATACGTCGGCATAGCGCATATGAGATGCGCTACGCCGGCACAAAGATGCGCTGATCTACCTGAATCTGGCCCAAGGTGTTTTGGGGGGCCCCAAAACACCCTTCCCATGTTGAGGGCATGTGGCCTGATATGGTTCAGGAGGGGTATGCTCTCTCTCATCCCCCCCACTTTTCCTGCGGCCTGCCAGGTTGTGTGCTCAAATAAGGGCCTGGTATGGATTTTTGGGGGGACCCACACAACATTTTTTCTTTTTTTGGGGGCTTCCCCTTAAAATCCATACCAGACCTGAAGGGTCTTTTATTTTGGTGCAGGGCTCCCCTTAAAGGGGTTGTAAAGTTTAGTTTTTTATTTTCTAAATAGGTTCCTTTAAGCTAGTGCATTGTTGGTTCACTTACCTTTTCCTTCAATTTCCCTTCTATATGTTTTTTTTCTTTGTTTTCGTTGTCTGAATTTCTCACTTCCTGTTCCTCCTCAGTAAGGTGTTCGGTAAGCTGTTCTAAATGACTTTCCACCACTCCGATGATGGTGGAAAGCTTATTGAGGAGAAACAGGAAGTGAGAAATTCAAACAAAGAAAAAAAACATTTAAAAGGGAAATGGAAGGAAAAGGTAAGTGAACCAACAATGCACTAGCTTAAAGGAACCTATTTAGAAAATAAAAGACGAACCTTTACAACCCCTTTAATATCCATACCAGACCTGGAGGGCCTGGTATGTATTTTGGGGGACCCCCACGCATTATTTTTTTAAATTTAGGTAATGGACTGGGACCCCATGTCGTTTTTTTCAATGATTTTTATCTAAATAGCAATTTTAAATGACATGTTTTCCTTTTAAAATTTAATTTTTCTGTGGTGCTGCTCTAAACACAGGCATACAAAGGACACCCAGGCATGATATATAAAGGAATATTTCATTTTTATTCTTTTACTTTAAGTATTATTAAAATCACTGCTCCTGAAAAAACTTTTTTTTGAATTGATACATGTCCCTTGAGGCAGACCCCGAGTCCCCAAACACTTTTTATGGCAATAACATGCATATAAGCCTTTAAAATTAGCACTATTGATTTTTAATGTTCGTGTCCCATAGACTTTAACGGTGTTCGCACAAATTTTATGCCTGATTGCAAATTCTGGTGCGCACCGAACTGGGGGGAGTTTGGCTCATCCCTAGAGCCCACTATGCAGCACGCTCCCAGCACAAACACAGCTATGCACATATACAGTCCCACAAAAGAAGGCCCACTTTAGTAAAGCCACAGAGCCAGCCAGTAAACAAATGTAGTTTCCTGTAATGGGGTGGCAATGATGCTGCATTGCTCCTGAATTCAGATCAGCATTGTCACTCTTATGCAGGCTGTACATGTTTGCACTATATTGGAATTGAAGAATGTTGCAGGAATCATGGCTATTAGCATTATCACTGCTGACTCACAAGCCTGTAGCTTCTCAGTCAACTCCTGGCAAAACCTAGTCCTTCCCACTGATTCCTGGATTGTCAGCACAGCCTTTGTTGCCAAAACCCTCTCACTGTACATTGCAGTACCTGGGAAGGTGAAAGTGTGAGACACAAATGAAGGAGGATGTGATTTAGTCGTGGAAGGCAAAGAAATGTTTGTTTACATTTATAAGGCTTGTGCTACCGATTTAGACTGCCATACAGGGGCCTTTGGTTACATAAATGTGTGCACTTCTGGTTACCACTTATCTAGGATTTTACTACTGTCTGTTCATTCTCTGGGTCTCTGCTGTCCCATGTCTCCCATTGCAACAAGTTTTTTTTACTATATGTTTTGTATCCAGGTATTCTCTTTTGCATGATCTTTTATGCGTGTATAGTGCTTACCCCTGAAGGGGCAGCTGAAAATGTACCAATAGTGCAGAGGCTGCCAATCACACAAGCACAGTCTCACGCACAGCAACAATTCAGGCTCAGACTAAGGGATGTCTTTTTAGCATTTATTGCTGCAGTACTGTAACAGAAGAGGGGTTTAGAGTTACAGGATGCTCAACACCAATCAATAGAAATAATGGGAGGACAAACCTCTCACAAATCTTCTAACAGAAGCTCTTCCTGGAGGTAACATGGAATGGCCAGTATACTGTATTTAGGACCCTACAGCAGCAGTCCATATAGTCACTTCTTAGCACATAGTTCCCTTCTGGCACTTGCACAACTAATAGTCCCCACTCCCCAGCAAGGTCTTTACTCAGTTTCCCGGGAGCTGTCTACCACCTAGCATCCACAGGTAGGTCCTCAGTTAGGAAGACAACAAGATCCTTCTCAAGACCGAGACTTCAATATAGTATGCTTGAGCAAAAATCCTTTGGCAATCTGCCCCAGGCCCTTAGCCCAGCCGCTGATGAGGTCCAGACTGCAACTTCTTGTCTCAGTAGAGCTGTTCCCGGGGCAGCAGTCCCAAGAGAACTGAAACCCTATCTGGAGGGGAAAGAACCACTGGCAACATTTCCCAAACATTTAATACTTCCCCAGCCACCTTCTGGACACCTACTTCCAAGGATTGGCTTGAACATGATAAATATTCACACTGATCATTTGAATCTTCCTGCCCTTTACACTGAAAAACATATTTTTCAGAGGCAGGTGGGAGGAATCAAACCCTCAGCTAAGGAAACCATGAACAGAGAAAAATAATCACAGCTCCACTCACTTCAGTGAAGCCAAATACTAAATTTAGCAGCCCAGCTAGATTAGGATGCTACACATGGCTTGCATATGAACGTTCTGTGTGTTTGTTACAATGGTATGTTTATAGCTCCTGTTCATGCTCACTTTGCAGAATGATACTGAAAAAATTGGCACTGTATAAATCATTAATACTATCAGAAAATATCTGGGCCAGAAACTGTCTTTATGATTACTGAAAATAGTTATTGTACAAAAGAAAGGTCCTTTAAAGCAAATACTACCAAAAAAGCAAAATGCTTTCATCTTGGCCTCCAAAACACTATAAAATTGTCTAAAAGATAAATCTTGAAATAAATTTTAAAGCCACTTGGAAAAAAACTGATAATACAGTATTTTTATTACGGTATAAAACTAGTGTGAACTTTATAGTGTGTAGTGGAAGTCACATAGCTCATAAATTTTAAGTTTTTAGTTTCTGAGCATCCAAAGAATTGGATTCTGTAATTTCTCCTCTGCCACTGCAAAGCAAACTATTTTTAGGGACAACGTCACTTATATGACAAGTTTACAACCAGCGGGAGCTCACTGATATAACTTAACATTTTTGGCAAACCAGAATGTAAAATAGACCAATAATCCGTGTACTGCAAAGATTCTTTCAGCAAAGTCAAATGTTGACTTGTTTCTGCACAAGAACTGTTATAAATCGAGGGCTTTGTCAACGGGTGCATTTAAGCAGCTCGGTGTCTGTACAGAATTGTGCCATAGCTTTGTATTGTAAACTTTTGTTAAAGTATATCTAAAAAAAGTAACAAAAAAAATAATAGCTTAACAGCTTACCAGTACTTAGATGTGGTAGCTGAATTTGTTTTCTTTTTAATAGACTTTGTTTCTTTTATTTTCACCTGGGGTGCTGCCAGTGGCACACTCTATGTCCTACAGTAATAACGTTCAATTGCAGTACTGTCACAATGGAGCAGCGGCAATGTCACACTAGGACATCCCTTATGTTTTTTATGGCACAGGAACATTGAGCTCAGATCTCTGCATTAATTTGTCTTCAAATGCTGTCCCCTTCGAGTCCTGGCTGCCATAGTGTCAACAATTTCCAAAGTACATATGAAGTGTCATGTAACATTTCAGATGTATGCCATTGCTGTCAAACCCCACTCTTCCCACAAAGACCCATCCCTTCTGGCCTCCTTTATCTCTGGTCTACAGTTAGCTCCTCATTTGCCTTTTCTCACTCCTTCCCCCAGCCCATGATTGGCTCCCATTTTACCTTTCTGCTTTTACCTTGACGATTAATGATCTTATCATGGTCAGCTTTTCTTTGCAATAAAACAGGGTCCGTTGCAGCTTCCTTGTACCTTCAACTACAACCTTCCTTCCTGACCTGTTCCATTGATCCATGGTCAGCTCATTCTTCATTCCATGACCACAATTGTATTGCATTACTCCTCTCTCCCTTACCTTTATCAGTTCATGATCTGCCTCCCCATTCTCTCTCTCTACTCACTCTTTGTCCAATTCTCATATCACTGTCACCATCTTTAGGACCTGCCTGGCTTACATCCCAGTGTTCCATTGTTAGCTGCCATTCTCTTCTCCTCTACACCCCATGTCATGACTAGGGATGAGCTTCGTATTCGAGTCAAACTCATGTTCGACTCAAACGTCGTATGTTCGATCGTTCAACGTTTTTTCAGGAGTCCTGAAAAAAACGACCGTTTTTAAAACTTTTTTTCCATTGATACATGTTCTCTCGGGCAAGACCCGGGTTCTCAAAGACGTTTTCACAGACATACTATAGACACCCAGCAGGTACAATATTTAAAGGAATTTTTCATTTTTTTTTCTTTTCTCAATTTAAGCATCATAAAAATCACTGCTCCTGAAAAAACAACCGTTTTTAAAACTTGTTTTCCATTGATACATGTTCCCTGGGGCAAGACCCGGGTTCTCAAAGAAGTTTTACGACAATAACTTGCATATTAGGCTTTAAAATTAGCACTTTTGAATTCAAACGTTTGAGTCCCATACACGTCAATGAGGTTCTAAATGTTTGCGTGAACGTTCGGTCCGTTCGAAGGTTCTGGTGCGAACCGAACGGGGGGAGGGGTGTTCGATTCATCCCTAGTCATGACTAAAGCTGGCCATATACTGATAGATATTATATGAGTAAGCCAGCAGGGTAATTGATTGATGATTTCCATCTGGCTCCTTTGATTTTTCAGTTGAAAAATGTAAGGCAGGAGGGTGCCACCAGGGCCACACATGAAGCAAATTTAGGCAGGTTCCTTAGGAACTGAACAACATTTGCTCGATGTATGGCCAGATTCACTTTTGATCTGCCTCCTCTTTGCGCCCAGCCTAAAAATGTTCCCAGTCCCCCGTCAGCTACTATTCCACTTCCTAGTTTTACACCCTCTCCCCCTTACTGTACCCAGTCAGCTACTGCATTGCCTCCATATAACCATATAATGGATCTTCAGCTAACCATATAATGGATCTCCAATTGTCTGATTAAACAGTAATACAATCCAACATCTTATGAATCATGTTTCAAGTGTATCTGTAAAATGATGCTAACAATATTATTGTAATATTACTATTATTATATATTTTTCTTTTTTTTTTTTTTCATCGAGTTACCTTGTGTCTTCCTGAACAATCAAAGCATCATTAAAGCTTCTTGGAACTGACTTCCATCATGAAGTGATTATAAATATCTGATACTGACTAATTTCTGTTTTCAGTCTTCGGTATTTTTTAAGTACAGAACATGTTTGTTAATGTCTGCATTGGCTTTTAATGTTGTAACTCTTTTTACTTTACCCCAATTTGTATTCTTTTTAATAAATGTCTTCTCTACTGCAGGATAATCTACAGTTGGCCTTATATAAAAACAGATTAGGTACTGCTTTAGTTGTATAAGAAGCATGAAATAGTACAGTTTTTGTTGTCTGTCCTATCATAAATGTTATATAACATATGTCGCTGCCTATTTTTGTTTTACTGTAACAAAAAGGGAACAAACATTACTTTTTCATAGACCAGAATGATCTGACAAGTTGGAGAGCTGGGCTAACTAAAGAGTCAAGTTTTATTTACAAAGAGATTCTTGACTGTGAATTCATTTATTAGCAATTCCGAACTACACAGATTGGCTCTTCTGTGAGAGTCTTCTTGAAATTAGCCCTGGTTTTTGGTATGCTTACTCTTCCTGTTGTGCTATTTTTTCCTTACATACTTGTTTCTGATACTCCATTATTACCTGTCTGTGTTTTCATTTCAGTATGTGTGTCCACCCTGCCCACAATTGTCACGTCAAAGCAATGCTTGAGTGAATCTAATGCCGCGTACATGCGGCCGTTTTTCTTGTCCTAGAAAAAACAAAGTTTTTCTCGATGGAAGTTCCATTCAGATGGCGCCACCCTTTGGGCTGCTTTTATGATTTTGTGTTAGTAAAAGTTTGGTGAGAGACGATTTGCGCTTTTCAGTCTTTGTGCTTTTCAGTCTGTTACAGCGTGACGAATGTGCTATCTCTATTACAAATGCTAGTTTTACCAGAACGAGATCTCCCGTCTCAAAACTTGCTTCTGAGCATGCATGTTTTTTTCCCGTCGTTAAAGCCTACACACAATCATTTTTTACAACGTGAAAAACGACAAAGGTGAAAAACAACGCGAAAATTTAGAGCACGTTCTAAATTTTTAATGGCCATTTTTTACGTTGAGTAAAACGGTCGTATGTACGCGGCATAAGAATGACTCCTTCCTCTAGACTTTGCTAATTCATAATGCAGTCTTTTTGTCCCAATCCCAGCCAATGTATTCATGATTCCTAAATATGGGTGTAAGCCCTGTCATCCTGATATCTCTGAAATTCACAGCCTTCTGATTATGAAACCTCTAAGCTAGTTAGCTTGTCCTTAAGTATTTTGTCACTATCGTGTGTTAGTCCACTTTTGGGTCAGTTTCCTCTAGCTTGTTAATTGGTTTCCTGTCATCTTTCCCCGGTGTTTGCCTAGACTTCCTGCTCCCTATGTTCCCCTAGTCTTACCAATGTTTCCATATGCACCCCCTATTGCTTCTTTTACAGCAGAGTGAGTCATGTGCTGCCTAGCCTTGCAGGTCCCATTACTCTCTGAATTTTCTGCTTAAAGGCTGTTATTTCATTTTGAGGTATAAGACTGCTCTCTAAAGATTTTTCAGATCCCTATTCATTCACTTTCTCAAATACAGTTAGGCCGCGTACACACGGTCGATTCAAACTGATGAGAATGGTCCGACGGACCGTTTTCATTGGTTCACCGCTGAAGTGGCCTGATGGTCTGATGTGCGTACACACCATCAGTTCAAAAACCGATCGGGTCAGAACGCGGTGACGTAAAACACACGACGTGCTGAAAAAAACCAAGTTCAATGCTTCCAAGCATGTGTCAACTTGATTCTGAGCATGCGCAGGTTTTGAACCAATGCTTTTGTGTACTAACCATCGGTTTGGACCTATCGGGCAGTGGTCCATCGGTTCGATTTTAAAGCAAGTTAAAAAAATTTGGACCGAAGGACAACGGACCGATGGGCCGTACACACGGTCGGTTTGGACCGAGGAAACTGGACTTCAGGCCGTTTTCATCGGTTTAGACCGACCGTGTGTACGCAGCCTGAGAGGTTCATAAATACAGAAAAAAAAATCGGATAAATCATGGCTACTACCCATACAACATTTTGATGACAGAGCTCCAGGGTGCTCTTCATTTTATTGGAAAGCCACAATGTACAAACGCAGATAAAATTAGTTCAGAGGTTCATAAAACAAAATGTACTGGGAGGAACTAAATGCAATTACCAAGTGCATACTGTTTGGTCTTAGTCTGTGTTTGAGTTTATGTCTTGTTAATTTTTTACCAGTATGCTCTGCTCTGTGTTTTTCTAACCTCGCTGCTCCCCATTCTCCCTTTGCCTTCTCTCAGACCAGTTTCCATACGCATCCCTGTAGTTTTTTTCCCCAGTATTCTAAATACTATGCGTGTTAGATCTGTTATTGCCTTCTTTCTTCCATTTCTGGTTTGTTAGACATCTTTCTCATATTCCCATCTAACCTTTGCTCTCCAGGTGTGTCTTTTTATGCTCTATGTCCTGCCCCCCTTTTATATGGAGGTAAAGGCTCCTAGAGCAATAATAACTGTAGGCAACCAAATTGAAGTGGAACAAGGATTGCATTAGGTAGACTAGATTGCTTAAACCATGGATCCTCTAGTTTGGAAAATGTTATGACTTACTCAACATTCTTGCTGTTGACTATTTGGGGTTAATTTATTAAGGGCAAATTGGCTGTTCACTTTGCAAGTGAAGTTGTACTTTACATGGGTACTTTCTTTGAGCTTTATTTATGATCCAAACTCTTTTATAGTATCAAAGGACAAGACAAGAAATCTTACACGACACAAAGTATAGGTCATCTAGACTTGCATTGTCATGCTTGCCCACAATAGGCTTAAGAAAACATATCAATGAGTCATTACAACAATCAGCAGGTACACTGCCAAACAGAGAGCTAGAACAAGTAACATTGCTTCTCACATTAACTAGTATTGCAGGGCATATAATATCAGAGTAGGGAATAACAAAGCAACACCAATCAGGTGGGACCCTCAAATACTCACTACAATTTAGAGTATTATCTACAGTGATCACATCTGTAGTAACCAATCCATTACTAAGTATGGTGGGGCTAATCCAGGGGTAGCTAGCCAACCCTGCCAAACTAGATGAAATGTACGCAAGGTATTGCGGAGGCGATAGGCAATCTGTTCTCTCAGTAGGAGAGTGTTAACCTATTCCATCCATTTCAAAGTTGGTATGATGGGGGCCATCAAGTAGCTTTCTAGCTAAATACAGAAGAGGGGAGATAATAATATAGACACCTGGTTTGGACAATTCAGCATCCAGTGCGCCCAGTAAATACGGGTCAGTAAGAATAGTGACCTGGGCAGTTAAGGAAGTAGTGTGTACAAATTTGGGCAGTTAAGGAAGTAGTGTGTACTACCTTGGTCCAGTAAAGTGTGAGTTTCGGGCAGCGCCAAATCACATGTATAAAATCCCCTCTATGCGAATGTATGAAATCACCAATTTGCAAAACTTTCTTCAGAGCTTAGTGAATGTGATGAAATTTGACTTTGCATTGAACACCTAATCATGAGCAAGGAAAATTTAAAAAAAAAAACAACAACATTTTGCGGTAACATGTTTGAATGATGGTAGTCAGCAGAGCATTACCTCATTAACTAAAGTCTGGGGAAAATTCCAATGCAAAGTGCAACTTCCCTTGCAAAGTGAACAGCTATTTGCCTTTTCGTAAATTGAGTTATCAACCCCCATGCTTATAATCCTAGACCTGCCATTGGTAACCAGTTTTGCTTGCATTATCAGTTTTCCTAATTACCAAAACTAGGAATATCCAGTTCCCACTTCGCCTAGCAGCCTCTTACTTATTGTTTCAATTGCCTTCATATGTAGATGTATGTGTGTGTGTGTGTGTGTAATCTAACAAATGAATGTGATGGAGCACTGGCCTTTCTGATTCTTTTTTTATTCAATATTCCACAACAGTTTTGGGCAACACTGCCCTTCCTCAAGTGTGCTTGAGGAAGGGCAGTGTTGCCCGAAACTATTGTTCTTGGTTCTTTGTGATATGACATTTTTAATAATTTTTTTTTAGAAAGACTGGTGTTCTATCTTATTAATTTGTTGGGTTATATGCAGAGCGGTATGTGGGAGTCTGCTGGATGTTGAAGCACGGATACTGAATACATTCAGTACATGCTGTTCACCTATGCTGATTTATATATACTGCATATATAATAGTGTGTGTATATAATATATACATATATATATATATGTGTGTATATATATATATATATATATATATATATATATATACACACACACACAGATATATATATATAATTACACAGTGTCTTTCCATAGTTAATATTTACTCTGGACAAAAATGAAGCCATTAAATATGTTTATTAGACGTATAACCTTATAAATAAATTGTTATTATTATACATAACAGTGTTCTTTTTTTCTTTATCACTGCTGAAATGAATGATAAATAATATGGTGGGATACAGCTGGAGTGCTCCTGTCAATAATGCAATGTGGTAATAAGCTGAATTATCTCTGTCTTTTCTTTCATGCAGTGTGTGAAATCCTGAGTGATTTCAGAGTATAATTATACGGCTTACTGGTGTATTCCATCTCCTTACTAAGAAAAAGCCAGGATAGACTGCGTCCACTTTTCCTCAGCCCGCTTTAATCTTTCCCATCAAGAAGGTGGTTTAAGATGAAAATCCCCATTCTGTCAAACATGGCACTGCTGTTTAATTTGTAAACGCAATACAGCCTCCGAAGGGCTGAGCTATGTATCTAGTCTCCTGTTGGCATTTTCAATATGTTCAATTTCTGTGAATTTACAAAACTCAAGATGAGTAGCTCTGATAGTTTGTAAAGTCACACACTGAGCTCATTGTGTAGTTATTGAACAACAATGACAAAGGAACACTCTGATCTAAAATATTCTGTTTGTCAGTGAAAATATTTTTTTTTTTTCAACTGGTATACTTAAAAAGTATTTTTTCATCATGGACACAGTTGACTGGGGTTCTAACCTAGCCACATGTATCATAAAGGAAAAAATAAATTATCAATATTCAAAATAAAAAAAAGGTTATTATAGTTCTTCAATGTCGCACTACAGAGCTTGATGGTCAATGGCTCACAGCTCTAACTTTATCAGTATGACTCAATACACAGGAGAGGAAGAAAGAATGACAGTTCATAGTTTTATAATGCAAAGGCACACAAACCTAAAACAGCATGCCATTAATAGAAAGCTAAACCTTAGATATATATGTAATCCTCCACTTATGGTGTGCAATATATGGATAATATGTGCTGGTAATGGGTGGCTGCTGTAATAAAGTGCTGTGCCTTAAATATAAATAATTTGTGTAGAGCGCTACCAATAATTGGGGAACCTACCCCCTAATAGACTTGGGCCCAGATTCACGTAGAATCGCGGCAGCGTAACGTATCGTAGATACGTTACACCGCCGCAAGTTTTCATCGCAAGTGCCTGATTCTCAAAGCACTTGCATGAAAACTTACGCTGGCGGCCTCCGGCGTAAGCCCGCGTAATTCAAAAGGGGCGTGTGCCATTTAAATTGGGCGCGCTCCTGCGCCGGACCTACTGCGCATGCTCCGTTTTGAAATTCCCGCCGTGCTTTGCGCGAAGTGACATCATTTTTTCGAACGGCGACGTGCGTAGTGCACTTTTGTATTCCCGGGCGTCTTACGCAAGGACAAAAAAAATTCAAATTTCGACGCGGGAACGACGGCCATACTTTATACAGCACATACGTGTGCTGTGTAAAGTTAGGGCAGCAAAAACGACGACTAACTTTGCGACGGGAAACGTAGCGAACGCGAAAAACCATCGTGGATCGCCGTAACTACTAATTTGCACACCCGACGCTGGTTTACGATGCAAACTCCCCCCAGCGGCGGCTGCGGTATTGCATCCTAAGATCCGACAGTGTAAAACAATTACACCTGTCGGATCTAAGGGCTATCTATGCGTAACTGATTCTATGAATGAGGCCCCATACACACCATAGAATCTATCCGCAGATAAATCCCATCAAATGGGTTTCTGCGGATAGATCCTATGGTGTGTACACTCCGTCGGATATCTATCCGCAGATAAATCTCCCCTGGAATGGATTTCCAGCAGATAAATATTTGTCGACATGCACAGAATATCTATCTGCTGGAATCCATTCCAACGGATGGATCCGCTCGTCTGTACAGACTTACCGGATCCATCCGTCCAAAGGGATTCCCCGCACGCGCCGTAATGAATAGACGCATGCGTGGAATTCCTTATATGACAGCGTCGCGCCCGTCGCCGCGTCATAATAGCGGCGACGGCGCGACACGTCATCGGCAGAGGATTTCAGCGCGGATTTCAATGCGATGGTGTGTACACGCCATCGCATTGAAATCCTCTGAAATCTTAGAGAGGATTTATCCGCGGATACGGTCCGCTGAACCGTATCTGCGGATAAATTCTATCGTGTGTATGGGGCCTCAGTCGCATAGATACTCTGAGAGATACGACGGAGTATCTGAGATACTCCGTCGTATCTCTGCTGTGAATCTGGGCCTTGGTGATTAATGTGCAAGCCAAGTAATTCCTGGTAATTAAAAATATACAAATAAATAATATATAAATGCATCAAGATAATATTCATAAAAAAGTAAAGGCCCATACACACTATCAGTTTTCCTGAAGGTTTTTCTCTTCAGGTTTACCAAAACCATGTAGTGCAAGGGCCTGGCTGATTGCATACAAATTGAAACTCTTATGCCGCGTACACATGACCGTTTTTCGGGATGTAAAAAATAAAAAATGTAATGGTCTAGAAAAAAAGTTTTTTTTAACCCGATCGTTAAACCAGCCTTGCCTACACACGATCGTGAAAAAAAATGCTTTAGCAATGCGGGGTGACGTACAACACGTACAACGGCACTATAAAGGGGAAGTTCCATTCGGATGGCGCCACCCTTGGGGCTGCTTTTGCTGATTTTGTGTTAGTAAAAGACGATACACGCTTTTTAGTCTGTTACAGCGTGACAAATGTGCTATCTCCATTATGAACGCTAGTTTTACCAGAACGAGCGCTCCCGTCTCATAACTTGCTTCTGAGCATGCATGTTTTTTTCACGTCGTTAAAGCCCACACACAACCATTTTTTACGGCGTTAAAAACGACGTGAAAAATTAGAGCATGTTCTAAATTTTTAATGCCCATTTTTTACATCGTGAAAAATGCTCTGGAGCCCACACACGATCGTTTTTAAATAAAAAAAAAAATATATTTTTTACAACCAGAAAAACGGTCGTGTGTACGCGGCATTAAGGTTTGACCTCATATTAGATGGTTTTGGTAAACCTGAAGAGAAAAACCTGCAGGAAAACTGATAGTGTGTATGGGGCTTTTGTGATATTAAATCTTCAACATTTTGGAATAAAGTTACCCATTGTGCAAATGTGCCAAAGTCTAAAAGGGGGTAGGTTCCCCAATTCTGGCTAGCACTCTACACAAGTTAATTTAATTATTAGAAAGCTATAGTACATTTTCCGTAAACACACATTTTATTGATTCAGCCTGTTATTTTTATATTACGTTAACATTTTTACTTACTACCATTACATATTGGGCCAGATTCATAAAAGAGATACGGCGGCGTATCTCCTGATACGACTGTCGTATCTATGCGCCTGATTCATAGAATCAGGTTACGCATAGATCTCCCTAAGATCCGACAGGTGTAAGTGACTTACACTGTCGGATCTTAGGCTGCAATTCTAGGCCGGCGGCTAGGTGGCGATTCCATTGCGGTCGGCGTAGAATATGCAAATGACTAGTTACGCCGATTCACGAACGTACGCTTTGCCCGTCGCTGTAAATTTACGTTGTTTCCGTAGAGATATGCGGCATAAAGATAAACATGCCCCCTAGGTGGTCTAGCCAATGTTAACTATGGCCGTCGTTCCCGCGTCGAAATTTGAAATTTCACGTCGTTTGCGCAAGTCGTCCGTGAATGGCGCTGGACACCATTCACGTTAATGTCGAAATCAAAGACGTCCTTGCGACGTCATTTAGCGCAATGCACATCGGGAAATTTTAGGGACGGAGCATGCGCAGTACATTCGGCACGGGAACGCGCCTATTTTAAATGGTCCCCGCCCAATTTGAATTAGGCGGGCTTGCGCCGGGCGGATTTACACTACACCGCCGCAACTTTACAGGCAAGTGCTTTGTGAATCAAGCACTTGCCCGTAAAACTTGCGGTGGTGTAACGTAAATGTAATACGTTACGCCGCCGCAGAGTAAGCCGATTCTACCTGAATCTGGCCCAGTGTATTTACTGTGAGTCACATCTTGTATTCTTTTTACAGATGAAGGGAGAGGCAAGCCACATGAATATTATGATGATATCCCCTAGTCAGTTTTCACAATCATCATCGCCAGGAGTTTGACACTTAAGCCCTGTACACACGATCGGTTTGTCTGATGAAAACAGACCAATGGACTGTTTTCATCGGACAAATCGATCGTGTGTGGGCCCCATCGGTTTGTTTTCCATCTGTGAAAAAACATAGAACATGTTTTAAAATTTTCCTATGGATAAAAAACCGATAGAAAAAAACGATCGTCTGTGTGGAAGTCCATCAGTCAAAAATCCACACATGCTCAGAATCAAGTTGACGCATGCTCGGAAGCATTGAACTTCATTTTTCTTAGCACGTCGTAGTGTTTTACGTCACTGTGTTGGACACGCTCAGATTTTTGACTCTTGGTGTGTAGGCAAGACTGATGAAAGTCAGCTTCATCGGATATCCGACGAAAAAATCCATCGGATTAGATTCCATCAGATATCTGATCGTCTGTACAGGGCTTTATAGTAGTTTACAGACTGAATGAAACTAATGCTGCATACACACGATCGAAAATTCCGGCAACAAATGTTCAATGTGAGCTTTTGGTCGTAAATTCCGACCGTATGTAGGCTCCATCGGACATTTGCTGTCGGAATTTCAGACCACAAAAATTTGAGAGCTGGTTCTCAAATTTTCTGAAAACAAAAGTTCTTGTTGGAAATTCAGATCATCTGTATCCATTTCCGATGCACAAAAATACTAAACATGCTCAGAATCAATTTGAATCATTGAACTTAATTTTTCTTGGCTTGTCGTAGTGTTGTACGTCACCGCGTTCTTGACGTTCGGAAATTTCTGCCAAGATTTGTGTGATCGTGTGTATGCAAGACAAGTTTGAGACAAAATTCAGTCGGAAAAAATCCACGGTTTTGTTGTCGAAAATTTCCGATCATGTGTATGCGGCATTAGAGTTTTAACTAACACAGGGGCATCCACACATGGGACACCCTTTATTAGAAGCCATTTATTTTTATTTATCAAATGCCCAAAGCAAAATTTATAGAGTTCAACTTTAAACTGAAGTTGAAGCAGGCATTAAAAAATGGAAGAAATAGGTCAGACAGGGGCCAGTCAATACCAGAAACATGTGAAAGAGTGTGGAAAGTTGGATGGCAGGTAAAAAGGAAATCCTTATGTTAAAACACTGCCAACTACAGTTGCAATTTCACCCACATAAAAAAACATATAGTAAATATGAATGCAGAATATAACAGTGGTTTAAATGCCAGAAATCTGCCATGCAAAATGAGGAAGCTTGAAATTGGGCTTTGCTGAATCTTGCTTTGGTCCTCTACTACAACTGGACTGTGAAGGGACAGGGCAAATAGAAAGGTGCTTAAGTCTGTTTATAAGTTTGTTCCTGTACCTTTGCTGCCCAACTGTTGATGATCTTTTGGCTTGTGTCCTGGCTATGCTCCTGCTGCTGATCAAGATTCACTGTGTTCCAGTTCCTGCCTGGTGATCCACGGTCATCTGCTTCCTGGAAACCTCAGCTGGCGCTGCCGGTTATACCAGCCCTCATGCCACTCTGCATCCTCACACCTCCTGTCATCACTACCAGGGGTGTTGGACAAGAGGTGCAAAATAAGCCGCCTCTATAGCTCGATCTCCACCATGTACGTGATAGCATCATTCTCTTCCTCACCCCCTTAATCTTAAATAGAAACACTATTTTTTTTTCAGGAAGCAAGTACCTTTTTTGGTAGTACTTGTTCCCACTTCCTCATACTTAGATGAGGATGACATATCCTTGGCCCCCCACCACCCCCGTAGCCTCCTGGGATACACATCACACATCACAGGAGGCTACAGCACCAGTCTTCCTACAGTCTGTGAGTCATCAGGAAGTGACAGTTGGTTTCTGAATTCAAGATGGTGGCGCAGAAGATCAGAAGTACTGGTAAATATCGGGTGCATTGAATACAGTGCTGGACATCATGGGCTGGAAAGTACGTATTTCTGTAAAATCATCAGCTACAATACTTGTAGGGGCTGGCTTTTGGTTTTCCCATAGCTAGTTGAAGTTTCTCTTTAAGGGGACTCTTTGTCAGGTTGGATTGTAGAAAATGTTAAATTATAATTCTCCAGGGCCCTGAAACTCTAAAATTACAAACTAAAAGAAAGTACTAAATACATTTGGTTTCACTGCTAAATTGAGAACAGAGACAAAAGCATGATTGTAGATACCTGTAGAAAATGGATCTTGGTTTCCCTAAAAGCTGATGGATTTGTGTGATGTGTCACAAATTTTATTCTTTGTAATTGGCATAGGGTTTTCTTTGACTGGCGCTGTACTTATGTCAGTAGATCAAAGAAAGCACTGCAGTAGAATGCCCTCAAGGTACTAGTTAACATCAAATTCCTGGAAACAATAACTAGGACATACTGTGTGTGATATCACAAGATTTGTAGATCACAAGCCATGATGAAAGTGTTCATGTTGCTGATATATAGACCTCTTTAGTGGATATATCATTAAGAAGTATGTAATAAAAATTTAAAGAGGTTTTCTTCTTTCAGAAGAGGAGTTAAAATTCTCAAACCACTGCTGATCAGTGTTTTTATTTTTTACTCAATTGCCAAATCTATCAGTAGTTTTGGCGGAGAAACCAAGTCGTTATAAAGCTAGCACTACTCAGGGAGTTTCTCAGCTTCCTTCATCCTCCCTTAGAAACCCATTGCTTTTCTGTGCAAGACCCCAAACTTCTAAAGCCCCGTAAACACGGGCGGACCTTTGTCCGACCAAAATCACATCGGAATTCCATCGGAGTAAAAGAGAATCAATCTAAACTCTGACGGAATTCATCTGAATTTCCGGTGGAAATAATCTGATGGGGCATACATGGTCGGAATTTCCGATGGAAAAAGTCAGTCTGACTTTTTCCATCAGATATTCCGATCATGTGTACGTGGGGATAGAAGGAGCTTTTAGTTTATAGCCATAGTTTTGGATAGAGTAGGGAAGGGTTGAAACTATTTTTATTTATTTTTTTGCTTCCAGTGTACCAGAGGGAATGTTCCTTCATTTCCTGTACCAGAGACACAACAGGAATTTAGAGGAATTTTCCAAAAGTGAAGGGAATTCCCTCATTAGATAGTTGTTCATGAAACTGGTGTCCCCATTACACGATTTCCCATCACCTCTTGTTCTTGGGACAACTCTAAAATGTTAGATTTCCCTTCATTTTCTTTCTTGGTGACAAAGTTTACCAGTGCAAATACTGGTAGGGTGACTCTCCCCAATGGGGACAGAAACAGCAATAAAACTTGACAGAGGGTCTAAACTTTCCCCATTCTATCCAAAGCTATAAGAAAATCAAAAAGTGTTGTTGATGTCTGTCAACCTAGGAGCTGATTGACTGCTTTGTTAAAAAATTAGCGCTACCACCCCATGAGCCACTGGTGAATGGGATTCCTCACCCTGCACAGCCAGGCACACCCCATTTTCCACAGCACACAGAGTCGAAAAACAGTCCGAGCAGCTTTGTTTGTTTGTTTGTTTTTCTTAGGGGATTTGAACTTGGATAGGGATGGGGAATATCGTATGGCCACTTGATCAATATAGTGACATTTTCAGGGACAACTAGATATATAGTTACATAGTTAGTCAGGTTGAAAAAAGACACAAGTCCATCCAGTTCAACCACAAAAAATAAAAAAACAAAATAAAAAACACAGTAAAATCCTATACACCCAACTCCATACCCACCATTGATCCAGAGGAAGGCAAAAAACCCCAGCAGAGCATGAGATCCAATTTGCTACAGCAGGGGAAAAAATTCCTTCCTGATCCCCCGAGAGGCAATCGGATTTACCCTGGATCAACTTTACCTACAAATCTTAGTACTCAGTTATATTCTGTACATTTAGGAAAGAATCCAGGCCTTTCTTAAAGCAATCTACTGAGCTGGCCAGAACCACCTCTGGAGGGAGTCTGTTCCACATTTTCACAGCTCTTACTGTGAAAAAACCTTTCCGTATTTGGAGGTGAAATCTCTTTTCCTCTAGACGTAAAGAGTGCCCCCTTGTCCTCAGTGTTGACCGTAAAGTGAATAACTCAACACCAAGTTCACTGTATGGACCTCTTATATATTTGTACATGTTGATCATATCCCCCCTTATTCTCCTCTTCTCAAGAGTGAATAAATTTAGTTCTTCTAATCTTTCCTCATAGCTGAGCTCAGGGCCGCCATCAGGGGGGTACAGGCAGTACACCTGTAAGGGGCCCGAAGGTCCCCAGGGGCCCGGATGGCAACCCCCTTAAAAAAAATATATATATATATATTTTTTTTTTTAGATTTTTTTTTTTAGGGGTCCGGAGGTCCCCAGGGGCCCGGAGGCCCACAGGGCCCCATATGGAAACTCCCCCTTTTTTTATTATTTTTTTTATAAAAAATATATATATTTTTTTTAAAATATATTTTTATTTTATTTTTTATTAAAGGGCCAATTTTTTTATTTTTTTTAGAGGTCCAGAGGTCCCCAGGGCCCGAAGGCCCCTAGGGCCCTGGATGGCAACCCCCCTTTTTTTTATATAAAAAAAATTCAAATATATATTTTTATTTTATTTTTTATTAAAGGGCCATTTTTTTTAGGGGTACGGGGGGCCCGGAGATCCCCAGGGCCCAGGATGACAACCCCCCTTTCTTTTATAAAAAAATAAGTATTTTTTTATATATCTTTTTATTTTATTTATATATATATATATATATATATATATATATATATATATATATATATATATATATATATATATATATATATATATATATATATATTTTTTTTATATTATTATTATTATTATTATTATTATTATTATTATTATTATTATAGGGCCCAGAGGTCCCCAGGGCCCCGGATGGCAACCCCCCTTTTTTTTATAAAAAAA
The DNA here is from genome assembly GCF_905171775.1 of Rana temporaria. Taxonomy (NCBI): domain Eukaryota; kingdom Metazoa; phylum Chordata; class Amphibia; order Anura; family Ranidae; genus Rana; species Rana temporaria. The sequence goes on from NC_053490.1 coordinate 53,486,240, forward strand.
AAAAAAATTATATTTTATTTCTTTTTTTTCTTTATATATATACATATATATATATATATATATATATATATATATATATATATATATATATATATTATTAAAGGGCTCAGAGGTCCCCAGGGCCCCATGTGGAAAAACCCCTTTTTTTATTTTTTATAAATGTTTATTTTATTTTTTTTATTATTAAAGGGCCCAGAGGTCCCCAGGGCCCTGGATGGCAACCCCCTTTTTTTTTTTATAAATGTTTATTTTATTTTTTTATATATATTTATTTTTTTATTAAAGGGCCCAGAGGTCCCGGATGGCAACCCCCCTTTTTTCTAATTTATTCTTATAAAAAAATAAAAATCTGAGGTCCCCAGGGCTTCTCAATTCGCACCAGCCCCCCCCCCCCCCCCGCTTCTCAATTTCAGGCGGCACCCCCCCCCCCCCCGGTTCTCTGCTCCAGGGGGCCCATGCCTGAAGCTGTGTAAGGGGCCCCATATTTCCTGATGGCTGCCCTGGCTGAGCTCCTCCATGCCTCTTATCAGTTTGGTTGCCCTTCTCTGCACTTTCTCCAGTTCTCCGATGTCCTTTTTGAGAACTGGTGCCCAAAACTGAACTGCATATTCCAGATGAGGTCTTACTAATGATTTGTACAGGGGCAAAATTATATCTCTGTCTCTGGAGTCCATACCTCTCTTAATACAAGAAAGGACTTTGCTCGCTTTGGAAACCGCAGCTTAGCATTGCATGCAATTATTGAGCTTATGATCAACTAAAACCCCCAGATCCTTCTCCACTACAGATCCCCCCAGTTGTACTCCCCCTAGTATGTATGATGCATGCATATTCTTAGCCCCCAAGTGCATAACTTTACATTTATCAACATTAAACCTCATCTGCCACTTAGTCGCCCAATTAGACAGAGCATTGAGGTTGGCTTGTAAATTGGAGACATCCTGCAAGGACGTTATTCCACTGCATAGCTTGGTGTCATCTGCAAAGACAGAAATGTTACTTTTGATCTCAGACCCAATATCATTTATAAATATATTGAAAAGTAAGGGTCCCAGCACTGAACCTTGGGGTACACCACTGATAACCTTGGACCATTCAGAGTAAGAATCATTAACCAAGACTCTCTGAATTCTGTCTTTCAGCCAGTTTTCTATCCATTTACAAACTGATATATCCAATCCTGTAGACCTTACCTTACACATGAGCCGTGTGTGCGGAACTGTATCGAACGCTTTTGCAAAATCCAAATATATCACGTCCACAGCCACGCCTCTGTCCAGGGTTTTACTTACCTCTTCATAAAAGGAAATCAGGTTTGTCTGACAACTTCTGTCGTTCATGAATCCATGTTGTCTGCTGCTTAAATAGTTTTTTTCCAGTAAGAACTCATCCATGTGGTCTTTTATTAAACGTTCCAGTATCTTCCCAACTATAGAAGTTAAACTAACAGGTCTATAGTTACTTGGTAAAGACTTTGTTCCCTTTTTAAATATGGGCACCACATTGGCCCTGCGCCAATCCAGTGGTACTATTCCTGTCTTTAATGAGTCCCTAAATATTAGATACAGCGGCTTTGAAATGACAGAGCTCAACTCACCTAGGATCCGTGGATGGATGCCATCAGGTCCAGGTGCTTTATCCACCTTTATTCTGTCTAAATATTTCTGGACCATATCACTTTTGAGCCATTGTGGATTTGAGGCTGTGTCACCCCCACCCCCATTTTGGACATGAGCTCCCCCATGCTCCATTGTATACACAGAGCTGAAGAAAGCATTTAATAAATTTGCCTTCTCTTTGTCCCCAGTCACCCACTCTAGATTATTTTGTAAGGGGCCTACATGCTCAGACTTCACCTTTTTACTATTAATATATTTAAAGAATTGTTTGGGGTTTGTCCTACTATCTTTTGCAATCTGTCGTTCGTTTTGAATTTTTGCATCCTTGATTTCCTTTTTGCATATCCTGTTATATTCTTTGTAACATTTAAACAACACTAGTGTTCCTTCATTTTTATATTTTTTAAAAGCTACTTTCTTATTGCTTATAGCTTTTTTAACTTTGACCGTGAGCCACATAGGTTTTATTTTTAGCCTTTTAAACTTATTGCCCATGGGAACATACTTTGCAGTGAGGTTCCACACAGTCTTTTTGAAGAATTCCCATTTCTGTTCTGTTTTCATCTGTGCCAATAGTCCCTCCCAGTCCAAGTCCTGGAGAGCAGCCCTCATCCTTGGAAAATTTGCTCTCTTAAAATTTAGTGTTTTAATATTTCCTGTATGTATTTCTTGCTTATAGTTAACATTAAATGAAATCATGATATGCTACCCAGGTGTTCCTTTATCTGAACATTAGTAATAAGCTCTGCATGGTTTGAGATTATCAGGTCCAACAGGGCATCATTCCTAGTTGGGGCCTCAATAAACTGCACCATAAAATTGTCCTGCAATAGGTTTTTAAATTTTTGTCCTTTAACTGTCCCAGAAGTGCCATTAATCCAGTAAATTTCTTGGTAGTTAAAATCCCCCATTATTATCACTGTCCCAGACCTTGCAGCCCTTTCCATCTGTGCAAGGAGCTGAGTCTCCACCTCCTCATTAACATTGGGTGGTTTATAACAAACTCCAATGATTAATTTTGAACTACGCACATCTGTATGCAGTTCCACCCATAATGCTTCAGCCTCATCACTCTCTCCATCAACCAGGTTCTCTTTCACGCTTGCTTTGAGGTCACTTCTCACATAGAGACAGACCCCTCCACCTTTCCTTTTTACCCTGTCTTTCCGAAAGAGAGCATAGCCAGGAATATTAATAGCCCAGTCATGTGAGGATTGAAGCCAAGTTTCAGCAATACCGATTACATCATAGCTCTCCTCATGCACCAGAGCTTCCAGCTCACCTGTTTTGCTTGGCAGACTTCTGGCATTGGTGAACAAACACTTAAATGTATTGTTACATTTTTCTCTGGTGTTTTTCATATAATTTATAGTAGTACAAATGGCACTATTATTTCCAATGGCTGTTTGCAACTTGGGAACTTTCTTGTCACCTGCCATAACCCTCCCCCCATCTATCCCCATTCCACTCTCCATTAATGTCTGACCACTAACTGACCTGTCTGCTCGATGTAATTCTAATTCACCCTCCCCCCTCAATCCTAGTTTAAATACTCCTCCAGCATTCCCATAAACCTCTCCCCCAGCACAGCAGACCCCCTTCCATTCAAGTGCAAACCGTCTTTAGCATATAGGTTGCACCCCAATGAAAAGTCAGCCCAGTGCTCTAGAAACCCAAATCCCTCCTTCCTACACCAGGTCTTTAGCCATGCATTCAGCTCTCTACATCCAGTATATACACCAGTATATACACTCCTGCACAAACTTGCTTGCAGATCTACTCCTTCTCCTCCAGCAACTCTTGTACGTGGAACTACAACATCCAAGACCAGCTGGCACTGTTTGGATAGTCTAACACACAACTCAGTTAGCCTAGTAGCAAATGCCTTTTACGGTCCGTAGGCCCATTTGGTATAGCAAAGAAGGTCCTAGCGCATAGCTATCCTATCTGTGGCTACTGCTCCCAGTACCACCTCTTCAGGTACTGCCAGCCTTCTCTCTCCCTGTCCTCTCAAGCATGCCTCTCAGTCCTCCCAATTGTTTGTCACTCACCAGCCCACCTGGCTGTCTTCCTCCCTGGAGACTTGCCTGGCAGTGTTCTCCTGCTGCCCTCTCCTTGCTCCCATGCCTCCTTGTCAGGATCCCTCTGTGTGCCATGAGAAGGCTCTCCGCACCCCCCAACCCCACACAGACTAGGGTGTTACTCTCAAAGGCCTCTGACAGCCTAACACTCCACTCCAAAAAAAAAAGAGTAACACCCAGTAATACAATTTACATGAAGCAGATTTTTTCTATGTATAAAAAAACAAGATAAAAAAAATACATATATTCAATCCAAGGCAACCCATCCAACTGATTAGTAATCTTTTTAGCAAATTGTACATTTCCTATTGCTTTAGCTATGTGATTTCCTATAAATGACATCCTTATATGTATACAGAATTAATTTGTTTGCCTGCTGTAGCTTACAAGGCACTTCAAAGGGCCATAAGCGAGTTACACAAAACCTCCTGCAAGTTTAGCCAGACACAGGAAAGAGTGAAATGAAAACTACTACTTATGCTTTATGACCATTCCTTTTTTCTAAGTGCTTTTATGAGTTCTCAAGTCTTGATTTATTTACACGACCAAAAACTAATAAAATCTACAAGGCTACTCCAGAAATTCAGCTACGGAGATACAAGTCTTTGCACAGTATTTAATTTTATTTTATTCTTTTCAAGAACAGCTCTCAACGTTTTTCTTTTTTGTTCCTTAGTATGTAATAAAGGTTCTTATTGCTCTAGAGATTACATAGAAACAAATATACAATGATTGGCAATCACTTTAATTTGGATCATTTTGTTTGAATGTACAAATAAAGAAACGGAAATGACATTTATGTTTATTAATGTCTGGTGCAAAGTATATTCTGCGTCTGATGACAGTGTAAATGTGCCCCAAACCTTCCCACCAAATAACTTATTGTCATCTTAGGGTTTAGTGCTGAATGCAGTCATTGTTATAGACCTCGATCACTGCCAGGCATGATCAATATCTGCACAAACTACCCCTGTATTCTGGATTGCTAGTTTTTCACTAATCTCCTTTTCATTTCTGCTTTTTTTTTATTTTTTTATTTCACCCCTACTTTATTCATCACTTTAACCATTTAAGCCCTGGACAATTTTGCTGGCCAAAGACTAGGCCACTTTTTTTCCGATTCGGCACTGCGTCGCTTTAACTCACAATTGCGCGGTCGCGCGACGTGGCTCCCAAACAAAATTTACGTCCTTTTTCTCCCACAAATAGAGCTTTCTTTTGGTGGTATTTGATCACCTCTGCAGGTTTTATTTTGTTGCGCTATAAACAAAAATAGAGCGACAATTTTGGAAAAAAAAGCAATATTTTTTACTTTTTGCTATAATAAACATCCCCAAAAATATATAATAAAAAAAAAAATTCTTCAGTTTAGGCCGATACATATTCTTCTACATATTTTTGGTAAAAAAAAAAAACGCAATATGCGTATATTGATTGGTTTGTGCAAAAGTTATAGGGCCAAATTCTCAAAAAAGCTGCCTAACTTAACTTTCAGCAGTTAAGTTACACTGACTTAAAATTTCTACCTAAGTGCCTGATCTTCAAAGCACTTACCTAGAAATTTCAGGCCGTGTAACTTAAGTGCCGCCGTCGTAAGGCGGTCCTCCTCTCCTGGGGGCGTTTAAAATTTAAATGAGGCGCGCTCCCGCGCCGGCCGTACTGCGCATGCGTGTGACGTCATTTTCCCGACGTGCAGCGCGCGAACGTAATTAACGCCGGGCGGCTTTGAGAATTTCGACGGGACACTAAAGTTGCGACGGGTGAAAAAAAAAAGACGCGCCGGGAAAACAAATAATTATAAAAAAAAATGACAGCGTCGCTCAGCATGCATTCCTGAGAGGGAGAACTCCATGCCAATTTTCAAAGAAAAAACCGGCATGGGTTCCCCCCCCAGGAGCATACCAGGCCCTTAGGTCTGGTATGGGTTGTAAGGAGACCCCCCCACGCCGAAAAATCGACGTAGGGGGTCCCCCTACAATCCATACCAGACCCGTATCCAAAGCACGCTACCCGGCCGGTCAGGAAGGGAGTGGGGACGAGCGAGCGCCCCCCCCTCCTGAGCCGTGCCAGGCCGCATGCCCTCAACATGGGGGGGTTGGGTGCTCTGGGGCAGGGGGGCGCACTGCGGGCCCCCCCATCCCAGAGCACCCTGTCCCCATGTTGATGAGGACAGGACCTCTTCCCGACAACCCTTGCCGTTGGTTGTCGGGGTCTGCGGGAGGGGGCTTATCGGAATCTGGGAGTCCCCTTTAATAAGGGGGCCCCCAGATACCGGCCCCCCACCCTAAGTGAATGGATATGGGGTACATCGTACCCCTATCCATTCACCTGGAGGCAAAAAGTAAAAGTTAGTAAACACACAACACAAGGGTTTTTAAAATAATTTATTATTCTGCTCCGGAGGCCCCCCTGGCTTCTTTATTAGCTCTATTACCAGGGGGGGCTTCTTCTTCCACTCTCCGGGGGTCTTCTTCCACTCTCCGGGGGGGGGTTTCTTCTTCCGCTCTCCGGGGAGGGCTTCTCCGCTCTCCGGGGGTCTTCTTCCATCTTCTCCCCTCTTCCGCTGTTGACTCGGCGAACCCCGGTTCTTCTGCAGCTGTCCGGTGCCTTCTTCTTCAGCGCTGGCTGCCTGCTATCTTTGTGTGTTAGCTCAATTAGTAACAGGCAGCCGGCGCGGTCTTCTGTGACGTCAGGGTCTTCTCTTCTGTTCTTCTCCCCTCTTCCGATGTTGCCTCGTCGCCTCTTGTCGCTGTAATGATGGAAGCGCGCCTTGCATCCCATTTATATAGGCATCACTGTCCCATCATGCTCCGGTAGGTACCCACGTGGTGGGTGCACGTGGGTAGGCACCCACCACGTGGGTACCTGCCGGAGCATGATGGGACGGTGATGCCTATATAAATGGGATGCAAGGCGCGCTTCCATCATTACAGTGACAAGAGGCGACGAGGCAACATCGGAAGAGGGGAGAAGAAGAACCTGACGTCACAGAAGACCGCGCCGGCTGCCTGTTAGAAAACGAGCTAACACACACAGATAGCAGGCAGCCAGCGCTGAAGAAGAAGGCACCGGACATCTGCAGAAGAACCGGGGTTCGCCGAGTCAACAGCGGAAGAGGGGAGAAGATGGAAGAAGACCCCCGGAGAGCGGAGAAGCCCCCCCCCCCCCCGGAGAGTGGAAGAAGAAACCCCCCCCGGAGAGTGGAAGACCCCCGGAGAGTGGAAGAAGAAGCCCCCCCTGGTAATAGAGCTAATAAAGAAGACAGGGGGGGCATCCGGAGCAGAATAATAAATTATTTTAAAAACCCTTGTGTTGTGTGTTTACTAACTTTTACTTTTTGCCCCCCGGCTCCGGAGGGGGGGGGGCGCTCGCTCGTCCCCACTCCCATTCCTGACCGGCCGGGTAGCGTACTTTGGATACGGGTCTGGTATGGATTGTAGGGGGACCCCCTACGTCGATTTTTCGGCGTAGGGGGGGTCTCCTTACAACCCATACCAGACCTAAGGGCCTGGTATGCTCCTGGGGGGGGAACCCATGCCGGTTTTGAATTAAAAAATTGACGTGGAGTTCTCCCTCGGGAATGCATACCAAATGCCGTCGCTGGAATGGGCCTTTACAATGTGTGACTAACTTTCCACATTATAAAACCAGCCCTAGTTTTGCGCAGGCAAATTCGGAACTTACGCAGAAATCACAGTGATGAAATGCTTTGAGAATCTGCTTAAGTCCTCATTTGCATACTCAAAGCTGCATTTCAATGAGAAATGCCCCCAGTGGCGGATGCGGTACTGCATCCTAAGATCTGACCGTGTAAGTGTCTTAGGCCCCGTACACACGACAGAGGAACTCGACGTGCTTGGCACGTCGAGTTCCTCGTCGAGTTTTGGGATGAAGCCGCCGAGGAGCTCGGCGGGCCGCCTTCTCCCATAGAACAACGAGAAAATAGAGAACATGTTCTCTATTTTCTCGTCGAGCTCCTCGGCGGCTCCATCGATCCAAAACTGTACAGACGACAGAGTTTCTCGGCAGAATACGGGTTTTGACCGAGTTTCTCGGTGAATTCTGCCGAGAAACTCTGTTGTGTGTACGGGGCCTCACACATGTCAGATTTTCTGCCTAACTTTGGAAAAAGCCTTTTGAGAATCGTTTCCAAAGTTAGGCACAGACTGAACAGCAGTTAAGTCTGCGTATCTCTTTTGAGAATCAGGCCCGTTGCGTCTACAAAATAGGGGATAGAATTATGGCATTTTTATTAATAATTTGTTTTACTAGTAATGGCTGCGATCTGCGATTTTTATCGTGACTGCGACTTTAAGGCGGACACATCGGACACTTTTGACACATTTTTGGGACCATTGTCATTTTTACAGCGATCAGTGCTATAAAAATGCACTGATAACTGTGAAAATGACACTGGCAGTGAAGGGGTTAACCACTAGGTGGCACTGAAGGGGTTAAGTGTGCCCTAGGGAGTGCTTCTAACTGTAGGGGGGATGGGCTATTTGTGACATGACAGTGATCACAGCTTCCGATGACAGAAAGCTGTGATCACTGTCCTGTCACCAGAAAGACTGGGGAAATGCTCGTTTACATCAGCATTTCCCCGTTCTTCCGCACCGTGACACGATCGTGGGCCTGCCTGCGGACATCGAGTCCTCGGGACCCGCGGTCGGAGTCACGGAGCTTGCGGCGCCGGTGCCTACGCGTCCATAATGCCACTTCTTAAAGGGGACGTATATGTACGTCTTTTTGCCTTTCCGTGCCATGCTGCAGATGCATATGTGTGCAGCAGGAGGCAAGCGGTTAAAGAAGTTACATTTTATTTTGCATTACCTGTTGACCCAACAACATGCTAATGAATTTTTTTAATTAAATCTTTGCATTTTTATTATATACCTTATTTTACACCCAATGGTGTCCTTATTGGGTCTCTGTGCCTCTCTACGCAATGCAGGTAGATTATGGTTGGTAGGGGGGTAGCTTCATCATAAAAACAATATAGTAATGTGGCATGGAACCATTTATTTTTCACTTCTTAGTAAGTCAAGATGACTGTCATTTCTGTCTTGTTGCTTTTTATTAGAAAGGTATGCCTTTAAAACAAATGAGTTGTTAAGGCTGGAATATAAGTGGTTGTTAAGGCTGAAAGATTTTTACCTTAAAAAAGACCCTTCAGTGTGCAGCCCCCCCCCCCCCCAATACTCACCTAAGCTCGACCTCAATCCAGCGATGTGCACAAGATCCAAGGCTCTCCTGGGTCTCTCCCTCCTAATTGTCTGAGATGCAGCAGCAGAAGCTATTTGCTCCCGCTGCTGTCAATCACAGCCAATGAGGCAGCAGTGGGGCTGAGCCATGCTCTCTGTGTCTTATGGATACGAGAGCTCGGGAGCGAGCATGCATGAGTGCCCCCATAACCAAACCCGAGGAATCGTTACTTGCTCGTGGCCTAACTTTTGCCCCTACAGCTCCCCCTAACCCTTTTACCCTATTTTTGGACCTTAATAGATTCATCAGAAACATCAGTCAGGCATTTCTTTAATCTCAAAACCACTAAAGCCAATTCCAACAGGGTTGATGATCCTCCCGATCCCTGTTTAACTAATCAGGATCCATTTCAAGATTGTAGTGCCCCCGAACAAATGGCTCTAGATCATCTGGAACTCCTGTACACAGAGGATTCAGATGATTATGTTGAACTATTGACTCAGCATCTGTCTACATCCCCACCCATTCAACAGACCAAATTCTGACCCAAGTCTATTTTTTATCCCACATATTCCAAAGGGCCCTAGATACAAAGTTTCTACCAAGCAGTCTATACAGAAATTCAACTTATGTGCAAACAAACAGCCATACATAAACATTCATCAAACCTTTCGATAGCAGAAAACACTGCCCTAAAACAGCTAACTGAGAATAAATTAATAGTTATTCGATCAGCAGATAAAGGCGGAGGGATAGTGATCCAGAATCTGACAGATTACCAGACAGAAACCTCCCACCTCCTTTCTAACAGTACCACGTACCAAAAACTTAATAGTGATCCATTACCGACTTTCTCCCAAGAAGCCCATGCTCTTGTTAACGTGGCTAAAGTAGAGGGACTGGTGACCAAAACAGAGGTTGCCTTTTTGCTACATGACTTCTACAAGAGACCTTATTTTTATCGTACCCCGAGAAGAAGTGATCTTGTCACGAAACGCGTCGGGTGGAGTGAGTGACGTGTGGACGCCATCCCCTTCATTTCTCCAAACGAGTGGCTGTTGTTCCTGGATACGTCCGGCCGGCGTTACAGGCCAATTGCTGTTTTTTTTTTATCTACAAATGTGAGTTGTATATTCGTCTAATGTTATTTTAAATAAATAACCCGGATTTTATGCCATGTGGAGCTCTGTCTTGTTGTTTTCTATATCCATCGCTGGATACGGCTGGGTTCTAGTGCAAGTGGAGGATCTACTACTGCCTTAAAATCTTTGGTTAAGACATATGTTGATAGTGGTCCGGCAGGACCTGAATTTCTGGTAAACAGCTGCATAATTGGTGGTGGATTCACATCTGGTGTTCAGTTACAGCATTTCTGGAATTTCACGGGTGTCTTCATAGCCATATGGACTTATCATCTATCTAATTTTCCAATTTTGGATTCTATGGACTTTTTTACAAAATATCAATTCTGTGGTTATCAATCTTAGCAAATACTGCTATCACGGTTTTTATTATTTGTGTTATTATCTGTGTTATATTGTTTAAGTCACTGCAGTTTTTGGGCTCACACCAACCACTGCTTAGGAGGGACTGGCAGCCACGGCTTCCTGACTCTGCTATTTGCAAATATTGCAGTCACGATTGACACATCCCAGTGTCACTTGACTACTGGGTTTACACACACCAGTGCTTAGTGGGAACAGGTGGCCACGCCCCCCTGATTCCACGGACGAATCTATACCTCCAGTTTAGATTCATTTGTTAACGCACATTTTTGGTCACATATTTGACACAAGTGCACAATTGAGTTTAGCGCAATTATCCCCTCTTTTTTTCACCTTATTTTTATCACCTTCCAAAAATTCATAAAAATCTGTCTAACCCACCAGGAAGACCAATAGTAGCAGCCATGGAGAGCGTCACTACCTATTTTTCCATTTACATCGACCATTTTTTACAGCCCCTAGTTGTCAATCTCCCATCATACATCAAAGACAGTATACACTTACTCCAGATGCTACAACAATATCAATGGGAAGCCACTTACCGTTGGCTCTCCTTGGATGTTGTATCCCTCTACACGTCGATACCACATGAAGTAGGTCTTTTAGCCACTCAATACTTTCTGAACCAAGACCCCCTGCTGAAACCTCGGCAGGTACATTTTCTGCTGGATATGTTGAATTTCTGCCTGACACATAACTATTTTGAAAATAATGGCAAGTTATTTATTCAGACCCAGGGAACCGCCATGGGGGCCAATTTTTCCCCCAGCTATGCCAATCTTACCATGGGCTACTGGGAACGGTCCCACATCTGGCACAATAATCCTTTTGCCTCCCACCTTATATACTTTGGTCAACTCGTTACATAGACGACATAGTGATTAGCAGTGATGGCCCGGACACCCTAATTCCCAAGTTCCTTGAACATTGCAATTCAAATACTATGGGCCTTTCCTTTATTGCAGTAACTGATGACAAAACCCTTGCTTTTTTAGATCTAGAGCTATTTTACGATACCACTACAATTTGTGCTCACAATTATGTTAAGCCCACTGCGGGTAATTCCTTTTTACATTTCGAGAGTTGTCACCAACTACGATGGGTGAATAATATTCCAAAAAGTAAATTCTGCAGACTAAAGCATAATTGCACAAGACAGCAAGATTACACCTCCCATGGGTTAAAATTGAAAGATAAATTTACTGAAAAACGGTATCCTGAGGGCCTTGTAGAAGGTGCCTTTCAACATTATTTAAATACAGATGTCACACTCAAACAAATCTTAATAAATCCACAACAGTACATGCTATCAAAACGGCATCTTCACCATTAGAGACACATGGCCTTTGTGAACGTATCGGTACAAAATTTATGTTGATAAACTAAAAAATTTCCAAAACATTTCCACCAGGCAGAACATTGCAAAAGGCTATGTGAAAGAGAAAACTATTGTATATATACATTAGATAGCCTGTCACCTAGGGGGTTAAATGAGGGGCTTGAGATTAATATCTTGCTCTGAAATTAATATCCTGTTCCGGAATTTATACCTTGCTTTGAAACCAATATTTATTATTTCATTATAATATTGTCACCCCACTCAGTCCATGTTTCCCAAGCACTGTTTTTTAATATAACTTTTAATATAATATGATCTAGTGATAGATTTGTCTCATATGTGTACGTATACGAGTATGTGCATGTATATGTGAGTGTATATATGTGTATGTATATATATATACACACACAAAATTATTTTAATTGCCTAATTTTCTTAATTAAGCTCCTCCCACTTTTTATTCTTATTTCAGTTTTTATCACTATTACTATTGCCCCATCTATAAATCCAAGAAATGTTTCACATGTTTTTATGTATGTCCATCACCGTAGGGTGGCGGACATGAGAAGCTATTATTGAGCTATCATGGAGTTTACTGGCCGTCTCTGCCAGCTATATTTAAATCAGGCCGTTGACATTAGACGTCTTTAGATCAGTTTATTTTTGGTGTTCTTCTGTTTCCCTCTCCTCTCTCTTCCCCGCTTGTTTCTATTTAGTTGTATTAACAAAGCTCTTATCAATACTAATATGACTATGAATATGACCATTCATTAATATGACCACGCACTAGTACCAATATATTCAGCCAAATAATTTCCCGATTTGCACTTTGTTATCATTGTTATTCCCCTTTCTTTGGTATTTTTCTTAAAGTATCTTCAAAGTTATTGTCCCCAATATCTACAAAGTTATTGCTGATTGTTTATAGTTCATCTTTTGGCTTTTTAGTTCTCGGAATTTCCTCATTAAATATCATAGCCAATCAGCTCATCCCGAGCATGTCATATCTTCCCTGATCCAAGATGGCCCCTATAGAGCCTGACGAAGAAGCACGCATGCTTCGAATGCGCACACCTCCCTGTGACGTACATCCGGAAGTGACGTTGCACCGCTGCGCTCCACCGAGCGTTGTCCCTCTTGCTCCCCAGCATCGGAGATCCACCATCCTGCTACTGCGGTAGATGGTAGTGTGGTCAACACCAGGACGTCCTCTTCCTCCCCAGCATCGGAGGTTTACCATCCCGCTACCGCGGTAGATAACATCTCCAGGACCAGCGGAGCACCTGTACCCCAGATGTCCAAACGGATGACACAACTTACAGATAAGCCTATGTTTTTATCACCTTGTGAGTGGCACCTTTATAAAAATTGTCTGTTTTTACCAATTAAAAACGAGATTACTACGCTTAGAGGGCACTGCTTTTTGTCTTTTTGTACGGGGAACCTATGGACCTAACTGGAGGGACAGGAAGAGAAATAGAGAAGTGGATCCAAGTAAAGTATCAAGGCTTGTTAGTAACACCATGCTGTGTGCATGGTGGGATCCTCACAATGTCACTGGGAGTGAGGTGGCAATTATGGCTGTACTGGTGGAGTTGGTCAGGGCTCTGTGGTGTCCCCTCAGAAATGCTGCATTTACATGGAAAAAGAGGGTGTGTGGTTACATGAGATTAGTGCTTTACAGTAAAGTTCTCCGTTTATCAAGTGGAACTGTGCAAGGCAATGGCTCACTTCTAAGTTGGGGTGCCGCCTTAATGCTGATTTTCAGATGACTGCGGCCCCATTCCTTTGTCCCGGCATTAGCGAGAGAAGTTTGCAAGATTGTTTCCAATTGTCGACACACATCTGATCCTTGCATAATCCCACTCATCTGCTACTGACAGTTGCAGGAATGACAACTGCTAGAAACAAACAGATTGTTTACATAATTGACCACATATGGACGCAGTAATACTTGGTCAGGGACATACAACATGTAACAGGGATCTATGAGATTGGCTCACCCCCACTTTGGAGAAGTTCTGCATGTACCAAAACACCTTCATGGGTAGATGTCAGTTTGAAGAATCGTTCCTTTTTTTTTTTTTTTTTTACTTAATTTCTTTTTATTTGATTTTAAGATTACTTATACATCAGACAATTATTTTAACAGGTAACCATCTAGCATTATACAAACAGAAAAAAGAAAGAGAAGACAACATACTATAATCAGTACTAAACATATTCTTAGCCTGTATAATCAGATGTACCTGATATCTTCTAAGTCTTGTAACCCTGTATCCAATCTCCCCCCCTCCCCCCACCCTCCCCCCAACTACCTAAGGGAGCGTACTACCCCATTCGTTAATCCACTAAGCAGACAGGCGAGCACAGAAGAGAGGGGGAGGCCGTCCTCTACCCTTGTCTCTTGTGTCGATGATTGTGATCACATGCCCTATATCGCCGATCCCCATTAAAGCACCCATCAACCCTGCTCCCACCGCAATAGGTGACAGCCACTTCTAACGGGAGGAGGGTGGGGAAGGGGGGGGGCGCGTTACCCTGGAGTCCCTTCCTCAAGTGCCATCCTCATATGTTCCACACCGCCCTCTGCCACGGCCCCCATATGCTAGTGAATTTCCCATGGTTCCCCTGTCTAGAAAAATATACTCTCTCATTTGAAATTGTTAGATTCATAGTCGCTAACCAGTTATCTACCGACGGGGGCGTCTGCGCCTGCCATTTTTGGGCTATCGTTTTTCGTGCCTGGAAAAGGCACCTCAATATAGCTTCCAAGCTGCCCTGAGGTGCCCTTATATCTTCTATACACCCCAGCAGACAGGTCCTGGCCACTGGATTGAGGGATGTTCCAAATACCTTGTTTATCCTCTCTATTATTTCTACCCAATAATCGTAAAGTTTGGGGCACTTCCAGACCATGTGAATTAAATCCCCTTTATCTTTGCATCTCGGGCATTCGTTATTTTGTCTCCACCCCAGTTTAAACATTTTATGCGGGGTATGATATACCCTATGCAGTAAAAACAAATGGGACAATCTTTGCGCTGGGGCGATTGAAACACAGGCGCATTGATGCAGAATTCTCTCCCACTGTTCAGATGGTATTGTTCCCAGGTCTCTTTCCCACGCTTCTTTACTCTTGGCCGGGCCCACTCTGCTTATCGCACTAGCACTCAGGCTGTTATATGTTGCTGTTATTAAGCCCTTGGCAGTACTTGCCCTGATTACTTTGAGAAGGACGGGGATCTGGGTCCATACTATTGTTTTAGAACTAAATTGTGCTTGAATAGCATGGCGGACCTGCAGATATTTGTAGAATGTTTTGTTGGGAATATTAAATTCTCTTGTTAAATCTGAGAATGATTTTAGGGTGTTACCCTCAAACAGATGCTTTAAGCGAGTTATACCTTGACTCTTCCATTCTCTCGATTCTTCTATGCTTGTTATTTCCTGTAGATTATTGTTATTCCATAGGGGGGAGAATTCTGTTTGACCACTATATCCCAATAAGGTCTTTATTGTATGCCATACTTTAATAGCCAATTTTATAGTTGGAACTTTATGGGGGAAATAATCTGCCTCTAGGGCTTCCACCAACAATTTATGGGGATTACCCGTTAACATCAAGCGGCTAATAAAGCCGTCTCCCTCAGTGGTTCCACACCCTACCAAATGTTGCAGTTGTGACGCAATAAAATATAACTTTGGGTGTGGAACCGCCATACCCCCTTCTTTTACTGGTAGCTGGAGTGTTTGCAAACTTATCCTGGCTTGGCCTCCCCTCCATATAAGTTCTCTAAATAGCGATTCTATATTCTTGAACCATTTATATCCCAGCCATAAAGGTGCGTTATGGAGCAGGTATATTAATTGCGGTTGCCATATCATTTTAATTAAGTTGCATCGTCCTGCTACAGACAGGGGAAGTTTTTTCCAGATATCGCATTTATTTTTCCACTTTAGTAACAGTGGATCAAGATTTAAACTGGTGTATTGGGTAATATCTTTCGCTATCCAAATCCCTAGGTATTTAAATTTTGTGACCACGCTTAATTGAGAAGCACTTGGCAGGAGCTGGAGATCGACTGGATCCAGTGGTAAAAGGGCAGATTTTTCCCAGTTAATTGTCAAACCTGAGAAATGACCAAAGTCATTTACCAGTTGTATCACTTTGTCTAGAGTGATTTCAACATCCCCCAGAAAGAACAATATGTCATCTGCAAATAATGCAATCTTGTCTTCCCCTTGGTGTCTTCTGAACCCCATTATGTCCGAACTCGCCCTGGCCATTATTGCAAGTGGTTCCATGGCGAGGGCGAACAGAAGGGGGGACAGAGGACACCCCTGTCTCGTCCCTCGCTCCAGTTGAAAAAATTCCGATATCTCATTATTAATTTTAATTTTAGCTCTTGGCTCGCTATATAGTAATTTAACCCATCTAACAAAGCAAGGCCCGAAGCCGAATTTCTCTAATACTTCCCATAAATATCTCCATTCAAGGCTATCGAATGCCTTAGCGGCATCAAGAGATAACACTGCTCTGGGCCTCTCGTTATCAGTTGGTATTTCTATATTTAAGAATCGTTCATTTCTAAACAAACAATTTGTATACAGACCTCACTAGGCAACACCACATTTCATACTAAAGATAGGCCTAAACCCCCCCCCCCCCCGATCGTAAAAAGCTCGGACCTGAACGGCGAACCTCATTGATGTCTATGAGACCCGAACTTGAAAAGTCAAAGGTTCCCATTTTGAAGGCTTACTGTACCTGTTGCCGAGAATGTGTTTCCAGCACGACAGCATCGCGCTGATTCTTGGCGACAGGGTGCCGACATCTCGCACTCGCTGGAATAGACAAAGCACATTCCAGCAAGCGCGTCAGAAGCGACGGGGATCCGACTTGGATTCCCGCCAATTCTAGCTGCGGCCAAATTTTTAATTAAAAAACGGCATGGGTTCCCCCCCAGGAGCATACCTGGCCCTTGGGTCTGGTATGGGTTGTAAGGAGACCCCCTCTACGCCGAAAAACCGGCATGGGGGTCCCCCCACAATTCATACCAGACCCGTATCCAAAGCACGCTGCCCGGCCGGTCAGAAAAGGAGTGGGGATAAGCGAGCGCCCCCCCTCCTGAGCCATACCAGGCCGCATGCCCTCAACATGGGGGGGTTGGGTGCTCTGGGGCAGGGGGGCGCACTGCTGCCCCCCACCCCAGAGCACCCTGTCCACATGTTGATAAGGACAGGGCCTCTTCCCGACAACCCTGGCCGTTGGTTGTCGGGGTCTGCGGGCGGGGGGCTTATCAGAATCTGGGAGCCCCTTTAATAATACCGGCCCCCCACCCTAGGTGAATGAATATGCCCCTACCCATTCACCTGGAGGCAAAGTGTAAAAGAAAATAAACACACAATACAGGGTTTATAAAGTAATTTATTAGACAGCTCCAGGGTCCCCCCTCTCTTCTTTAGCTCTTTTTCCAGGGGGGGCCTTCTTCCGCTCTCCGGGGGTCTTCTCCGCTCTCCGGGGGTCTTCTTCCATTTTCTCCGCTCTCCGCTGTCATCTCGGCGCTCCCCGGTTCTTCTCCTGCTCGCTCTCCGGTGCCTTCTTCTTCAGGGCTGGCCACCGCTATCTTCCTGTGTTAGCTCAATTACTACCGACGGCCAGCCCGCTCTTCTGCCTTCTTCTGCCTTCTTCCCATGTTGAAACAACGCTTCTTCCCGCTGTTATGCCGGGTGCTCGGTTCGCACCGATTTATATAGGCCTCTCTTATGATGTCACAGTCCCATCATGCTCCGGTACCTACCCACGTGGTACCTACCCACGTGGGTAGGTACCGGAGCATGATGGGACTGTGACATCATAAGAGAGGCCTATATAAATTGGTGCGAACCGCGCACCCGGCATAATAGCTGGAAGAAGCGTTGTGTCAACATGGGAAGAAGCAGAAGAAGGCAGAAGAAGAGCGGGCTGGCCGTTGCTAGTAATTGAGCTAACACATGAAGATAGCGGCGGCCAGCCCTGAAGAAGATGGCACCAGAGAGCGAGCGGGAGAAGAACGGGGGAGCACCGAGATGACAGCGGAGAGCAGAGAAGATGGGAGAAGACCCCCAGAGAGCGGAGAAGACCCCCGGAGAGTGGAAGAAGAAGGCCCCCCTGGAAAAAGAGCTAAAGAAGAGAGGGGGGCCTCCGGAGCTGTCTAATAAATTACTTTTAAAACCCTGTGTTGTGTGTTTATTTTCTTTTACACTTTGCCTCCAGGTGAATGGGTAGGGGTACGATGTACCCCATATTCATTCACCTAGGGTGGGGGGCCGGTATCTGGGGGCCCCCTTATTAAAGGGGGCTCTCAGATTCCGATAAGCCCCCCACCCGCAGACCCCGACAACCAACGGCCAGGGTTGTCGGGAAGAGGCCCTGTCCTTATCAACATGGGGACAGGGTGCTCTGGGGTGGGGGGGCCGCAGTACGCCCCCCTGCCCCAGAGCACCAACCCCCTATGTTGAGGGCATGCGGCCTGGTACAGCTCAGGAGGGGCGCTCGCTCAACCCCAGTCCTTTCCTGACCGGCCGGGTAGTGTGCTTTGGATACGGGTCTGGTATGGATTGTGGGGGGACCCCCACGCCGGCTTTTCGGTATAGGGGGGGTCTCCTTACAACCAATACCAGACCTAAGGGCCTGGTATGCTCCTGGGGGGGGGAACCCATGCCGGTTTTTTATTTAAAATTTGGCGTGGAGTTCCCTCTCAGGATTCATACCAAACGCCGCAGCTAGAATTATGGGAAATTCAAGTCAGATCCCCGTCGCTTCTATGACGGCTTTGTCTCCATCGCGGCAAGCCAGCTCGGGCTGGCTCCCGCGATGGGGCTCATATGTGATCAATCTCGCTGAGAAAGGGAGCGAGATTGACACAATATCGTGGTCACCCACTGTATATGCAAATTATTGGCCATAAAATTGTTATGGGGCCCGGCTACTGCCCTGGGGGACATCTACCAATGCAAAAACATTTTGTAAAAAATTTGTTTTTAAAGGAGCATTGATTTTAATGATGATAAGAGTGAAACAATAAAAATGAAAAATCCCTTTAAATATAGTATATGGGGGTTCCCTTAGTCTGCCTCTAAAGTGGTGCATCTGTACTGTGTATAGAACTATTCACAAATGTCACGTCTACCTAAATGCAGGTGGTCAGACACTATAGCTGGCTATGGTGTGCTTCACCTATAGCAGCCCCCTGTCCCTTAAGACAAGCAGGCCTACAGGTACTTTGTTGCCCCCAGGAATTAAACACAATGCTATAGTGTCTGGTCAGCACACCCAGGCAGACGCAAACAGTGCAAACAACAGATTATTTGCGGTTTCGCAGATAGCATGGTTCTAAGACGGTTAAGGTAATAAGGCAGGTGGAGTTCTGGGGTGGTCCGATATCCTATCCAAGTCATACACAGGGAAATCTAACAGCAAAGTAGTGCAGGCAAACGGAAGGCTTGATCAGAACAATGCAGGTCTCTGTCTCTATCACAAGCAAGGGATAGAGCGTTCGGTTTTCTTATATCAGATGACTGAGCAGATCAATCACCTAACAGGTGAACACAGGCAGGGAGAAAAAGAAACAGCCAACACCCGGGTGCTGGAATGAGGAATAGGGGCACTAAGTGATCATGACAAGAACCTGCTGCAGCAAAACTGATATTTATAAAGAAAAAAAATTAAATTTAAATAAATTTTCCCTGCAAGTTTTTTTTATTTGGTAAACAATGGCTTGGGGAGCCAGTCTGTATGATGAGCCCACAATTTAGTGCACTTAGAACCAGATTAGAGATTTTTGGATAAATTCTGGTGTCACTTTAGCAGACGATGGATGGAAATAACACAAATAACACATTGAATCACAGTGAGCAAGTCTTATGTGAAGAAGCCAAATTATAGTACACTCAGGCCAAGAATAACATTTTTTTTAGCTAACGTTTTTTAGCTAAACTCTTTTGCAGACTTTGGATAGAAGAAACAGGTGCGGAAAAATTGGGCTGTGGGTGTTGGTGGTGCCTCACTCCGTAACTTTCTAGAGGTACTCTTGATGAAAGCAATAATTGGCCTTGCTGTAAAAAAAAATAATTTCATGCACCTGTCAAACAGTTGAGGAAAAATTGGTCCGTGGGTGTTAATTGTGCCCATGAAACCTATACCAAAAAATGACTTCAGGATAAGATCAACACCCACAAAGCTAGGCAGCCTAGACAGTCTTGCAAAGATTTGAGATCCCAATAACACTTAATCAGCGACATCAAAAGTTTGCTAGGGAATGTTTATTTTACTGTGCTCAGTGTGTTAAACTAAAAAATCTGAGAGTAAAACATTACTTTAAAGTGACACTAAACTCTGGTTTAAAAAATATATATATTATATTTAAGTATGTATTCTCATCTAAAAAAAGTCCAATTTATTGCTTTCAGCCGCCTCCAAATCTCCAAATTCCTTTTTTTTTCTCAGCTGTAATCTGACACCCTCTTAGATGGTGGCTACATTTAGTCTGATTGTATGCAGGAATGTAGCCACCCTCTTTTGCTCGCTCCCAAGATGGACAATGGACTATGAGATTTGTAGTGTGTATAGAGCAGTAAATATGACCACAGCTAATGTCACTCAAGCTCATGGAGGATGTTGCAAGGAGGCAGAAAAAGACAGTAATATACCATTTCATGAAAACTAGTGTAGCACCCTCTAGTGTGCTTTTAGAATAGTGAAGACAGACCTCTTGACTCAGGGTAAAGTGAGTCTGGGTCAGGGTTTACTGCATGTCAGGCTAGGTGACTCACAGAGGCAAGTCCCTGGTACCTCCCCCTGGGTCTTGTTTGGAGAAACTTCTATAAGTTAGTGGGTGGAAGCCAGTGTTGATCTGCATACTTAAGGGAACAGGGTGGCTAGTCCAGTCCTTAAATATGTATAAATCATGCTAGCAGGGGAGGTGGATGGAAGATGGAATGCTGAGGAGTGGCCTAGGAGGGGCTACCTTGGTCCGGGGGGGGGGGGGCTTTACCTCCAGGCTGGGCTCAACCTGGCTTAGGAAGACCCATTCAGCATCATGGTTTGAACAGGATTCTTGCCTGAGAGCAGTGGGAGCATGGAGGACAGAATGAGTACATAAGCACACGCTGGGATTCACAAGCCAACAGCCTCTGCGGGGGTAGTGCTACACTAGAATACAAGGCCATTAAGTAGTGGATGTGTATGAATTTTATTTGGCGAATAAGGATATCATTTAGTGTCACTTTTTCTACTTTAACCACGCCTGTTTTTCAGACTCTGTGGCCCAGATTCACGAAGCAGATACGACGGTGTATCTCGAGATACGCGGCGTAAGTGTAGATGTGCGCCGTCGTATCGATGCGCGGTACCCACAGAAGCACATACACGTGAACTTAGGCTTCACCCGTCCAACGCAACTGTCCTCCGCCGGCGAAACTTAGGCGCATATTTAGGCTAGGCGTATTCTTCGTTCCCATTGATTAGCTATTCAATTATGCAAATGAGGGCGAAATGCCGATTCACATGCGTACGATTGTCCGTCGTAGGCTACGCGCGGTGCGCGTAAGCTGCTAGCCCGATCTAAAGTTACCCTTCATAAAAGCAGGGGTAACTTTGCAACGGACTTGCACAGGTCAGCTGGAGAGCAGCAACAGCAGCAGCGTGACAGAGGAGCTGAGCAACAACACTTGCAGGACAACACATCTGTGTGCCAACATGTCAGGGGCAGCCGTGGTCATAGTACTACGGCGTCTACGAGCACGCAGGAGGAGGAGGAGGGCACAGGAGAGGGTACCCCGAGATCGCATGGACCTCTTTGGCATGGTGGAATCGGAGGTGTTTCGCTTGTTGAGATTTGACACTGAAGCCATCATGGAAATAGTACGATCCCTGCAGGATGACCTCACCAACCCAACACATCGATCACAAGCAGTGCCGCCACTGCTCAAGGTCATGGCAACCCTGCATTTTTTGGCCAGTGGATCATTTCAAAGAACCAGTGGAAATTTGGCTGGGATGTCCCAATCCACAATGAGTACCCGCCATCCTGAGACGGATGTCCCACCACATTGTGAGACCCACCCAGGAGGTCCAGCAGATGAAGGCAAGAACCGATTTCTATAAAATAGCCAGATTTCCACGCACTGTGGGGGCCATTGATTGTTCTCACGTGGCACTCCAGGCCCCCCGTGACGCTGAGCATATGTACCGTAACAGGAAGAATTGGCATTCCATTAATGTACAAGTAATAACCGATGCTCAAGGCCTCATATGGCACGTATGTGCTAAACACCCTGGAGCCACCCATGACAGCTTTATCTACCGGCAAAGCGACATCCCAAGACAATTTGAAGAGAACGTGTATGGGGACAGCTGGCTGGTTGGTGAGTGACATGGGTGTCAGGCATTACTGTCCCCCCCCCATGATGCTGACATCACGAGGGGCACATGCATGACTAACATCCTCCTGTCTTTTCCCTTCCAGGTGACTCTGGATATGCCCTGGGACCCCATCTCATGACTCCATTCCGGAACCCACAAACACCAGGAGAAAGAAGCTACAATGAGGCTCATATACGTACCCGGGGAGTGGTGGAGCGCACGTTTGGCCTCCTGAAGTCACGGTTCCGATGCCTAGATAGGTCTGGGGGTACACTGTTGTATGCCCCAGACTTTGTGTGCCAGATAATCGGGGCATGTTGCATTTTGCACAATTTCGCAATGAGAAGGGGCCTGCAGATTGAAGTCCGTCATGACCTGACCCCCGAACCAGACATTCCCCCCCCACCCGAGGGTCCCCCGTCTGCAGAGGGAAGAGCAGTCAGGAGATGCCTCGTGGAAGGCTTATTTTCACGTGCAACACGCACATGAAACATGTCACAATGCTAATGCACGCATGCACCCCACTGTGGTCCCTAACACACCCCCCCCCAAACACCAATAAATTGGATTAGACCGAAGTACACCGTGCGGTACTTGGGAGCAGCAACGCCACGTCAAGGCTCCAATTATGTTGCTGTATGTTTTTCAGAAAATATTTGTCAAAATATATATCCCAAATAAAAATAAAATAAATACAACTCCAATCGAGTATCATAATAAAAAAATATCACTCATATCATGAGTATCAATTAATAACCAAAAATCAAATAGAATATAAAAATAAAATAATATAAATGGCACTCATCTGGCCCGACGTGTACTACGCCTAGTGCCAAGGCTCCGTGCCCTCTGTTGCCTGGGGGCAGCCGCGGGTGGGGGGGGTGGGTCATTGGGAGGAGGAACATCCCCCGGTCTCTCCCTGGCTGCCTGGATACCCTCTAAAGCCAGGGCTATGCGGGTGAGGACCGCAGTGGTCTGATTCCCCACCGCCTCAATGGCTGCTGTATTGGCCTGTATGGCCACTCCCAGGCTCCTCACCTCTGCCACAAGGCCTGAATTAGTGTCATCCAGGTCCCTAACGCAGGTCACCAACGCAGTGCTGTTGGCACTGACCTCCTGCACATTTTCACTAATGGTGGCAGTGAAAGCAGCCTGGGTCTGCTGCATGGAGGCCAGGCTGGCTGCCACCCGGCGCATATCACATGCAACAGAACCCACATGTTGGGTCTGCCTGGCCAGGTCCATAGCCAAAGTGGCTTCTAAGGCATCAGGATCACCCCTCGTCTTCCTAATTGCCTTCCTGGGTGCAGGTGAGGCTTGGGGACGAATGTATGGGGAGGACCCTGAGGGAACTTCCCTTAGGGAGGATGGGCTTCCCAAAAGGTCGGAGGCCCTTAGGGGGCTTCCCAAAAGGGTGGAGGCCCTTGGGGGGGTTACAATAAAGTTGGAGTCCCTTGGGGGGGTATCCCCTATGGAGGTATGGGAGGGTCCAGCGACGGTGGTCTCATCCCCCAGATATATGCCATCATCCAGGTGCCCGTGCTCCTCCTCCACTTCCTCTAATGGAGAGGTGTGGACACTGGTATCCTGGGATGGGCTTGGTTGGCCAGCAGCCGAGGATGGGCCCGCTTCATCCTGCACATCTGTGGATGACACAAAACAGTAACATGTTGGTGGACCCACACACTTGTCACATATTCACTCCCCCCCCCCCCCACATGCTATACACCAGATAAAAGAAAAAACACACTCACCTGTCCTCAAGGGCTGATCAACTGACTCGAAGCCCTCCAGGCCCTCCACCTGCTCCTTCTCCAGGCACCTGGCAATGACCTCCTCATCAGGTGTCAGTCTTAGTTTCAGGGCTGGTCCACCTCCGGTGCCCCTACTGTGTTTTTTTATCTTGGCCACCTTCTCCTTCACAAGACGCCGCAGGTCGTTGATCTTCTTGGCGATCTTGTCTGGGGTCCGGTTGGCATAGCCAAGGGCACTCACCTCCGCAGCAATCTGTGCCAAGATTTGATCCTTACGGACCTTGCTGGTCGAGCCACTTTCCTTGCCGTGGAGGAACTTGTTATACTTCCTCATGGCATCTATAATCACCGCCTTCTCCTCAATAAGAAAGTTTTTTTCCCTCCTATCTTTCGTGCCAGCCTCAGACATCTTTTTTGATCTGAACAAAGCAAAAGTAGCCACACCAAACGACCAAAACCAGCAGGTGTACTTTTGCACTTGACTGGCGCATGTCCGGGCGGATTTATGCCCTGGGCGGAAACGGTGGGCTGGGTTATCGTGGGGGGGAATACGATCGGCGAATTGGGGCGCATGCGCAGTGGGACGCGGGGGATGCGATCACGTGACGGCGCATGCGCCGTTCGTTCGGACCTTAATTTGCATGGGGTCACGATTCATTTAAATGGATCACGCCCACCTCCTTCCCAATTTGAATTACGTCGGGTTACGCCATCAAAATTACATTACGATGGCGCATCGCAGCGCGCATTTGCTTGCTGAATAGGCTGCTTGCCTCTCTAAGTTTCGACGGTCTAGTGTATCTGCATTGCGATACGCCCGCCTATTGATGCGCTGAGCTTCGTGAATCTGGGCCTGTGTTTACAAGTTTAAAACTTTTTTTTTGCTAGAAAATTATATATTTTTTTAACACCCTAGAGAATAAAATGGCGGTCATTGCAATACTTTTTGTCACACCGTATTTGCGCAGTGGTCTTACAAGCACACTTTTTTGGAAAAAAAAAACTTTTTTGAATTAAAAAAAAAGACAACAGTAAAGTTAGCCCAATTTTTTTATATTGTGAAAGATAATGTTACGCCGAGTAAAATAATACCCAACATGTCACGCTTCAAAATTGCGCCCGCTCGTGGAATGGCGTCAAACTTTTACCCTTAAAAATCTCCATAGGCGATGTTTAAAAAATTCTATAGGCTGCATCTTTTGAGTTACAGAGGATTCTAGAATTATTGCTCTCGCTCTAACGATTGCGGCGATACCTCACGTGTGCGGTTTGAACACCGTTTTCATATGCGGGCGCTAATTACGTATGCGTTCGCTTCTGCGCGCGAGCTCGTCGGGACGGGGCGCTTAAAAAAAAAAAAAATTTATTTTCTTTTTTATTTTACTTGATTTTATTTATTTTTACACTGTTATTTAATAAAACAAGCATGACAGGTCCTCTTAAATATGAGATCTGCGGTCAAAAAGACCTCAGATCTCATATTTAGACTAAAATGCAATAAAAAAAATAAAAAAAATTGTCATTTGAAAAAATGGGGGCCATCACTTGTATCCACACCAAGCAGCGTGAAGGACTCGATCGCCTCCGCCGCTGCCAAGGCTCCGGTAAGCGACGGGGGGGGGGGGGGGGCCCTCTCCCGCCGCCGAAAATGGTGATCTCGCAGCGAATCTGCCGCGGAGACCACCGCTATCATTTACAAGACCAGCCACGGACCGGCCACGGAAAAGATGGATATCTCGGTTGTGGCAGCAGCTGCTGCCGTTACCGAGATATTCATCTTTAAAGTGATGACGTATGTACGTGAGCCGGTCCTTAAGTGGTTAATAAATCAATCCATATACAATTTATGTAGGTACTTATATGCACGTACAAAACCCCCAAAAAGTATATATATATATATATATATATATATATATATATATATATATATACTGTATATAGAGAGAAGTTACATTAAAGCAGTTGTATACCCTCGGAATTTTTTTTGTACCGCATACTAGCTCATTATGAAATACTTACCTTAGAACGAGGCGTCGGTAACTCACCTGGTTCACACCCAGGTAGCTGACATGTTGCCTCGGCGTGTCTTCTGGGTATCTCGGCTCCAGCCCTCTGAGTGGCTGTAGCCGTGATGTCGTCACTCCCGCACATGCGTGCGGGAGACTTCTTTCCAGCAATGTCCCGCGTCTGCCGGGCTTTCAGCCGAAAATCCCCTGTGCGCATTCAGTCAGCGGCTCATTGCGAGGGGAATATCTCCAAAACCATACAGGTTTAGGAGATTTTTTTTTTACCTACAGGTAAGCCTTATTATAGGTTTACCTGTAGGTAAAATTTAAAAAACTGACTATACAACCACTTTATAATTCAGTCAATCTCCCCGTATTTTTTAATTATGAGAAATATCCCTACCAAGTGCCATTACATTTTAGCTAGAGACAAGAAAGGCTCTACGCACTATGACCAGGACTGTTGGAAGTGTTATACCAGGGGTCCTCAAACTTTTTAAACAGGGGGCCGGTTCACTGTCCCTCAGACCGTTAGAGGGCCGGACTATAAAAAAAACTATGAACAAATTCCTATGCACACTGCACATATGTTATTTTGAAGTGAAAAAACAAAATGGGAACAAATACAATATTCTCACCATCATCATCCCCTCATTGCAAGCCCCCCCCTCGCCATCATCATTGTAAGCCCCTCATTGCAAGCCCCCCCCTCACAATCATTAATTGCAAGCCGATCAAGATCATTGCAAGTCCCCCATTATCATTACATCATCATCATCATCATCATCATCCCCTCATTGCAAGCCCCCCCCCCCCTCGCCATCATCATTGTAAGCCCCTCATTGCAAGCGCCCCCCTCACAATCATTTATTGCAAGCCGATCAAGATCATTGCAAGCCCCCCCATCATCATTACATCATCATCATCATCATCATCATCATCCCCTCATTGCAACCCCCCCTCACCATTGCAAGCCCCTCATTGCAATCCCCACCCCACCTTCATCATTACATCATCAGCCCCTCATTGCAAGCCCCCCCCACCACCATCATCATCATCATCATCATTACATCATCATTTCATCATCATCAGCCCCCCTCACCATCATCATCATCATCATTATTACATCATCATTTCATCATCATCAGCCCCCCCCCCACATCATCATCATTTCATCATCATCAGCCCCCCTCACCATCGCAAGACCCCCCCCCCTCACCTCACCATCGTAAGCCCCCCACAGCCTTACTCCTTACTGTGCCAAACTGCTGTCACGGTCCCGCTGTGTCACAATCCCGCTGTGTCACGGTCCCGCTGTGTCACGAAGCTCACAGTGTTGGTAACAGTTCTGGCGCTCTATGATAAATTTCCCGCCCTCCTCCTCCTAGACCAGCTTGTGTGATAGACAGAACACTGGCTCTATCACACAAGCTAGTCTAGGAGGAGGAGGGCGGGACATTTATCACAGCGCGCCAGAACTGTTAACACTGTGATCTCTGTGACACAGCGGGATCGCTGTGTTACAACCTGCCGTGTAACCGGCGTTGCTTGTCAGGGTGGGGTGGGCCGGTTAAAAGTCCTCCGTGGGCCGCATGTGGCCCGCAGGCCGTAGTTTGAGGACTCCTGTGTTATACAGTAATGGTCTTGGAATTATCTGTACTGTACATCCAGTGTCTTTGCTTTTAAATATTCAGCCATTAGAAAAAGATCACATATTGCATCCTTACCTTTTAACTATTAGGAGAGTCAAGAGGGAATTGGATACATTTTACGAGTAAAGCACAAAACTCCTTTAAGCTGTCTCTCTGACCTCTACAATGGATGTAATTCACAAGTCTATGCTGCAAAGCTTAGGGCTTCAGGTTTTTTTTTTCCATGTCTGACTGTGAAATGCCACTGTGATGGCCCCACTGTCATTTGTGGGCTTTGCAGAAATTCTATTGGATTGCCCTAGATGCTCTATCAGACTTCTTTGAAATGTATATTACATGGTCTTTCAGATTTCACCTGAGAGATCCCTAGCTCTGTGACTTCCGAATCTTCACACGCTTTAGAGCAATGTAAAGCATAAATATTAGACTAAGGCCCCATACACACGGGAGTATTTATCCGCGGATACGGTCCAGCGGACCGTTTCCGCGGATAAATCCTCTCGAGGATTTCAGCAGATTTTAATGCGATGGAGTGTACTCACCATCGCATTGAAATCCGCGCCGGAATCCTCTGGCGATGACGTGTCGCGCCGTCGCCGCGATTATGATGCGGCGACGTGCGCGACGCCGTCATATAAGGAATTCCACGCATGCGTTGAATCATTGCGACGCATGCGGGGGATCCCTTCGGACGGATGGATTCGGTGAGTCTGTACAGACCAGCGGATCCATCCGTTGGGATGGATTCCAGCAGATGGATTTGTTCTGCATGTCAGCGAATATCCGATCTGCTGGAATCCATCCCAGGGGAGATATATCCGCGGATAAAGATCCGCTGGCGTGTACACACCATAGGATCTATCCGCTGAAACCCATTTGCTGGGATTTATCTGCGGATGGATTCTATGGTGTGTATGGGGCCTAAGGTACAGTGTCTCAGCCAGTGGCATATGTACCCCATAGAGCACTTCTGTCACATGCTGGTGGTTCTTCTTTCAAATTAAACAGAAGTTATAGTCTTTTTACAGTTTGTTTTAGATATATATATTTGAATCCGATCGCTTACTTTAAATAATATGAATAACCATGAGCGTTAAAGTGATTGTAAACCCTTTTGTCTTCCTTTTATCTATAGGTAAGCCTAGAATAAGGCTTACCTATAGGTAGTGGAAATATCTCCTAACTTTGCGCCGTTTAGGAGATATTTCACTTGTAGTGCGCCGATGTCGTCATCAGTGCATACGCTGTGAAGAAACGGACCTCTGTGTTGTTTCTTCTCCAGTGTGTACTGTGACGGCTCCCGCCCGTGAGAGTGACGCCACGTGGCTTTTGCCAGTCACAAAGTCTGCGGCCCTGGAAGAAAAAGGGGCGGAGATAGATGTGGCATGCACAGGGGACCGAGCAAACTTTGTTTGCAGGCAAGTGTCACATACACATGCGATTCATACTAGCCCATTGTGTTTTTCATTTGCAGGGTTTGCACGGAGCAAAAGAGGAAGTATAGGCATACCCCACTTTTAGGTACGCAATGGGGTTTATTTACTAAAGCTGGAAAGTGCAAAATCAGGCTCACTTCTGCATAGAAACCAATGAGCTTCTAACCCCAGCTTGTTCAATTAAGCTTTGGTAATAAAACCTGAAAGCTCATTGGCTTTTATGCAGAAGTGACCCTGATTTTGCGCTTTCCAGCTTTAGTAAATAAAAGTGGGATATGCCTGTAAAACCTGTTGGGGTTTACTTCCTTTTTAATATAAATAAACATTAAAGGGGATGTAAAGGTACATGTTTTTTCACCTTAATGCATAAAACATCCGAGGATTAGCGGTCCCCCAGCCCCCCCCCCCCTGTTTACTTACCTTACCCCTGGAAAGTCCCGCTCCGTAATGTGCTGTTTTCTCGGCCGGGGTTCTCGGCTCATCCATTGGTTGATTGAAAGCAGCGCAGCCATTGGCTCGCACTGCTGTCAATCACATCAAATGGCACAGAGCGCCGGGGGCAGAGCCGAGTGATACAGTTAGCAGCTATAGCCACCGGTTATATCACAGGAGCGTGCCTGCAAGAACTAACCACAATGCGAGAGAGCTCGCATGAAGGTGGATAGTTCTTGGGGGAGGAGCCGAGACAGCTGCCGAGGGACCCCAGAAGACCAGGTTCGGGGCCACTCTGTGCGAAACAAGCTGTTTGTTATTTATTTTTTTAAATTGCCTTTAGTTTTCCTTTAGACGTTAATATTGGTTAAATTACTATGTATCACTTGTAAATATATATATAACGATAGATATTGTAAAGTTCAGAGGTAACATCTACTGTGACAGTGCTTCAGGATCACATGCAACACCGTTTTTCATAAACAAAAAGGCAAAAAAAAACTGTGCTTTCAGCAGCAAACATAAATAGCTTAACTCCATAAAAATGAGAGAACAAAAGTCCACTCACATTTCGCACATATAAATAAATAAGCCACACAAGGGTTGTACCCACAGGTAGAAAAGGCCAGACTGAGCCGTTATGGCAGCTTCCAGTGAACCTGCAGCACTTCAGACAGGTGTCTCCCCTCCAAACGTCTTACTACTCCACACGTTCCTCTAGGAGCTTCCTGTATTTAAGTGCTGCCTCCTAGAGTTAAGTGTAACCATTTTGGGACAACAGTCCCTGTAATTAGGGGTGGAGGTTCTTTCCTACCCTAATACCTCCAAGAACCTCCGAATTCAAAGTCCCAAATAAGACATCAGTCCAGAGAGGACTGTAAGTCTGTGCGCCCTCTGTAATCAGACTGTCCTGGAACCCTTCACCCTGCATGGGTGAGAACCCATGAGTACCAACTGAACCCCAATCAATCAGGAGTGGGGGTTCTTTCCCACCCTAAAATCTCTCCAAACCTCCAAATTCCAGGTCCCAATTAGGACACTAATCCAGAGAGGAGTGTAAGTCAGCCCTCTCCTCTCTAATCAGACTGTCCCAGAACCCCTCACCTTGCATGGGTGAGAACCCCTGAGTACAACACACCACCCGGGCAACAAAGGAGTGGCTTCGTAAGAAGCATTTCAAGGTCCTGAAATGGCCTAGCCAGTCTCCAGATCTCAACCCCATAGAAAACCTTTGGAGGGAGTTAAAAGTCCATGTTGCCCAGCGACAGCCCCAAAACATCACTGCTCTAGAGGAGATCTGCTTGGAGGAATGGGCCAATATACCAACAACAGTGTGTAACAACCTTGTGAAGACTTACAGAAAACGTTTGACCTCTTGGATTGCCAACAAAGGATATATAACAAAGTATTGAGATGAACTTTTGATATTGACCAAATACTTATTTTCCACCATAATTTGCAAATAAATTCTTTCCAAATCAGACAATGTGATTGTCTGGATTTGTTTCCACATTTTGTCTCTCATAGTTGAGGTATACCTATGATGACAATTACAGGCCTCACTCATCTTTTTAAGTGGGAGAACTTGCACAATTGGTGGCTGACTAAATACTTTTTTGCCCCACTGTAACTACCAACGGTGCTGCACAGTGGTGGGGGGGAGGGTGTTAGTCATGCCTGCGGCCCATGATAGTCAAGCAGAAGCCCTGGATGCACCGGACTAGAGGAAGTCCCCCCTTTATCCTCCTTAACCATAAACCTGCAATGGGGAAATTTCCTCTATATCCTCCCCAATATGACCTTTAATGGTGAGAATTCCCCCCACCCCCAGAGGTCAACTAGGTCTTGAGACCTGGAACTTGAGCATTATCAACAGAATCATCATTATTTACATATCGCAATTACTGATCTTAGCTTGCTCTACCCATTGAACCCTTGGTGCCTGGATCACCTTTTTTGATTATAACTCTCCTCTGATCGTCTAGAATAATTTCTTGGTTGTTAGCTTTTCCGATTTGACCCTATCTCACTTCGGACCAACCTCTGTTCTTTATCTGGCTTTTTCTCTGCTTTACTTAGCTCTGTCCTTGTCACATTGGTCAAGTCACCTGGTTTCCATTTGCCCAGGTGAAATATATTTTTTACTTAAATTCTGGGGACACCCCAGTAAAAGAAAAACCTTACACGTTTTCCAGAAAGGTGGCTTGTCTACAGGTCAAAACTGCAAGGTAGATTGAGATATTATATCTGAGCTCAGATCAGGTCTCCTGACCAGGATGTCACATACATGAAGTAGTAAATGGTGGCATGTCACACCTTTAGAGTAGGGGGGTTCCTAAATGTTTTAAATTGAGGACCAAAATAAGAAAAGTGCTACTGTACTGGGACTCAAGAAGAAAATATTTACCAAAATGATAGCAATACTTAAATTCTGGGGACACCCCAGTAAAAGAAAAACCGTACAAGTTTTCCAGAAAGGTGGCTTGTCTACGGGTCAAAACTGCAAGGTAGATTGAGATATTATATCTGAGCTCGGATCAGGTCTCCTGACCAGGATGTCACATACACAAAGTAGTAAATGGTGGCATGTCACACCTTTAGAGTAGGGGGGTTCCTAAATGTTTTAAATTGAGGACCAAAATAAGAAAATTGAAAAAGTGTAAGCAAGTATCTATATATGTATATATACAGTATCAACGCTTGCTACTGAGCTACTAACTCACAAGCTGATTCTGCCTCAAACTACTTACCCTTCCACAGTTGAAACACTGTTTTTGGAAACTTTCCACCATGGTTTGTTTTCATGCTTGCATGCTTATAAAAACCCAACACTTGCATTAGTAAGAACTTACTCACAAGGTACCCCATAGATGCCTATTGTCATGGATATGCAATAGTCTGGCAGCTTACCTGTTTCCATCTGTCCATTGAGAGGCCTGACTCTGTTCTGGTTACCTTCTTATCTCCTCTACTTCCTGTATGGCCCCACCTAGGCCATCCCAGGAAGTCTATATTAACTGTTGCACTACAGGCCTGCAGTGCTGTTCAACAGTGTTGTTTGCTTAATTTCCTGTCTGCAGTGTGCTTTGATTACCTCCCTGTGTACCGTTTTTGGCTCGTCCCTGACTTCTCCTGTTTGCCTGTGCCCTTGACCTTTTGCCTGTCCCTCGGTTAGCCTGTCTGCCTATTGCCCTGACCTCAGCTTACCCATCACTTCCGTTTGTCCTGCTTGCTGCTTCCCCTTTCTCTCTGCAGAGTGTGACCTAGGGGATCCCAGGGGTCATGACCTGAATCCAGCTGCCGCAAAGGCCATTCTCACCACTAGAGGCTCTGGTGAACACAAAGCTGGGTCTTAGACTCAGCGCCCTGGGCGATCTTGGGTTCACGCTCCCTCTCTCATAGCAGCAGTCGGCTATAGGGCTCACTACCCTGAGGTGCATCCCTGACCCCAACGGAGTGCACTTGTCATCTGGCCACAGGTGACATGACACCTGTGTTGTCAGTCATGCTCATTTTACTTTCATATATCTACCGATTTTGTGCCTGGAAACAAGGTCAAGTGGCAACCAATCTCAGACGTGTCAACGACCCAGTTTGGGTCCCAACACTGCTTTACAGTAACTACAGTATGTGAATATCTGAATGGAATGTGCAGGATACAAAGATCATCCACCAAGAGCAACATTTTGTACTGGTGAAACTTTAATAGACTCTTATGGCATCTTCTAGCTGTGAAAATCAAATGTCAAAATGACCAAAGCTGAACACAATATAAAACAATATAAGTATGGATACAAAAGACACACAATTGTATTTTATTTTTATAATATTACATTTCAACAAGATCAGATCTCCTGTGGTTTTTGATTAGGTGAACAAGGCAACAGATGTGACTTCTACTTTTTTTTTTTTTTATGACTAGTTCAGCCTGAGAATACTATTTAAAAAATGTTTGTGTGACTTGTAGTAAGTGCTTTCAATTTGATGTTCTTTATATCTTCTTAAAGTATTCTCTACTCCAGCTTATTTTTGTAATTTATTTCATTTATTTATGTAGTGCTGACATTTTCCACCACACTTTACAGAGCACATAGCTTTCTCTTCAGGCATGCTCTCCTAATTGCTAACAATTTAGTATATCTCTGCCAAACTCACAGAGACATATTTATACAGAAATAGTGGACTGTAAAGTTGTAAAAGTTTCACTACTCATCCAAGTGGCTTCCTCCGTTATGCTTGGATGTGTGGAGAAACATCTTCAACATTGCAAGTTTTGTTGCATATGACCAGGGCAGGACTTAGGGTGGTGGGGGCCTGGGCTTGAGTGTTGAAAGGGCCCCCTTTTTTTTAAAGGGGGCCCCCTATTGGGCGGGGCCCATGGGCTTGAGCACAGTCAAGCCCAATGGTAAGTCCGGCCCTGCATGTGACTGACTACTACTAACCATATCGAGACCTGGATGAATGTAAATCTTCACAAGTCAATATTTTGGGGCAGATTCACGTAGATCTGCGGCGGCGTAACGTATCGCATTTACATTACGCCGCCGCAAGTTTTACGGGCAAGTGCTTGATTCACAAAACACTTGCCTGTAAAGTTGCGGCGGCGTAACATAAATCCTCCGGTGCAAGCCCGTCTAATTCAAATGTTCCGGGTAGGGGGCGTGGATCATTTAAATTAGACGCGTTCCCGCGCCGAACGTACTGCGCCGTCCCTAAATGTTCCCAACGTGCATTGCGCTAAATGACGTCGCAAGGACGTCATTGGTTTCGACGTGAACGTAAATGGCGTCCAGTCCCATTCCCGGACGAGTTACGCAAACGACGAAAAATTTTCAAATTTCGACGCGGGAACGACGGCCATACTTAACATTGGATACGCCACCTAGGGGGCATGTTTATCTTTACGCCGCGTATCTCTTACGGAAACGGCGTAAATTTACTGCGACGGGCAAGCGTACGTTCGTGAATCGGCATAACGACTCATTTGCATATTCTACGCCGACCGCAATGGAAGCGCCACCTAGCGGCCAGCGTAAATATTGCACCCTAAGATACGACGGCGCAGGCCGTCGTATCTTAGGCATGTTTAAGTGTATCTCAGTTTGAGAATACACTTAAACATACGACGGGCTTAGATTCGGAGTTACGTCGGCGTATCTGCTGATACACCAGTGTAACTCTTTGAGAATCTGGCCCTTTGTGTCTATGTTTAGCTGACAGAATGTTCTGACCATTCTGTCAGGTATTTATAAAGTAGTGATAGCTCCCAGGCCAGTAAACTAGAAAATGTTGAAGTGCCTTTTGAAAGTTGGGCATTGGTGGCATTTTGGGGGATTTTTTTTTTAAAAGAAACAACTGGTGAAACCGTTAAAAGAAATCTAAATAAAAGAAGCACCTAAGCACTCTCTGAAAATGCTAGCTGCCTGGCTGTCAGGCTGACCCTCTTGTTTCATTAATTCAATGACCTACATGCAGATAAGGACTTTACGCCAACTTTCTGGATTTGCATAGTTGTTTTGGGTCAAAGACACCAAGTATGGGGGCCCATTCACACTTCTGTGTTGCAGTAACACGTTACATTGTGATTAGGTACCACCATTCATTCTGAATGGCGCCCCAACACACCTTGATGTGCATTAAGGGGCCTGACATGGTACATATGTTTTAGTTAGTATAGTGGTGAGTATCCCCGCCTGGAATGGAAGGGGCGGGATTTTCCCGATCTATAAAATATTGACGGGATTAAAAAATCTGGGGCCACCTCCGTATATTAAAAAATAAGATGAGGAGCTGGCAACAGGTAAAATGGAGAAAGATGTTGGGAAAATATTAAAGATGGCGCATATTACATCAACTAATTGTGGGTTGACGGAAATTAATTTCAAATGTCTATCATGATGGTACATAACCCCGGATATTGCACACCACTATCAAAGGGAGACCTCCAAATTTTGTTGGAGGGGCTGTGCGGAACCCGGAACTATGTCACACCTTTGGGGGACGTGTCCAAAAATTCAAATATACTGGCACAATGTTATATCTGTAATCGAGGAAATTACAGGAATCACGTTTCTTCTTCAATTATGGGCACAGATGAGGTGGCACTGATGGGCACTGATAGGTGGCACTGATGGGCACTGATAGGCGGAGCTGGTATGTGGCACTGATGGGCACTCATAGGTGGCACTGATGGGCACTCATAGGCGGCACTCGCGGGCACTCATAGGCGGCACTGATGGGCACTCATCGGTGGCACTTATGGGTGGCACTGATGGGTTCTTATGGGTGGCATAAATGGGCACTGATGGACACTTCCCTTTTGACCCCTCCCACTTCCCATAAGCCCCACCCCTTATAGAATACTCACTCCGTCATCTGTATTCCACTTGCTTCCATCCATAGTGTCAGGAGTATACAGCTCAGCATCACAGCACAGAGTATACAGCCCCAGCATCACAGCACAGAGTATACAGCCCCAGCATTGCAGCACAGAGTATACAGCCCCAGCATCGCAGCACAGAGTATACAGCCCCAGCATCACAGCACAGAGTATACAACCCCAGCATCACAGCACAAAGTATACAGCCCCAGCATCGCAGCACAGAGTATACAGCCCCAGCATCGCAACACAGAGTATACAGCCCCAGCATCACAGCACAAAGTATACAGCCCCAGCAGCACAGCACAGAGTATACAGCCCCAGCATCGCAACACAGAGTATACAGCCCCAGCATCACAGCACAGAGTATACAGCCCCAGCATCACAGCACAGAGTATACAGCCCCAGCATCGCAGCACAGAGTATACAGCCCCAGGATCGCAGCACAGAGTATACAGCCCCAGCATCGCAGCACAGAGTATACAGCCCCAGGATCGCAGCACAGAGTACACAGCCCCAGCATCACAGCACAGAGTATACAGCCCCAGCATCGCAGCACAGAGTATACAGCCCCAGCATCGCAGCACAGAGTATACAGCCCCAGCATCGCAGCAGCACAAAGTATACAGCTCAGCATCACAGCACAAAATATACAGCCCCAGCATCACAGCACAGAGTATACAGCCCCAGCATCACAGCACAGAGTATACAGCCCCAGCATCGCAACACAGAGTATACAGCCCCAGCATCGCAACACAGAGTACACAGCCCCAGCATCACAGCACAAAGTATACAGCCCCAGCATCACATCACAGAGTATACAGCCCCAGCATCACAGCACAGAGTATACAGCCCCAGCATTGCAGCACAGAGTATATAGCCCCAGGATCGCAGCACAGAGTACATATTACCCTCCTCCCTGTACATATTACACCCACCTGTACATATTTCCCCATCCCCCCTGTACATATTACCCCCTCCTGTACATATTACCTCCCTGTACATATTTCCCCATACCCCTGTACATATTACCCCCTCCTGTACATATTACCCCCCCTGTACATATTACCCCCTTGTACATATTACCCCCCTCCATGTACATATTACACCCTCCTGTGCATATTAACCCCCCCTGTACATATTAACCCCTCCTGTACATATTAACCCCATCACTGTACATATTACCCCCCCTCTCTGTATGTAGTACACCCTCCCTGTACACAATACCCCCTCTTGCCCACATTTACCCCCCTTCCTTTTACACATCCCTTCATGTATTGCATCCTCCATGTACATATTGCCCCCCCATCCACCTACATGTTGCCTTATCGTTTCTGCACTTGTCCACCATCTCCAAAAATATGCCTGGTAGGGGTTAAACTGATGCTGTCGCTGAGTTCATGGAGTACAGGGAGTATATGTACATGGAGTACAAGGTGAAAAGTTAAGTACTGCATATGTTACACAGAAGAGAGGAAAGAGGGGCTTACAGATGGTGTGCAGTCTGGACTTTAGAAGGAGCTGCCACCCCCTCCCTCTCTCAGAGATACTGCTGGACAGTGGATATCTTACAATTGGCTGATGCTTCTGTCCTGTGTCCTGTGGCTTGCATGCAGACGCAGACTAGCTGACTGAGTGTTCAACAGTTCCAGGCGCACTGAGCTCGAGAGTCCCGACGTCACTTCCTGTTCTTCCTGTGACGTCGGGACTAGCACAGAGACGTGCGGGTGCACACAGAAAGTGTGCACCCGAGACATAACAATACAGTCCATTGTACCGGAAGCAAGTGGCGCGATGGAGAGCGCCACAAAGGCTTTTTTTGCTGCCAATGTAGCGCCTCGTCTGCAATCCCGTGATTGCACAGACGTGGCGCTACCCACACCACACTGTGCCCGGCGCCCGGCGCAAGGACATAGTGCACCTAAGGACCTTTTTTGGATTTTGTTTTTCCTTAAAGGGACATGTTCAAAAACATTTTATTTATTTTTTCTGACTGGGGGAGGGGGGCGGCCTCTATGGACGGGCCGCCACTGGTCCCGACTCTCCTGTAGTCCAAGGCAGGGGCGAGCACGACACTGACCAAAAAACTCTTCCCAGTGTTCATGTCACAGTAAATACAGGAAAACAGTGTCAAGTATATTATGGATTCCCCACAGGGTAATTGTAGAACACAGTTTCTAAAGACACACAAATCCTTAATGGAATGATCCACGGTGACTTCAAACAAAAAACACCAGGGAAGAAGTGAGGCAATGAAATAAGTAAAAGATCCTCCACCTCTGATATCAATGCAGCTTACCAACAGGTTTGAACTCTTTTTTAGGGAGATCGTTTCCGCTTGTGACTGCTACCCCAGCCCTGGGTCTCTGTGGTACACGGCAGGCACTCCTGGGTCCCTTGCGCTAATACTCCTCAATGTGTTCAATAAATATTGTTTCCCCATGTAAATAAAAAGAGCTCCTCTGCTGCCAGTTCCAGCAATGTCTCCTCTCTATTTTAGTGATACCGCTGTCACTACTTCTGTCGGCAGCAGCGCTCCCCCAATGTGTCGATACTTATTTGGTTCATTATACCCCCCCAGATGTACTACACACACATCTTCCCTGATGAAGCAAGTATGGCCTTGAGAAATGCATTGGGATAGTTTTCATGCCTGTGTACCTTGCAATTTACATTTTATACCATGATACATGTAATGACATTTTTTACTGTATGTATCATTTCAGTGGCTTGGCTATGATTCATGTTTATGTTTGCATGACAATTTTAATACATTTTGAGACTGAATTTACTCTGTCAATTGTTGGTTAACCGCATTCACCTCATTTAAAATCCCGGGGCGATTTCCTGTATTTTGTTGCATATATTATGATGGAGGTGGTTTGCGGGCGACATCAGACCTATTCCTTTTTGCTCCTGTAGCGCCCCTCTACTTTCAGTACGAGCATTACACTAAAATTAGTGGGGAAGGAGAGGCTTAATCACTCCCATTCACCAATTTATGGAAATTTAGGCTGCTGCCAATTCCAGAATATGTCCTGTAGGTCAGTCTGCGCGCCAGGGGTACGTTGACACCCCTGGGCGGCAGTTGGCGCTAGAGGGGTTCTGGGGGATCCACCTCCTTTCAGCAGCCAATCAGGGTTTTTTTTCCCTCGTTGTGCATGCTGGGAGGGGGGATATATCTGTGGGGGCCGCTTTTGGCGGGTTGTTCTTGCGGGGCCCGAGTTCCAGGTGCGGTACCCACCTTCAAGGTACGCACATTCATGGGCCCTGCCACCGCGTCCTGCCATGACGAGGTCATGCATCATGCACCTTAATTAGAGAGGGACCCCAGCGGCTTGCTGGGTCACAAACTGTTGCTGAGAGGATCCCAAGCTGGGAGCTGTGCGGTGGGAATTGGATCGGGAGAACCTAGAACCAGAGGTTGTCCGGAAGGCCTAGACGAACCACCGGGGATCCAGTCGCCGCACTGTATGACAGGTATGCTCAGGCTGTCAGTGGATGACATTGATTGAACTAACTGGGAGGATCTACTCAAACTGACTATTCTAAATCCTAAATTGTCCTGCCTGTGGCAGAGGCCCTGAGGCAGGCCTGTGGCAGAGGCCTGTATCCTCCCAGTGATTTTTTGCAAGTGGCACTCCGGTTGCCAGGCCTGAGATAACTGCCTGTCCGGGGGCACTTTACCCACCCTGATTGGGTGGCGACTAATTGATCTGCATCATTGCTGAGAGCAGGCTTTCTCTCTCCTAACATCTAAAGGAGTGATACTAAAGTTCCTCTACGCTCATCAGCCTTTTTCCTGTCGTGTGCCCTGTTGATGTTGGCCAGTTTGGGGCCTTGGAATAAAGCTTTGAAACTGAATTTGTGTCTGGACATTTGCTCTTTATTCACACTCACAGAAGTCACCCCTGGACCAAGTCAAGAAGGTAACCTAGAAAGCCAATCTTGAATCATGCAGCGGCTCCTGCGGGGGTAGCGCTACATTCCTTATGTACCATGCCACTGTATGGTGACATTAGATACCCATAATTGGGTAATTCAGTAGGGTCTTCACAAAGTTCTAAAAAGACCTGACCACAAAGAGCTGTGCAACACCAATTGGGATTGACCCAAGCTCAAGTGGCAGATGACTGTTGTTTCCTCCTAGAAGAGGAAATGCAGAGAATTATGTGATGGTGGATTCAGGAGAGTAAAGAGGGGATTAGGAAAATGAATTCTGGAAAAGAGGTGGAGGGATCAAGGGGGTGAGCAGGTTGACTGAAAATGGGCTTAACCCAAATAAAATTTATAAAACCAAGGCAAAAATTGCTGATAGTATGTCCAACCTATGGAACAAATCTTTACTTAGCCTAACATTTTCAGATGAAGGCAAACAAGGCAAAATAATGCATAATTCACTTGCTAATCTAAAAGATCATTTGAAAACTCTGAGACACTGTCAAAAAAGTATGATTCCTTCTTGACAAATACTAAAAGAGTCTTTGCAAAAGTTTAAAGATGTCATTTTTTGAGTGGTACGGATGCATTACATTTCTGGAAGCTATATTCCAGGTAGAAAGGAAAATATCAGAACTACATGAAACTACATCCTGATACTCCAGATGCTCTAGGGGATCATCAAATACACATTCCATTCTCAGAGATCATCACCAAGTAGTCAGCTAATTGGAGCCTAGTTCAGAAACAGAAGCATAAGCTTACTGCATTATAAGGAAAGCAAGAAATGTGCATACAAATAGATGCACAAGCAGAAACTTGTACATAAGCAAGCAGAAACCCAGGCAGAAGGTGCTTGTAAACTGGCCAAGACAGTGCAGGCTTATTTAACCAAGACAAGTTGAGGTTGCATGCAGACAAACTAAGTCACAGGATGAGATTATATGCATACAGAGATACATGCCCAGTAAGAAGTCATCCAAAACATAAGAAAGAAAGCAACAGCCATAACATTTGTATTCAGTGGCGGCTGGTGCTCAATTTTTTCAGTGTATTCAGTGGCAGCCATTGTGCCCATCAAACGCAGCCACTGTGCCCATCAATTGCCACCAGTTTGCCCCATCAATTGCCGCCAGTTTGCCCCATCAAACACAGTCAGTTTGCCCCATCAAATGCAGCCAGTTTCCCTTAAATGCAGCCAGTTTCCCCATCAAATGCAGCCAGTTTCCCCATCAAATGCAGTCAGTTTCCCCATCAAATGCAGCCAGTTTCCCCTCAAATGCAGCCAGTTTCCCCATCAAATGCAGCCAGTTTTCCCTCAAATGCAGCCAGTTTCCCCATCAAACGCAGTCAGTTTTCCCCATCAAATGCAGCCAATTTCACCTCAAATGCAGCCAGTTACCCCATAAAATGCGGCCAGTTTCCCCATCAAATGCAGTCAGTTTCCCCATCAAATGCAGCCAGTTTCCCCTCAAATGCAGCCAGTTTCCCCATCAAACGCAGTCATTTTTCCCCATCAAATGCAGCCAATTTCCCCTTCAAATGCGGCCAGTTTCCCCATCAAATGCAGTCAGTTTCCCCATCAAATGCAGCCAGTTTCCCCTCAAATGCAGCCAGTTTCCCCATCAAATGCAGCCAGTTTTCCCTCAAATGCAGCCAGTTTCTCCATCAAATGCAGCCAGTTTCCCCATCAAATGCAGCCAGTTTTCCCCATCAAATGCAGCCAGTTTGCCCCATCTAATGCAGCCAGTTTCCCCTCCAATGCAGCCAGTTTCCCCATCAAATGCAGCCAGTTTGTCCTTAAATGCAGCCAGTTTCCCCTCAAATGTGGCCAGTTTCCCCTCAAAT
This sequence comes from Rana temporaria, assembly GCF_905171775.1. NCBI lineage: Eukaryota > Metazoa > Chordata > Amphibia > Anura > Ranidae > Rana > Rana temporaria. Next base: position 53,527,843 of record NC_053490.1, read on the forward strand.
GCAGTCAGTTTCCCCTCAAATGCGGCCAGTTTCCCCATCAAATGTAGCCAGTTTCCCCATCATATGCAGCCAGTTTCCCCATCAAATGCATTCAGTTTCCCCATCAAATGCAGCCAGTTTCCCCATCAAATGCAGTCAGTTTCCCCATGAAATGCAGCCAGTTTCCCCATGAAATGCAGCCAGTTTCCCCTCAAATGCAGCCAGTTTCCCCACTTAAATGCAGCCAGTTTCCCCTCAAATGCGGCCAGTTTCCCCATCAAATGCAGCCAGTTTCCCCATCATATGCAGCCAGTTTCCCCATCATATGCAGCCAGTTTCCCATCAAATGCAGCCAGTTTCCCCTCAAATGCAGCCAGTTTGCACCCCTCCTGGCACTTACATTTCTCGAGTCGGCACCGTTCTCCTTCCCGCTCCCTCCGAGTCCTCGATGTCTTCTCCCGTCTTCAATGTCATCTCTGCTATGATTGGACCCCTGATAGGCATTCAATCACAGTGCCTGTTGCTTCAGCCAATCAGGTGACCGGTAACCAGACCCGGTTGCACCTGAAGGGCTAAGAGGCGAGTCAGTGTTAGGGAAGCGATTCCCTAACAAATCACTGTTTAATCAGTGAAAGCACAGCATTGCGTCCGCTGTTTAACAGGCTCTAATCTGAGCCTATAAGGAGAAAGAGAGCCGCTGCTCTCATGCACATTGCTGGATCGAGACCAGGCTCAGAAAAGTATAACGGGGGCTGGGGGAGAGACCTGTGCTCAGAAGGTTTTTTAGCTTAATACATAGAACTGCAGCCTTTAAAACCACTTTAATAGATCAAAAGCAAGCAAATAAGAGAAGCTCTTTGTTAGAATTGACATACACTTTAAATAAATATTTGAACCCAGCGGTGCTGCAGCCTTTCTAATGTACAGACGGTCGTTTTTTGTGATGAAAAAAAATGACGTTTTAAATCTTGAAATAAAACGACATTTTTTTAAACATCATTTTCAAAAACGACGTTGCCTACACACCATCGTTTTTTCACAATGCTCTAGCAAAGCCAGGTTACGTTCACCACTTTTTTCCATTGAAGCTCGCTTCATAACTAGCTTCTGGGCATGCGCGGGTTTATAAACGTCGTTTTAAACGTCATTTTTTGCTACACACGGTCAATTTCTGTGAAACAAAAAACAACGTTTTTAAAAATGACCCAAAAAATTCAAGCATGTTCGAATTTTTTTTTTGACGTTTTTTTGAAGACATAAAACAACGTTTTGCCCACACACGATCATTTTAAATGATGGTTTTTAAAACGTCGTTTTTTTCCATCACAAAAAACGACCGTCTGTACGCGGCATAAGTCTCTTGGGCATTTAGCATGCCTTGCACTTTTTATCATGTTCTATTTATATTTCTCAGATTTGCGACACATTTACTTTAAAAACAGGCGTTCAAAAATATCCCATCAAGCTTTATTGAACGGTAACACATACAGTCAGATCCATTAACACTCTGTAACAATAGACTTGTTTTGTTCCCAACAGTTGATTAGAAGGAAGCTTTTACTTTATAACACATGAGGAAAAAGTAAACGTTTTTTGCAGGCGACGCTATCCTTGGGAAGCCTTGTGAAGGAAAAGCGTAGGTTTGGCCTGGAAGGAAGACTTTCATCATAAATGGAGAGTATCACTGTAGATTGCTATCTGTGTTGTACACGGCTCTTTCTCTCCCATTTCCAGAGTCAGTAAACAACCAGCTTCTGTGTTTCACTTCTGCTAATAGCTTTCAGAAATTCTGAAGTGGAACGATGAGGATAAGACAGTCTTTCCTGTTTTTTTTTTCATGTATTCTTTTCTTCTCTCATGCTGTGCAGAAATCATGGAAGCGTGCTCAGTATCATGATACTATATCATGCCAATTAAAACAGAAATGATTCCAGCGATGATTATAGGGCACAGGGAGAAAATACGAAATGAATAGACAGAAGACAGATGTTGCTAAAGCCCGATGATAGAATATAAAATGTGCTTGTGTGTAGATGCAGAAGTGTAATTAAAAGCCATGGGGATCTGGTCCAACTCAGCTTTTGTGACGTGTTCTGTGCTTTAGTAATATAGTCTTTTGTCTTTAGAGGAGTTGGAGGTTCAAATAAATTTGATGGTTGTGACCAGTGGCAGCTGGTGCTCAAAATCTGAAACAAAAACATCAATTGCAGCCACTGTGCCATCATATGCAGCCACTGTGCCCATCATATGCAGCCACTGTGCCCATCATATGCAGCCAACTGTGCCTATCATATGCAGCCAACTGTGCCCATCATATGCAGCCACTGTGCCCATCATATGCAGTCTCTGTGCCCAGCAAATGTAGCCAACTGTGCCCATCATATGCAGCCACTGTGCCCATCATATGCAGCCAACTGTGCCCATCATATGCAGCCACTGTGCCCATCATATGCAGTCTCTGTGCCCAGCAAATGTAGCCAACTGTGCCCATCATATGCAGCCAACTGTGCCCATCTTATGCAGCCAACAGTGCCCATCATATGCATCCACTGTGCCCATCATATGCAGCCTCTGTGCCCAGCAAATGTAGCCAACTGTGCCCATCATGTGCAGCCAACTGTGCCCATCATATGCAGCCAACTGTGCCCATCATATGCAGCCAACTGTGCCTAGCAAATCTAGCCAACTGTGCCCATCATATGCAGCCAACTGTGCCATCATATGCAGCCTCTGTGCCCAGCAAATCTAGCCAACTGTGCCCATCATATGCAGCCAACTGTGCTCATCATATGCAGCCAACTGTGCCATTCATATTCAACCTCTGTGCCCAACAAATGCAGCCAACTCTGCCCCATCAATAGCAGCCTCTGTGCCCATAATATGCAGCCACTGTGCCCAGCAAATGCAGCCAACTGTGCCCTATAAATTTCAGCCTCAGTGCCCAAAATATGCAGTCACTGTGCCCAGCAAATACAGCCAACTGTGCCCCATCAATTGCAGCCTCTGTGTCCATAATATGCAGTCACTATCGACAGCAAATGCAGCCAACTGTGCTCCATCAATTGCAGGCTCTGTGCCAATAATATGCAACCACTGTCCCCCCTCCCCCGCCCACCAGCTGTCTGTCCGGCACTTACCCCATCATGATGGCGTGTCAGGCAGCGGGGCAGGTGGCGACCAACCTATCTATTTATAGCTGACCCTACAGGGTCACATTACCAATTACCTAGGGGCTGGCTGGAAACTAAAGGGCTCCTTACAATCTCACATCCCAGGGCAGTACCTCATGTTAAGCGAATGCCTAGTGAAGGCCCAATTGTAGTTCAATGGTGATTACTCCCCGTCCATACCAGAAAGAAAATGTACCCCTCTCGGGGGACCATCCAGCAACCAGCCTCCTACCAACCTATCTATTTACAGCTCACCCTTCAGGGCACTCACTGCCTGCGGACAGGGTCCCATTCGCAATTACCTAGGGGCGGGCTGGCAACTTACACTATAACTACCCAGGACATTACCTCCTGTTATGGGAATGGCTAGTGAAGGCCCAAGAGTATTAAAACAGGGATTACTCATTCATCCAGCACTCCCTTACAAGTGCAGATCTCGACGGTGTGGATTTGGAAGATGAGGCTGTGTGATGCCATGCTGGCTGCAAAAGGAAGAGCAGGGTACAGGCAGATACTAATCAGTTGAGATAGGGGAAGACATTAGAGTCAAGAGAGTGTATCTTCACTTTCTGTTAAAGTTACACTTATTGGACTCTAATGTCTTCCCTTATCCCCCATGTCAAATTTAAAACAGGTATCATGATAACTTTATTTTATTTGACCTTCCACATTTCTACAGCAGATCTCAGAGAGGGAAAGGGAGAAGCAGTACAAGTAGCACACTATGGGGTTGATTTACTAAAGGCAAATACGCTGTGCAGTTGCACTCTCCATGTGCAGTTGCTCCAGAGCTTAGTAAATGAGGTAAGGCTTTACTTTGCAAAAAGTACCCAATCACGTAGAAGCAAAATAAAAAAAACAGCATTTTTGCTTGCGCATGATTGGATGAGGGAAGGCAGCAGAGCTTCCGCTCATTTACTAAGCTCTGGAGCAGCAGCACTTACATAGTGCAACTGCGCTTTGTGCAAGTGCACAGCCCATTTGACTTTAATAAATCAACCCCTATATGTGAAAAAATGTATATACCTACGCACTGCTCCCTCCAAAAAAACAAAGGAAAACTCCAATTAAAAAGTAAAAATGTCTGTAAACCTACAGCAGGGGTGCCCAACCTTTTGAAGAGCGAGGGCCACTTAAGCAAATTGGTAACTGGTTGCGGGCCACAATAAGCAGAGCGGGAGGAAGACAGGTCCGTGTCTACGAACACAGCCCACTCTACTCTATGGGCCCTCTGATCCAAAGCTCTATAGAGGTGAATATTAAGTCTGATTGGGTCAGACCGATCATGTGAAAGGGGCCTAAGGCTGCTTTCACACTGATGCACTGCGATTTGCCCAAACCACGGGTGCAGCTCAGTGCACCTGTGGATTTTCTGCATGTTAGCTGCACTTTGCCGTAAACTTCTATTATCTCCTGCAGGTGTGGCACACTTTTTGAAAGCGCAACAAACCCACGGGTAATAACAGAAGTCTATGGCTCAGTGCTTGTTTCCTCTACCAGCGGCTTCATTCACAAAACTGCTGCTCTGGGATGGCGGGTTGGCAACTAGTGATCTGAGCTTGCCAACCTGACATCCCAGAGCAGGAGTTCGAGGGCCACATCAGAGGGCTCCGCGGGCCACATGTGGCCCCGGGCCACTGTTTGGGCACCACTGACCTACAGCATCAAAAAGAGCAAACGGATAAAATATATTAGTCCTGGTTCACACTTGTGGATCGCATCTCATTCGCAGGCAGTTCACACTGCTCTCTGCAAACCACTATGGGTGTCAATGTAAAGTTAATGACACCCCCAAATCCGTTTGCAGTGCGAACTGTGAAATAGGACAAGAATGGTATTGCATGCGATGTGATCGGATTCCAGTGCGGACCAAAAAAAAGGTCCTGCACCATTTTTGTGCAAATGAGATGCAATTTCAGCCATACAAACAGTATGGCTGAATTCACATCTCCCCGACATCGCATCAAATTAGTGTGAACCCAGCCTAAAGGTCTGTTTTGACAAGACTATTATTTGTACTAAGCTGAGCACATGTAAACATCTTTCAAATGAAATGCATGCTTAAAAAGGGTTGTAAAGGAAACATTTTTTGTTTTCATAATAAGCATCCTTTACCTGCAGACATTCCTCTTTTCACTTCCTCATTGTTCGTTTTTGCTCAGAAGTTGCTCTATTTCTTCTCTGTTCTGTTCACTTCCTGCTTGTCTGATTGTTACTCACCACCGTGAAGGGAGGCTTTACTGCGGTGGTCAGTGACGTGCTTGCCCCCTCCTGGGAACTACATCTGTGCGGCAGGACGCTCTCTACGCGTTAGAGACTTCAAGGAGGTGTGAATTACTGGGCGTGCCGCAATTCATACTGGGAAATGTAGTTCTTACATGAACGAGCGATGCAAACCAGGAAGTGAATGAGAGAACAGAAACTAGATCGCCGGAGGTGATATAGATGAAGGAATTTAATAGGAATTTGCTTGTTTTTTAACAGAATCATTACACTATTCTGTCTGTCTACCTTGCAGACATTAATTTTAGGCAAAACTTTTTTTCCTTTACAACTCCTTTAATAAGACTTTAAAACGCACAGGCACTCTCTCTTTTAAGAATAAATACTTATTTGTATATTTAGATTTCAAATCCATGTAATGCTCATGGTGCACATTTACTTTGCATCAATCAATAAAAAAACTAAAAAAAAACGGACAACCTATGGCTAAAATCATATACTGAACCCATCAGAAAACACGTATCACAATGCACATTTTTTAACGGTTTCGACCTTGCGAAAATCTTCTAAGATGCACTTCTGATGCTTAGAGTCAGCTGCCATCTAGTGGACAAAAAAGAGACACGCCGCTGCTACAATCCTGATAAAAAAAAATAGACATTTATAGTAAAAAGCGGTATATGCTGTATCTCTAAACAAATCCTTCCCAAGTGGCTTCCAAAATGCCTAGTAACAATTTACAAATCTTAAACTGCACAAGAATGATGTGTTTGTTTAATGGCTGCAAATTGGTGTTAATTATACAGAATGTAATGCTTCCAAATGCTATGTTTGCTTACATATATTCAGAAGGCAAGTGATCTTATCTTCAAAACAAAATCATTTGTTTTATCCTTGCTTCCCCTGAATACAGATTGCTTATAATAAACAATTGTGTGTACTGTAAATGGAATCTTTTGTAGACGCTTGTCTCGAAGTTTAATTCACTGAAGGCGACACATTTCAGATCTCTGAAACACAAAAATAAGAGCGTTAAACAAAGCACACCTGTACTTTACCATTACAAGTAACGCCATTAGAGAGGGGGCGTAGGGAAGATAGACATGAGGCTTTTACATATATATAATAATACTCTCAGTAGCTGATTTAATCACTTACTGAGTATGCAGCTTCTTTATCTTTTAATATTGCCTATGTTCCAGTTTAAAGCGGTGGTTCACCCTCCTTCACATCATTAGACCATTACATTCGGCATCGTAGCGCAAGCTACGGTATGCCGGTCTTAAATTTTTAATCCCCGTACTCACTGTGCTATCGCTCATTGAAGAATCCGACTCCCGCGGGGAATGGGCGTGCCTATGGAGAGGGAGGATGATTGACGGCTGGCTCTGGCACGTCACGCTCCCCGAAGACAGCCGGAGTAGGTCTCGGTTCTTCACGGCGCCTGCGCACAGGCTATGCGCAGGCGCCGTGAATAGCCAAGCCTATTTCGGCTATTTCCGGAGAAGCGTGACGTGCCAGGGCCGGCCGTCAATCACCTTCTCTCACCATAGGAACGCCCATTCCCCGGAATCTTCAATGAGCCATAGCACAGTGAGTACGGGGATAAAAAATGTAAGACCGGCATACCGTAGCTCGCGCTACGATGCCGAATGTAATGGTCTAATAAAAAAAAACATTTTTTTTTTTTTTAACAGGGTGAACCCCCGCTTTAAGTTGATGCCATAATTACAGCCCTAGGTTTCCTGTTTCAGGGTGGCTCCTTTCTCTTGCAGCATCCCATAAAGTTACCCTTGTTTGAACAGACTAGAGATGTGTCTCCCTACACTGTGTATATCAATAGAAACACACAACCCCATAACCTAATGTATCACCCTCTAGCTGGTGTGCTAGTTGTATATTGTTAGCTGTTAGTAAAGGAAAATTGGTTTGGCTGAGAGCCAGGCCTGGGTTGAATCTGGGACAGGGTTGAGTGACTCATGGAGGCTTGATAACTCAGCAAGAAGCATCTTCGGTGCCTCCCCCTATTTTCTGGAACCTTAGAGAAGATTCCAGATGTAGTGGATGGAGGCTAGGAGGGGCTGCTTGCCATATTTATGAGGGCCCCAGCCAATCCCCAGAAAATAGGCTGGCAGGGGCAGGCCATCTCATAAATAGGCATTAATCATGTCAGCAGGAACAGTCAGGTGCGGAGGAGGCTGTCAAAGACCCTTGCAGGGCGCCCCCCTAGTCTAGGGGGGGACCTTGGGTCTGGGGCTTGGGTGACAAAAGGACCCCCCCACAACACACAGAGGAATCACTTCCTGGAAGCACGAGCAAGAAGAGGACAGCAGGAGTAGGTCAGCACATCTGGGAGATTACCTGAGAGTCAGCCGGGTGTTCAGTCTGGGAGTACTGTGGAGAGAGTGTCAGTCTAGAGGACTGTTGAGAAGTTAGCCAGGAGGGGTAGCTGCAGCCAGGCGGGCTGACAGTGACGTAGCACAGTGTGCGTAAGAGGGGGGCGGGGTCACGTGACGCATGGCCCGCCTCCCCTATAAAAGAAACGTCAAGCTCCCGCGCGTCATTCGCTCTGAATGGACGGATCTTCTCATCGCTGGACCAATCGTGGGCGAGAACACCCGTACACCCGTCGCTAGAGAACTAACCCGCCGCTGGATACAAGACAACGATGGATCAGGGAGCAGCATGGATCGTCTATTTTCACCGCTGGATTTTTATTTGGTTTAATTAATAAAGTATTTTGTTCAACGGTGTGTGTGTTTTTTTTTTCAGACAACTACTATTTTCACTTCCTTCGTGAAATGGTAGAGGTACAGTGTACCCCATTACCATTTCACATAGTGGAGGGGTCAGGATCTGGGGGTCCCCTTTGTTAAAGGGGTCTTCCAGATTCTGATAAGCCTCCCGCCCACATACCCCCACAACCACCGGGCAAGGGTTGTGGGGATGAGACCCTTGTCCCCATCAACATGGGGACAAGGTGCTTTGGGGGGCACCCCAAAGCACCCTCCCAATGTTGAGGGCATGTGGCCTGGTGCGGTTCAGGAGAGGGGGGCCGCACTCTGTCCTCTCCTCTTTCTGCGGCCGGCCAGGTCAACGTACTTGGATAACGGGTCTGGTGTGGATTTTAGGGGGAACTCCACGCCATTTTTTTTTTAATTTGGGGTGGAGTTCCCCTTAAAATCCACACCAGACCTGAAGGGTCTGGTTATGGATATTTAGTGGGAACCGTACGTAATTTTTTCTTTTAATTGACGGCGGAGTTCCCCTTAATATTCATACCAGACCTAAAGGGTCTGGTTATTGAATTTGCGGGGACCTCTGCGCATTTGTTTTTCTAAAAGTCCGTGTCCCATTGACTACAATGGGGTTCGGAGTTCGGGTTCCTGAACCCAAACTTTTTTTTAAAGTTCGGGTTCGGACCCGAACATCCAGGTGTGCGCTCAACTCTAATAATTACCAATCCTCATCCCAGTTCTAATCCCTCAATAAAAAGGAACAAAGTACTGGACTGTTTTCTGACTCTGAAGTGACTGTAAAAAATGTGTGCCTGGCTGTGCAGGGTGGGGGATCTAATTCTACTTTCAACTCCTTGGGGGGTGCTCTTCACTAATATGGCAAGGCAATCCCCTGCTCCTCCTTCCTCTTCCTCCCTTACTTTTCCAAGCTAACAGATTGGCAGGAGACTGCACTGTCCACTATTGACTATTTCCTGTGAAGAGCGGAAGTTCACTGAAGCAGCACCAATAGAGCAGGAGCCAGCAACATTGAAAGTTGTAAACTGCAAGTGCTTGGGTAAGAAATATGACAGTTAACTGGGGAATGTTTATATCACTGTTCTCAATGTTCAGGTAAAAAAACACTGAGGGTTTTGTTGAAAGAACAACAGCAAAGTTGCTTGTATACTTTGATATTATATATGTATTATACCTATATATGCAGCAGGTGGCGCTGTAGTATTATAGCGTTATGTGCATGTAAATCTCTATTGTATTGTAACTCTATTGTATATGAGAGGAAGTGCTTTATTATCAGTGTGCTCAGTTCCTGTTTCCATAATGTAAAGACATGCTTTGCAATCCTCCATGCAAGTAAAATTATTCTCTGCATTTAACAAGCTTCCTGCATATCAATACCCAGGCACTAAAGAGTATACTACAAGTCAGTGAGTCAATACACACAGCATACTTGAACCAACATCATGATAAGACATAGAAAAACTGCAAAATAGTGAAGCCAATAAATGGAGAAAGGCAGCAGAAGAAGAATTTAAGTCACTTCAAGAAAATAAAACCTGGACACTCACAAAACTTCCTCCTAACCACAAAACTATAGGAAGTAAGTGGACTTTCAAAGTAAAGGCAGACACAGAAGCGAACATCCACAAATACAAAGCCAGACTAGTTTCCAAGGGTTACTCCCAGAAATCAGGTGAAGATTATGATGAAACATTCGCTCCCATTGTAAAACATTGCCCGGGAAAGGCATGCAAGTCAAACACCTAGACTTTAAAACTGCTTTCCTATATGGAGACATTAACCACTTAAGACCCGGACCATTATGCAGGTTAAAGCGGGAGTTCACCCATTTATTAAAATTTTCCCCTTTTCCCCTTAGATTCCTGCTCGTTCGGTCTAGGGGAATCGGCTATTTGTATTAAAATATGAGCAGTACTTACCCGTTTTCGAGATGCATCTTCTTCCGCCGCTTCCGGGTATGGGTCTTCGGGAGCGGGCGTTCCTTCTTGATTGACAGTCTTCTGAGAGGCTTCCGACGGTCGCATCCATCGCGTCACTCGTAGCCGAAAGAAGCCGAACGTCGGTGCGGCTCTATACTGCGCCTGCGCACCGACGTTCGGCTTCTTTTGGAAAATCGTGACGCGATGGATGCGACCGTCGGAAGCCTCTCGGAAGACTGTCAATCAAGAAGGAACGCCCATTCCCGCAGCCCATACCCGGAAGCGACGGAGAGGATGCATCTCGTAAACGGGTAAGTAATGCTCATATTTTAAAACAAATAGCCGATTCCCCTAGTAAAAACAAGCAGGAATCTAAGGGGAAAAAGTGCCCTCTAAGGGTGAACCACCGCTTTAAGGACCTTGCCCCCACTCCTGCATTTCTTTTGTTTTTCCAGTGCTCTTTTTTGCCAGACCAACTATAGGTAGGGGCAGGTTTAGGTGATCACCTGCCCCCTATCTATTGATTAGCACGCCTGTGCTTCTTTTTAGGAGACTTTAAAATTCACAGTTAGGACTGCAGTACACGGAGTGCCTTGTCGTTGGCCTGCAGCTTACACAGGTATTTGCAAATACATGCAACTAAACCTGTTTTTAATGCATACATCTAGACAGATTAATTTGGTTTAGTGCTTTTTTGGTTGGTAACTTTGAGCCTGGCTATTATGGAAACATTTTTTATATTCCATATATATTTAATCGTATACTGCTAAAACGCATCTCATTTAAAGTCCCAAACCCTCCCCCCTTTTATCCATCTACAGACATTTTTGACAGATGGGTATACATGCTTATCTATGTCAATGACATTTTACTTTTTTTGAACAAAAAGGGATTACAATCAGATAGTTCACAAGCTGAAAGAAAATGTTGAAATCAAAGAACTCTAGGAAACATATCTCGGAATCCAAATAGAGAAAGACGAAGTTGGAAGTTATATTCTCAACCAATCTCAGAAAATCTCAGAAGTCTTGGAACAATTCCATATGCAAGATGCAAAGGAAGTGAAAACTCCTGGAGCCAGGCTATCAAAAGAGCAATGAAGCAGAAAATGTGCTACCCAACAATGACATGTATCGTAGAGAAATCAGTAAGCTGCGATATGCTGCCACTGCGACAAGACCAGACATAGCCACAGCAGTGGGCATACTATGTAGGCAAGTCTCATCTCCCTGTCAGTGTGACTTGAACGCAGTAAAAAAAGTGACAGAGTACCTCAAAGGAACAAATCAGATGACGTTACAGTTACCAGCAACATCAAATCCAAAACTGGTCGGGTATGTGGATGTTGATTGGGCCAGGGACTGCACAGAATGCAAATCCATAAGTGGATTCATCTTTCATTATGGGGAAGGAACCATAAATTGGTCTATTTGAAAGCAAGCAACTGGCACTCTATTTTCAATTGAATTGAGTACATTGCAGCAGCACACGCATGTCATGAAGCCAATGTCAACTTTTTGTGGACATTGGGGTAGAGATGTCAAAGCCAATTCCCATTTTTGAAGACAACCAGGGATGTATAAAGCTTACGCAATCAGAAAGGGTCAGCCCTAGAATCAAACACATTGACCTCTAGTGTCACATACTAAGGGATAATCAAGAGCAAGGTTTATTGACATTCAATACTGCTTGTCAGAGGAGATAACTGCCAATGCACTCACCAAGCCTTTGTCGAAAGAATGTCATATTTATATCCAGAAGAAGCTGAATGTAATTTGACAAAGCACATTCTGTTGAGAAGGGGTGTTGTAAAAATAACAGCAAGGTTGCTTATATACTTTGATACTATATATGCATTATACCTATCTATGCAGCAGGTGGCGCTGTATTATTAGTTCTTACCTAAAAGGCAGATGGCTTGTATGGACTCCCCGGGCACACATTGGGTGGTCTTTATCAACATTTGCCTCAACATTTGCCAGTCTTTGTTTTTGCCGATATGTCGGATTGATTGGGCATGTTCCCCTCCATGCCCATCACATCCGATTCATTTTGGCTGTGTTCCACCGTTTCCTGTTGTCCTTTGTGGGCATTCGATTTTCCAAAATGGTTGCCATGGATGACACGCTTGTCACGTCATCACATGTGCCACCTGGTTCTATCTCAGCACATGCGCATTAGCACTCTTCTTTACGTCCGCCGCGGTGACATCAGACACCGCCCTGCCGGATTGGTGCTTAAATGGCGATACATGCCGTTACCCTCTGTCAGTGACATGGAGGAGAGGGATGAAACCACATCTCTTCACCCAGCTATCCCCATACTATCCACCATCTGCCTTTAACAGTAGGTAATAAATAGCTCTCCTATGTACGCTGCTTTCTTTATTAGCCTGGCTAGCTTATTGACCTTACAGACTGGAGCCTTGTAGCTGGTTTCCTATGCTCCCAGGTTCTCTATCTGGGGATTTGCCTGTTTGGGATCTGAATTGCCTCTCTAATCTGCATTATGTTGTGTCATAAAGATCATTTTCACATATAATGACCTTACCTGTGAGCTCTGTCTCATTCTATTGAGAGAGACAGTCATGCATTGTATTGATTCTATGTCCCTACATAATTGAAGGTAATTTTCTGCTTATTACTATTTTGGTTTTGATTCAGTCCAAAAAAAAAAATCCTCTTCCCCACCTATTTAATGTCTATATTCCTATTATAAACTCCTCGATAAGATTTGCTATATATTCTGTTGTTTTTCCTATTCTTAAGCAAACAACCCCTCTACACCTCTTTGTCCCTCTCTACAAGCCCAAAGAGGATCATTACAAAGGGGTCAGGACATCTTAGTGTATTTACAATATCTGTGTGCATATTTTTTATTCCAATCAGTGAGTTGCCAAAACACTGAGCAGTATCAGTAAGATTCACAGCCTATCACTCCCTTATATATATTTTTCAAAAAATCATATATCTATGCCCCATTTTTTTATATTTCTCCTTTCTTCGTGATATTTGTTGCATAAATCATTGTTATATTTGCCAATTTGTAAATGTCTTTATGTTTAACATGAGCACTCATGTCATCTCTTTGTTACCCATAGCATAACAGACACCACAACCAAATCTCCTGAAGAAGCTCTGTTGAGTGAAACATGTAGAGAAAGTGGTATTGTCTGTTCAAATTCTATACCCAGGGAGCAAATGTATGAATTGACTATTCAATTGTCTCATGTTTTTAAACTACTCTTTGTAATAAAGTTTTTTCATCTTTATATATATCTACTAGTGATTCTATTTTTTCACAAATTACACCTTAAAAGTCCAGAGACCTGTGACCTCTAGTCCCCCCATTTTTGTCACTGTGCTCAGACCCCTCATATCTTCACCACTAGGCACCTATTGCTTTATCTACAACCAAACAGATTACAGTTTATGAGCTCCAACTAGCTAGTGAAGAACATCAGATCTGCAACGTGGAACTCTTTTGCCATTACTCATAGGAAAGCCTATATAATACCTTCTGCAGACCTGCTCTTTCATTAGGATAGCATAGGCTGGCTAGAACATCTTTCTCAAAGTGGCAACATAAGTAGTTAACTAGAAAAACAAAAAACTGCGCTACAACACAAAGGATCACCAAGGCAGCAGCTAACGTGTGAAGTACACAAATAAACATAAAAGACAAAAAGCCGCGCCAAGATTAGATTAATAAAGTCCACTACTAATAAATTATTAACGATGGATAAAGTCTGTGGTTTTTAAAGCAGAGGCAGGGTTGCACTCAATGATACAAAGACACTTGTTCCATATAGTGTGGCAAAACGATGTAATGATGGATGTAATTCCTCCAACACCCAGTGACATGCATGCAGTTTGTGAAATCCTCCACCTGAAAAACAAAGCCTCTTACCAGACGGTAAGAACTCAAAGCGGATGGCTTTAGCCCAGCCTCGGCCTTTACTTTCTCCAGGGATCACAGATCAGGAGTCCGCAGTGTCACAATCAAAAGATCACAGTCGATCAATGTTGTTTAAAACAGTCATGTGTTAAAAATTGAACAAGCCGGCCGGCAAACAGGAGCCCTTCCTCCCGAGCGTGGTGACGTCACTGACGTAGCCTCCCAGACGCGTTTCGTCACAGGTGACGTTATCAATGGGGGTGGGGGACCCCCATTGATAACGTCACCTGTGACAAAACGCGTCTGGGAGGCTACGTCAGTGACGTCACCACGCTCGGGAGGAAGGGCTCCTGTTTGCCGGCCGGCTTGTTCAATTTTTAACACATGACTGTTTTAAACAACATTGATCGACTGTGATCTTTTGATTGTGACACTGCGGACTCCTGATCTGTGATCCCTGGAGAAAGTAAAGGCCGAGGCTGGGCTAAAGCCATCCGCTTTGAGTTCTTACCGTCTGGTAAGAGGCTTTGTTTTTCAGGTGGAGGATTTCACAAACTGCATGCATGTCACTGGGTGTTGGAGGAATTACATCCATCATTACATCGTTTTGCCACACTATATGGAACAAGTGTCTTTGTATCATTGAGTGCAACCCTGCCTCTGCTTTAAAAACCACAGACTTTATCCATCGTTAATAATTTATTAGTAGTGGACTTTATTAATCTAATCTTGGCGCGGCTTTTTGTCTTTTATGTTTATAAGTAGTTAACTAAAACATCCGCTAGGAGGTGACTTTGGATCTAACTATAGTGTACATATATGTATATAATGTTGTTTGTTGCTGAGCCATTGTTTGCGTCATTGGGAGAACTTTGCTGAGTTGCCGCTGTTATCCCGGCTCAGCAGAATAACTTCACCTATTTGGTTCAAGTAAAATATTTCAGACTCTAATATTACTGAGTTTTATTCTTACTGCACAGTGTTACAAGGAAGTCTGAACCCAAAGTGTCAGGTGGGTTGGAAGGTTCACTTGGTCATGGCCGTGCAGATAAGCAGGTAATTCTCAGCAGTCCCCAAGGGGGCAGTGCTACATACAAGAAGAGTTTCTTCTCACAACATTTTGCCTGTTCTGCATTCCCCAAAATTCTTCCCGGAGAGTTGATGACGTTGCGCCTAGCGATGTGAAACATGGCATAAGGCAATTATAAATCTACCCTTTTTATAAGAACATTTTACGCCTTGTAACAGTAGGTTATTTCTAAATGAGGAGTGGACCTGGCCAATTTGAGCGGATCTTGCATTGCTTATCAATTGCATGACTTTCTTTTACGTGATTTCATTCTTCTTCACTGAAGATTTTCCTATAGTTTCACAAGGAGACATTTATTTGACGCTTGAAATAACACTTTCAATAAATCTTTTATGGTGCTAATTAACCTCTTTGTTCTTAATGAGAATGTGTTAATTATTTGTGTAGTTTAAGATTTACAGAGAGGATTGAGGTTGATTTGTATGACCTTGAAAGTGACACCTAAAAATTCCACACTGAGCAGGTTGCGTGAAAAGAATTTGTTTTGCAGGATTTTCCCTGGCGATGAGTCACAATCTATTAGTGAAGTATAGGAAAACTTGTGGAAGTTTTAGTTTCTTAACAAAATGAGGTATTTCATGCTGTGTTAACTTATTCTGAGTGCTGCGCTTGGTTTTATATTACAGGATTCATCTAAACATTGGTGGTAGCAAGCTACATCAGTCTAACTTTTTAAGTGCCTAAGGCCTTGTACACGCAGGTGTGCCCGTAGGGCCCTTGCCCACATTCCTAACTTACAGCAAGCAACCCCCTACACCAGGCTTTAAAATGTTTGCTGCCTAATGATACACATATGAGCGCATAGTGAAGCATTTGTCTCTTTATGGCCTGTTCGCACTATGGGGTATAGCTTTAAAATATTTGTTGGACGAATGTTACAAATTCATTGAGGCTGGACAAATGTTTCCTGTATTTTCTGTAATAGATTTATTTCTATGACAATCAGCTACATGCAGTATATTGTTTTATTGAGGTATTTCAGAAAACTATACCACATTTTGGGCATTAGATGGAGCTGAAAATCATAGGAAATTATAAACTACAGAAAATCTGGGGAAATGTTCTATAAATAGAACCTTGTGTGTGGAGACTGACATTTTTTTGCAACTGATAGATGCCAGTCTCTACATGGGCACATAGTAAACAACTGTTTTCCATGTGTACCATTCATATGGCAATGCTGGTGTGATGTGAGATGTGATGCAGGAAAATGTATCCTCATCTTTCCTTTTTAGCCTGCTATTCAGGGGCACATAGAGAGTGTAAGCTGTCAGCTTGTGTTGTAAATGATTGCAACTCAAGAAGAGATCGTGTTTATTTATAAAACACAAACTGACAATAGCACAAGTCAGTTACCACACTAATCCAAGACAGCCTAGTGTAGTACCTGGCTTGTGCTATTGTTGGATTGTATTTTTGTGAATAAAAGTTCTTCTCGAGCCACAATCATTGACAATGCAATCTGAAAGTTCTTACTCTGATGCCTATTACACACAAACGGGATTCCCGACAGGAAAAGGTCCGTTGGAAATCCAGAGGGGAAAACTGAGAACCTGCTCGCTACTTTTCCCCCGTACAGATGATCGGTTTTCCCATCGGAAAAACTCAGATGAGAGCTTTTCCTCGGGAATCCCAATTGTGTTTATGCTCCATCTGAGTTTTTCCCCACAGGAAAACTGCCAAAAATGTCCGGTTTGGCAGTTTTCCCATCGGAAAAACTGCGAGCAAGCGAGCATTCCCGGCCAAAAGCTCTCCTCGCAGTTTTCCCGTCGGAAAACCCAGTCGTGTGTACGGGGCATTAGAGGAGCATGCGCGGGGAAGATAGATGCTTAGTCACAGAGCTTCGTCCCACTCTGGACATTCAGCGCTCCCCATAGCCAGAGGCATCAAATAAAAACATCCCAGCACGGAAGCCTAAAGGTGGGCATACCCTCCGAACCACTTATATGTCCGTGGGGACGACACGGCACAGTCTGCAGGTGTAGTTTAATGTGATCCTGGAGGCTGACGAGATTTCCAAGATGACGGTAGAGCTGCCGATACACAAGGCCACACATCCAGGGATCCTTGCTCACTCAGCCTGGTGGGACTCACAGAAAGCAGAGGTGTGAAGCATCTCCCAATACCTTCCTGCCCACGGGCCCAACCTCACCAGCTTCCACAGAGTCCCTAATGAATCAAACCATAGATGAGCTCCTCATGTCCCCTATGACTGCCACCTTACCGGGGCCTAGTGACCCATTGTTTAGCGCAGGCCAGCTCCCCTCACAGCCCCAGAACATGGCCCTTATGTTCACCAAATTTGCAGAGATGCTGGAACGGTGCCTGGCCCAGACTGCAGCTAAAATAACCTCTGACATTAAAATGGATCTATAATCCCTGGGCTCTTGCATTGAAACTATAGAAAACAACATAGACACCACCATGGCCCGCACAAACCAAAACACAGACTGCATACAGGACCTTCACAACCAACTGGATGTCGCTATGGCCAAAATAGACGACCTTGAGAACAGGTCTTGAAGGTATCATTTTAGGATCAGGGGTTTACCCGAATCAATCACGGATATCCCTGCAGCGGTTATTTCCCTCGTCAAATAATTTATCCCTGATATTCGCTCCCACAGAATTGAACTTGACCAAGCCCACAGGGCCCTAGGGCCCCTACAATCAGATGGACTCCCCCATGACATTCTTGTTAAGCCACACTACTATACAGCGAAAGAAGAAGTCATGAAAAGGAAATTTTAAAGTTTACTTTGAGATGGGTTTTAGGCACTTAGCCCTTTAGTTAGTGGATGGGCTATGTGTATGTGCTGCTTGAGCCAACAGGTGCTGTGTACAGGCAGCCCATGTCAATATATGAGTACACAGCAGTTGCATGGAGACATGTGCGCGGGTGCAAGTGAGCAGCACACTGTCTGCGCTGGGGGCTGCTTACCTGCACCCACATGCAGTTCCTGTGCCTGTGCAGTCACCACATCCCCATACACTTACAAGGACCACCTGCACGCAACACCTGGTGACTCAAGCCCCAAAAACACATGGCTCATTCACAAACTACAGGCTTCAATGCCCATGTAAATGAGGCCCTAAGTACAGGTCTAGTGTATCTAAGGACACACAGAAGATATTTTAGGCATGGTAATAGTGATTTGCCCTTATAAAGGAATAAGCTCTCCAGCACTGTTGTTACCCTAGTCACTTTTTTATCCAAAACAGGTTTACTCCAATAACATTAGTTAAATCTATAATCTATGAGAGGTACTCTTGAGATGCCAAGACTGCTTTTTATACCCAGTCTGGCATTGGATATACCTGTCTGCTAGCAATATTATGTTCTCAGTCAATACGTGTTTTACACTTGAAACAACTTATTTAAAACGATTCTAACCTGCATTGTTCAAACAATAAACTAAACCTTTGATATCTGTTTTATTAACATAGAGCTTGGAAGTACGCTTTACTTTTAAAAGAATTTCAGGAGAGCAATCAATAGTAATTTATATTGTGCTCAGCCCTTCTAAATATTTCATACAATGTGACTTTGCTGAATGTGTTTTTCTTTATAAATTAAAGCCAGTGGACAGATGTTGTAGAAAGTAAAATCATTTTCTGGCAAGGGGGAACTCTGCGAGCCTTTTGTTTGCCTCTGTGCTGCCAGCTTTGCTGCACCGTGCTTAATCTATATTTAAGACCAATAACTAATTCTATTGCTTTTTGTTGAGCTTTGGGTGAAATAACATGTGAAACTTTCTTTATTTACTAGGTGGTTTTATTATATGCTGTGAAGGAACATGGTGCATTTAATTGTCTAAAGCAGCTTAGCTGTTTTCTATATAAAATCACCCTAACAACAGTGGTGGCAATGCTGGGTTTCACAAAGGGAATTAGAAAACTGCCATTTTGACTGTTCAGTAACTATCATATGCTAAGGCTTCACTACTAACCTGCAATAAGTATGCAGTTTGGGACATGCGATTTCAGTGGCTGTGTGCATGCTTGGACTCAGTGATTCATTAAAGCAGAACTTTAGCAATCTTTTTTTCTTCCACTAATGTGTCTCCCCCCAGTAGGGTTGCCACCTCATCCCTTTAAAACAGAACACATATGAATTACACAGGTTCTGAGGCTAATTTAATGCAGGTAAGGCACCAAATGAGTCTAATTACCACCTTAATTAGCCACAGAACCTGTGTAATTCATATGTGTTCTGTTTTAAAGGGATGAGGTGGCAACCCTACCCCCCAGCCATCCCTTTCAGCAAATTGCAAAAAAAAAAATTGTCTGAAAGGAAACTATTTTCAGTGACATGCAACCAGCATTTCTGCCGTTCTGGCCTAGATGCCCCTTAAGAAGCCTCCATGGATGCCTCGCTTGGCTAGAGAAAAAAGCAATTTAGGATACTTTGCTGCAGTGCTTTCTGTGTCTCCCAATGGTTTTTGGCTGAATACGTTAACACCACCTCAGCTTTATCCACTAGGGGGAGCTGACAAGCAGAAAGAGCTTAAAGGGTCACTAAAGGAAAAACATTTTTTTGCTGAAATGACTGTTTATTGGGTATAGAGACATAAAAGTTAACTGATTCCTTTTAAAAATGAATAAAAATTGAATTTAATCTATCATAAAATGTGCCTCTAGTTTCACTTTTGTTTTTAAGGTATATACATGAAGTTCCGGGTGAGAGGTGAGTCGGGAAGACTCACAGAACAAAAACAAACAAATCCAGGGCAGTGTTTTGTTTTTAAAATGAATCTGATTGGTTCTGAGGAGTTTTAGACACACAGTAATGACAGCTTAGACCACCGTGAAAATCTCCCAGTACTGTGGTTATAAGGAAACAGGCAACCAGGAAGTGTGGAGATCAGAGCAGAATTACAGCTACTTCAAAGCAAAAACGAACAATGAGGACATGAAACCAGTACTGCAGTAAGGTAAAGGAAGCTATTTAGCTAAAAAAAAAAAAATTCCTTTAGTGACCCTTTAACCACTTGACCACTGGGCACGTAAACCCACTTAATAACCAGACCAATTTTCAGCTTTCGGTGCTCTCACAATTTGAATGACAATTACTCAGTCATACAACATTGTACCCAAATGAAATTTTCGTCCTTTTTTTCACACAAATAGAGCTTTCTTTTGGTGGTATTTAATCACCGTTTGTTTTTTTATTTTTTGCGCTATAAGAGAAAAAAGACTGAAAATTCTGTAAAAAAAATAATTTTTCTTTGTTTCTGTTATAAAATTTGGCAAATTTAGTATTTTCTTTTCATTCTTTTGCAAAAATGTGAAAGATGAAGTTACGCCGAGTAAATAGATACCCAACATGTCACCCTTCAAAATTGCACACGCTCGTGGAATGGCGCCAAACTTCGCTACTTAAAAATCCCCATAGACGACGTTGCAGGGTATTGTGGGGTATTGCGGAGTATTGTGGGGTATTGCGGAGTATTGTGGGGTATTGCAGGGTATTGCGGGGTATTGCGGGGTATTGCGGGGTATTGTGGGGTATTGCGGAGTATTGCGGAGTATTGTGGGGTATTGCGGAGTATTGTGGGGTATTGCAGGGTATTGCGGAGTATTGCGGGGTATTGCGGAGTATTGCGGGGTGTTGCGGGGTATTGCGGAGTATTGCGGGGTATTGCTGGGTATTGCAGAGTATTGCGGGGTATTGTGGGGTATTGCGGAGTATTGCGGGGCATTGCAGAGTATTTTGGGTTATTGCAGAGTATGGGGGCATTGCAGAGTATGGGGGCATTGCAGAGTATGGGGGCATTGCAGAGTATTGCACAGGGAGGGATGGATGGCTGGATCTGTGACTGCATGTGTCACAGATCCAGCCCGCAGCAGCAGCTGCTGCTGCTTCCGCTCTCTCCCCTCTCCTCTCTCACACTGTACCGTTCGGTACAGAGAGGAGAGGGAGGAACCGGCGTCATCACATGACGCCGGTTTGTTTACTAGTGATCGCTCCGTCATTGGACGGAGCGATCACGTGGTAAACCGCCGCTATCAGCGGCGATTTACCGTGATCCGTGATCAGCCGGGTCCGGAGGAACAGGGAGCGCGATTCTGGGAGGACATACATTGACGCCCTCCCAGAGTTAAGCAACCGCCTTGTAGACGTATTTCGTCTATAGGGCGGTTGTTAAGTGGTTAAGAGACCTCATGGTTGGCAGCATTGAATCATGGGCAATTAAGTTTGCAAAATAATACTATGTTAGTTAATAGTCTATTGGACTACAATTCCCAATGCAAGCTGAGTATAAAGAGAGAGCTGTATTTTCACAGGGGAATACCAAGGGATTTCCTCTTTGCTGCAAGGAGATCAGGGTATGTACATCGCTGCTCCTGTGTGCACATCAACCTGCTGCAAGCTTCTGGCCATGTGCTGAGGGCTAAAGTCTCTACACAGAGATCTCAGAAGTGAGCTGACATCTGAACAGTGAGACCCTTGTTGCTGTATCGCTTGGACTTGGACTGACTAGCAATGACTGAACACATAGGGACTGGCCATATAACTAGCAGCACTATTTACTGCATGGAGACTTTACTTGAACTGTACTCATGTGCACCACCATAAAGACTGGGCCCCAACTTTAGCTCAAGAAGTATGGATAACGACTGCTCACTCAAATAGTTTCTTCACAAGAACTTTGCTTATTGTCCATAGTTATTATCTATAGACATAGGGAGTTTTAAACTTCATCACTGCTTTTCATTTAGAGTGCACTCTAAAGTGGATATAACCTACTGTTTACAGAATAGGTATCACAGTATTGATTATCATTGTTGTTACTGTTTTCTAATGCCATTACTTATTGTTGATTTTGTGGATTACCAGGTATACTCTACTTTAGCTGCATAGAACTATAGATCCATTCTGTGCTGCTAAAGCCTGGTGAACATATTGGGGTTAATTTACTAAAGGCAAATACACTGTGCACTTTTGAAAGTGTAGTTGCATTCTGCACTTTACAAAAAACATCCAATTACATGCAAGGAAAATAAAAAAAAACTGAATTTTTGCTTGCGCATGATTGAATAATGGAAGTCAGCAGAACTTCTGCTCATTTACTAAGCTCTGGAGCAACTGCTCTTGCAGAGTACAACTGCACCTTCAAAAGTGCACAGTCTATTTGCCTTTAGTAAATGAACCCCAATTATTGTCTATTGAACTGTGATTGACCCAATCCTTTTCTTACTCATTTATGTGCATACTGCTATTTACCGCAACCCATGACAATATATTGGTTTTATTTAGATTTCTTTTCATTCTGAACCTTAGTTGTGTGCAGGTTATCTATATTTGTACTCCCAGTAGCAGTGCAGTATGGTTTATCAGTGTGGCAGAAGAACAGAGAACCCAATCTACCAAGAAATTCCTGCTAGGATAGTGCTACACACTGCACATGAGCAGTGCAGCATCATCAGGAGGTCAGCTTCTAAGACCTGAAAGAGACAGATGGCCATCATAAACAAAATGGCAGCACCCGAACCAGGGAGCTTCTGGAAGATGACAGGACATAGCTGAATTTGCTGGGTGGGTGAGTATGTTATTTCAGCTCACACCAGCAGCCCAGGTAAGAAGGTGTTAACATTAAAAATTAAACAGTGAGTAGAGTTTATATTTGTAACGGAATGACCCGTGACACCCAGAGACATTTGAAGGATGGGGGGTACTCCTGTGCCAGCGTCACTAATGACTCTTGGGTCTAGGGTCACCCTGTGCCCCTTTTGGGCATAGGGTGACTGAGAAATATTAATTATAAATTACATGAGATGGGACATTACTGATAATTCATGTATTGCAGGAGATCTGGACATATTACAGGAAGCCCCTGAATAGCTCTGAACTTCTGTAGGCCCCTAACACAGTGACAGCTACTTGGGACATCTAGGGCTTTGCCTGCAAGCATTACAGGACTTTGCCTACCAAACTAAACTAGTTTATAGGACATTGGGAGTATGTGATTTCATTCTGACCCCCAACCGGTCAATAAGAGTGTCTCCTTCAATGCTAATACTGTTTTCTGTGAAAAGTCTATTGATGATAGAGGTGTTGTGAGTTAGCAGTTTAAGTGTCGGTTCACACTGCTGCGAATTCAAAATCGCGGTAAAATGTGCGATTTTCGCGGCCGCGATTTTGCCGCGATTTCGGCCGCAATTTAATGTAAATCGCCCGAAATCGCAAAAAGTAGTACAGGAAATACTTTTTGAAATCGCAGATGCGGCGTCGCACTGATTAGGACAGTGCCATTGCCGACAATTGCCGGCAAATGCCGCCGATTTGAGATGCGATTTGACATGTCAAATCGCATCTCAAATCGTTCCAAATCGTACCCAGTGTGAACCAGGGCCAAAGGTCAGATGTCTCCTTTCAGGGGTAGGGAATTAGCATGTCAATTATGTTTACTAAAGGAATGTGTATTATGCAGGTGAATAACTTATTGTCGGAGAATAATTAACTCAAATGAATTGTCTAAGAGAGTGTGTATTGAAGTGCCTTGTGGGTGGAGTTGATTCATTGTTCACTTGGTTTCTAAAACTGTATATAAGAAAGCTAAGTTACCATTAAAAGTATTCATTCATTTGACTCAGAACACAGAGCGTATGTCTCGTCTCTCTGAGGGAATTCTTATGGATCGTGTCTGCTGGATTGTGGAGTGTCGGAAGCTGTCTTGGGTTGATGGAATGGGAATATCGTAAACGGTGGTGACCGTTACAATATTTAATTCGTAAACCAATGAAAAATGGATGACAGCCAGTGAGAAAGCAACTTAAGAAAAAAAAAACAGCAATGACCGCAATCGAAATTTATGTTTAATCTCCTAGTCAATTATGCAGAAGAATTATTCCCCCCTGGTTCATCACTACCGAGGTATAGGCAATCAATTGGAGATCATCTGATATGCACTAAATATTGGGCAAGCATGATGGAAGAAAAGGACCTTGTCCAAAGGTAAATCAATTCCCTGCCAAATAATCAGATTGTCCGTCATACAGTCCTGTATATTTTTCCATTCAAAGTGAAGCAGGAAGCCCCTGAATAGCTCTGAACTTCTGTAGGCCCCTAACACAGTGACAACTACTTGGGACATCTAGGGCTTTGCCTGCAAGCATTACAGAACTTTGCCTACCAAACTAGGTTATAGGACATTGGGAGTATGATTTGCATTATATTAGGATTCAAGATTGCCTCTAAAAAGACTATAGATTCTCTTTTAAGTCCCCTATGGTTTCCATTATGCATGTATTGTTTCTGGCTCCCAAATAAGCCATCTACACACAATGTTTAATGTTAATAGAAAAGAGACAGCTTTGATGCTTCTATAGCCGCTGCCAGCTCCAATTCCCACAAATCTGTCTGTTTATTTCTCTTCCTCAAGACAATTCTGCATATTAGCTCACAACAAACAAATCCTGGCATCTTATTAAATCTCCAGCCCTACCGTGCAATTTATTTCACTTCAGAGCACAACTGTTGCTAAAATTAATTTATGTAAAAATAAATAAAAAAAAACATAAAATGAAATAAAAATATGTATTCCAGCACAGCTGTATCTATTCCCACTATTCCAGAACTGTTGCTACAAAAAGGAAAAAAGAAGTAGCTTGGGATTTATACTGTGAAGATTTGTCTTTGCTCCAAATAACAGGTCTGGATTTTTTTCTGTCAACTCATAATCAGATATACTTCTTCAGTACATTACACTAGCTGTGAACATTTTGGGCTAAAACTTCACAAGTCAAGGATGTGAAATGACATGTTTTTCCTGCCTGATATACACTTCATAACACCACAGAGCCGAGGGAAGAGAAATCCTTAACTAAGACCGAGTAAAATAAAGCATTGAGCAATGTTTGTAAAGCCTTAAGCTGAAATCAGTGATATACGAAAAAAGTCTAAATATTAAAGACATGTGTATTTTTGTTTAAATTAGATATCTTAAATATGTACTATACCCTGAGAAGTAAAACCATACCAGATAAATGAAGAACGGTTTGGGACTTTAAATGATATGTGCAAATACACATCACCATCCCTATATGTATATAGAAGAGAAGGATTTTTGGGACTTTGTGTGAGGTCAGTATACATGGCAGGGCCGATTCTAGGCAGAATACACAGGGTGCTTTGCACCCAGGTACCTGCAGAGGTGGGGGTGCCGAAGTGCCAGAGTTCTCCCCTCCCTCCTTCTCTCCTTGTTTGTGTCAGTCCAGAACTAGTGTTCTGAGCATAGGTGTGTGTCCGTCCAGAACTGATATGTGAGCATAGGGCAGCCCGTCCAGCCTAGCAGTGCTCGGGGGAGGGGCCGCTCCGCTTCCTGACACAAGGGGTCTAGTTTTCAGTAGCTGCTGAGTTCTGATGTGCAGGAATGAATTCCTCATGCTAGGAGTCTTGGATCCCACACTGTCTGCACCAACTCCAGTTGGAATGCCTCCCCCTCCCATCTCTATCTCGGGCTGCACAGAAAAAGAACCGAGGTGAGTCACAGTGTTCAGTGTGTTGTGTGCTGTGGGATGCCACCCACAGCATCTCTCTACACATGCTCTGGGCTACCCCTGCTCTAGATGTTTTATGGCATGATAGATTGCATAGGATACACAGCCCCTGCCCATTTCTGTGCCTAGTCCATCTACAGATGTGATGTATAATGAGATGTACCAAGAGCCCTTTAACACTGACAGTGCTGGAGCGGCGGCGGTAAAGCACCGTTAAAAGTGGTGCTTTACTGTCATTTTAGAGGTACATTTAACCCCCACTAGCGGCCAAATAAAGGGTTCAAAGGCGCCGGCGAATGACGCTGCTGGAGCTAGTGACATTTATTATATAGGTGAGGTGGGGCCAACCGTCACGTGACCCCGTCCCCCTCTGACGCACCCTCTGCTACATCACTGGGGAAGCCCAGGCCTCCCCCTTGCGTCAGAGGGGGCGGGGTCAAGTGACGGGTGGCCCCGCCTCACCTATATAAGAAATGTCACTAACTCCAGCAGCGTCATTCGCCGGGCTGTCTCCGGTGGAGACAGGCGGCCGGCGATGCTGCGCTCTGGATCCCGGACTATCTTCTCATCGCTGGACCGGAGAGGAGATCACCCGTCGCTGGATACCGACAACGTTGGAGTGGGGAGCCAGGACCGAGAGTGGATTACCACTGCTAGATTTTTAATTTATTTTATTTTAATAAAAGACTTTTTTTCCACGGTGTGTGTGTGTTTTTTTTACAACTATTTACACTTCCTTCATGAAATGGTAGGGGTACAATGTACCCCATTACCAATTCACATGGGGGGCAGGATCTGGGGGTCCCCTTTGTTAAAGGGGTCTTCCAGATTCTGAAAAGAGGGCATGGCCTGGTACTGTTCAGGAGGGGGGGCGCTCTCTCGTCCCCCCTCTTTTCTGCGGCCGGCCAGGTTGTGTGCTCGGATAAGGGGTCTGGTGTGGATTTTTGGGGGAACTCCACACCATTTTTTTTTATTTGGGGTGGAGTTCCCCTTAAAATCCACACCAGACCTGAAAAGTCTGGAATGGATATTTGGGGGAAACCCCACCAAAAAAAAAATATTTTTAAATTGACAGCGGGGTTCCCCTTAATATCCATACCAGACCTGAAGGGCCTGGTAATTGAATTTGGGGGGACCCCACGCTTTTTTTTTTTTATGAATGAATTCTCTCTGAATTGCCGGGAGCCGACAATTCATTATAGCCGCGAGTCAGTTTTAAATGACTTTTTTTCCTTCAGAAATGACATTTTGTGCAGAGAGAGTTCTAAGTACGGGAAACATGCGCTATTTCACATGCTTACTTTACACCCCCCCCCCCTAGGTACGAAATTTAAAGGAATATTTCACTTTTATTGTTTCACTCTAAGCATTATTAAATTCACTGCTCCCAAAAAAACGTCCGTTTTTAAAACTTTTTTTTTTGCATTGATACATGTCCCCTGGGGCAGGAACCAGGTCCCCAAACACTTTTTAGGACAATAACTTGCATATTAGCCTTTAAAATTAGCACTTAAGATCTCTCCCATAGACTAACAGGGTGTTCCACGGCTTTTCGAATTTGCCGCAAACACAAATAGTTTGTTGTTCGCTGAATAGGCGAACAGGCAATGTTTGAGTCGAACATGATTTCGACTCGAACTTGAAGCTCATCCCTATTGCAGGGTATTGCGGAGTATTGCAGAGTATTGTGGAGTATTGCGGAGTATTGCGGAGTATTGCACAGAGAATTGCACAGGGTATTGCAGAGTATTGCACAGGGTATTGCAGAGTATTGCACAGGGTATTGCAGAGAGTATTGCACAGGGTATTTCAGAGTATTGCACAGGGTATTGCACAGGGTATTGCAGAATATTGTACAGGATATTGCAGAGTATTGCACAAGGTATTGCACAGGGTATTGCAAAGTATTGCTCAGGGTATTGCAGAGTATTGTACAGTATGGAAGGGATGGCTGATCATGGAGGAATGGCTGGCAGGACCTGTGACTGCAACTGTCACAGATCCAGCACACAGTGCTGCTGCCTCCGCTCTCTCCCCCTCTCCTCTCACACTGTACCGATCGGCACAGAGAGGGGAGGGAGGAACCGGCGTCATCTCATGACACCGGTTTGTTTACAAGTGATCGTTCCATCATTGGACGGAGCGATCACGTGGTAAACGGCCGCTATTAGCGGCGATTTACCGTGATGCGGTCACGGAGACTCCCATGTGCGTGCCCCAGGGAGCGTGCAAGAGCGCGATTCTGGGAGGACGTTATACAACGTCCTCCCAGGGTTAAGTACAACAAAGGAGAGGGGGGGCTATGCAGAAGCCCCAATCTCCTTGTTTTATATTTGTATTAGGGATGGGAGCGCAGACATGTGCTTCATTTAAAGTCCCACCTATGCTTCTGCATAGTTCCCCCTCCTTTGATGTACTTTAATAGGGATGGAGGTTTTTGACTTAGCTGGCAGTTCTCCCCTGCCATCTATGTGGGTAGTTCCAGTTCTTCTTTGTGGCCATGTACCACTATTGGGGACCTGCTCTCATTTGAGACATGCTCATCCTGTCCATGAGACTCATGGCACCGGTGCGTTTTTTCAGTCTGATAGGGTTTGCTGTCATGTTGTCACTATTAGCCTTTTTGTGTTGTCACCTACCCGGAAGCTGCAATGCGCTCTGTACGTCCTCCCTCCGCCCCTCCTCCCATCCTCCAGGCGGGGTGTTTTTTGGGGAATTGGGTGGCGTCCACAGCACATCGATGTCACGCCCGCGTGACCCGTGTCTGACGCCATTTATGATGTCATGACGCCAGCTGCGATACTTCCATTCTAGCCTTTCGCAGTCCATGGGGGACAGACTCTTTCGTGGGCGGAGTTTTCCCCACCCCAATAGGAGGCCCTCCTGGCATAGGTCTGGCCTGGATGACATTGGTGTGCGCCAGTATGCGGCTGTACACAGGGATGAGGGGGTATTCATAGGCTACCTGCACACAGTCTTTTCCATTTTCATGGGATGATGCCACACTGTCGAGGGACTCGTTGTCCCTGGTCACTCAACACCCAAGTAATTTTTTGCCACTTTTGGTTTTTGAAACCAGACTCCAATCTGGTTGGTGCATTTTGCTCATACCTTATTTATTAATATTTTTTAGACAGACTCCCTGGCATTTTCCACCCTGTGACCACCATTCTGGCTCAACACACCCCCCCCCCCTCTGTCCTTATGAGGTACTCCAGCCCTGCATTTCAGCTGAACTTGGCGCAGTCACCCCAGTTTCCGGGACTGACATCCTCTTTCTGGCTATGGTTCAGCACTCGCTCACTCCCACCATCTACACCATATTTTTGGTATGTAAGCTTAGGACTGTCATCCATGTTCCTTATTTTATGCTTAATGTTATTGTAGACTAAAATACTTTCTAATCCTCCAGATTTGGAAGCATCAGCCCCTGATGAGTGCATAAGCACGAAACGCGTTGGAAAAATGAAGGATGCCAATTCATTCCATATCTGATCCACTAGCAATCATGATCTACAACTTTTTACCTCATGTCTTTTAATCGCACTGTGCCACTTTAAAGAAGTATGTGTGTCCTATCTTGTACTTATGGGAAGCTGTTCATTGTTTTTCATACTGTTTTGTATTAATTATTGATGGCATTGTATGTCCTTGATGTCCATGTTTCATATGTGAAGCTATATGTCATGAGTTCCCTAGTTGATATTAATATGTATCTCTAAGGCCGGGTACACACGGACAAACATGTATGGTGAAAGCGGTCCGTCGGACCGTTTTCACCATACATGTCTGCCAGAGGGCTTCTGTACGATGGTTGTACACACCATCGTACAGAAGTCCGCGCGTAAACAATACGCGGGGCGTGTCCGCGGTGTCGCCGCGTCGATGACGCGGTGTCGCCGCGACAATGACGCGGCGACGTGCGCGGCCCGCCTTTAAAATGCTTCCACGCATGCGTCGAAGTCATTCGACGCATGCGAGGGACGGCGGGCGCCTGGACATGTACGGTAGGTCTGTACTGACGACCGTACATGTCCGAGCGGGCTGAATTCCAGCGGGCTGTTTTAAAACAAGTCCAGGAATATTTGTCTGCTGGGAAAAGGCCCGGCGGGCAAATGTTTGCTGGAATTCGGCCCGCTCGCGCCCACACACGACCAAACATGTCTGCTGAAACTGGCCTGCGGGCCAGTTTCAGCAGACATGTTTGCTCGTGAGTATGGGGCCTAACTCTAATGTCCATTATAGTCATGTTTCTATGCACAGCCCCATTGATTCAGAGAGTGTATTATACATTATTTTTCATGTCAATAAACATGTTTTCCTTTTATATACTCCCACCCTGTCCTGAACCTCATTTAAAGTCCCAATCTCCTTATTTTATATATCCCAGGGTTAAGGAACCACCCTGCCGCCGTTATTCGGCGGTGGGCGGTGGTTAAGTGGTTAAGGTGAAAAAACATGAACCTTTACAGCCCCTTTAATTTAGTTTAGCTGCAGCGTACGTCTAAAGCAGGCATACAAGATGTAAGAGTCTGATGGATCCAAGAACTTGCATTGATAAAAAAAGTAACACATTTAGAAGCTGGCAATGTCTACACTGTCTATTATAAGCACTGGAAAAAGTGGAAAACAAGTATTTTACTTTTTTAACAGCGTGCCTCTTTAAAGCACCCAGTTCTCATTTGTTATTTCAGTTTTGGCTGTTTTGCTGTGTGTGTTACTCTATCAATACATCTTTCTAATTGCTCCTATTATTTCCCGAAAATCATTTTTAACCTTTTCAAAAAATGTAATTTACTCCAGTTTAATTCTAGCGCTGAATAATACATTTGGCTGCACTGAAATCTGCACAGTTAAAGGGATTAAATGAGAAAAGTAACTTGCTAGGACAAGGGAGGCATCTGCATTCCTAAATCATGCACAATATATTCATTCCGCGCTATTCATACTGCACAGAATCATTTCCCCATTATCTCAGGACTGAATGCACCAAGACACTACTATGTATATTTCATTGCTTTATAGTTGTCACGCTTTGTCAGGGCAAATTAAGGGCTTTCTTTACTTTTCATGAAGCACTTTGAAGAAGCAGAAGTCTTTGTGATATAAATTGATGTCACGCAGGGGAGCAGGTTTCTTCGGAAACAGGATCCTGCGAACAGCATCCTGACATTACCCAGAGTATTTAAAGGATCAGATCACGCACAAGGGTTAGACGAAAGTATGGAAAACCAGGTAAAAGAATGAAATTGTTACCTAATATAGTGTTGGGCCACCTTTGGCATCCAAGACGGCCTGAATTCTCCTGGGAATTGACAAATATAAGTCTTGGATGGTGGATAATGGAATCTGATACCACTCTTTATGTAAAAATTGTTCCAGTCCTCGCAGTGATGCCAGAGGTGGAAAACTAGCGCGAACCTTGTTCTCTAAAATTGACCATCGTGGCTCTACGATATTGAGGTCCGGCGACTATGGGGCCCAGGGAAGGTGTGAGACTTCATCTGCATGCTCATCAAACCACGATTTGACAACAGCAGCAGTGTTAATCAGAGCATTATCATTTTTGTAAATGGCGCTGTTTTCGAGAAACTATGTCTGCACGATGGTCGGAAAAAATTAGTATAGTCGCTGGGAGTGACTCTACCTTTCAAGATGATGATGGGGCCTGCAGAATACCAAGATATGGCTGCCCAAACCATGATTGCGCAATGTCTGCACGATGGTCGGAAAGAATTAGTATAGTCGCTGGGAGTGGCTCTACCTTTCAAGATGATGATGGGGCCTGCAGAATACCAAGATATGGCTGCCCAAACCATGTTGGCACAAGACAGTCCTGGTTGTCAGCATCCCAAGTTGGTAGTTGTTAACAGTGTTAAGCTTGATTTATCGGACCATTTTACAGTCTTTCATTGATTGCTAGTCTGCGATTTATGGGTGTTGCACCACTCTCTACTCTTCTGAGCATTAATATAGGTCACTAGTGGTTTGGCAATCGTAGCTCGCCAATTAATGTTCTGCTTATAGAGTTCAAAAGAATGTGAGAAAAGGGGGGATAGCCTGTTTTGAGCCCCACTTTCCTTTGTTGGATAGTGGGGGTAAAAGTTTGAAGTCCCCATTGATTGATTTCAATGGGGGGGTTTGAGAAACAGTAGTTCAAAAAAGGCAGCTGATTGGAAAAGTTCTGGAAGTTCTGCGGGATCCTCTAGGATAGGTCATTTAAGATCACCTGATCCCCCAAAACATTCCAGAAATTGCCAGGACCCCTATTAAAGCAGGAGGCTGAGGGGGGTCTTTGAAGAGCGCCCCACTAATTTTAGCTGATTTTGTTTACGGTTTTAAAGTATTTATTGATTAAAAGAGTTATGGTGAATTGTTACTTTTTTATATTTGTGAAATCCAAAAAACAAGGCTGTGGCCATTATTAATCTATTTTGGTGTGTCTAGTGTTCTGTGTATGTTTGAAGTTTATGCCACCTACCATCCCATTTTACATCACTTCTGCTTTCAAAGTAAAACATGTTGTCATTTTCACACCTGCAAATCGTACAACATCACATATGTTTCCATATTTTTGTCCAACCCCTGTATATGTCCATATTGCTGCCTGTAGGGTTATGGGCTGATTTTATTATTTTCCCATGCATTATGTGGCTTAAATTGTGGACATCAAACCATCACACTTACATGAGCTTGTTAGGCATTTCATTCCAAAACTATGGGAATTAGTAGGGCGTTGACCTCCCCACCTTGGGGCCACAACAGCTTCCACTCTTCTGGGAAGACTTTTTACAAAAGTGGTTTGTTTCTGTGGGTATGTGAGGTCAGGTATCGATGTTGGATGAGAATCTCGGGATCACAGTCAGCATTCTAATTCATCTCAAAGGCATTTCCAGGCTCTGTGTAAGCCACTTGGGTTCCTCCACACCAAATCATGAAAACATATTTAACCACTTCCATACCGGGCACTTACGCACCTTCCTGCCCAAGCCAATTTTCAGCTTTCAGCACTGTCGCACTTTGAATGACAATTGCGCGGTCGTGCTACACTGTAACCAAACAAAATTGGTGTCCTTTTTTACCCACAAATAGAGCTTTCTTTTGGTGGTGTTTGATCACCTCTGCGATTTTTTTTTATTGCGCAACAACTAAAAAAAGACTGAAAATTTTGAAAAAAAATTATGTTTTTATTTTTTTCTGTTAATTTTTTTGTAAATACGTTTTTCTATTTCAATTACGGGCACTGATATGGTGGCACTGATGGGCACCGATGAGATTGCACTGATGGACATCGATGAGGTAGTAGTGACGGGCACAGATGAGGTGGCACTGATTGGCGGCGCTGGTATGCAGCACTGATGGGCACTCATAGGCGGCACTGATGGGCACACATAGGCGGCACTGATGGGCACACATAGGCGGCACTGATGGGCACACATAGGCAGCACTGGGCACTCATAGGCGGCACTGATGGGCACACATAGGCGGCACTGATGGGCACTCTTGGGCGGCACTGGGCACTCATAGGCGGCACAGATGGGCACTCATGGGCGGCACTTATGGGTGGCACTGATGGATACTTATGGGTGGCACAGATGGGCACTGATAGGTGGGCACTGGGCATTGATGGGCACTGTGGGGTGGCACTGGACACTGGGGTGGCACTGATGGACACTGTGAGGCAGCACAGGTGATTTACCCAGGTTGCCAGTCAGTGCCCATTTGTGGGCACTGATTGGCATCTTTTTTTTTTTAATGCTTTATTTTTATTTATTTTTACTTTTTTTTTAAAAAAAATTCAGGCTTTTTTTTTTTTTTTTTTGGCCCACCCTGGTGGTCCAGGGTGGGCTTCCCTGGTGGTCCATGTGGCGATCCGAGGGGGGGCTGCGCTGATAAACAATCAGCGCAAACCCCCCCTGTCAGGAGAGCCACCGATCGGCTCTCCTCTACTCGCGTCTGTCAGACGCGAGTGAGGAAGAGCCATCGACGGCTCTTCCTGTTTACATCGTGATCAGCCGTGATTGGACACGGCTGATCACGTGGTAAAGAGTCTCCGCCGGAGATCAGACTGACACCCCGCATCACCGATCGCCGCGCTGCGCGCCCCCACGGGCGCGCCCCCACGGGCGCGAGCGGCATAAAATCCTGCAGGACGTTCTAGAACGTCCTGTCAGGATTTCACAACCACTTCCCGGACGTAAATCGGCCATAGGCCGGGCGGGAAGTGGTT
This sequence comes from Rana temporaria, assembly GCF_905171775.1. Taxonomy (NCBI): domain Eukaryota; kingdom Metazoa; phylum Chordata; class Amphibia; order Anura; family Ranidae; genus Rana; species Rana temporaria. The sequence goes on from NC_053490.1 coordinate 53,561,613, forward strand.
AAGGACCAGCCTTTGTGCACCTGAATGGAATAATTAGAAGGAGTGACAAAATACTCTTGGCTATTTAATGTATCTCTTGGAAACCTTGGCAGTGAGATATGCTTGTTGAACTTTCAACACTGGGCCCCATCACGATAATGTTTCAGTCTCCAAGCATTCTCTGCAGTGTTAATTTAGTCAAAAATATTTTTATCACATTTTTCATCAGCTGCATGTTTCAGTGATAAAAACGAAATGAAGACTATGATTTAGCCCAAGTTCACACTGGGCTGCGGGAGTGAAGCCGCGTGAGTTCTATATATATATATAAAAATCTAAATATATTGTATGTGAACCCACACTTTAGGGTCAGGGAATCTATTGTGCGCCGGCGCAATGTCATCCTCGTCTGTACGCGGCATTAAACTAAAATGGGAATTTAGTCAAAATGTTATAACTAAAACTAAATTGAAATTTGACATCAAAATTAACACTGATTCTCTGTAAAGATTTCCAAAAAAAAATGAAGCCAGGGGGTGATTCAACCCTTAAAAATCAAAGGGTAGAGCGTTCCTTGAGAGTACAAACTAATTTTAAGATCTAGTGGTCCTTTGATAGATTCAAGGCATCCCAAACAGAGAACATTCAACAGTGCACCAGTCAATTTGCAGCATGAAATTTAGGAACCTAATATGTACAGTTTGAAAGAAAGAAGGAAAAAGAAAGACATGATTGAAACCTTTAAATAAGGGTTTGAATAAGGTTCAGGAGTAGGGATGAGCCGAACACCCCCCCCCCGTTCGGTTCGCACCAGAACCTTCGAAACGGACCGAACGTTCGCGCGAACATAGGTGCAAACTACAGAGGACAAAGGCAGTACACACACCATGTAGCTTTATGGTGCACACTGCAGAGGACACAGGCAATACACCACGTGAGAATACTGCAGCTAGCACAATCACCTGCCTGCCAGTAAATTAGGAAGAGCTGATCTAGCTAAACTATACAGTGTATAAATATATGTACAACACCTGGGATGCATATATATCCTCTACACACTGTAACTTTAACTGACTAGTCTGCCTGCTCTATCTACCTAGAATATATGACACTCTCTCTCTGTGTCTCTCTGTCTCTAACCACCCCTGCAACACACTACACAAGGCTGACCTGCAGGCGGCCTTTTATAGTGTGGGGCGTGTACTAAACCCCCTGAGCCATAATTGGCCAAAGTCACCCTGGCTTTGGCCAATTATGGCTCACAGTTTTTTGCGCGCTGTGATTGGCCAAGCATGCGGGTCACAGTGCATGCTTGGCCAATCATCAGCCAGCAATGCACTGCGATGCCGCAGTGAATTATGGGCCGTGACGCGCCACTCGAATTTGGGGCAAACGGCCCGTAAAGTTCGTATTTCGACCAACGGTCGAACATACGATGTTCGAATCGAACATGGGTTTGACTCGAACACGAAGCTCATCCCTATTCAGGAGGATAGTATTTTCTTAAACAAAATCTTTATTGGCTGTAATCGCATTGTACAGACATGAGTAGCCAATGGAGACCACATAATATACAGAGTGCAAAATGTAGACATCGTACCAGTAAATCTTACCATCAAATCAAAAAGGGGAAAAAAAGGGAAATAAAGGAAAAGTGGGGGATAAAGCGTGGAGATAGGAAAGAAAGAATAAATGGGAGAGTCCCAGGGGGTCTCAATAGTTAAAAGTTAGATGGTTAGAAGAAGATGGTCAAATCTGAACGAGTGGGCATAGTTGGTCTTTGAACGCCAGACTTGGAGAAATTGTCACAGGAATCCTCCAAAATAGCTATCAGCTTTTCATTGATCACGATGTCATTCGTTCAATTTTTCTTACTGCCTCATATCTAAGGGTAGGAGATTTCCATGCCCTCGCAATTGTTAGTTTGGTGGCCGTAAAAGGAGTGTAGCCAGTTGATGTTCCAAGGGGAGTCAATAGACTTGTGAAGAAAAGCTTCATATGGGTTGTTCTTAAAGCGTAACTCCACTTTTGTTGAGAAAAAAACATTCCCCTCTGGGTGATCTATGTGCATTGCAAGGATTTTAACAAACTTTGTTGCCGATTCCTAGCTTTTGTTATTCTGAAGAAATCCCGGTGAGTTTGTCTGTCTCCATGTGGGAAAGTGAGTCTAATGCAAGTTTTTTCATAACTATCAATCAGCTGCAGCAGCTGCAGGGCACTAATGAGGAAAGCTACTGGGTCTGCATCCCTTTAGACGTGTTCCTATTGGGAGTATCCCACCAAAAATTACATTTTTGTTGCAGGGGCTGCCTGATATCAGACTTGCATCTTAGTGCAGACTTCTGGAAAACATGGTGAGCCAATCACACAAGCAGGAAATTATGTTTCTGTGTGAGCATTCTGTACACTTTTAGCCAGATTCAGCAAGACTGGCATAACTTTGAGGCGGCGTAGCATATCGCATATACGCTACGCCGCCGTAAGTCAAGAGAGGCAAGTGCTGTATTCACAAAGCACTTGCCTCCTAAGTTACGGCGGCGTAGTGTAAATGGGCCGGCCTAAGCGCACCTAATTCAAATGTGGAACAGGGGGGCGTGTTTTATGTAAATGACTGGTGACCCGACGTGATTGACGTTTTTACGAACGGCGCATGCGCCGTTCGTGAAAGAATCCCAGTGCGCATGCGTCGGATAGAATGCCTAATATACGTCGAACACTGCCTACGACGTGACGTAACTTACGCTCAGCCCTATTCGCGTACGACTTACGCAAACAACGTAAAAAGATAGGCCTGTTCCGACGTCCATACCTTGCATGGGCTGCGCCACCTAGGGAGCAGCTTTATCTTTACGCCGGCGCATCTCTTCCGTGAACGGCGTAACTAATTGCGACGGACGTACGTACATTCGTGAATCGGCGTATCTTGCTCATTTGCATATTCAATGCAGAAAACAACGGAATCGCCACCCAGCGGCCAGCCTAAATTTGCACCCTAAGATACGACGGCGTAGGAGTTTTACGCCACTCGTATATTAGCCTAATTGAAGCGTATCTGGTTTCCAGAATACGCTTAAATTTACGACGGCGTAGATTCAGAGTTACGACGTCGTATCTACTGATACGCCGGCGTAACCCTACGTGAATCTAGCTATTTCTGTGTACAAAACACCTACAGGTAGCCATATTGCATTGCATTTCAGAAAATTACAGTGGCTGCAAATTAAAAAGTAAATGTCATTTTTAACAACTTCAGCCCGTGAAGGATTTACCCCCTTAATGACCAGACCATTTTTTTGCGATATGGCACTGCGTCGCTTTAACTGACTATACAACGTTGTACCCAAACAATGTATTTTTCCCACAAAAATAGCTTTTCTTTTGGTGGTATTTGATCACCTCTTTGGTTTTTATTTTTTTTGCGCTATAAACAAAAAAAGCGCAAACATTTTGAAAAAAAAAGCTATATTTTTGACTTTTTGCAATAATAAATATCCCCTCCGGAAAATTATAAAAAAACAAATTTCTTCCTCAGTTTAGGCCGATATATATTCTTCCACATATTTTTGCTAAATATGGGCCCCCTAGTGGTCTAAAAAGGAGCAGACATATACCTACAGCGTTTGGCCCAGGCGAGCCAACCTACCGCAGTATAACTGCAGTGGCTGGGCGTCTAGTGGTTAATAACATTAAATTACAATATGACTTGTGTCACAATTGTATACGCTATATAATTTTTTCCCCACAAAAGTGAGGTTACCAGTGGCGGCCTGTCCATACGGGGAGCATGGGCACTGCCCCCCTAATCCATGTGCCCGACCCCTAATTTACATGCAGGGCACCAGACGCATGGATTACATTTATTTAATTTTTTTAAGCATTTGATTAGAGCCTAAGGCTCTAATTGGCTTCAATAAAGGGTGGGCTCTGGGCGCAGGGCACTGCACCCTGAGCCAACCCAGTTGTGTGACAATAGGGAATTAATATTCTCTATTGTCTTCCTGATTTTCCTCCCTGACAATCAGGAAGCGGGTCCTGAGACCCGATTGACCAGGAAGTCTTAAGACTCTTGGCCAATCAGGTCTCAGGACCCACTTCCTGTTCGGCCCGGAGGGTAAGCAACAGCCCCGAAGCAAGGAGCAGCAGCCCTACCCCGGATCCTTGTCCTTACCCCGAGGGGGGGGGAATCGCCCCCCTCAGTTACCCTTTTTAGGTTAGAGTGACGTAAGCTACGGAGTAGGGCAAGAAGAAAGTATTTTCTGCATTATTCTTTGCATTTGGATCTACGTGTATGTGACTGAAGCCTGGATATCAGAAAGCTTGTATTTGCATTTCTTCATAATTTTAAAGTTAACCCTAGAATTCTCCTTTAAATGTGAGTGCAGAAGTGTGGAAGTGGCTACCATTAGAGAATTATGAATAAGGGAGGCTAATTATCCTAATAGCATTTCTTGTTTTGAAAGGAGAGCTGTTCAATAACTGCAGAATGTGAACAGGCTGCTCTGCGCTCTGCGCTTCCATTAATCAAAATGTATTATTTCACATTCTGCAGATGGATTTTATTTTAACCGACGTTAATACAGTATCTATTTTAAAATGATAATTTTGTTTGAAGATAAAAAAAAAAAATTACCATTAAAATAGCAATATTGGAATTCAGCCATATAGAACTAAATTACTACCCAGCAAGTAAATGTTTCAGAGAAAATCTATGTAACTAACAGAAGAAACACAAAGACTACAAGGCTGCATACACAAAATGCATACTTAAAGTTCTTTCTATAGCAACTACTTAGGGTGCCATCATGGATTGCTTACTCAAGTTGAATCAGCTTCCTGTTTATCCCCTTGAGTTCTCGCTGAGTCCCACTTCCACAGCTCCTGGGGGAGACTCCCCTGACATCCACCATTTGGAAACATTATTGTAGCAAGGTCCCGGGCCTCTTTTTGATCTAATGAGAACCTCTAGGGCCAGGGATAGCTGACATCCTGTTGAAGAAGATTTAGGGCCAGATCCACATACAATTACACTTGCGGCGCGTATCAGAGATACGCCACGTCGCCGTACCTTACCTGGTGTACTTTCAAATCCACAAAGATTTTGCGCCGTAAGTTACGGCGCCGTAGTGTATTTCTGGCGGCGAAATTCACATTGGCGGGTAGGGGGCGGGTTTCATTTAAATGAAGCGCGTCCCCGCGCCGAATGAACTGCGCATGCGTCGTCCAGAAATTTCCCGCTGTGCTTTGCACGAAATGACGTCGCAACGACGTCATTTTTTTAACTTAGACTTGAGTTACGTCCATCCCTATTCACGGCCGACTTACGCAAAAAAAAATTCAAATTTCGACGCGGGAACGACGGCCATACTTAACATGGCAAGTCTATCTATACGCCGCAAAATACCAGCTTTAACTATACGCCGGAAAAAGCCGACTACAGACGACGTTAGAAAATGCGACGGCCGCGTGTACGTTCGTGGATCGTCGTAAATCGCTAATTTGCATACCCGACGCGGAAAACGACGCGAACTCCACCCAGCGGGTGCCGAAGTATTGCACCTACGATCCGAAGGCGTACGAAGCCGTACGCCTGTCGGATCGAACCCAGAAGCCGTTGTATCTTGGTTTGAGGATTCAAACTAAGGATACGACGTGGGAAATTTGAAAGTACGCTGGCGTATCAGTAGATACACCGGCGTACTTCGTCTGTGGATCTGCCCCTAGATGCTTATTTTATAATCATTTATGCTTACTTGCAAAAGATTCCTTAACATGCTAGTTTAGTTTCTTGAAATACATGTAACCCACAAGCTAGTTTAATTTCTTATCTACGTTTGTAAGGCTAAGCTACACCAACTTCTAGGAAATTAAAATAAAGGTTAAAGGGGTTGGAAAGGTTAGTTTTTTACTTTAAGCTAGTGCATTGTTTGTTCACTTACCTTTTCCTTCAATTTCCCTTCTAAATGTTTTTTTTCCTTTGTCTGAATTTATCACTTCAGCGTGCTCGCCCCCTCCTTTGGGACTACATCACATCGTCTCCCTGCAGGGATGTAGTCCCAAGGGAGGGGGCGAGCACGCTTACTAACCCCCAGCCAGAACGGCTCGGATGATGGGGGCAAGCTTACTGAGGAGGAACAGAAAGTGAGAAATTCAGACAAAGAAAAAAATTTTTTAGGAGGGAAATCAAAGGAAACCAACAATGCACTAGCTTAACCACTTGTCCACCGGGCCAATTGTTTACTTCCGGGTACCCGGGCGTGACGTCACAATGTAGCTGCAGGCATCATTCAGATATCACTGCACAAAGTCAAGGATGTCATATGACGTCCTCGGTTGGCGAGTGGTTAAAGGAACCTATTTAGAAAATAAAAAACAAACCTTTACAACTCCTTTAAGCCCAGACACACACGTCAACCAATCATTGTCCAGAAGAGGTGGCTAAGTCGACATTTGTAAAAGTATATAAGATTTAAGTTAATCATTTGCCAATTAGACAAGATCAGCTAGCTCTATCAGGCTAACTGCTGTGTATGCAGCCCTATTGCACGGGTCAAAGTAGTTAGAACCAATAGGCAAATATCTGTTCTTTTGTTGTATCCGGTCTCCTTGTACGAGAAATAAACCTCTTAACTAGATCCTGGGGGCCGTCTAAGGTTAATTTCCCTCACACATCCTTATGTATGTAGTGGGTTGTGAGGCACGGTGGGTGCAGAGTGTTAAAGTTATTGGGCGCCAGACACTGCTTGAATGCAAAATAAAAGTTTATTTCTCTTAACAAACTTTTTTGGGGGAGAGAGGGTTATGGCCAGGGCACCCTTAGGTAGTTTCAAGATTAATTGGCAGACTTTGAGACTTCAATAGGAGGACAGCCATGCAAGGAAAGGCATCCAGCAAGACGCCACATATGCATGTAAAGAAATTCTCCTATGGCAACAGTCTTTAACAGTACAATCGCTCCTTGTAGTTCTTCAGCCCACTGAGCTCCCAGTCTTTCACTAGACCCACTGATTCACTGTCACTGAATCCCTTGAGCTCCTCCAATCTTCACGGTGGTATCTTCCTCAAGCGTCACCCCCACTTCTCTGCTGGGTCCCTAGCTTGGCACTCAAATTTCCCTCAAGCTTCACCCCTACTGGCCTGCTCGGTCCCTGGCTTGACACACAAGGCTGCTCTCCATGTGTCCCCTCCGCTGGTTGGGTCCCTGATTCCCAATGAAGTTTCCAGATTCTTCACCGTCCCCGGTTGGTGAGAATGCTGCTCAGGTATACACCAAAAAACCGCGCTATCACAACACAGTAAATTCAGGCAGCGGCTAGCATGTGATGACAAGAAAAATAAAACAATATAAAAAGCCGCGCGGCTTTTTATATTGTTTTTAATGCTGCTCAGGTACTTGCTTCAGTTACTCACTGTGGTCCCTGGTAATAAGGTGGTTGGTCCCTTACTGGCGACAGCATCCCCTCTACCCCTGACCATGACAGGTTCTCCAGCCAGCAGAACTGTCACTTTTGGTTGGACAGCAAGCCGCAGTCCCAACCCTGCGCTACTCTCTTGCTTCTGGATAGGCCCTCAGACAGCCTAGCAGCCAAGGATAGGCCACCATCTATGGCCTAGCAGCCTGGGCAGTACAGCACACATCCACCCAGACAGCCATCCAGGTGGCACAGAACTCAGATCACCTGACTCCACCCGAATATATAGGCTCTCCCAGCAGATCAAGGGATTCAAGAAAACCCCTGCCTATTGGCTGAGAAACCCCATATACCCATAACCCGAACTTGCATTGCCCTTCTCATATCTAGCTGCCAAGTACCCGGCCACCTAGTGGTAGAAGAGAAAAGTGCAACATGGCCAAACTTAGGCAGAAATCAATAGATCTCTAACAATCAACCAAGATAATTATTTCTGGCAAGTAAATTTGTGAGGAGCAACCCTGCCTAAACTACAGGGTGCTACATCCTCATATATATTCTTAGCTAGTTTGTAAGTATTAGAGCCCCTCTGGCGGTTTTTGAGGGTGGAATTACTCTATGTATAAAGAGATATCATTAAGTATGCTGCAAGTCTGATGTTTTACCTTACAGATACTATACATGCATCTACTTCCGAAGAAGTGAACAAAAAGTCACGAAATGCTCAAGTTTTTGGGTGCAACTTTTGCTTTAATCATAAATTGACAGCTGGATTGTATATGGTCAACATTACATTTAATTATGTATGAAATGCATTAATATGGATTCATTACAAATAGCTTGTTACCATTGTATCCTTTTTGAATGCAATATTTATTAATTTATTAAACAACAATGTTAAAACCCCAATTAAGGCCTCTGAGTTTGCTTACCATATTTGAGAATTTGTGTATGAAAATCTCAGAGACTATTCACCTACTTTCCAGAATGTACAGTTGAAACTCAAAAAATTTGAATATCGTGAAAAAGTTCATTTATTTCACTAATGCAACATAAAGGTGAAACTAATATGAGATAGACTAATTATATGCAAAGCAAGATAGTTCAAATTATGATTTGTCATAATTGTGATGATTATGGCTTACAGCTCATGAAAACCCCAAATCTACAATCTCATAAAATTAGAATATTGTGAAAAGGTGCAATATTCTAGACTCAAGGTGTCCCACTTCAATCACATAATTAAGCCATAATATCTGCAAAGGGTTCCTGAGCCTTTGAATGGTTTCTCAGTCTGGTTCAGTAGGAATCACAATCATGGGAAAGACTGCTGACCTGACAGTTGTGCAGAAAACCATCATTGACATCCTCCATAAGGAGGGAAAGTCTCAAAAGGTACAGTAATTGCAAAATAAGTTGGATGTTCCCAAAGTGCTGTATCAAAGCACATTAATAGAAAGTTATGTGGAAGGGAAAAATGTGGAAGAAAAAGGTGCGCAAGCAGAAGGGATGACCGCAGTCTGGAGAGGATTGTCAGGAAAAGGCCATTCAAAAGTATTGGGGACTTTCACAAGGAGTGGACTGAGGCTGGAGTCAGTGCTTCAAGAGCCACCACACACAGACAAATCCTGGACATAGGCTTCAAATGTCGTATTCCTCTTGTCAAGCCACTCCTGAACAACAAACATCAGAAGCGTCTTACCTGGGCTAAAGAAAAACAGACCTGGTCCGTTGCTCGATGGTCCAAAGTCCTTATTTCTTACGAGAGAAAATTTTGCATCTCATTTGGAAACCAAGGAGCCAGAGTATGGAGGAAGAATAGAGAGGCACACACTGCAAGATGCTTGAAGTCCAATGTGAAGTTTCCACAGTCTGTGTTGATTTGGGGAGCCATGTCATCTGCTGGTGTTGGTCCACTGTGCTTCATTAACCACTTCCCGCCCGGCCTATGGCCGATTTACGTCCGGGAAGTGGTTATGAAATCCTGACAGGACGTTCGAGAACGTCCTGCAGGATTTCATGCCGCGCGCGCCCGTGGGGGCGCGCATCGCGGCGATCGGTGATGCGGGGTGTCAGTCTGACACCCTGCATCTCCGATCTCGGTAAAGAGCCTCCGGCGGAGACTCTTTACCATGTGATCAGCCGTGTCGAATCACGGCTGATCACGATGTAAACAGGAAGAGCCGTTGATGGCTCTTCCTCACTCGCGTCTGACAGACGCGAGTAGAGGAGAGCCGATCGGCGGCTCTCCTGACGGGGGGGTTCGCGCTGATTGTTTATCAGCGCAGCCCCCCCCTCGGATCGCCACACAGGACCACCAGGGATGCCCACCCTGGACCACCAGGGTGGACAAAAAAATAAAAAAAAGCCATCAAAAAAAATAAAAAACAAAGTCAAAAATAAAATAAAAAAAAAGCATTAAAAAAAAGATGCCAATCAGTGCCCACAAATGGGTACTGACTGGCAACCTGGAAAAATCAGTGCTGCCCCACAGTGTCCATCAGTGCCACCCCACAGTGTCCATCAGTGCCACCCCACAGTGCCCATCCATGCCCAGTGCCCACCTATCAGTGCCCATCTGTGCCTCCCATAAGTATCCATCAGTGCCACCCATAAGTGCCGCCCATGAGTGCCCGTCTGTGCCGCCTATGAGTGCCCAGTGCCGCCTATGTGTGCCCATCAGTGCCGCCTATGTGTGCCCATCAGTGCCGCCTATGTGTGCCCATCAGTGCCACCTATGTGTGCCCATCAGTGCCACCTATGAGTGCCCATCAGTGTCGCATACCAGCGCCGCCAATCAGTGCCACCTCATCTGTGCCCGTCAGTACTACCTCATCGATGTCCATCAGTGCCATCTCATCGGCGCCCATTAGTGCCGCCATATCAGTGCCCGTAATTGAAAGAGAAAGCTTATTTACAAAAAAATTAACAGAAAAAAATAAAAACGTAATTTTTTTTCCAAATTTTCAGTCTTTTTTTAGTTGTTGCGCAACAAAAAAAAAATCGCAGAGGTGATCAAATACCACCAAAAGAAAGCTCTATTTGTGGGGAAAAAAGGACGCCAATTTTGTTTGGGTACAGTGTAGCATGACCGCGCAATTGCCATTCAAAGTGCGACAGTGGTGAAAGCTGAAAATTGGCTTGGGCGGGAAGCTGCGTAAGTGCCTGGTATGGAAGTGGTTAAGTCCAGAGTCAATGCAGCCATCTACCAGGAGATTTTGGAGCACTTCATGCTTCCTTCCGCAGACAAGCTCTATGGGGATACTGACTTTATTTTCCAGCAGGACTTAGCACCTGCCCACATTGCCAAAAGCACCAAAAGTCAGTTAGCCGATCAGGAGAGAGAGGGGGCAATACCAAGTATGATATATATGTTATTTTCAGAGAAAGAAAATTGACTTTACAATCACTTTAAGGGATGTCTTTCCAAAGGAGTCATTTCTTCCTGGTCTAAGTTCACATTAAAACATACAAAAAGACTGGAGTGAGCACATCTAAGGCCTCGTACACACAACCGTTTTTCTTTCGACAGAATCCATTAAGAAACTTGGTGGCGGAGCTTTTTTGCCGAGGAAAACGGTCGTGTGTATGTTTTTCGTTGAGAAAACTGTCGTGGAACTCGACGAGAAAAAAAGAGAACAAGTTCTCTTTTTCCTCGTCGGGAGTTTCAATTTCCTCGTCGTGTTTCTCGTCGGACTGGTTTACGACGAGAAACACGTTTGTGTATATGCTTAGAAACCCACGCATGCTCAGAATAAAGTATGAGATGGGAGCGTGCCTTCGGTAAAAGTAGGGTTTGTAATGGAGATAGCACATTCGTCACGCTGTAACAGACTGAAAAGCGTGAATCGTCTCTCACCAAACTTTTACTTAACAGGCAGTAACATAAGATTAGCAAAAGCAGCCCCAAGGGTGGCGCCAGTGGAATCAAACTTCCCTTTTATAGTGCCGTTGTACGTGTTGTACGTCACTGCTCTTGAGAACAACGAGATTTTGTCTTGACAGTGTGTACGCAAAGAAAGCTTGTCAAGATTCTCGACAAGCCTAACAAGGAACTCGTCGAGGAAAGCGATGTTTAATTTACGAGTTCCTCGGTCGTGTGTACGAGGCCTAAGGGTGAAAATTATTCCTTTAGTCCTTGTTCACATAGGTGTCTAAAACTCTGACTGCCCCTGTCACATTTTTGCAAGCGAGAGACAGAGGAGAGACACAGGAGTTAACTATTTATAGTTATTTATTATATTATAATTTATGATTTTGTTTTTCAAACTTTATCATACCTGGGATGTCTACTAGACTCTTGTTTGGACAGATTTAAATTAGTTATTCCTAGGAATTATAGGCCTACAATATTAAACGCCAAATTTCCATGCAAAATAATGGTACTGCTTTCAGCACCTAAAATCTGACATAATCATACCGCCAGGGAGGTTATTGGAGCAGTGATTTTAATGATGCTTAAAGTGGAACAATAAAAATTAAATATTCCTTTAAATATCGTGCCGGGGGTGGGGTCCCCTTAGTCTTCCTCTAAAGTGGTGCATATGTACAATATATAGAGCATGCTGCAGCAATAATGACATTTCTAAAGGAAAAAATTTAATATAAACTTACTTGCGGCTGTAATGTATTGCCGGCTCAAGGCAATACAGATTTTAAAAAATTAAGAAAAAAACTTCATTATACTGCGGCAGGGTGGGACAATTCCGCGAGCTGTCATAGCTGTACATCGGCTCCTTTAAGAGGGATAGCAGGCGATGCTCGTGGCCAGCAGTCGCGATGACCGCCGGCCACAAGTGATCGCGGGCATTTGAGGCAGAACAGGGACGTGTGTATGTAAACACACACATCCTAGTTCTGTGAGGAGAGAAGAGAGAGTTTGTGAGTTCCTACTAGCTGGGAACAACGATCTGTCATCTCCTATAGTCAGTCCCCTCTCCCCACACTTAGAACACACACTAGGGAACACAGATAACCCCTTGATCGCCCCCATAGTTTTAACCCGTTCCCTGCCAGTGACATTTACACTGTAATCAGTGCATTTTTATAGCACAAATCGCTGTATAATTATCAATGGTCCAAATAATGTGTCAAAAGTGTCCGATTTGTCCGCCATAATGTCACTGACATTACTAGTAAAAAAATTAAATAATAATGATAAAAGTGCCATGAATCTATTCCCTATAACTCGCTATAACTTTTGCACAAACCAATTAATATACGCTATTGCAATTTTTATTACCAACAATATGTAGAAGAATACATATCGGTCTAAACTCAGGAAAAAAATTGCTGGGGCTATTTATTATAGCAAAAAATACAAAATATTGTTTTTTTTTTTCCACAATTCAAGCTCTTTTTGTGTTTATAGCGCAAAAAAATTATAAACGCAAAGATAATCAAATACCACCAAAAGAATAAAAGGGGGGAATTTTGGGACTTTAAATGAGATATATGGTCCAAATGAGCATACACCTCCATCCCTATTAATCGTTAAGAAAAGGGGGGAATTTGGGACTTTAAGTGAGATGTGTGTTAGACAAAAACAAATAAATTGCCCGATAAAGAGAAAATTATGATGTATTCATATAAATACACATGGGACATGGTGCATAGCAGATATGACGAGCTGATGGGCATATAATAAACAAATGTGAAAAGTGTCTATTATATGCCCATCAGCTTGTCATATCTGCTAGGCACCATGTCCCATCTGTATTTATATGAATACATTTTCTCTTTATCGTGCAATTTATTTGTTTTTGTCTAACACACATCTCACTCAAAGTCACAAAATTCCCCCTTTTCTATACCACCAAAAGAAATCTCTATTTGTGGGAAAAAAATTACGTCAATTTTGTTTGTGTACAGCATCGCACAACAGCACAATTGTCAGTTAAGGCGACGCAGTGTCGTATTGCAAAAAATGGCCTGGTTAATTGAGCAGCCAAATATTCGGGGGCCGAAGTGGTAAAAAATAAAAATAAACAATGTCCCTTGATGTAATTCATTTTCAATCATATCGCCGGCTGGACCCAAAAAATAGAAAAAAAAACGTGCAGCGCCTTTTTGACACTTTTTTGGTGAATGGGTAGGGATACAAGTTATTTCTCACACACAGCATATGCATACTTTCAAATAAACCCCAAAATACATTCTACTACTCCTCCTGAGTATGGCGATACCACATGTGTGAGACTTTTTCACAGCCTGGCTACATAGAGAGGCCCAACATGCAGGGAGCACCTTCAGGTTTTCTAGGAGCATAAATTACACATCTAATTTCATTCCTATCTATCACACTTTTAAAGGGCTGTGTAAGCAGCCTTGTATACTGTGGGGAGTGGCCTTTATCCCCTGAGCCATGATTGGCCAAAAGCACCATGCCTTTGGCCAATTATGGCTCTCACAGTACATCGCGCTGTGTTTGTCCAAAGCATACAGGTCAGGTGCATGCTTTGGCCAATCAACAGCAAACAATGCACTGCGAGATCGCAGTGCATTATGGGGCGTTCGGCGGCGGGCAAACTTTGCTCGTTTGTTCAGCGAACGGACACCCGATGTTCGAGTGGAACTTACATTACACTCGAACATCAAGCCCATCTCTAACTGTATCTATATAGAAGAAGCATTGTCAGTGTCACCCTACGACAGGAAGTGTTTTGGGGCAACATATCATCCCCCCCCTTTTCATCTCCATGATATTAGGGAGAGGTGTTCTGTAGTGAACAGAGAAAGCTGGAAACAATACTCACTTATAACAGCCAGCAGGGGCACAGAGCATAGAAGTTATCAGTCCACAAGATTTCTGGCAGGATCAACTTTTTTATGATATATTTAGCAGGCCAAACAGGAGCAGCTAAAATAAGTTCATTGTCAGGATTTACATATACACCATTTCTTAATGGAGGGGGGTGGCTTGTCCTGGGGGGTCTGTACTAATGGAGGGGGCTCAGATGGGGTCTGTACTGAGGGAGGTGGAGGGGGGTGACACCAACCCTAGTAACACCACTTCAGCCACTGGCTCTCCCCCCTCCCTCTCCCCCTGCGATGCTGTACTAATGAGCAGCGCTTGCCAGCACAGCTGCCCACTATGTTTCTTCCCACGCCTTCATATCGGATCTTGGGTGGGAGTTCCCACACTTTTTTCCCCAGGACTTGACCCCTGATTGGGACATGTGATTTTACTGGGACATATGTGGGAGACAGGTGTTTTTACTTTGTGTGGATATGTGTGGGGACATGTGTTTTGGGGACATTGTGTGGGGACATGTGTGTGTTTACACTAGGCTGGTGATCAGTGTGTAAAAAGCTGTAAAAAACAGCTCATACACACTGATCACCAGCCAGCTGCAGCTGTCCGCTCTCCTCTCCTTACTGACTTCTGTGTGAGGAGAGGAGAGCCGATTGCCTAGCAACCACCTCTGTATTTACATCACATGACAGCTGTGATTGGACACGGCCATCATGTGATCAGGAGGGCTAATCACAGAGCCCTCCTGCCGATCTGAGATGCGTTGTGTCCACATTGGGATCGCGCCGCTGTGCGAGCACGCGCGCACGATCCCCCTCCTTCTGAGGCCTCGTACACACGGCCGAGGAACTCGACGTGCCAAACACGTCGAGTTCCTCGGCCAGTTCAGCCCTGAAGCCGCCGAGGACCTCGGCGGGAGGAGAGCTCCCATAGAACAACGAGGAAATAGAGAACATGTTCTCTATTTCCTCGCCGAGGTCCTCGTCGGCTTCCTCGGCCGAAAGTGTACACACGGCCAGTTTCCTCGGCAGAATTCAGCCAGAAACTCGGTCGGAAGCTGAATTCTGCCGAGGAAACTGGTCGTGTGTACGGGGCCTGAGGGACGTTCCTGAACGTCTACTCAGAAGGAGAGAGCGCCCACCCAGCCGTATATATGTACAGTGGCCGGGTGGGAAATAGTTAATAATAGGACACTTACCTGGAGTCCAGCGATGTCGGCACCGCAGCTGATGTTTCCATCAGCTGTTGTCGGGTGCTGCCGCCATCATTGCGGGTACGGGTACTTGGCAGTGTAGCCTTTCAGCTTCATGCCGGGAACCCTACTGCGCATACGTGATGCTCCGCTCTTCTCTCCTACTGGCCCGACGACAGAGGATGGAGGAGGGACCCCCAGCCATGACGTCAATACCTGCGGCTGAGACTCCTGGAAGTGGGAAAGGATACCTGTCCCCCCTCCCCCCAAAAGGTGTCAATTGTAGCACCAGATGGGGGGAGGAATCAGATGAATGCATTTCTCGTATTAAGGTAAAAAATGTTTAGGCATAGGTTTTGGCTTCTCACACCCCCCTACCCCCCTTTTACTTACCTGAGCATTCATTCGATCCGGGGGGCTGTGCTCGTCTGCAGCTTTCCTCTCCCCTCACTGGGTCTCGTTGGCTTTGATTGGGACACCGGGAGGTGGGAGCCATTGGCTCCTGCTGCTCTCAATCAAAGCCAGTGACAGTGGAGCGGAGGGCGGGCCTAAGTCCTGCTTACCACTGGGGGGCGCTGGACAGAGAGGAGGGGCCCCCGGCAGGGTACCAAAGAAGAGGGGGTCCATGGCCATTCTGTGCAATTCCATTATTAAGTATAGACATGTTTGTTATTTATTTTTTTCCTTTGTAATCACTTTAAATAATCTGAAAAAGATATAATACATTAGTTTATAAAATATCTAAAATATATTTTACTTTCAAAAATGTTATTACGTTTTTAATGTAAAAAGATAAAAGATACATTAAGGTCATGCCATACATTATTGACCATCAACGATAGCATGACCTTTTTAATAATATTATGTGAGATTAGGCTCATGCTCTAGACATAAAAGTCTAATGAGGTAGACAGTACAAAAAGGAAGATGGAAAAGGGAAATAAATAATGTTCCGATTCAGCAGGTGAAAGGGTTGTTTGTATGCGGCGATGGTTAATCAGCAGAATTGATGAGTGCTAACATGTTTGATCCAGGGGTTCCAGACTCCCTCATAGTGGTGTTGTTTATCATTAATGATGCTGGCTAGTTTCTCATGCATAAAAATCCAGGAAATGTTGTTTTTTGTTAAAGTGGAACTTCATTCAATTTTTCAACTTTCCATCTATTAAATCTTCTGCCCTTGTTGTTTTAACTTTGGATTGTAAAACATTTTTTTTTTCTGCCAGTAAATTCCTTATACAGCCCACTTCCTGTTTCTTGCCTGGTAGAAAGCCTAGGCATCTACATCATGCAAGGCTCTCTCTCTCACTCTCGTGAGAGTTTGCCAGGAAAGGAGGGAGGATGAGTCATAAGAGGGCCAATCAGAGCTGCAGAGCTGGAGGTGTGCCTCTGTGTGTCTGTGTAAATCCAGTAAGTAAACAGGCAGCAGCTTCAGTTGCCCACAGTTAAAATAGATGGAGCCATAACTAGTAGAGGGAGATTTCTGCAGCATATTTGGCAAGTAGAGAATCACAGTATATATAAAATAATATGCAAAGTAGATGGAAGGGAAGCTTCTAAATGGCAAAGATGTTTTAATTACAATTTATGTGAGCAGACTGCAGTTCCTCTTTAACTGGTTGCCGACCTGCCGCCGTCGTTTTTTACGGCGGCAGGTCGGCTCCCCTGCGCGAGAGCCCGTACAATAACGTTGGCTCTCTACAATAACATCGACAATAATGTCGACTCCCGCACGCATGCCCGGCGGGCGCGATTGCCGCCGGGCACCCGCGATTGCTCGTTACAGAGCGAGTACCGGGAGCTGTGTGTGTAAACACACAGCTCCCAGTCCTGTCAGGGGAAGAAATGCCTGACCGTCTGTTCATACAATGTATGAACAGCGATCAGTCATTTCCCCTAGTGAGGCCACCCCCCCTACAGTTAGAACACACCCAGGGAACATACTTAACCCCTTCCCCGCCCCCTAATGTTAACCCCTTCCCTGCCAGTGGCATTTTTATAGTAATCCAATGCATTTTTATAGCACTGATCGCTATAAAAATGCCAATGGTCCCAAAAATGTGTCAAAAGTGTCCAAAGTGTCCGCCATAATGTCGCAGTACCGAGAAAAAAAAAGCTGATCGCCGCCATTACTAGTAAAAAAATATATATTAATAAAAATGCCATAAAAATACCCCCTATTTTGTAAACGCTATAACTTTTGCGCAAACCAATCAATAAACGCTTATTGCGATTTTTTTTTACGAAAAATATGTAGAAGAATACGTATCGGCCTAAACTGAGGAAAACATATATATATATATTTTTGGGGGAAAATTATTATAGCAAAAAGTTAAAAATATTAATTTTTTTCAAAATTGTAGCTCTATTTTTGTTTATAGAGCAAAAACTAAAAACCGCAGAGGTGATCAAATACCACCAAAAGAAAGCTCTATTTGTGGGGAAAAAAGGACGCCAATTTTGTTTGGGAGCCACGTCGCACGACCGCGCAATTGTCAGTTAAAGTGACGCAGTGCCGATTCGCAAAAAGTGCCCTGGTCTTTGACCAGCAATATGGTTCGGGGGTTAAGTGGTTAAAGACAAGGAAGTAGACAGGGTTTTTCATCTCCTTACTACCTTTTATAAAAAGTATTTAAAACTTTAGGTAAATTAAAATCACATTGATTAAAAACAAAATTTACGTGTGTTGTGTTTCTACGTTCCTTAAAGAATATTCAGAGCCAAAACTTTGTTTTAAGTTTTGTATAAAGTATGGGATGTTTGGAACTCCTGTCAGGTTTTTAATTTTGCTGTCCGTGTTCCCTTGGGGAGTTTTCCCTTCACTTTATGTCACAATAAGAAGACATAGTAGGTAGTGAGAGGAAATCTATCCAACATCAGAGTAATTTCTTCCTTAGACAGCTGTCACCAGGACAAGCGTCCCCATTGGAAGATTTCCCCTTCCAGCAACTGTGAAACTTTGGATTTCCCATCATTTCTTGTCCCAGTGCTAATGGTGACAGGGACAGATAGGGTGAATCTCCTCAGAGGGGACACATGCCGAAAAGAAAAACTAACTTCTAAAGCAGTAAAAAGTGCAAGCTTTAAGCGGTAGCAAACCGCTATTTTTTTTTTTTTTTAAACCTGCAAGGCAATGTCAGAATGTGAAACTTACCTTAGAACAAAGTCCTCCAGCGGCCCGCTGTCACCGCCGAAGGTGCTTCCATCTTCACCCAGTCTTCCTTCCAGGTTCATGCACGCAGGAACCGCCGTTTACTGCACAGGACTCTGAAAGTACGGCACGGGTATGCCATTCCTTCAGAGTGCATGCGCTGGTAACGCCACCGGCTGCTGCATGTACAGTAAATATCTCCTAAACGGTACACTTTTAGGAGATATTTACAATACCTATAGGTAAGCCTTATTGTAGGCTTACCTGTAGGGAGTTCCAGTCTGTAAAAAAAAATTAAAGTCAGAAGCTACAAATACTGTAGCTGCTGACTTTTAACATGAGGACACTTACCTGTCCAGGGATCCTGCAATGTCGGTACCCCTGGTCGATTTGTCAATCGGCTTCGGGTGCCAGCACCTGTAATACACAGCCTGTTTCCTACTGGGCATGCGCGAGTCGCGCTGAGCTTTCTGAATGGTCCCACCATCTTCTGGGACCTCTGTTTGTCCCATAAGGCAGTGGGGAAAGGAGGAGGGGCTGGAAATGTCGAAGATCGTCGTGTGGCAATCTTACCTGGAAGTGGGAGCGGGTACCTGTCAAAACCAGGTTCCTGCTCCCTCCTCCCCCCCCTAAAAGTGCCAACTGCAGTGAAGGGGGTGCGAACAAGCGGAGCTTCCCCTTTTAAGTGGAGCTCCCCTTTAAGACGGATTGTCCCTAGTTTAAAGGGGTTGTAAAGAGAAATCTTTTTTTTTTTTAAATAACAAACATGTCGTACTTACCTTCACTGTGCAGCTCGTTTTGCACAGAGTGGCCCCCGATCCATGTCTTCTGAGGTCCCTCAGAAGTCTCTGTCTCTGGTCCTGCCCGCAAGAACTTTCCACCTTAATGCGAGCGAGCTTGCATGGTGGTAAGTTCTTGCGGGTGCGCTTCCATGATACAACCAGCGGCTATCACTCGGGCCCGTCCCCCTGCGCGCCGCATCATTGGATGTGATTGACAGGTCATGGTCAGCATATTTTGGGTATAGTTAAAAATATATATTGTTTTTAATTAGTATCAGTGTCAGTTAGTGTCAATGTGCTTTAGGCAGGATAAAAAAAAAATGTGCACCATTTTTTCTGGGCCCTACTATGGGTATAAACAACAACTAACACACAAATATGGTATCGCTGCGATTGTCAGGAGCAGAATAATTTATTTTTGGTTGTTTATTGGCGGTAAATTATGTTAGTAGCAAAAAATATACAGCTACATTTAAAAAAAAATAGCTTTTTTACTATTTTGGGCCAGTTTTCCTTTGATAATAAAAAACAAAAAGGAGATATCTGTTACCATTTACCACCAAAAGAAAACCCCAATGTGTCCAGAAAAAAAAACAAGATATAATCTACCTGGATACACAAAGTAGTTGTGACGATATGTACTAACACATGTAAAAGTTGAAAAATTGTGCTTAGGCATTACCATTTGTTTTACCCTTAGGCAGGAACGGGTCAACCGTTAAGGACTCGGAATGTGACCCCTCTTTTTCAGCATTATTTTTGACCTTACTACTACAGGGCCTAATACTGCTGGGACAAGATTTTCAGGAAGATGCCCTCCAAAACGTGTGGTTGTTCAAGACCTGCAATCAATTTAAAAAAAGACTAGACTGGGGTATAAAGTTTGTGCTTCTGGGACTAAAAACAAGGCAGGCAGCCTCTATACAAGTAAGGAGGACCCTGTTTATATCCATTGGCCCTCTTGGGGGTTATCACTACACCTAAAGGTAGCTGTCTATATGACCTACCTAATTTGCATTAGCATGTAGCAGAGGCATACAGATACTAAGGCCCGGATTCACAAAGCACTTGCGCCGACGTATCACGAGATACGCTGCGTAAGTGCAAATATGCGCAGTCGTATCTGTGCGCCGTGCCCACAAACGAAGATACGCCAGAAAATAGGCTTCATCCGACCGACGTAACTTGCCTACGCCGGCGTAGAGTGGGCGCATATTTACACTGGGCGCATTTGCCGCTCCCATTGATTTTCTAGGCACATATGCAAATGAGGGAGATACGCCGATTCACAAACGTACTTGCGCCCGGCGCATAATATACGTGGTTTGCGTAAGCCGTACGTCCGGCGTAAAGTTATTCCACATATATGAGGTGCAAACCATGCAAAGGTATGGACCAGGGAACACAAGCCATCGTATTTTACGTTGTTTACGTTGGACGTGAATATGGCTGGGCGTAGGTTATGTTCACGCCGTAGGCAGTGATCCATCGTATCTTAGGCAGTTGTTCCGACGTGATTCTGAGCATGCGCACTGGAATGCTTCCATGGGACGGCGCATGCGCCGTTCATTATACGCATCTGTCTAAGACTCAGCCCATCATTTGCATGGGGTCACGCCTCATTTGCATGGCTCATGCCCACTTCCACATACGCTGGCTTATGCCTAGGAAACCCAGCGCAGATTTGGCAGCACTGGCTTTGTGAGTCCAGTGCTTGCCTCTCTGCGCTGCGTCGGCGTAGCGTATAAAAGATACGCTACGACGGCATAAATATGCGCCGATGTATGTGAAACCGGGCCCCTGAGTCCACTACAGAGCGAAGGGATTTTTTGGGATTTGGGATTTTTTGGGTATCCTGTTACCCAATCCTCTATCCCTTAGATGTTTGAGCCAATAAAGAACAATGACAGAGTGGAAGTCTGTCTTCTAGTTGCTGTTGGTGGGTCAGTGAGTGTTCAAGTGCAGCTGTATTAATAAGAAGGGAGGACCCTCACCATGCCAACATCCATATTTATATAGAAAGGATTGAGGAAGTAAAAACTTGCTCAAAGAAAAAAAGGACCTTATGGGCACAACATGAGGCAGAAAGGATATGCAGTGGAACCTTGGATTACGAGCATAAGCTGTTCCAGTAGAATGCTCGTAATCCAAAGTACTCGCATAACAAAGTGAGTTTCCCCATTGAAGTCAATGGAAACAAAAGTAATTTGTTCCACATTGACTTCAATGGGATGCAATACCGCATGCGGCCAGAGGCGAAGGGGCGCCGGAGAGCCTCGGAAATGACCGAAAAGGCCCGAGGACACTTCGGCTGACCTTAGGAAACTTTGGAAAGTCTTCATTCACGAGCCTTTCCAAGGTTTGCCGAGGTCAGCCGAACTGTCCACAGGCCTTTCCGGCCATTTCCGAACCCCGCCGATCGGTGCCATTTGGCTCTGGCGTCCCCCCACCTCAGGCCAGAGGCGGTATTGCACACACTTTGGCCTGAATCCTGCTTGTTTTGCCAGACAACACTCACAAACCAAGTTAGGATTTTAGCAAATACAGTGCTCGTATTGCGAAACGCTCGTTAACTGTGTTACTCACAATCTGAGGTTCCACTGTATATAGAAAGTATATGTCTTTATTCCAAAAATCCAGAAATACATATAGACAAATAAGCACTAAAAATTTCGAACAACAACACCCTCAACTGGACAAGGTCAACAGATATCAAACCAGGAGGCATGGATTCTTGCCAAAGGGTTATAGAACAGTCAATTGTGGAAAAGTTTGTACATAGATCAAGAAGTGGGGTCCATGAACTCCTCAAAGCTTGTTAGTCACTAACAAGCTTGAAGGAGTTCATGGACCCCACTTCTTGATATACGTACAAACTTTTCCACAATTGACTGTTCTATAACTCTTTGGCAAGTTTTTACTTCCTCAATCCTTTCTATGCAGCTGTATTAAAAACCACTCCCTCCTAGCCCAATTACCAAAAGAGTGGTTAGGATGGCCAAAAAAAAACCAACAGCTTATTCAGGGGACAGTGCTACACCTACAAAGTCACTATTGCAGTATTTCCTTGGTCATCATAGATAACATCCTCCAACCCTCTTCCGACCTCTGTGCTACCACTGATATCTTTCTCCACATCGCTCTTCCCTGCTCAATCTGAGACCACTCTGCTTTTTCGTAGTTTAAGGCTAAAATGCTTTCCTCCATACCACCCTGCCCTGGCAAAGCCTCTGTCCCAACATTGGTCTCTCCCACATTGCTCTGTTTTGTGAGGGGCGTCCTTATGCTTCGAGGGACCCCTTTGCTGGATGGTATGAATGTGGGCATTAACATAGTAGGATGCTGTTCACTAACCCTTGCCATGGGATGGGTGGATACCAATCTGGGTACTTTCCACTGTGGAGGGGGCACTCAATTTTTATTTTTTTTTATAAACTGAAAATTATCCTTATAGTGCTGAAACTGTGTGGAAACACAGTAGCACTGAGAAAGCTCAGGCAGGCAAATTTGCTGTTTTTTTAACTTGCAACTAGGGTTGTCCCGATACCACTTTTTTAGGACTGAGTACGAGTACCGATACTTTTTTTCAAGTAGTCGCCGATACCGAATACCGATACTTTTTTTTAAATGTGTCCCCAAATGCAGCGATGCCCCCCCACATATGCAGCCATTGTCTCCCCCCATGCAGCCATTGTCTCCCCCCATGCAGCCATTGTCACCCCCATGCAGCCATTGTCTCCCCCCCATGCAGCCATTGTCTCCCCCCATGCAGCCATTGTCTCCCCCCATGCAGCCATTGTCTCCCCCCATGCAGCCATTGTCTCCCCCCATGCAGCCATTGTCACCCCCCATGCAGCCATTGTCACCCCCATGCAGCCATTGTCACCCCCCATCCAGCCATTGTCACCCCCCATCCAGCCATTGTCTCCCCCCATCCAGCGTCTCCCCCCATCCAGCGTCCCCCCCATGTATCCAGCGTCTCCCCCCATCCAGCGTCTCCCCCCCATGTATCCAGCGTCTCCCCCCCATGTATCCAGCGTCTCCCCCCATGCAGCCATGTCCCACTTACCTGCATCCCCGCTGCCGCCGACTGTGTAATATGCCGGGAACATTACAACTTTGAATCGCTGTAATGATTGGCGCTGCGTATAGACACTCCCCCTCGCTCGGGATTGGACAGTTCACCCGAGCGAGGGGGAGTGTCTATGCGCGGAGCCAATCATTACAGCTATTCAAAGCTGTAATGTTCCCGGCGTATGACACAGTCGGCGGCAGCGGGGATGCGGCGAATGGCGACGGGATGCGGCTTCACGGCGACGGCGGCGGCGGGGGCGGGGGGGCAAGTATTCTATTTGGGTATCGGGGGTATTTGCGGGAGTACGAGTACTCCCGCAAATACTCGGAATCGGTCCCGATACCGATACTAGTATCGGTATCGGGACAACCCTACTTGCAACCCATTAACCCTTTGTCACAGTGGTCAGGTGAATGTCTGCCAAATGAGTGCTTGTCAAACACACAGATGTTATAATTGTGTCTACACAATCTAATGAATGTCTGAGGCCTCGTACACACGACCGAGAAACTCGACGAGACAATTTGAGACTCCCGTCGAGGAAATAGAGAACTTGCTCTCTTTTTGGCTCGTCGAGTTTCTCGACAGTTTCCTCGACGAAAATGTACACACGACTGGTTTTCTCTGCAAAAAAATAGCTCCCAGCAAGTTTCTTGCTGGTTTTTGCCGAGAAACTCGGTCGTGTGTACGAGGCCTGACTTGAAACGAGAATTCAGTAGTTCCGATGTGGAAACTTCACAGGGTGCAGGCTTGCTCCAGGTCGGCCACACACCCTATAATATAGCCAGGACAATGGTGATAGTGATCTGGATACTACATTGTTAAAAAAAACAATCAGCAATGGAAATTTATATATATCCAGATTTACATGCTCCCTTTAAAGTAACCTTTCCTGACAGAAAGAACCAAATGTACCGTGTGTATTTTTATACTTGTCATAAATCTGCAGGCGTAGTTTTAAAAATTCAAAGCAAATGCAGATTGTGGTGTACTATTATAAATCACTACATATGCTATGTAAGCCCACCTGCTGTGTAACATCTTTCAATTTCATAATAGTTTAGCTAATGCTTAAAGAGAACCTGTCAAGACAGCTGTTTTCTGTTACAGTCCCAGTGTCGCAGATTGCCACATTTACTCTCAACATCCGGTAGCAAATGTGATACAGAATCTGTAGTGCAAATTTTAAAAGTTTGCATTGTTTTTAACTTTGGATTAGTGATGTCATTTTTTTTTTATCACATATCACTTTATCACCAAGCATGCTCCAAAAATATTTTTATTTTTTTCAGTATTTGAGCATTTGATGTTTTGCCATATATTTATCACATCCAAAAAAAGTAATTTACTATACTTAACAATAGTTTACTTACAGTGGGCAAGATTCAAGTAGCCCATCGTAATTTTGTGCGGGCGTAGCGTATGTTATTTACGCTACGCCGCCGCAACTTACACGGGCAAGTGCAGTATTCACAAAGCACTTGCTCCGTAAGTTGCGGTGGTGTAGCGTAAATGGGGCCGGCGTAAGCACGCCTAATTCAAATGAGTATGAGGGGGGCGTGTTTTATGTAAATGGGTGGTGACCCGACGTGATTGAGGTTTTTCCCAAACGGCGCATGCGCCGTCCGTGGAATTTCCCAGTGTGCATTGCTCCAAAGTACGCCGCAAGGACGTCATTGGTTTTGACGTGAACGTAAATTACATCCAGCCCTATTCGCGAACGACTTACGCAAACGACGTAAAAAATAAAAAATTCAACGCGGGAACGACGTCCATACTTAACATTGCGTACACCTCATAATAGCAGGAGCAACCTTACGCCGAAAAAGCCTAACGTAAACGACGTAAAAAAATAGCGCCGGGCGTAGGTAAATTTGTGAATCGGCGTATCTAGGTCATTTGCATATTCTACGCCGAAAACGACACCTAGCGGCCAGCGTAAATATGCACCCTAAGATACGACTGTGTAAGAGACTTACGCCAGTCAGATCTTAAGCTAATGTCGGCGTATCTTGCTTTCTGAATACAGAAAGAAGATACGCCGGCGCAGCTTTGAATTTACGCAGCGTATCTATAGATACGCCGGCGTAAATCAATGCTGAATCTAGCCCAGTACCTTTAAGCCTTGGTTCACACTGGTGCGTTATGACATGCCAAATCGGCGGCATTTGCTGGCATTGGCACCATCCTAAACGGTGCGACACCACATCTGCGGTTCTGCACCGATTTCGAAAAGTAGTTTATGTACTACTTTTTGCAATTTCGGCCCGCGATTTACATTGACAACTGTGCAGAAACAGATTTCTCTGTAATTGTGGCCGAAATCGGGACTGACAAGCGGGAGTAATATCGTGCGAATTCAGCTGAACTGGCACGGCTTCATTCCCACAGCCCAGTGTGAACCTGGGCTAAAGTGGAAGTAAATACAAAATCTAACTGACTCTAAACCTAGTTCAAAAAAAGGGGTAGTACTACACTAGGTAGTGACATGGCGGACTTTCAAAGGCAATCACAGGGACAATTTGAGTTATATAAAAAATAAATTTAATTACAAAAATACAAATATACAAATAAATTCCAATAAATGTTGAGAGAAATACATAGATACATATAAGCAATATATTTATCTCGCCGACGCGTTTCGCCTTACGGCTTCTTCGGGACGAGCTTTGAGATTGTATGACAAGAAGATATTGCTACTTGTATACGTCTGAAACGAAATACACAATTGTAACATACAGACAACATAAACACATAATCCAATAAAAAAATGAGAGCCAACATGCAACAAAAAGACTCAAAGAAATACCAGTAGGTTGGTGGCCATCCGATTCATCACGGGTCATTGGAATCACAAGTTACAAGATACCAAGTGATGCGTTGGTAAGCTAGAAATTAACCATAAACATAAAGTATATATATATATAAGTATTATAAGCATATAGATGCATGCTGGTATAATGGCTTAGGCAAATGGAACAATGGAGAACCTACCCCAATGGGAGGAGAAAAGAGTCTCCTAATGATGTAGAGGGGCCACAGCGTGAGTAAATTGCTGGTTCTAGAATGGAAAGGTAAATATGTAAAGCTGTGTATAGCCTAGCAAGGATAAAGTAAAGATAAAAGCAAAAACAAACGCAAGAACAAAACGAATACTAAATATCAAAGTTTACAAAGGCAGCCCATTTACCTGAAAATTAAAACAGAAAAAACAGAGCCGGGACCAGCAAGGCAGAGGGCAGGTGGAGGAAGCCTTGGGGAAAAATAAATCCCTACTAAGGGCAGCCACACTGCACTGTCCAACAAAGGGCAGACCGGAGGGTTAGGAGCCTGTGTAAAATATAATCAGGGTAGCCATTAAGGTAAGATAATATAATAAGCTGATAAGTATAGCATAGAGTGATAGAAGTCAGGGAGGATCATTACCTTGCAGCTTTAAGAGGTGTAGTATGTCCAGGGGGGGTAGCAGCCTGTGCTCCGCGTCGGATGGACGAATGAGACTGGCTTTATAAAGGCCAGCACTCGTTGATGACGCGTCTCACGTCGGAAGGGCGTGATGACGTCATAGGAGCGCCGAGATCGACGGCGCATAAACAAAGGGAGGGGAGAATCAGCTGATGCAGGCCAGGTTAGCTCAGTATGATGAGCGCCGCAATGTGGCCAATCACAAAACGGGCAGTCTGGGAGGGCGGTGTCTATAAAGTTACAATTGCCCACCCCGTCCAGTCATTCACAATAGACTGGGCGTGGTCGTGGGCGTGGCGGCAACGATCGCAAAATCAAGCCCCGCTAGCCCCCACATTTGAGTGTCGAGGAACAAAGCCGAGAGCAATGTAAACAGGCCGCACTAAAGAGAAAGACAGCTAGAGTCAGACAGATCCAGAGAGTCATCAGTGCTTTCATGGCCCAACAAAGGCATGCAAGAGAATAAACACCCAGGGCAGTAGGTCCCCATTTACAATCCTTCAGCCAACACCAGCAGCATCCAATGCATATATATTAATCAACAATTCTTTTAATATGTAAATGAAGTCCACGGTTGGTGCAGTGATTATAACTTGCGGCCCCTCTACATCATTAGGAGACTCTTTTCTCCTCCCATTGGGGTAGGTTCTCCATTGTTCCATTTGCCTAAGCCATTATACCAGCATGCATCTATATGCTTATAATACTTATATGTATATATATATATACTTTATGTTTATGGTTAATTTCTAGCTTACCAACGCATCACTTGGTATCTTGTAACTTGTGATTCCAATGACCCGTGATGAATCGGATGGCCACCAACCTACTGGTATTTCTTTGAGTCTTTTTGTTGCATGTTGGCTCTCAATTTTTTATTGGATTATGTGTTTATGTTGTCTGTATGTTACAATTGTGTATTTCGTTTCAGACGTATACAAGTAGCAATATCTTCTTGTCATACAATCTCAAAGCTCGTCCCGAAGAAGCCGTAAGGCGAAACGCGTCGGTGAGATAAATATATTGCTTATATGTATCTATGTATTTCTCTCAACATTTATTGGAATTTATTTGTATATTTGTATTTTTGTAATTAAATTTATTTTTTATATAACTCAAATTGTCCCTGTGATTGCCTTTGAAAGTCCGCCATGTCACTACCTAGTGTAGTACTACCCCTTTTTTTGAACTATTATTTCGGATGTGGGCTAATGTGAGTGCCTATATGTTATTCCCCCTCCCCCTTTTTTTGACTCTAAACCTACTCTCAGCCACATTGTAAGCCTAATCTATCTAGTTCTGTAAAGAAAAAACACATCACTATGCTTACCTGTTTTGCAGTCGCTCCGGTCCGCTGCCACGCTGAGCTGTCAGTGGCGGCTTCAGTGTGTAGGTGTGTGCAGGAGAGGCAGCCGACAACAGAAGCCCCATAATAACTCTATGGGTGATGTCACTTCCCAGGCATTTCCCAGCCATTGTCGGCTTTCTCCTGCACACAGAGGGCACCACTGGAGCAGCTGCAGAACAGGCAAGTATGGCCTTTCAGTACATGTTTTGTATTCCCATACTTTTATTGTGTGAGAATAAACTGTAATCTTTACTGTTGGGACAAGGAAGGTTCTTGGAGAATTTACCATGCCCTGGTCTTAAAAAGGTTGAGAACCAATGTTGTTGACAACAACAATATACAAGCATCCGATCAAGGAATATTCTTGTTCTAGATGCTACTGTATGTCTTTTCTCAGTTACTTCAGTTTAGTATATGGCCTGGAGAAAGGTGAAACTGTCAGGAGAGCCAGCATAACTGGGGTGGGCAGTGAGGCGGAGTGAATAGTAGCATTATACGAAAAGGGGTTATTCTCTTACATGATTGGGCCCTGGAGTGATGGGGGGGGGGGTGTCCGGTGTGGAGGGGAAGACGTTTTTTGTCAGAGATCAGGCCCCGTACACACGTCCGAGGAACTCGACGGGCAAAACTCATCGTTTTGCTCGTCGAGTTCTGTGTGAAGCCGGCGAGGATCTCGGCGAGCCAACTTTCCTCATTGAACAACGAGGAAATAGAGAACATGTTCTCTATTTGGCTCGACGAGGAACTCGTCGGCTTCCTCGGCCAAAAGTGTACACACGCCGGGTTTCTCGGCAGAATTCAGCTCCGATCGAGTTTCTGGCTGAATTCTGCCGAGAAACTCGGTCGTGTGTACGGGGCCTCAGTCAGTTTGCTCTGGGGATGTCCAATTTTGTACTAATGGGGTTTGGTTTCAATAGGGGAAGCTTAGGTGGGTACGTTTTGCCTGACTGTTCAATTATGGGTCCTTTTATTACTAGTCATAGCAGCGGTACAATGGTAACCCCCCACGTTACCATTGTATTTTTAGGAAGGGACACCCATACCTCCAGATGAGCCCAACCCACCTAATTCTCTAGTATTTTCTCCAGCACCGCCTTCAAAGACCCAATAAACCTCCCGGTTTATTGGGTCTTTGAAGGCGGTGCTGGAGAAAATACTGGAGAATTAGGTGGGTTAGGCTCATCTGGAGGTATGGGTGTCCCTTCCTAATAATACAATGGTAACATCAGGGGTTTTGAGGTTGTTGTATCTGGTAGTAAATAAGTGGTAATTGTCCCTGAGCTGGTGTAATTTGTGGGTGGGGGCCTTTCATGGGTGACACATACAACCTGTTGTTCAAAAGTAAAAAGATCTTTAGACTGGGTAGGATTAGGCTGAGTTTTTTTGTTAATGTGTTATGTATTGTATGTATTTATGCATTACGGGTGTTTTATAAAGTTTTTTTTGTATTTCAATTGTTTGGAAGAATAATAAAAGGCTGCTATTGCCATTCGACTCCAAAAATTACTGTTGTCTTGTCATCGTGGGAGGGGAATGAGGAAGTACATTTTTTAAATTTATAGGTAGCGGGAGCCTCAGCAATCTGCACATCCATCAGTCAAGTCTTTTGTAGCTTTCTGTCTCTTGTGAAAAAGTATAGGTATTTTATAATATGCAGCTTCCTCTTGATGTTGTCTTGTAAGAATCGCGTCGGGCGGACCCCATTGCGGCGCAGCATATCGTATTTACGCTACGCCGCCGCAACTTACAGGAGCAAGTGCAGTATTCACAAAGCACTTGCTCCGTAAGTTGCGGCGGCGTAGCGTAAATGGGGCCGGTGTAAGCCCGCGTAATTCAAATGTGGAAGGGGGGGGGGGTGTTTTATGCTAATATGTGATGACCTGAAGTGATTGACGTGTTTTACGAACGGCGCATGCGCCTTCCGTGCACATATCCCAGTGTGCATTGCTTCAAATGACGTCGCAAGGACGTCATTGGTTTCGACGTGAACGTAAATTACATCCAGCCCTATTCGCGAACGTCTTACGCAAACGACGCAAAAAATTCAAATTTCGAAGCGGGAACGACATCCATACTTAACATTGACTGCACCACCTAATAGCAGGAGCAACGTTACGCCGAAAAAGCCTTATGCAAACTACGTAAAAAACTACCGCCGGGCGCACGTACGTTTGTGAATCGGCGTAACTAGGTAATTTGCATACTCTATGCCGAAAACAACGGAAGCGCCACCTAGCGGCCAGTGTGAGAATGCACCCTAAGATACGACGGCGTAAGAGACTTATGCCAGTCGTATCTTAGGCTAATGTCAGCATATCTTGCTTTCTGAATACAGAAAGAAGATACGCCGGCGCAGCTTTGAATTTACGCGGCGTAATCGTTGCTGAATCTAGCCCTTAATATGTAATATAAAGTTACGCTATGTGGCCGTTTTATTCTACTATTATATGACACAACCCTTCTGCATCTATTTGGGATTCCCTGGACCATCATTTCTATGAGACAACCCACTAGGAAGTCACCTTTCCCTGAGATTCTCTCTATCCTGCTGGTGGGTGTTTTGTCATCTCTGGCACAGCATCCTGAAGTCCATAGGATCGCCCAAATTACATTGTGGTTCCACCAAGCAAGCCTTTTTGACCCATTGAACGTAGGTTCTCTAGAGTCCATACATTCTGGTAAGCGTTTTACCTGTGGGGTGGTTCCCTTCACTTCATCACTTCTTCACTTGCACAGATCTGCATGGTTTGAAGTCGTCACAATATTTTGAACTTTGTCAACGCTGAAGTTTGATCACTCTAAGGACAGATAGGGCCAGATTCTCAGCAGAGTTACGACGGTGTATCTCAGGAAACACCGTCGTATCTCTGTTTTTTGGCCCGGGTATCTATGCGAGTGATTCCTAGAATAATTTTTGCATAGATACGGCCAAGATCCGACAGGTGTAAGTGACTTACACTGTCGGATCTTAAATGTAATTCGCCGCCGGCCGCTAGGTGGCGTTTACGTTCAGGTCTCATTTGTTTATGCAAATGAGCCTGATACGCCGATTGCCGAACGAATTTGCGTTGCGTAGCCGTCGCTTACGTCGTTTGCATAAGGTTACCCCTGCTATATGAGGGGTAACCTTACGCCAGTCCGCCGTATGCCATGTTAAGTATGGCGTCGGGTCTGCGTCGTCTTTTCCCGTCGGGTACGTCGTTTTCCTAAGTCGTTCTTGAATACGACTTTACATCAATGACGCACACGTCGGCGTCATTGACGTTTTCCGTCGAGAACTGGAGCATGCGCACTGGGCTATTTTAAGCCCGGCGCATGCGCAGTTCGATCGGCACAGGGGCGCGCTTAATTTATATACAAGCCGCCCCCTTTGAATTACGCGGGGATACGCCAGGCCTTTTACACTACGCCGCCGCAAAAGTACGAGAATCTGGACCATAGTCTTTTGCACTTGTTTTGGATTTCACAGTGTGCTTATGGGGACATTTCTATTGTTCACTATCAATATTTGAGCACTTTATTTATCAAGTTATTACGTATTTATTAATTCTCCACGTATTTATTTATTTAAACTTTTTTATTTTGATTAGCGCTACACTTTTTTGACCTGAACGGTCTGTCCGTGTGAATGGGGCCTAAGGCAGCGCGGAATTATTCTGTATAAAATGTTGTCTTGTAAGAGCTGCTTTGCCTTGTAAACAGATTTACACTTTTGCAATCTCTTGACGTGGGCTGTGTTAAGGCAGCGTATTGATTATGAATGTGGTGCCAACATACCGCAACAGATCAAAAAATGCACATGACCTTTTTCTTTTAGCAACACTATGGGGTTTATTTACGAAAGGCAAATCCACTTTACACTACAAGTACACTTGGAAGGGCAGTCGCTGTAGATCAGAGGGGGACATGCAAGGAAAATAAAAAACAGAATTTTAGCTTGCACATGATTGGATGATAAAATTAGCAGAGCTTCCCCTTATTTCAGATCTTCCCCTCAGATTTACAGCGACTGCTTTCCCAAGTGCACTTGTAGTGCAAAGTGAATTTGCCTTTCGTAAATAACCCCCAAAGTACTACAACACATGGGGGGTTATTTACTAAAGGCAAATCCACTTTGCACTACAAGTGCAAACTACGGGCTAGATTCAGATAGGTTAGCGGATCTTCTGATTTACGTTACGCCGCCGCAATTTTTTGAGGCAAGTGCTTTATTCAGAAAGCACTTGCCTCTAAAGTTGCGGCGGCGTATCGTAAATTTCCCCGGCGGAATTCAAATTCCGCGGCTAGGGGGCATGTACAATTTAAATCAGGTGCGTCCCCGCGCCGATCGAACAGCGCATGCGCCGTCCGCAAATTTTCCCAGCGTGCATTGCGCCAAATGACGTCGCAAAAATGTCATTGGTTTCGACGTTAGCGTAAATTACGTCCGGCCGTATTCGCGAACGACTTACGCAAACGACGTAAACAATTCAAAACTCAGCTGGGAACGACGGCCATACTTAACATAGGATACGCCGCACTTACCCCTCCTATAGCAGGGGTAACTTTCCGCCGGAAAAAGCAGAATGCAAACGACGTAAAAAAAAAAACGCCGGGCAGTCGTTCGTTTCTGAATCGGCGTAAATGCTCATTTGCATATTCGACGCGTAAAAGATACGGAAGCGCCACCTAGCGGCCGGCCTGGAATTGCAGCCTAAGATCCGACAGTGTAAGTCACTTACACCTGTCGGATCTTAGGCATATCTATGCGTAACCTGATTCTATGAATCAGGCGCATAGATACGACGGCCGGACTTAGAGATACAACGGCGTATCAGGAGACACGCCGTTGTATCTTCTTTCTGAATCCGGCCCCAGAAGTGCAAAGTGCACTTGAAATTGCACTGAAAGTGCACTTGGAAGTGCAGTCCCTGTAGATCTGAGGGGACATGGAAGGAAAATAAAAGACAGCATTTTAGCTTGCACATGATTGGATAATAAAATCAGCAGAGCTTCCCCTCATTTCAGATCTACCCCTTAGATTTACACTTGTAGTGCAAAGGGGATTTGACTTTCGTAAATAACCACCATGGCATGTTGCTTTCTACCGTACAGTGAATGGAACCTGCATGTTTTAACAATGTGTTACCTCAACAGAAAAGTCCAAATGAGCCCTCATATTGGAAAGGCAGTTGATAATGGCAGCACATTTCTCCCATGACAGGTTCCCTTTAAATATCAATTGAAATGCTTTAAACATGTTAAATATTCTGAATTTATTTTATCTGCACCTGGCTAGATTGAGGGAAAGCTAAAAAAAAAAAAAAAACTCCCTGCGCAGCAGATTTCTCCAAAAGTCAAACCGTTTATCATCTGTCAATAGGAAGCCTTTTCAAAATGCAGCTCATATGAAGAGGAATCAATACGAGCTTTGGGCTGATTACAGTGAATTGATTAGGGTTAATTAATTTTAGGGTCAATGACCATTCAGTACTAAACAGCATGCACAAGCGAGTGTTTGGGTTCACTGATAAACAAATAGAATTGGAGATATAAAACTGAACTTTGATACTGCTTGATAATGGATTTTCTTGGATTTCAACATACTGTTGAATAAAATAAAATAAAAATGAATGTGCCATCAGCATGTGACTAAAGCATGTGACTAAAGCTACCGTGTTTCCCCGAAAATAAGACCTACCCTGAAAATAAGCCCTATTGTGATTTTTGGGGAGCGCTGCAATATAAGCCCTACCCCAAAAATAAGACCTAGCGCGGTATGTGATGTGGGCTGTGTGTGCTGGATGCATTTGGTATAGCGCTCAGCTGACCTCCCGCTGCTCTCCTCCTCTTCAGCCAGCTGTCAGCGGGGGATTTTGACCCCCCTCAGTGCTCGGAGCGGGAACACGAACTCCGGCGGGCCATGGAAACGCATAGCGGCGCTCAGCTGATGTCCCGCTGCTTTTCTCCTCTCTTCAGCCAGCTGTCAGTGGGGGATTTTGACCCCCCCTCAGTGTACAGAGCGGGAACAAGAGCTCCGGCTGGCCATGGAAGGGCATAGCGGCGCTCAGCTGATGTCCTGCTGCTCTTCTCCCAGCTCTCTTCTGTGGGGGGATATCAGACCCCCCTACATTTTCAGTGCTCTGGCGGGACACGGGTGTGGCGCTATGTGAAGGTGTTTGTCACACATGGATTGCAGAAAGGTACCGTTTTCATTATCTGATACTGTAATCCAGAGCATTCTTGAGTTTTGCAGGCACTTTTACTCGGTTCCACTGGCCACTGGGGATTCCTGACAGACAGGGAGGGAGATTGGGGGAGAAATCAGCACATGACAAGCCCTACCCTGAAAATAAGCCCTACTGGGTCTTTTGTTGCCAAAATTAATATAAGACCCGGGCTTATTTTCGGGGAAACACGGTATGTGGCAATGACTGTGTCTTACAGCTATATAGTTGTTTGCTTTTTAAACTCACCACAACTACAGGGGATGGATAGAGACCTACACAGGGGATGTTTTACAATTGACGTTATATTACAAGAGAGAGCTACGGTTAGGGTGAGCACGTGTCCCGGATTGCCCGGGACAGTCCCGCATTTTGCAGGTCTGTCCCGGGCACGTTCATTCCACGACAATACAGTGTCCCGGAATGAAACTGACACAGCTGGTCCAAGTTAATACTCTGGTAGTATTATTTCAATCGTAGTTAATTATTCTTAGTTATATAAAACTAATTTACTTTTCTTTTCTGTAATGGTCAAATAACCTACCTAACAGTAGCTACTTGGTGGACCTGTAGAGCCGGTTCACACTGGGGCAACCTGGGATCCAACTTCAAGTCGCCCCAAGTTGCCCCAAGTCGCGCGGTCAAGAAAATGAATGGAAGTGGATGGGAGCCATCTTAAAGTGGAGTTCCACCCATAAATATAACATTACATCAGTAGTTTAAAAAAAATGTCATTAGTCCTTTACGAAATTTTTTTTTTTTTTTAGATGCCTTCAAAGTGTTGTTGCTAGGCAGAATAGTTAATCTTCCCACTTCCTGCACCTAGGTGCTTAAGCTTCCTAACCTACACCGCACAGACTCCTGGGAATGTAGTGGGTGTAACTTTCCAGGAGTCTGTGCATTCCCCAGTCTCAAAGAATCATGTGACTTGGACAGCACAGGTGCTGAAACCTGATCTGACACTGCTTGTGCAGCACTGAGCATGTGCGAGATTTGCAAGGCTGAAATCCAGGAAGTCATACAGTCTGGCTTCATGATGCACACACTTAAGATGGCCCCAGTCAATTTCTATTTTATAAAGTGTCTAAATGCTGTAACAACCTAACAAAACGGACCTTAGTTTACAGACCAACTTTACTAGAATACATTAAGCTTGTGTATTACAGGGGTATTTATATTTAAAAAGTGAAATTGTGGCCGGAACTCCGCTTTAATGTACACTACTGAAGTCGCTCCGACTTCAGAAAAGGTTCCTGTACTACTTCAATCCGACTTCTAGGCAACTTGTAGGCAACTTGCACCCATTGATTTCAAAGGAAGTCGCCTCATAAGTCAGATCACTGTCTTAAAGCAACAATACAGGAAGAGAACATACATTTCTCAGGCAAACCCCTCCCTCCCCCTCCCTCCCACAGAGCTGATTGTTGTTTGATTGGCCACTGGAAAGCCTCCTGTCCTGGAGACAACTTGAAGTTACCTTGTAAGTTGCCTGATGATTCATACTCAAGTCGTGTCCAAGTTGCCTCCCAAAGTCGTGCTAGAAGTCGTGTTGCCCCTGTGTGAATGGGCTCTTACTGTTGTATTATTTATCACAACTGCTTGTATTTACTTGTTGATCCAATCAATAAAATATTTTGACAAGGAAACTGACACAGCCACCCCTCGGGCCAATCTGATGCCCCCAAAAAGGCCAACACATCGCAGCTTTACTCACTTACAGTACTTGTCCTGGCCGGGAATGCCCGGAGGGGCACAATCCCCGCCCCTTGTGTCCAATCACTGCACTGTGATTCGTTATAGCACAAGCTGATTTTTTGGAAGGGGGTGTCCCTGAATTGTAGTTTGGAAATATGGTCACCCTAGCTACGGTATCGCAAAACCTTCTGCACAGTACAAGAAACTGCTATATTAGAGAGAAGTGGCATTTTGCCTGGCTGTCATGCGGTCCAATTTTATGAGTTAACCACTTCAGCCCCAGAAGGTTTTACCCCCTTAATGACCAGGCCATTTTTTGCAATACGGCACTGCTCTATTTTAACTGACAATTGCGCGGTCGTGCGACGCTGTACTCAAATAAAGTTGATGTCCATATCATGGGGTGAAGACAAGTCCTACACAACATAGGCCACTGGAAGGGCTGAATGGTATTTAAAAGTCTTGAGTGGAATGATGTAAAAAATATATATATAATCATCTATATGGACATCATGCATCTATGTAGGACCGACCCGTTTTGTTGGGGTATACCAACTCTTCAGGGGCGAATGTAACTGTGATCTATAAAGAGACATAACCAGATAGTATAGTATTGTAGATAAATAATAAGGGTAAGTAATGGGTATAAGAGACAGAATGGGCATCCCTATAAATACTCATGTCAACTGCATAGATGTGGACAGAGGATCCGAGCTGCTCGATTTATCTGGCATGGGAGCTGAGTTAGAGACACGTGAACAGGTCGGGAGCACTGTGGATTCCCCAAAGACAATGTGCAAGTATAGGTGACAGTGACAATTTTTTAATTTAGATATTTATTATAGCAAAAAGTAAAAAAAATTTTATTTTTTTCAAAATTTTCGCTCTTTTTTTGTTTATAGCGCAAAAAAAAAAAAAATGCAGAGGTGATCGAATACCACCAAAAGAAAGCTCTATTTGTGGGAAAAAAAGGACTTCAATTTTTTTTGGGAGCCTGTGCAGGAAGGGGGTATATGTACCCAGTAAGCAAGTGGTTAAAGAACAAACGTTAAAGACATGGGAACAATGGGTGGAGTTTAGAGCCTCCGCAGAAATAGCAACATGTTTGTAGTGCTTCATATCAGGTAATTTCCCCTCCCCCCTCCCCTGCCCCCATTTTTTAATTATTTATCTATTTTCATTGATGTATTTATTTATTTATTCTTCTTTTTTTGTGGTTGTTTAGTTTGGTATGGTTGTTGTTGTGTTGTTGCTAGTTCGGTCTTTTTTTTTTTTTGCTAGTTTGGTCTAAGGGTAATGCGGGTGAATGATAGGGATTGGTATGATAAATCACATTGGATTCCCCGCATATATATATTGGTTATGTAATAGGAAAGGACCTGGATTTATATGATCATTTGTAGGGATGGAGGGTTGGGTAATGGATTATGTTACATAATGTATATCTGTATTGTTTTGTGTAAAACGGAAAATGTATAAATAAAGATTATAAACATAATGTTATTTTAACCACTTGAGGACCACCTAATGCCGTCGGCAGAATGGCACGGCTGGGTACAGACACATACAGGTATGTTGCCCTTTAAGTGCCCAGCCGTGGGTCGCTTGCTACCTGGTCCGAAGCTCCGTGACCTCGCCTGCGGGGCCCGCGGACCCAATCGCCGCCGGTTGTCCTGTGATCGGGTAACAGGAGCTGAAGAACGGGGAGAGGCGAGTGTAAACAAACCTTCCCCGTTCTTCTCTGTGGCTTGTTACTGATCATCTCTTCCCTGTTATAGGGAGTGACGATCAGTGATGTCACACATCCAGCCACGCCCCCCTACAGTAAGAATTACTCACTAAGGGCACACTTAACCCCTTAGCGCCCCCTAGTGGTTAACCCCTTCACTGTCATTGTCATTTTCACAGTAAGCAGTGCATTTTTATAGCACTTTTCGCTGTGAAAATGACAATGGTCCCAAAAATGTGTCAAAAGTGTCCTATGTGTCCGCCATAACATCACAGTCATGAAAAAAATCACTGATCGCCGCCATTACTAGTAAAAAAAATTTTTTTATAAAAATGACATAAAACTATCCCCTATTTTGTAAACGCTATAACTTTTGCGCAAACCAAAAAGTGCATTTTTATACACTTTTCGCTGTGAAAATGACAATGGTCCCAAAAATGTGTCAAAAGTGTCCGATGTGTCCGCCATAACATCGCAGTCACGAAAAAAATCACTGATCGCCGCCATTACTAGTAAAACATTTTTTTTTTTATAAAAATGGCATAAAACTATCCCCTATTTTGTAAACGCTATAACTTTTGCGCAAACCAATCAATAAAGGCTTATTGTGATTTTTTTTATCAAAAATATGTAGAAGAATACGCATCGGCCTAAACTTATATTTTTTGGGGATATTTATTATAGCAAAAAGTAAAAAATATTAACAATTTTTCAAAATTGTCCCTCTATTTTTGTTTATAGCGCAAAAAATTAAAACCGCAGAGGTGATCAAATACCACCAAAAGAAAGCTCTATTTGTGGGGAAAAAAGGACGCCAATTTTGTTTGGGAGCCACGTCGCACGACCGCGCAATTGTTAGTTAAAGCGTTGCAGTGCCGAATCGCGAAAAGGGGCCAGGTCCTTTACCTGCATAATGGTTCGGGGCTTAAGTGGTTAAAGACACTCTCCACCTAAGAGCTGATATTTCAGTTTAGATGGGCAACAGGATTTTAAATGACCTACTTATGTTTCACAAAGACTCCCATAAGCAGAAATCATTGTAGTTGTCTCAGCCCCTCTTACAAGGCAAGTCTCTTACAGCTAAGTTGTCTAGTACTTTGCATTATAGAAAATCTATGAGGGTGGCACCAGGGACAGATATACAATTTGTGCAGACTATGCGCCTGCACAAGGGCCTTCTGGAACTTAGGAGACTATTTATTCTAGATGTCCATGAGATGAGCGCTGGGATCCCTTTCACTATCCCATAGACCTGAACACAGCTTACTTCCATAGATACACAGTGAATATGTTATGCCCTTCACTACACGTGACTGATGTGTATTCGGGCACACTGTTAACTCCTCTCATACCAATGCATTCCAGTAGGCGCAGAATCCTTTTGAACTTTTATTAGTACAAGACAGAGTAAAACTGAAACAGATACAAACAAGTACAATTAGTAAATAATCACACAATTTGAGCATCCCTAACTACCTAGCTAGAGACACAAAGATAAACGTACCGGAGATGGATCGGCAGGGCCGGCGCTACCACTAGGCGGATTAGGCGACCGCTTAGGAGCGCACTGCCGCCTAGGGCTCCCGGCCGCTGGTTAGTGCACTCCAGCCCAGTGCCGCACTGTCCTCCACAGAGCTTGCACTATTGCACACAATCCACCAGCGCCCTCCGCCCTAACATGTCAAGCAGTGCCGCCAGCACCACGGAGCGCGGCTTGTCAGGGACAGTCTCCTCCCTCCTCCACAATGAGCACACATCGTACGGCATCGGACACCCCCCCCTGCGATCAGCCCTGAACCCATCACAGCTCCTGCGCTTCCTCCATGTCACATGTGCCATGTGACAGGGGGATGTGGCCGCTCCGCTCTCCTCCGGCTCTCAGGCTCTGCTGGTTACCTGGTGCAGGTGATGGGAAGGAGCAACCCCAGTGATCGGTGTGGTCGGGAGGTAGGTGCGGGGCGGAGGAGTCTCTGGAGTCTCAAAAACAGCGACTTCTCCTCTCCCCCTCCCTCGGAGGGGGAGAGGAGAAGTCGCTGTTTTTGCACCTGCCACTGATTGATAAATTAAATACTGCGTGTAGTCAGACCATATGGATGGATGGATGGAGGAGGGGGTGGGGACTGGACTTCATACATATAATAAATTACTCTCCCCATATTGCACTTTTATACAAGTCAGAAGGCAAATGGCAGCAACAGAGACTGATCTGTATCAGACATTTGTAATTAGGGGTGTGTGTGAGTAGTGCCTTTGTTATCTTCAGTAAGGGGGGTCAGTGTATGTGACAGGTAAGGGGGGGGTCAGTGTATGTGTCAGGTAAGGGGGGGTCAGTGTAGGGGTCAGGTAAGGGGGGGTCAGTGTAGGGGTCAGGTAAGGGGGGTCAGTGTAGGGGTCAGGTAGGGGGGGGGTCAGTGTAGGGGTCAGTGTAGGGGTCAGGTAGGGGGGGGGGGTCGGTGTAGGGGTCAGGTAAGGGGGGTCAGTGTAGGGGTCAGGTAGGGGGGTCAGTGTAGGGGTCAGGTAAGGGGGTCAGTGTATGTGTCAGGTAAGGGGGTCAGTGTATGTGTCAGGTAAGGGGGGTCAGATAAGGGGGGTCAGTGTATGTGTCAGGTAAGGGGGGTCAGTGTAGGGGTCAGGTAGGGGGGGTCAGTGTATGGGTCAGGTAAGGGGGGTCAGTGTAGGGGTCAGGTGGGGGGGTCAGTGTATGTGTCAGGTAAGGGGGGTCAGTGTATGTGTCAGGTAGGGGGGGTCAGTGTATGGGTCAGGTAAGGGGGGTCAGTGTAGGGGTCAGGTAGGGGGGTCAGTGTAGGGGTCAGGTAAGGGGGTCAGTGTATGTGTCAGGTAAGGGGGTCAGTGTAGGGGTCAGATAAGGGGGGTCAGTGTAGGGTTCAGATAAGGGGGTCAGTGTATGTGTCAGGTAAGGGGGGTCAGTGTAGGGGTCAGGTAGGGGGGGTCAGTGTATGGGTCAGGTAAGGGGGGTCAGTGTATGTGTCAGGTAAGGGGGGTCAGTGTATGGGTCAGGTAGGGGGGGTCAGTGTATGGGTCAGGTAGGGGGGTCAGTGTAGGGGTCAGGTAAGGGGGTCAGTGTATGTGTCAGGTAAGGGGGTCAGTGTATGTGTCAGGTAAGGGGGTCAGTGTAGGGGTCAGATAAGGGGGGTCAGTGTATGGGTCAGGTAGGGGGGGTCAGTGTATGGGTCAGGTAAGGGGGGTCAGTGTATGGGTCAGGTAAGGGGGGTCAGTGTATGTGTCAGGTAAGGGGGGGTCAGTGTATGGGTCAGGTAAGGGGGGGTCAGTGTATGGGTCAGGTAAGGGGGGTCAGTGTATGGGTCAGGTAAGGGGGGTCAGTGTATGTGTCAGGTAAGGAGGGTCAGTGTATGTGTCAGGTAAGGGGGGTCAGTGTAGGGGTCAGGTACGGGGGGTCAGTGTATGTGTCAGGTAAGGGGGGTCAGTGTAGGGGTCAGATAGGTTACATGTGTTGCAAGGGCAGAGTAAAGTGAAGTCAGGGGCGCAGCGCGCGTGGGGGGGGGCGTCAAAATTAGGTTTCGCCTAGGGTGTCAAAGATCCTTGCACCAGCCCTGTGGATCGGTATGGCTGACGTGGGATAGAACTCAGCAGACATGTGCTTGCTTCCAAGGAGAAAATGGAAAGGAAGGCCTGAAGATGGTGCAAAGCATTCTGGGAAAGAAATACAGAGGCTTGCATGGATCAAAACTAACCAGCTATTCTAACTAACTAAATTGAATGGAAATGGTGCAGTTAAACAAAATGTCCATTAGATGGCAGCATTGATTTAATTCAAACAAACTAAAGTCAATGAAGACTTGTAGGTAGATTCACAAAGAGTTAGGCCGGCTTATCTACAGATAAGCCGACCTAACTCTGAATCTAAGCCGACCTATGTTTAAGTGTATTCTCTAACAGAGATACACTTAAACATATCTAAGATAGGACGGCTTGCGCCGTCCTATCTTAGATTGCAATGTTTTGGCTTACCGCTAGGTGGCGCTTCCATTGCGGCCGGCGTAGATTATGTAAATGAGCATTTACGACGATTCCCGAACGAACGCGAGCCCGCCACAGTCGATTAACGTCGTTTCCGTACGCGATAGGCCGCCTAAAGTTATTCCACCTATGAGGTGGAATAACAATGTTAAGTATGGCCGCCGTTCCCGCCGCGAGGTTCGAATTTTTTACGTCGTTTGCGCAAGTCGCCCACGAATCGGGATTTACGTCATTTACGTACACGTCAAAATCAATAGGCCCGTACGGCCTACTTAGCTGCAATGCGCACTGGGAAATGTAGTCGCCCGGCGCATGCGCAGTGTCAAAAAATGTCAAATAACGTGAGGTCAAGCCTCATTTCAATACAACACACCCCCCTCCAAGTCATTTGAATTAGGTGCGCTTACGCCCGCTCGTTTTAGGCTACGCCGCCGAAAATTAGCAGGTAAGTGGTTTAAGAATCACTACTAGCCTAACTAATTTACGGCGGTGTAGCCTAAAAAGACTAGGCTAGGCCGTCCTATAGTTAGGCGCCCCTACGTGAATCTACCTATATGAGCCTTATTTAATGAAGGCATGACAGAATAATTTTTTTTAACTTGGACAGTTGATTTATGGGGGGGGGGGGGGGGGTGCAAAAATTGGTTGCACACAGGGGCCCTTTGGTGAATCCACCACTAGGTGGCACCATCATTTGGCACTGTAACCCCTACATAAGTGGACCTGGGAACACCGGTGAGGAACCATTGGGAGATATTAAATTCAAAATGCAATTCAATTTGGCAACAATAATGCAAGACTGGAATATATTTGGGTTGTGTTAACATATATTGCCTAGTATGAAGCTTATGAAAACCCAGACTCTACAATGAGCGGGATTTTACAACAAGAGAAAATTGGATAAGAAGATTAACAAGAAACTGCAATTTCTTAAAAATGCGTAACTGTTTGACTTCTAAGATTAAATCAAGTTCACAATAAATATGTATTTCTTCTGTAATGAGTAAATGAAGGAACATGCAAAGCTGGATTAATGAAGACATCCTGCAAAGCATTAAAGGATTCTGGTTGCAGACTGTATCAGATCTAATTTGCTGTGAAATGTATTTCATGGAGACAATAAAAAGAGAACAGACCGTAAAGCCGAATATGAGGCAGTCGTGTAAATAAAACACACCGACTGTGGGCTTTTTTTTCTTTTTCATTGAAATAAACAGGTAATAAAGGAAATATTTTCTCAGGGGACCATTTATTGAGATTTAGCTTAGAGTCCCTCTGAGCTAAACAGTACAGGGATCAAATACGACTAAAAGGAAATAGCTTTGAAAATAGTTTTTTTAAGACATGCTAATAAAAGTAATCAGCTTCATGGAAATAATGTTTTTGTTCTTTTAAGTGACCCTTTTGTTAAAAATACATTTAAAAGATGCCATTTTAAAAGTATATTAGTGATGATTATGTAGCAATCCCCCTGACTGGGAGAAGGGAAAACCCACAACACAGAGATGGTCTTATGTTACCCCAGGGTGGATCCATGTCTGCAATGAAGAGATGATAGGCGCCAATAACTTTAGTCCTTTTCAAGTCCTATTGCTACAGCTTACTAGACATGTGCACACTGAAATATTATGTTTCGTAATTTCGTTTTCGTCCGAACAATACATTTATTTAGTTACTCCCGAAATTCGTTATTATTTATTTTGTTTTTCGTAAAAAAAATGCATTCGTCCGAAAATCCAAATTAAGGTTGAATCTGTCATTGAAGGCTTATGGTGTCTGTTCCAAGAAAAAAAAAAGATTCAACAGAATCTTTAAAAAAAAAAAAAAAAAGATTCGACGGAGCAACGAAACTGTCTCTATGTTGAATCTTTATGTCTCTCTATGTCAAATCTTTATGTCTCTCTATGTCGAATCTTCATGTCTCTCTATGTCAAATCTTTATGTCTCTCTATGTCGAATCTTCGTGTC
Organism: Rana temporaria; assembly: GCF_905171775.1. NCBI lineage: Eukaryota > Metazoa > Chordata > Amphibia > Anura > Ranidae > Rana > Rana temporaria. Next base: position 53,605,365 of record NC_053490.1, read on the forward strand.
TCTCTATGTCGAATCTTTTCTCTCTATTCTGAATCTTTTCTCTCTATGTCAAATCTTTTCTCTCTATGTCAAATCTTTTCTCTCTATGTCGAATCTTCTTCATGTCTCTATAATGTCGAATCTTTTCTCTTTATGTAGAATAATATTGGACTAATAGAGTTAAGGTTAGGCACATTCGACCGCAACGAAAATGAAAATAAAGCATTTGTTTATGTCGGATCTTTCGGTTTTCGTTCTCTGTGCTTTCTTTATCGGTTGTTAAAACGAAAACGAAAATACCTGAAATTTGGACGAAAATGCATTCGGACGAAAACGAATGCACATGTCTACAGCTTGCAAGGAGAGAGGGCTAAGGCTTTAGATACCTCCAGCAGATGTGTTTCAGACTCCTCACATCTCCTCCATCCAATGAAGTGTCATGATCACAGACTCTATTACCCCTCTAGCAGGACATTCATCCTTTGGCTCTCCACTTTGGGCGCTGTACCCTCTTTGACCTGGCAGGGCAACTTAGGGAGTCTGGCCTACTGCACAAACCCGCCAAGTTGCAGCCATGGGAGAAGAGAACTCATCAGGCCACTAATCAAACATTGATATCCTCCTCCAGAGTACACCACCGGCCATGAACCTCATTGTGGTTTTCAGAGGGTGAAAAACCCCATAAGCCCAAAATTGCAAACGCCCCCTTGACTATTACTCTGTAAACAGTGGCAGCAGCAGGGAACAGCTGCAACCCTGAACTTGGAGGAGAGCCAAGTGAATAGGCTACAAATTGACCTGGGTAAAACTACTACCCAGCAGACTATAATTACTAGTCACCTCTGTTTATGACAGGGTGGCTACACTTACCAATCCTGCGACCTGCAAGGGAGTCTTTGCTTTTTTGCAGAGCTATACCTGCTGGTAGAGTTTTCAGCATCTGACACCTCTGGGTGTGTAGGCATCTGCATCTAATGATTGCACACCGAGGTTCCATTGGCTACATTTGCTGGGGGAGTCAATGGTGGAGAAGGATCTGGATGTTTTGGTAGATCATAAGCTTAGTAATGGCATGCAAGGCCTAGCTTCGGTTTTCTAAGCAACCAAAATCCTTTCCTGCATGAAGAGAGGTATGTATTCCAGAGAGAGAGATATAATTTTGCCCCTGTATAAATCATTAGTAAGACCTCATCTGGAATATGCAGTTCAGTTTTGGGCTCCACTTAACAAAAAGAATGGGAAAAGCCGATGGGAAAAAAAACGATGGGGCCCTCACACGATCGGTTCGTCCGATGAAAACGGTCCATCGGACCGTTTTCATCAGACGAACCGATCGTGTGTACAGGGCATAACTTTTACCAACCCTTTAAAAAACAAAAGAAAATATTTGTCTGGATTTGGGCTTTGTTATTTTTCTTCTTCTTTTTTTTTTTTAAAGTCAGACAAATATGAAAAATTACACATTTTCATGTTTTACGAAATAAATTTGCCTGTTTTAAGGGTTCGGTAAGAGGTTTCATTGAGAGACTAGTTACCTGAAAGGAGACATCCACTGCAGCACTTTTTAGTTAACCCATGGTGCTATATCTTTTGTGGTAAGGCAGATCTAAACAGAATAAATAATTTATGCAGGTATGTGTTCATTAAAAAATAAAAAAAATACATGTATTTTTATATACAGCTAGTACCTGGGTTTGAATTGGTTTCAGCCTCTTGCAGCCCCTTTATGGCAGAGCTCCAAGTGGGACATGGCATCACGATGAGTCAGACAGTTGTGTTGCAGTACTCATGTGCTAACTAACAAGGTAACAGGAGTAAAGAGAAGTGTGACGGAGATGAACTCATTAGTCTTCTACTTCTCTTCCACTGTCCAATCACAGACTAGGGACAGGGACAAAACCTAGTTGCATTACTGGTGTGCAGTAGACAGTGGACATAAATTAAAAAAAACCTTGACAGGTAAAAACAGCTCACGGCTCCCATATTTGTATGCTTTAAACTGAAACACTGTCACTTTACTTTGAATGCATCTGGGCAAAGCCCCCCCCCCCCCCCCATCATTTAACCCTCACCCCCAACCACCACCCTGAAACCCTGATACTCACCTTGACGGCATTTCCATTCTTCTCCTTCTTCCATTGCAGCTGCACTACAATCCCTAGTGTTGGCTGGTGTCAGAAGCTAGAAAAATCATTGATTTCACAAACCCACATGTCATGGGACAGTGCTCTGGAGTAGCTATTGGCTACTAGACACAACCGCCGTCATGTAGGAGGAGGTCATATGCTCCCCCAAAACTATAAGCACTACATAATTTAGCAAGTTAAAGCAGGTAAGGAGAGGTAGGTGAGCAATGATAAGGTGTCGGGGGTCAGCCGGGCCAGTTTACATAGACCATTAATGTAGGGTGACCAGAAATTCCCAGTTTCTGGGGACAGTCCCCGGACCAAGTCTGTCCCCGTTTTTGTCCCCGAATTGGATTTGAACAGAGGCTGGGGCAATTTCAAAGACAGTCAGTGCAGAATAAAAAAAAAAATCTGAATTACACACCCCTGCTCCTCTGTACCTACTAGCTTAGGGGGTGTATTTTTTGCATTATCTGTGCCCCTTTCTGATGATCTTATCCTGGTCAGAGCGGAGAGACCATTTCTTCCGTTTCGGGCAAATGCCCATTCAGCTCCGCTCGCATGTTCTTCTGCCTTGGCTCAAGTCCCAACCAGCCGCCTGCTTGGTTATCTCCTTGCCTTCCCTGGAAGAGTGATCTTCCTCTGCTCCCCACACAGTAGTAGCCAGGGCCTGGAGAGTGAGACTTAAGAGGCTTTGAGGCGGACGGCGGTGGCGAAAGGGAGGGAGAGGCAGCTGAGCTCAGTGTCCAGCAGCAGGAACAGAGGGGAAGAGGATCATATAGTGGGGCTGGGAGTGCCTTCAAGGCTTCAACACAGGTGTGCTTTGGAGGTGTCTGTGAATAGACTACATTGCACTGTTTGTCTCTCTAGAATAATGGATGGCATCATAACTTACCGGCAGCAGGCACTCTATCATGACTCTGGCTGGCTCTGTCACAGTGTGTCACATAACATGGCTGCTGTGTGCTGATTTTGTTAACTTTTTGGTCATGTTAACAAAATCAGCATCAGTTAACCAGTTGCTGATCGCCTGATAGCAGATTTACTGCTACAGGGCGGTCACGATGCACAGGATCACGTACAGGTGAAACTCGCAGAATTAGAATATCATGCAAAAGTTCAGTGTGTATATATTCAGTATGTGTGTATATGTACATATTTATATAGAGAAATAATGTTAGCTTTAAAACCTAAAAAGCTAAAGGAAACTAAAGTAAAACTGACTCAAAACCAATATAGTTTTCCTATAACATTATAACATAACCAGCAAGTAATCAATTTTAGCAAACACTGCGTATGAATGTTCAGAAAACATATAAGGAATATTTCAGACGATCCTTATTAACATGCAAAGGCTTTTGATGTGAAGTGGAGATCAATCTCCATGTGCAGAAATGCAGTTTGGCTGAAATTACATTATAATTTGGGTGTAATGAAATCCCTCTATGGTGGGGACTTGTCGTGAATGGCTGTGCCGTGCTTGTAGATATCACAACAAATTTAGAAAATCAATAAAATATTGCAGGCAATGTGTGTTATTCAATTTCTAGTAAATAAGCAGTGCCAGAAAAAGCTGAGAGAAAATATTATCAGCAAATGGAATTATAATACATTTAATCAAGTGCATGTGTTTAAATTATGCACTACGCTCAGCCCAAGAAATAATCCAACTCAACGGCTTAACCTCCCTCTAGCAATAAATTATTACATATTTCCTGCACTACTCTAGATAAAACACATTTTCAAGTTGACTTTGGTTCATTATACTCTTGAATCCCAGACCAAGGGAGAGAACTAGGCTATATATACAAAACAATTCATTAACGGATAAATGTACCTTAGTGATAAAAATAAAAATAAATTGCTATGTTGTCCTCCATACCAGGTTAATGCAATGGCGGTGATGCCACGAGCACAAAATTACGTATTCTATACTCAACATGCTTTCAGTAGAGCTTACAGAAGTAGAAAATGCTAAACAGAAAAGGATTGTAGAAAGAGGGCATGTTCGGCTGCCCTTTGCCTTTGGTTTCCTTTAGCTGATCCTTGCAAGACAGTTGCGGGTAAGCCTTAGAAACAATGGTTTCCTAGACACCTAAGTGGAAGAGTAAAAAAAATGAGCTACAGTATATCTATGCAATCAGCCAACCTCATGCACCCTGCTGATTGGACTCAGGAGGGAGTGCGTAGGACCTCTGCAGAGACATACAGAGAGCACGGGTCCTTCTCCACAGGTCCTTCTCCACGGGTCCATCTCCACGGGTCCATCACCACGGGTCCATCACCACGGGTCCTTCTCCACGGGTCCTTCTCCACGGGTTCCTTCTCCACGGGTTCCATCTCCACGGGTTCCATCTCCACGGGTTCCATCTCCACGGGTTCCATCTCCACGGGTTCCTTCTCCACGGGTCCTTCTCCACGGGTTCCTTCTCCACGGGTCCTTCTCCACGGGTTCCTCTCCACGGGTCCCTCTCCATGGGTCCCTCTCCATGGGTCCTTCTCCACAACATGTTGGCAAGGCAGGGTGGATTTGATTTAAATCACTAGTAAAAAAAAAGCTTGATTTAAATCAACTCAATTTAAATCATAATCATAATTTTTAAAGAGCAACTGTCATCTCTGGCGCCTCCTCTGACCCGCTGTTTACTCACCGACAGTCCCATTCACTTTAATGGGATGGCTGGTGATGCGGCAGTGACACAACAAGGTGAGGGACATGGCGGCAGCAGGTGAGTGGATGCCCACTTATAGCTCGTACAGACGGACGGACTGTCCGCTCAAAATGGTCCGCCGGACCGTTTTGAGCGGACATGTCCGGCCGGAGATTTCTGTCTGATGGTTGTACACACCATCAGACAGAAATCCCCGCGTACACGATACGCGGGGACGTGGCCGCGCCCTTGCCACGACGATGACGTGGCGACATACGCGGCCCTGGAAGTTCAATGCTTCCTCCTCAGAGGACTCCTGGCTTGCCTGGGGGTCTGCATCAGACTCATGTCCGGGGGATGGTGCGGACTGGCCAGATGGCCCAGCACCCTCCTGCACATCTGTGGGTGACACAAAACATTCACAGGTTGGAGGATCCACACACTTGTCACATATTCCCTCCCCCCCCCACACATGCTACATACCAGATAGAAAAAAAAACACACTTACCTGTCCTCAAGGCATCCTCAATGGAGTCAAATCCAGGCACTCCCTCCACTTGATGCCTGTGAAGGCACTGGGCAACCACCAGCTCCTCAGCAGTGAGCCTGACAGTAGTTGCTGGTCCCCCTCCAGTGCCCCTGGCATGAGTGGCCATCTTAGCCAGCTTACCTGGGACGACGCGCATGAGATCATTGATCTTTTTCAAGATCTCATTGGGGGTCCTGACCTCACCCCCCAATGCATTTACATCGTCTGCGATGTCTTGCAGGATCTGCCTCCTCCTGGCCTGGGTGGTGTTCAGACTCTCAGGCCCATGGAGAAACCTATCATACAGGGTCATGTCCCTGACAATGATGGCCTTCTCCCGCAGGGAGTAATTCAGCTTCCTCCCCCTCGCTGACATGACTCCAAAAAACACGCTCCAAAAAACACACCGACACAAACCTACAAACACCAACAAACAACGGAAAAAAAAGCACCTTGCTTCAGGGGGAGAAACAAATGGATGTACTTTTGCACTAGACGGGCGCATGTTTGGGCGTATTTATGCCCTGGGTGTATCTCACTAATTACGCCGGGCCTAGTTCATATTACACTGATTACGCCGGGCCAAGTTCTGAGCATGCGCAGAGAGGCGCTGAACGTAGTCAGCGTCATTGCGCATGCGCCGTCCGGTCGGCCCTTCATTTTCATGGGGTCACGGCTCATTTCAATGGAACACGCCCACTTCCTTCCCACTTTGAATTACGCAGGCTTACGCCTCAGAATTTATGTCGCTCCGGCGCAAATTTGGGCGCAAATACTATGAGGATACGGTACTTGCCTCTCTAAGTTGAGCCGGCATAACGTAAAGGAGATGCGCTATGCCGGTGTATATATAAGCCGTTGTACGTGGATCTGCCCCATAATGTTTGGGGGGGATAATCTTCAGGCCTAAAATTATTTAACCACTTAAGAACCAGGCCTATTTTTTGAACTTATTTACAAGTTAAGATCTCATATTTACACAAAAATGCAATAAAAAATAAATAAAAAATGAAATGTCATTTTGAAAAAAATAAATTAAAATTTCCCTTTAAGGCCTCGTACACACGACCGAACATGTCTGCTGAAACTGGTCCGCGGACCAGCATCCGCGGACATGTTGGACCGTGTGTAGGGCCGACCGGACAGTTTTCCGGCCTAGCGGACAGGTTTCCAGCGGACAAAATTTTCTTAGCATGCTAAGAAACTTGTCCGCTGGAAGCCTGTCTGTCGGACATGTCCGATGGTCAGTACGACTCATAGGACATGTCCGCTGGCCCGAAATCCCACGCATGCGTCGAATTGATTAGACGCATGCGTAGAAGCATTGACCTTCCGTGTCAGAGAACGTCAGTGTGGTCTACGTCACCGCGTTCTCTGTCCGCGGGGATTTTGGTCTGATGGTGTGTACACATATCAGACCAAAACATCCCAGCAGACATGTCCGATGAAAGCGGTCCGCGTACCGTTTTTATCGGACATGTCTGCTCGTCTGTACAAGGCCTAAGAGCTATGACGTCGCTCCTGCCCTGCATTGGTATGGAGAGCATCGGGAGGGGGGCCCTCTCCCGCTACCAATAAAAGTGATCTTGCGGCAAACCTGCCACAGAGACCACTTTTATCTGAAAGCAGACTGCCCGCTGAAGAAGAGGATACCAGGGTTATGGCAGCTAGCTGCTGCCATAACAAAGATATTCCTCTTCAAATTACCAACGTATAACGACGGCGGGCGATCCGTAAGTGTTTAATAACATGTGTGCAAAAAAATTCAAAAATAGCTCTGACAGCGAAAAAGTTAAGAGAACTGAAAGTTGGAATTTCTTTTTTTCTTTTTTTTTTGTAACAAAAAATTTAAAAATAAGAAATAGTTTTCTTTGAATCTAACTTTTGAAAAATTAGCATCATTCTCTGATCTCTTCATTTCCGTGATAAAGATAAGTCCAAATGTTCATTATAACATAGAATATTCTGGCATATAACCCTCAATCATATTAAGTAGCGCTCATATACAACATCTGCTGCACTTAACAACTCCCAGCTGTCAGTTCTATTAATAATTCCAGGGACAGATTTCTGTCTGTAGTAATAGAGATAACCAACCAGAGAGTACAGTTGTGCTCATAAGTTTACATACCCTGGCAGAATTTATGATTTCTTGGACATTTTTCAGAGAATATGAATAACACAAAAACATTTCTTTCACTCATGGTTAGTGTTTGGCTGAAGCCATTTATTATCAAAACAAAAATCCTCACAAATAGAGCTTTATTTTAGTGAAATTTAATCGCCTCTATGCTTTTTTATTTTTGCAATGTAAACAAAAAAAGAAAATTTTGAAGAAAAAACAATAGTTTTGACTTTCTGCTAGAAAACCTATCCAATATATATATATATATTTTTTTAAATACAGTAACATTTCTTCATAAATTTAGGCCAATATGCATTCTGCTACTTATTTTCGGTGAAAAAAAAAAAATCCCAATGAGCGTATATTGATTGGTTAGGGCAAAAGTTATAGGGGCAGATCCACATACCTTTCCGCCGGGCGCAGCGTATCTAAGATACGCTACGCCGCCGTAACTTATATATTTTTTTCGAATCCTGAAAGAATTCGCGTCATAAGTTACGGCGGTGTAGTGTATCTCTCGCGGCATAAGGGCACGGAATTCAAATGGATGTAATGGGGGCGTGTTTTATGTAAATACGTCGTGACCCGACGTAAACAACGTTTTTTTTTAACTGCGCATGCGCCGTCCCTGGGGTATCACAGTGCGCATGCTCTAAATTAAACTGGTACCAGCCAACGCTTACGACGGTGACGTCATTCTAAGCAAATTCCTATTTGCGAACGACTTACGCAAACGACGTAAAAAATTCTAAATTGTACGCGGGAACGACGGCCATACTTAACATTGAGTACGCCTCAGAACAGCAGCTTTAACTATACGCCGGAAAAAGCCAAACGCAAACGACGGAAAAAAATGCGCCGGGCCGACGTACGTTCGTGGATCGCCGTAACTAGCTAATTTGCATACTCAGCGCGGATTTCGACGGGAACACCACCTAGCGGCCGCCGAAAAATTGCAGCTTAGATCCGACGGCGTACTAAGACGTACGCCTGTCGGATCTAGCCGAGATGCCGTCGGATCTTGTTTTGTGGATACCAAAACAAAGATACGACGCGCAAAATTTGAAATTACGCGGCGTATTAAGAGATACGCCGGCGTAATTTCTTTGAGGATCTGCCCCATAGCATCTACAAACTATGGGAAATTTGTATTTATTTATTTATTTTTACTAGTAAAGGAGACAATCAGCAACCTATAGCGGGACTGCGATACTGCAGCGGAAATTCGGACACTAACTGACACTTTTGACACTTTTTGGGAACCAATGACACTAATACAGTGATCAGTGCTTAAAAAAAATTGCACTGTCACTGTACTATTGACACTAGGAAGAGGTTAACATCAGTGATGATCAAAGGGTTAACTGTGTGCCTAGCCAGGGATTTAATATACTGTGTGAGGTGGTTTTACTAGGGGAAGATATGGAATTTAGAAATAGGTTCTGCCCCCACCACCCCAAAGCACCTTGTCGTCATGTCGATAGGGACAAGGGCATCTTCCCCACAACCCTGGTCGATTGTTGTGAGTGTGGTGGGGATCTTATCAGAATCTGGAAGCTCCTTTGACAGGGGGCCCCCAGATCCCGCCTCCCCTTGTGAATGAGTATGGGGTACATAGTACCCCTATCCATTCACCAAAAAAGTGAGTAAAGACACAAGTTTTTGCTAAGTCTTTTATTTAAAAAAAGTGTATAACATGTTCCCTGGTGTAGATCCATCGTCAATAACGACGCTCGCCGATACTGCCGGACCTGAAAAAAAAAAAGAAAAACAATCCTCTGGTCTCGTCGAAGGCTCCCGCCGTTTGCCTACTCCGCCATCTGTTGGTGGGCTATGTGATTGATGATGAATCTACACCAGGGGACATTTTTTATTTATTTTTAATATTTGTAATAAATGACTTCAAAAACTCATGTTATGTATTTTCTCGCTTTTTACACGTTTTTGGTGAATGAGTAGGGGTACTATGTAAAAGGGGGCCTCCAGATTCTGATAAGCCATCTGCCCGCAGACAGCCACAATCACCGGCCAGGGTTGTGAGGAAGAGGCCCTTGTCCCCATCAACATGAGGACAAGGTTTTTTGGGGGGGGCAGAGTCCTTCCTGCCCCAATGCACCTCCCATTGTTGAGGGCATATGGCCTGGTATGGTTCAGGAAGGGGGCACTCGATCACCCCCCTTTCCTGGCCTGCATGCTCGGATAAGGGTCTGATATGGATTTTGGAGTGACCCCCACAATGTTTTTTTTACATTTTGGCATGGGGTTCCCCTTAAAGTCCATACCAGACCCAAAGGGCCTGGTATTGATGTGGGGAGCCCACACTGTTTTCTTTTTCAGAATTTTTTATTGCCGGCATTCATTCATTTACATTTCATGGCTCCTGGCTTCCCGACCCATTCCTTAATAACCAGCTATTCTTCACACAGATTTTTTTATTTAATTATCGGTCGATAATTTTTTTGAAATTCATTTGAAAACTAATATACAAAACAAAATTAAATGAATAACAAGTAAATTCAGTGGAATCATAAGGGGGGGGCTGACCTGGGCTATAGACCAGAGTGGGATCTCAAAAAAGCTCAGGGTCTCGTATTGCTCATTGAGAATTATTCATCTCAAGTCCCAAGGCCTGGGGTTGATGAGAACTCTGGGCTATAGTATGCAGTTTGCACACAGTTAGGGCTGGACTATCCTCTCCTTGTTTTACGTCATACACAGCGGGAATCTCCCACTATGTGTCACAGACATTAGGTCTGAAATGTTCGGCAGCCACTGTAACAAAGTCCTCCTAGACTTGTGATAGACTGAACACCGATCCAATTGAATCATAGGAGCCGGTCTAAGAGGCGTTAATGTGTTGCAGTGGCTGCCAGGATATTTAAATCCAAGCTCTGGCTTGACACAGCGGGAGCTTGCCACTCTGTGTGTGATCCATCCAGGCACTTGTAGGCTGCATTAATGGTCACTGTTAGGCTAAATTGATGGGCACTGGTAGGCTGCATTGAAGGGCATTGGTAGGCTGCAGTGGTGGGCACTGGTAGGCTGCATTGAAGGGCACTGGTAGGCTGCATTAGTGGGAACTATGAGGCTGCATTTGGTGGGCAATGGTAGCTAGGCTGCATTTGATGGGGACTGGTGAGGCTGCATTGATGCATTGATCTCTTGTATCATGTCTGCAGTCTCTGACCATCTCTTGTATCATGTCTGCAGTCTCTGACATCTCCTGTATCATGTCTGCAGTCTCTGACATCTCCTGTATCATGTCTGCAGTCTCTGACATCTCCTGTATCATGTCTGCAGCCTCTGACTTCTCCTGTGCCATGTCCGCAGCCTTTAACCATCTCTTGCCTCATGTCCACAACCTATCTCTTGTCTTTTATCATGTCTGCAGTCTCAAAGGGGGGTCTGGGAGTGCTGCCGGGATGGGGGTCATGGGAGAAGTCAGATGTGTGTGGACTGTGGAGGGAGACTATTAGATAAAACCAGAGCCACCAACCTGGAGCCATCTGACTGATCCCTGCCCGGTGCATCTGAGAGGAGGTTAGTGACAGCACCGCCACTCCAGTCTGGGGGTCACTGATGTAAGGGGGAGTGAATATAGTAATGTAAGGGGGCACTGATATAAAAGTTTCCCCCTTATATCAGTAAACCCCCCTCCCCTTACCTTAGTGTATTCTTTCTTGTAGAAGGTGGTCTCTGGTCACCAGAGTCCCTCCCCCTCATTCCCAGAGTTCCCGCACCGCACTGTACATGCAGGAGATCAGCAGGCACATGCTGGGTAGCCAGCATGCACAGAATCCATGAAGAAAGACTGGAACACTGTGGCTTCAGATGCCCAAACTGGAGATGGCCGCGGTGTGCAAAAACTTCACAAAGTAAGAAAACTATGCTGCACAGATAGAAAACCGGGCATAGTTTACAGCATACCTTTGTTACATTGCTCGAGGCATGAGTATTCTTATGCCGCTTACACACAATCGGAAATTCCAACAAGAAAAGTGCGATGTGAGCTTTCGGTCGGAAACTCCGACCGTGTATAGGCCACATCGGACTTTTCGGACAGCAAAAATTTGAGAGCTGGTTGTCAAATTTTCAGACGGGAAAAGTTCTTGTCGGAAATTCCGAACGTCTGTATGCAATTCCGACGCTCAAAAAAACACGCATGCTCAGAATCAAGTCGACGTATGCTCGGAAGCATTGAACTTCATTTTTTTCGCCTCGACGTAGTGTTTAACGCCACCGCGTTCTTGACGGTCGGAATTTTGTGTGACCGTGTGTATGCAACACAAGTTTGAGCCAAAATTCAGTCGAAAAAAATCCACGGTTTTCTTGTCGGAATTTCCGATCGTGTGTACTCGGCATAGGAGTATTTGTATCCTAACCACTTCCAGCCCAAGGCCATCATATGACAGCCTTGACTCTCAGTGGGAATATCTGAATGATGCCTGCAGCCTCCCCTCCCGCCACTTTCCAGTGCTTCTCCAGGCTCTCCTGTGCCATCGGGGACCAGAGAAAGAATCGGCTGCCGCCGGATGATGATCACAGAGATTTGCGGTGACCAGATATTTACCAGTCATCTCTACGACCATCGGAGGCCAGGGCGCAACGTTAACAAAGCCGCTATCGTGGCTGGAAAGCATGGGATCGTAAATAATTTTTTCTTTTGATCTCATGCACTCCAGCCTGAAGGAGAGATGTGGGATCTTATTGACCCCACATCTCTCCATAAAGAGGACCTGTCACAGTCCATTCCTATTACAAGGGATGTTTGAATTCTTTGTAATAGGAATACATTTTTTATTTATTTTTTAAAGTGTAAAAAGAAAAAAAAGAAAGTAAAATAAGCAATAAAAAGAAAAAAAATATTTAAAGCGCCCCTGTCAACAGTTACTTTTGCACAGAAGCGAAGACCCATGTAAGTTCCGCCCACATATGTACACCCTGTTCAAACCACACATGTGAGGTATTGTCGCGTGTGTTAGAGCAAGAGCAATAATTCTAGCACTAGACCTCCTCTGTAACGCTAAACTGGTAACCTGTAAAAAAAAATTAAGCGTCACCTATGGAGATTTTTTAAGTACCGAAGTTTGGCGCCATTCCTTGAGTGTACGCAATTTTAAAACATGACATGTTGAGTATCTATTTACTCCGCGTAACTTCATCTTTCACATTATACAAATAAATTGGGCTAACTTTACTGTTTTGTTATTTTTTATTCATGAAACTGTAAAAAAAATATGTGATGCTACTTTAACCACTTCCATACCAGGTACTTACGCAGCTTCCCGCCCAAGCCAATTTTCAGCTTTCAGCACTGTCGCACTTTGAATGGCAATTGCGCGGTCATGCTACACTGTACCCAAACAAAATTGGCGTCCTTTTTTCCCCCACAAATAGAGCTTTCTTTTGGTGGTATTTGATCACCTCTGCGATTTTTTTTTTTTGCGCAACAACTAAAAAAAGGCTGAAAATTTGGAAAAAAAAAATACGTTTTTATTTTTTTCTGTTAATTTTTTTGTAAATAAGTTTTCTCTTTCAATTACGGGCACTGATATGGCGGCACTAATGGGCACCGATGAGATGGCACTGATGGACATCGATGAGGTAGTACTGACGGGCACAGATGAGGTGGCACTGATTGGCGGCGCTGGTATGCGACACTGATGGGCACACATAGGCGGCACTGATGGGCACACATAGGCGGCACTGATGGGCACACAGGCGGCACTGATGGGCACACATAGGCGGCACTGATGGGCACACATAGGCAGCACTGATGGGCACACATAGGCGGCACTGATGGGCACACATAGGCGGCACAGATGGGCACTCATGGGCGGCACTGATGTATACTTATGGGTGGCACAGATGGGCACTGCTAGGTGGGCACTGGGCATGGATGGGCACTGTGGGGTGGCGCTGATGGACACTGGGGTGGCGCTGATGGACACTGGGGTGGCGCTGATGGACACTGGGGTGGCAGCACTGATTGTTGCCAGTCAGTGCCCATTTGTGGGCACTGACTGGCATCTTTTTTCTTTATGCTTTTTTTTTTTTTTTTTTTTAACTTTTTTTTTTTCTGTTTTTTTTTTTTTTTTTTTGCCCACCCTGGTGGTCCAGGGTGGGCATCCCTGGTGGTCCAGTGTGGCGATCCGAGGGGGGGCTGCGCTGATAACCAATCAGCGCGAACCCCCCCTGTCAGGAGAGCCGCCGATCGGCTATCCTCTACTCGCGTCTGTCAGACGCGAGGAGGAAGAGCCATCAACGGCTCTTCCTGTTTACATCGTGATCAGCCGTGGTTGGACACGGCTGATCACGTGGTAAAGAGTCTCCGCCGGAGGCTCTTTACCGAGATCGGAGATGCAGGGTGTCAGACTGACACCCCGCATCACCGATCGCCGCGATGCGCGCCCCCACGGGCGCGCGCGGCATGAAATCCTGCAGGACGTTCTGGAACGTCCTGTCAGGATTTCATAACCACTTCCCGGACGTAAATCGGCCATAGGCCGGGCGGGAAGTGGTTAAAGGGTTAGATGCCAACTATAAACATACAGATTATGTGCCTGACTAAATGTAGATAAATAGTGACAGAATCTGCATACAATAACCTTAAGGGATGAGTTGACAACCCCGGCTGCAGGCCTGTGACACGTCTCCCACTCATCCCCACTCCTTATTGAAACTCGCCTTAGCTCTGCTCCTGCAAGGCCTTGGCATGCATACATTTTGCTTCATTATGCATGTATTTGTTCAAACTTCATGAAAATGGACCCAAATTCCATATGTTTATGAACTGTCACGCAGAATGAGGCTTTCATTTCTGCACCCAGCATGCCGAATGTATCATCTTAAATACACATCTACAGGCGAGCTCTCATTTTCCGTGGAAGCAGGCAGTCCAAAAAGCATTGCTTTGTAATTAGTATTGCTAGCTGCATGCAAATATCCTCTTGGCTGGTTTACTATGTGAATGCGTGTACAGCATGATACAGGACCAGGATCCCTGATGAATCCATAATAATACATAAAACATAATATGGCCAGTAAAATGAGAGGCCTTTGTCATCAAAGTGTCTAAAAAAAAAAAAAAAAAAAAAAGCAATCAATCTTATTGTCCTTTCATTATCCCATGCTGCAATTTACAAAGGTATTTGGCTGCTTTAAAGCAGAGGTCCTCAAACCCTTTAACAAAAGGTCAGTACAATGTCTATCAGGCTGTTTGTTGGCTGGACTATGACCAGTAGGATTAAATAAATGCCCCAGCGTTGAAAATCAGTGGTTGTAAATAAATGCCCCAGCATCAGTGGGGCAGATTCATCAATAGATACGCCGGCGGATCTCCAGATCCGCCGTCGTATCTGTGAGACCCGATGGTCGGATCTGTTAGATCCCACCATCGGAGCTATGCGACTGAGTCATAAGAATCAGTTCCGCATAGATCTCCCTTGGATCCGACTGGTGTAAGTGACTTACACCAGTCGAATCTTAGGCTGTAATCTCCCGCCGGCCGCTAGGTGTCGTCGCGATTTTTTACCCGTTGCATATGCAAATGAGGAAAAACGCAGATTCACGTCCGTACGCCCGCCCGTCGCTCGTTTTCTACGTCGTTTGCGTTCGGGTTTTTCCGGCGGATAGCTACCCCTGCTTCTATGAGGGGTAGCTAATGTTAAGTATGGCCAACGTTCCCGCGCCGATTTTTACATTTTCTACGTCGTTTGCGTACCGCGATCGGGAATACCGATGGCCGCAAATGACATACCCGCCGCAAACAATGACGTCGTAGCGACGTCATTTGGAGCATGCGCACTGGGCTTTTTCGCCCCGGCGCATGCGCAGGTAAATTGGTGCGGGAACGCGCCTGATTTAAATTGTACACTCCCCCTAGCCGCAGAATTTGCATTCCGCCGGGGGGAGTTAGGATCCGACGGTGCAGTTTGCGGGGTAAGTGCTTGATGAATCATGCACTTGCCTCGCTAAATTGCACCGGCGGATCGCAAACCAGGTAGATCTAGCGGATCTAAAGATCCGCAGATCTACATGAATCTGCCCCAGTGTCAGTAATAAATGCTAAATCCAACTATAAAAATTATAATAACAATAATAATAATATTAATAAAACATTATGAATAACAAATGCACATGTACAGTATTTGCCAAAATTAGGGGATTTTTATTTTGTTTTTCAAATGGGTCTTCAAAGAATTGCAACTTCCATCAGTAAATTACAGGTGCACTGCCAGGCTCTTGCAGATTGCATCGTAGTCAGAACTCATTAACAATTGATATTTAAATAATATTCCATTAGTTAAAAAACGAATAAATACACACACTTTAGTGAATACCTGTGGTTTAAATTGTCCGTGGCCTTTTATTTATAGGTATAAATATAAAGCCAATTCATATCAACTTTAAATACCGTATTTATTTAGATTCAGGGCAAAATCGTGGGTGCGCGATATACGACGATACCCGCTTCCCGCGCCGAGTTTGAACTACTGCACCGGCATATACAGAGCGCAGTACACTTGTGTATAGTCGGGCAGGCTCGGCTCCTCTCGCAGTCACGTCCTGGACGTACAGGACGCACAGGACGTGACCGCGAGAGGAGACGAGCCTGCCCGACTATACACGAGTGTACTGCGCTCGGTATATGTCGGCGCAGTAGTTCAAATTCAACGGGGGAAGCGGAGATCGAGCGGGGAGGACACCGCAGAAGGACGTCGGACCCGACGAGGAGGACACCACCGAAGCCGCAGACGGACGCCGGACCCGACGAGGCCGCCGATGGACGCCACGCAAGACACCAAAACTGTAAGTACTAAAATCTTTTTTCCACAGGAATGCGGGTCCACTTTAGGGGTGCGCGCTATACACCGGAGCGCGCAATACCCTGATAAATACAGTACATTTTCTAAATAATCAATACCCTTAACATGTTTTAACATCTTCTTAATAAACATATAACCATATATATATATAGCTCAGAAAATGAAAGTGGATGTAAACCCGCTCTCATCCTTTCTAAACTTCTGCCATAGTGCTGATCTATAAGGATATACATGCCTCCTGTATGTATCCTTACCTGTCAAATGTCTCCCCTCTGTCTGTTATAAGAACTGAAAAACTGCAGATTCTGTAGGTGGATCTGTTGTCTGGAGCTCTGTGGGTGGAGTCGTGATGTCAGTAGACTCCCCGCCCTCCTCTACACTCCCCTTGTCAACATGCATTTTTTCCTATGTATTTCTTACACTAAATTCTGCTATGATCACTAACATCCAGTCAAAATCCAGAAAAGTAACCACATGACTTCAGAAAAGGAGTGGGGGTGGGAATTAAAAAATAATGCCTGTCTCCAGGCTAGTGCATGAGATATGTAAATAACCTGTCACTCACAGCAAGGGGGCGTAACGGACTAAGGTTTTTCTCTGTAAGTCTGTTTTATTTCACTGAACAATAAAAGAGGATTGCTCAGAGCTGGATTAACTATTTGTGGCAATACTGGGCACAGATGATAGGAAATCTTATACTGTACATTCTGACAAAAAAAAAAGAATTTTCGGGTTTACATCTGCTTTAAGCTCAAGCTATAATTGTAACATCAATTATAATACCCCCTTACAAAAGGAAGGGATAAAATCTTATAAAAACAGGCCACGACAGGGAGGGAGGGTGGGATGTGCTACTCTTCTGATCGTCGTCGCCTTCTGCTCCACTAATGACACATTCTTTTTTCTTTTATAGGCTGAGACTCGTGCAAGAGGACCGTTATTGGGGCAACTGTCAGCTTATCAACCAATCGCTGGTAAGCAATTATATATATATATATATATATATATATATATATATATATATATATATTTTTAACTGCCTTAACTAACTTTAATTAATTTACATTATAGGTCTGCCACAATCCCACAGGTGGTGGGGGCGGAGACATTTCATGCCCCGCCCCTCACCTTTAGTCTTCCTCCAGCTCTCTGTCTGTACCAAGGTATAGTATTTCAGTAAGAGCTGGAAAAAATGTTAATGAACTATGAGTGCAATGATCATAACACTCCATTGAGAACTACAAGTCCGTCTGCAACGGGGGCAGAAAGAACCTGTGGTTTATTCATTTACTGGTTTCTCATAATAGTTGATGAATTTGTGCAGGTGGAGCCCCGCACAACCATGCCGGCGCCAAATCAGACAGGTGCTGCAGCACCATTTTAGGGTTTGGGGCTCCAACTTCTACCTTGTTAAAGGTTACATAGGTGTAACATGCAACATGTTCTTAAATATGGATTTAGCCTTTTAATGCCCTGACATTTGTGAACAGTGAAAGTAATAAATGCTCCTGCCCTAGTGGCTAGTAGGAGTAATAATTACCCCATTGTCAGTGGAAAGTCGACGTAATAAATACTCTGGCATCAGTGTTCAGTAGACGTAATGATTGCCCTAGGGTCAATGCTTGGTGGCAGTAATAATTGCCCTGGCATCTGTGGTCAGTAGGAGTAATAACTAACCCTAGCATCAGTGATCAGTAGGAGTAATAAACATATCATCATCAGTGTTTGGTAGGATCAAAAAAAATGGTCAGCATCAACAGAGGTAATAAATACCCTGATGTCAGCAGTTAGTAAGAGTAATAAATACCCCTGTATCAGTTGGATTAATAAATGCCCCTGCGTTAGTGGTAAGTAGCAGTTATAAATTTTCCAGTGTCAATGGTTAGTGAGAAAAATTATACCCCATTATGTACAATAGTATAGCAAGGTCCTGGGTTCGCTTTGGTCTAATGAGAACCTCCAGAGTTAGGGAAAGATGACATCATTCTATGTAGAGTGGGTTACAAGGCATAGTGGGTGTAATGCATAAAGACAACTCAAGAGTTCTTTGGTGTGTGGCCGTCCATCCGTCTTTTGCTACTTTGCATAGTCTTATAACAGTTCCTAACACATGTTGTAACAAACTCCTTTACTTCCTCTACAATCAATTCTTGTAGATCTTCACTCCACTGAGCTCCCAGTCTCTCTTACTAGACTTGCTGATCCACTGCCACTGGATCGCCTGAGCTCTTCTAACCTTCTCACTGAGTATTTTCCTCAAGCGTCACCCCCGCTTCCCTGCTGAGTCCCTAGCTTGGCACTCACAGATACTCCTCAAGCAAAATAGGAACGCCCAGTCCCGAAGACCATACCCGGTAGCGGCGGAGAAGATCTATCTCTAAAACGGTAAGTACAGCTTCGATTTAAAAAAAAACACCCAATTCCCCTTGACAAAACAATCTAATGTTAAAAAAAAAATTCGGGTGAACTCCCGCTTTAAAATCATCTGTTGCATAGAGGAAAACTGTTGTGTGGTCAGAGGAATCAAAATTTGACATTCTTTTTGGCAACCATAGGAGCCACATCCTTTGACTGTTTTCCACGCTCTGTCTGCATGGTACTGGGGTGCATTGGTGCATATGCAATAGACAGCTTGCACATCTGGAAAAGCACCATCAAGTGCAAATTGTCAAAGTACAAGCAGCAGTAAAAGCAGTACAGACAAATCTCCCAATAACTGTCCGGACAGCTATGTCCACTCTGGGTCTCCTCACAGCCTCTATTCCAGCAGTTCAGTGGGCCCGTCTCCATGCAAGAGATCTCCAGCTGGCGATCCTTCAAAACTGGGCTTTCGGGGAATCCCTGGAAAAACAGTTTTTGATCCCACCTCAGGTAAAAAGAAAACTTTGGTGGTGGAGGACTCGAGCAAATCTGAGTCTGGGTCTGTTATGGACCTTCCCCACGACAAAGATCCTAACAACGGATGCAAGTTCCTGGGGGTGGGGCGCCCATCTCGAGGGCCAGATGGCCCAGGGATCCTGGTCAAGGGAGGATTCCAGGAGATCCTCCAATTGGAGGGAATTGAGAGCCATTTTCATGGGACTAGGGGCCTTCAGTCAGCTTCTCCAGAGTCAACATGTCCAAGTCCTATCGGACAATGCCACGGCAGTGGCATATATCTCAAGGCAGGGGGGCACGAGAAGCAGGTGCCTACTGAATCTGGCCTTGCAAATTCTGTATTGGGCAGAAGTAAACGTGGCATCCTTGTCTGCGGTACACCTGAAGGGCGACCTGAACCATCTGGCGGATTTTTTGAGCAGACAGAGGGTTCTGGAGTTCGAATGGAGCCAA
Source organism: Rana temporaria (assembly GCF_905171775.1). Classification (NCBI taxonomy): domain Eukaryota; kingdom Metazoa; phylum Chordata; class Amphibia; order Anura; family Ranidae; genus Rana; species Rana temporaria. Next base: position 53,624,933 of record NC_053490.1, read on the forward strand.
AACCAAGAGGTGTTTCAGGAAATAGTGGACAGGTGGGGAACTCCCAAAATAGACTTGTTCGCATCTCAAGCCAACACAAAGGTCCCACGTTTTTTCTCCCTCAACAGGCTGGACCAAGCAGAGGGACTGGATGCGTTAGCCCAGCATTGGTCCTTCCGCTTGTGCTACGCCTTTCCCCCGGTTCAATTGATCCCGCTAGTTCTCAGAAAATTGCAGGAGGAAAGGATGACTCTAATTTTAGTAGTCCCTTATTGGCCCAAGAGGCCCTGGTTTTCAGCCCTGTTGGATCTAGCAATAGAGGCTCATTGGCTGCTTCCAGTCAGGAAGGACTTGCTGTTCCAGGGTCCCCTTCTACATCCAGACGCAAGTCATCTAAAGCTTGCGGTTTGGCTACTGAGGAACAAATCCTAGAGAGTAAGGCCCCATACACACGATAGAATCCATCCGCTGAAAAATCCCAGCGAATGGGTTTCAGCGGATAGATCCTATGGCAGTGATGGCGAACGCGTGGCACGCGTGCCGCTCCCGGCACGGCAAGCTGTTTTGGTGGGCACGCGGTGACAATGCAGAAATGTCAAAGAAAAAAAAATTAAATCGTCAACCGCAACTAGAAACTACATTTCCCACACTACCCTGTGCTAGCGGTGACGTGTCCGAGTGGGCGTAACTTAGAATGAGCGCCCGGAGGTCACGTGTTAGCTTGCTACCCAATGAAAGCTCTCAGATCATCCACTGCCTGACGTGCTGCTGGGCGTGACTGGGAGCATGAGGAGAAGACGCACGGCGGGAAAGAGCTGCAAGACTCGTGAAGCCATCTTCTTCATTGCGCAGTTTGATTCAGCTGCAGACAAAGGTAAGAATACTTATTACTATTTAGACATGGGATACCTGGGTCGTTTTATGACGTCTATTATGGGTTGCCCTGCTAACATCACCCAATCTAAAATGTAAAATTTTGCTGAACAATTACTTTAGCTAATCTCGCTGGTGGGTGTTCTGACAGTTGCTGACTGACTTGGGAAACTTTGTTCTGCAAACATATTACCCCCCTCATTGCTGTTATTGGGTCTAGTTGTCCTTTGCAAACATATTACCCCCCTCATTGCAAATGACACCTATGCCCAATAACAGCAATGAGGGAGGTAATATGTTTGCAAATGACACCTAGGCCCAAAAACAGCAATGAGGGAGGTAATATGTTTGCTGTTATTGGGCATAGGTGTCATTTGCAAACATATTACCTCCCTCATTGCTGTTATTGGGCATAGGTGTCATTTGCAATGAGGGGGGTAATATGTTTGCAAATGACACCCAGGCCCAATAACAGCAATGAGGGGGGTAATATGTTTGCAAAGGACACCTAGGCCCAATAAAAGCAATGAGGGGGGTAATATGTTTGCAAATGACACCCAGGCCCAATAACAGCAATGAGGGGGGTAATATGTTTGCAAAGGACACCTAGGCCCAATAAAAGCAATGAGGGGGGTAATATGTTTGCAAATGACACCCAGGCCCAATAACAGCAATGAGGGGGGTAATATGTTTGCTGTTATTGGGCCTAGGTGTCATTTGCAAACATATTACCCCCCTCATTGCTGTTATTGGGTCTAGGTGTCCTTTGCAAACATATTACCCCCCTCATTGCAAATGAGGGGGGTAATATGTTTGCAAATGACACCTAGGCCCAATAACAGCAATGAGGGGGGTAATATGTTTGCAAATGACACCTAGGCCCAATAACAGCAATGAGGAGGGTAATATGTTTGCAAATGACACCTAGGCCCAAAAACAGCAATGAGGGAGGTAATATGTTTGCTGTTATTGGGCATAGGTGTCATTTGCAAACATATAACCCCCATCATTGCTGTTATTGGGCCTGTGTCCTGGCCTATGGACAACAATGACACACTTTTTTTTTTTTTCATTTTAGCCCTTTGGATTCTTCTTTGCAATTCTTGTAGAATCTACAGCAGCTTCCAGACCCAGCAGAGCGGTGTCAGCAGCGGCACAGCGCGACTTCTTGTTTCACAGGACATTGGACGATTTGAGCTTATATCTGTCTACATTAAAAAAAGTAAGTTGCTAAGGGTCACATCTGGCCCCCGGGCTACGGTAGTTTCCTGTGTCCCTATGGACAACAATGAAAACATATTTTTTTTTTCATTACAGCCCTCTCTCCGGGATTCTACTTTGCAAATCTTGTAGAATGTACAGCAGCTTTCAGACCCAGCAGAGCGGTGTCAGCAGCGGCACAGCACGCCTTGTTGTTTCACAGGACATTGGACGATTTGAGCTTATATCTGTCTACATTACAGAAACGTAAGTTGCTAAGGGTCACATCTGGCCCCCGGGCTATGGTAGTTTCCTGTGTCCCTATGGACAACAATGAAAACATATTTTTTTTTTTCATTACAGCCCTCTCTTTGGGATTCTTCTTTGCAATTCAGAATCTACAGCAGCTTCCAGACCCAGCATAGCGGTGTCAGCAGCGGCACAGCGCGACTTCTTGTTTCACAGGATATTGGACGATGTATATCTGTCTACAAAACCGTGAGTTGTTCTACCTTTTTTGTGAAATGTTGCAATAATATTTTTGGTATAGGTAGGTAGGGATAGATTTGTATTGGGTGCTTCATCCATCCTTATTTTATACATTTTGTGTTTTTTGTAGACATGAACAACCAAAAATGAGTACATCAAAAAAAGCAAAATTAAAAACAGATAGTGGAAGATCATTCCAAGAGACCTGGACACAGTCATTTGGAGGGATTGAACGCAATGGGAAAGCGTTATGTGTTCTGTGTAGTGAAAGTGTGGTATCTCGCACATCTAGTGTCAAACGTCATTTTGATACCAACCACAAAAGTGTTGCCGAACTTGGTGTAGCTGAAAGAAAAGAGTTTCTTGATGGGAAATTGAAGAGATATCACTGCCAGTATCGTAGTTTTTGCAACTATCTTTCTAAAACAAATTATCTGGCAAATGCCAGCTTTGAAATTTCACTGTGCATAGCAAAACATGGAAAGCCCCTCTCTGATGGCGATTTTATCAAAACGGCCATGTTGGCTGTGAGTAATTCCCTTTTTCATGAATTTCCAAACAAGGACAAAATTAAGCAACGAATCTCTGAAATGCCACTTAGCAGAAATACTGTTAAAGATAGAGTCCTGCGTATGGCAAGTGATGTTAGTCAGCAGCTCACCACTGACTTACAAAAGGCAGCCTGTTACTCCATGTGCTTGGATGAAAGCACAGACATAAATAATCATGCAAGGCTAGCAGTAATTTTGCGTTATGCTGTTGGTGACACCATGAGAGAGGAGCTCATGAAACTGTTGTCTTTGCCTGGAAGAACACAAGGGATAGATATCTACAATGCTGTGATGGAGGCTTTTGTCTCACAAGACATAAGGCCAGAAAAAGTGGTTTCAGTTACTAGTGACGGGGCACCTTCCATGGTGGGGGTAACATCTGGTTTCATACAGTTTTTTGTCAAAGAAGCAAAGCACCCAGTCATTCAATTTCATTGTATTATACATCAAGAAGCTCTTTGTGCCAAGGAAAGCAGCAAAATATTAGACGATATCCTCAAGGATGTCACAAAAATGGTGAATTACATCATGGCTCGTGCTCTTAATTTTCGACAGTTTCAAGCACTTCTTGATGAGGTACAGGCACAGTATAATACTTTACTTATGTACAATAATGTACGATGGCTAAGCAGAGGACGGGTCTTGGAGAGATTTGTAGCCTGTTTGGATGAAATTAGGCTGTTTATGAATGACAAGGGGCAGGAATATCCACAGCTCACTGATATGACCTGGCTCACCAATCTCATGTTTTTTACTGATTTTACAATACACTTTAATGTCCTGAACAAAAAACTGCAAGGTTTAGGGAAAACAGCAGAAAGAATGTTTTGTGATATCAGAACATTTGAGAGAAAACTGCAGGTTTTTGAAAGAGACCTTGAAAGTGGGCAGCTGAAATATTTTCCCAATCTAAAAATGCATTTGGAAAATTCTACAACATTTACAGACAATCCAAACCATCATGAAATCTACAAAGAATTTTCTAGCATTATAGCAGTTGCAAAGGAGAATTTTGGCAACAGATTTGTACAGTTCCGTAAGATGGAAACAACCCTGAGTTTTCTTACTTCTCCAGATAAAGCCAAATTTGAAGAACTTGATCTTTCCTGCTTACACTGGTTAGATTTAGAAAATTTGGAAATGGAGCTACTGGAATTTCAAGAAAGCTCTATCTGGAAAAATAAATTCTCTGACCTGCGTGCCACTCTTGAAAAGATGGAGTGTGAAGGGATGACCAAAGACAGCACAGTTGCTAGTTCAGAAAATGAAATACTTAAAGTGTGGAATTCTCTGCCAAATAATTTTAAGGCAATGAAAACACTTGGGATTGCTTTCCTTACTTTGTTTGGGTCATCCTATGCTTGTGAGCAGCTGTTTTCAGCATTGAATTATATCAAATGTGATGCCAGAAATAGACTAACAGATGATTTGAGTGCTGTATGTGTTGCTCTCAAACTAACGGAGTATGAGCCAAGGTTTGACAAGTTATCAGCATGCATACAACAGCAAAAATCACATTAATTGTGCAAAAGCATCCCAAATCTTTATCAACGCCCAGCCAAGGCATCTTTAAAAATGCCCAGCAATGGCATCTTTAATAATGCCCAGGCAAGGCATCTTTACCAATGCCCAGCCAAGGCATCTTTAAAAATGCCCAGCCAAGGTATCTTTAAAAATGCCCAGCAATGGCATCTTTACCAATGCCCAGCCAAGGCATCTTTACCAATGCCCAGCCAAGGCATCTTTACCAATGCCCAGCCAAGGCATCTTTAAAAATGCCCAGCAATGGCATCTTTAATAATGCCCAGGCAAGGCATCTTTACCAATGCCCAGCCAAGGCATCTTTAAAAATGCCCAGCCAAGGTATCTTTAAAAATGCCCACTGCTCTGCTGGGTCTGGAAGCTGCTGTAGATTCTAATCTACAAGAATTGCAAAGAAGAATCCAAAGGGCTAAAATGAAAAAAACAAAAATGTGTCATTGCATCTTTACCAATGCCCAGCCAAGGCATCTTTACCAATGCCCAGACAAGGCATCTTTACCAATGCCCAGCCAAGGCATCTTTAAAAATGCCCAGCAATGGCATCTTTAATAATGCCCAGGCAAGGCATCTTTACCAATGCCCAGCCAAGGCATCTTTAAAAATGCCCAGCAATGGCATCTTTAATAATGCCCAGGCAAGGCATCTTTACCAATGCCCAGCCAAGGCATCTTTAAAAATGCCCAGCCAAGGTATCTTTAAAAATGCCCAGCAATGGCATCTTTACCAATGCCCAGCCAAGGCATCTTTACCAATGCCCAGCCAAGGCATCTTTACCAATGCCCAGCCAAGGCATCTTTAAAAATGCCCAGCAATGGCATCTTTAATAATGCCCAGGCAAGGCATCTTTACCAATGCCCAGCCAAGGCATCTTTAAAAAGGCCCAGCCAAGGTATCTTTAAAAATGCCCAGCAATGGCATCTTTACCAATGCCCAGCCAAGGCATCTTTACCAATGCCCAGCCAAGGCATCTTTACCAATGCCCAGCCAAGGCATCTTTAAAAATGCCCAGAAATGGCATCTTTAATAATGCCCAGGCAAGGCATCTTTACCAATGCCCAGCCAAGGCATCTTTAAAAATGCCCAGCCAAGGTATCTTTAAAAATGCCCACTGCTCTGCTGGGTCTGGAAGCTGCTGTAGATTCTAATCTACAAGAATTGCAAAGAAGAATCCAAAGGGCTAAAATGAAAAAAATGAAAATGTGTCATTGCATCTTTACCAATGCCCAGCCAAGGCATCTTTACCAATGCCCAGACAAGGCATCTTTACCAATGCCCAGCCAAGGCATCTTTAAAAATGCCCAGCAATGGCATCTTTAATAATGCCCAGGCAAGGCATCTTTACCAATGCCCAGCCAAGGCATCTTTAAAAATGCCCAGCAATGGCATCTTTAATAATGCCCAGGCAAGGCATCTTTACCAATGCCCAGCCAAGGCATCTTTAAAAATGCCCAGCAATGGCATCTTTAATAATGCCCAGGCAAGGCATCTTTACCAATGCCCAGCCAAGGCATCTTTAAAAATGCCCAGCAATGGCATCTTTAATAATGCCCAGGCAAGGCATCTTTACCAATGCCCAGCCAAGGCATCTTTAAAAATGCCCAGCAATGGCATCTTTAATAATGCCCAGGCAAGGCATCTTTACCAATGCCCAGCCAAGGCATCTTTAAAAATGCCCAGCCAAGGTATCTTTAAAAATGCCCAGCAATGGCATCTTTACCAATGCCCAGCAAAGGCATCTTTACCAATGCCCAGCCAAGGCATCTTTACCAATGCCCAGCCAAGGCATCTTTAAAAATGCCCAGCAATGGCATCTTTAATAATGCCCAGGCAAGGCATCTTTACCAATGCCCAGCCAAGGCATCTTTAAAAATGCCCAGCCAAGGTATCTTTAAAAATGCCCACTGCTCTGCTGGGTCTGGAAGCTGCTGTAGATTCTAATCTACAAGAATTGCAAAGAAGAATCCAAAGGGCTAAAATGAAAAAAACAAAAATGTGTCATTGCATCTTTACCAATGCCCAGCCAAGGCATCTTTACCAATGCCCAGACAAGGCATCTTTACCAATGCCCAGCCAAGGCATCTTTAAAAATGCCCAGCAATGGCATCTTTAATAATGCCCAGGCAAGGCATCTTTACCAATGCCCAGCCAAGGCATCTTTAAAAATGCCCAGCAATGGCATCTTTAATAATGCCCAGGCAAGGCATCTTTACCAATGCCCAGCCAAGGCATCTTTAAAAATGCCCAGCAATGGCATCTTTAATAATGCCCAGGCAAGGCATCTTTACCAATGCCCAGCCAAGGCATCTTTAAAAATGCCCAGCAATGGCATCTTTAATAATGCCCAGGCAAGGCATCTTTACCAATGCCCAGCCAAGGCATCTTTAAAAATGCCCAGCAATGGCATCTTTAATAATGCCCAGGCAAGGCATCTTTACCAATGCCCAGCCAAGGCATCTTTAAAAATGCCCAGCAATGGCATCTTTAATAATGCCCAGGCAAGGCATCTTTACCAATGCCCAGCCAAGGCATCTTTAAAAATGCCCAGCAATGGCATCTTTAATAATGCCCAGGCAAGGCATCTTTACCAATGCCCAGCCAAGGCATCTTTAAAAATGCCCAGTCATGGCATCTTTAATAATGCCCAGCCATGGCATCTTTACCAATGCCCAGCTAAGGCATCTTTACCAATGCCCAGCCAAGGCATCTTTAATAATGCCCAGCAATATATTATTAGACTCATCCTCTGCTTATGTTCAATAATGTCTTTTAGCTATGCAAAGTATACTGTGCCTGTACCCATCACAGCATTGTAGATCTCTATCCCTTGTGTAAGCAAATGCATCTTTACCAATGCCCAGCCAAGGCATCTAATGCCCAGCCAAGGCATCTTTACCAATCTTTACCAATGCCCAGACAAGGCATCTTTAAAAATGCCCAGCAATGGCATCTTTAAAGATGCCTTACCAAGGCATCTTTAATAATGCCCAGCAAAGCCATCTTTGGAAATGCCCAGCAAAGCCATCTTTGGAAATGCCCAGCAAAGCCATCTTTGGAAATGCCCAGCAAAGCCATCTTTGGAAATGCCCAGCAAAGCCATCTTTGGAAATGCCCAGCAAAGCCATCTTTGGAAATGCCCAGCAAAGCCATCTTTGGAAATGCCCAGCAAAGCCATCTTTGGAAATGCCCAGCAAAGCCATCTTTGGAAATGCCCAGCAAAGTCATCTTTGAAAATGCCCAGCAAAGTCATCTTTGAAAATGCCCAGCAAAGTCATCTTTGAAAATGCCCAGCAAAGCCATCTTTGGAAATGCCCAGCAAAGCCATCTTTGAAAATGCCTAGCAAAGGCATCCTTACCAGCGATCAGCAAAGGCATCTTTACCAGCGATCTGCAAATGTATCCTTATCCAAAAATACATGCACAAGTACAGTTGTTGAGAATCTTTTTCAATAAAAAAAAAATGTTTAATAGAAAGCTCTGTTATTGTGTTTTTCTTTTAAAACAAAAGCTGTTAATTAGTTTGGACAAGTGTACGAGTTGATTTTTCTAAACGAAAACCTTGGTATTCATGTTTAATTGCAGTGTTGGCACTTCAAAAAAAAATTAGGTTTTGTGTTGCAGTTTGGGCACTCGGGCTCAAAAAGGTTCGCCATCACTGTCCTATGGTGTGTACACTCCAGCGGATCTGTTTCCGCAGATATTTATCCCCTGGGATGGATTTCCAGCGGATAAATATTTGATGACATGATATCAAATCTATCCGCTGGAATCCATCCCAACGGATGGATCCGCTGGTCTGTACAGACTCACCGGATCCATCCGTCAGAAGGGATCCCCCGCATGCGTCGTAATGATTCGACGCATGCGTGGAATTCCTTATATGACAGCGTCACGCACGTCGCCGCGTCATAATCGCGGCGACGGCGCGACACGTCATCGCCAGAGGATTTCGACGCGGATTTCGATTCGATGGTGAGTACACTCCATCGCATGGAAATCCGCGCAAATCCTCGAGAGGATTTATCCGCGGAAACGGTCCACTGGACCGGATATTTGCGGATAAATCCTCTTGTGTGTATGGGGCCTAAGGGTTTGTCCAGACATTTAGTTAGTACCTTGCTTAGTAGCAGGAAAGAAGTTACCAGGGCTATTTATTTTAAAACCTGGAAAATTTTTAATTTTTGGTGTGAATCCAAGGATTGTCCTCCTTTAAGTATTTTGTCGGTCCTGGAGTTTTTACAGGACGGGATGGACAAGGGTCTGGCAGCCAGCACCCTGAAATCTCAGGTTGCTGCACTTTCAGTTTTTCTAGAGAGAAGGTTATCTCTGGATCCCTATATTATCAGATTTTTTAAGGCCCTAGCCAGGGCTAGGCCTGTACCGTTTAAATTTTTTCCCAAATGGGATTTATCAGTTGTTCTAAGAGGTCTGACTAAAAGACCCTTTGAACCACCTGTAGAGACTTCACTCAAGTATTGGACATTGAAGTTGGTTTTGCTAGTAGCAGTCACTTCAGCTAGGCGAGTCAGTGAACTTCAAGCCTTGTCAATTATTGAACCCTTTTTGACCATCTTCCAGGATAGGGTTGTGTTAAGGACAGATCCGGGTTTCCTACCTAAGGTAGCGTAGCATCAGAATTTCATAGAACACAAGAAATAGTTCTTCCTACATTCTGTCCAAATCCATCTGGTCCAAAAGAGAGAGACTTTCATACTTTAGATGTAAGAAGGTGTTTAGTACACTATCTAGAGATCACTAGTGAATTTAGGAAAGCAAATTCTCTCTTTGTGTTGTTCTCGGGAGCTCGGAAAGGCTATGGAGCTTCCAAAAACACTTTAGCTAGGTGGCTACGTATGGCTATCCATGAGGCTTACAAGGCCATGGATATAGAACCTCCCACGGGAGTGGTGGCTCATTCTACAAGGGCAATGGCAACATCCTGGGCGGAAAGAGCCGGAGCTTCACCAGAAAATATCTGTAAAGCAGCCACGTGGACGAGTTTTTCTACATTCACTCGCCATTACAGAATAGATTTGCTCGCAGAAGCGGAGCAATCTTTTGGCAGGAAAGTCCTGCAAGCGGTGGTCCCACCCTAGAGTAAGTACTCGGTTATCATCTCCAAGTGCTGTCTTGAAAGACGAGGCGAGAAAACCTTAGTTAGACTTACCGGTAACGGTATTTCTACGAGTCTTTCAGGACAGCACCGATAACCCTCCCTTTGTATTATAAAGGTGAATGTATAAATGCTAACATGTATTGTTGCTTTGTTCTGCTTATCTAATTTCAGCATGGCCGGAGGTACTCGTTAACAAATGAGGTCATGGTGGAAGTGGGCGGAATTTAAAGCCATAGCTGCAGTGCTTCCTGGGAAGTAGGTGGAGCTGCGCTCTCTCCAAGTGCTGTCCTGAAAGACTCATAGAAATACCGTTACCGGTAAGTCTAACTAAGGTTTTTTTTTATATATATATTTTTGGGAATATTTATATTTTTGCAAAAAGTAAAAAATATTGCTTTTTTTTCAAAACTGTTGCAATTTTTTGGTTATAGCGCAAAAAAATAAAAACCGCAGAGGTGATCAAATATGACCAAAAGAAAGCTCTATTTGTTGGGATCGCAATCACGGCAGGACCGCGGACCTGTGTGTGTAAACACACAGATCCACGTCCTGTCAGAGGAGAGGCGACTGATGTGTGTTCCCAGTACAGAGGAACACAGACCGGTCTCCTCCCTTTATGAGTCCCCTCCCCCTACAGTTAGAATCACTCACTAGGGAACATATTTGACCCCTTCAGCGCCCCCTAGTGTTAACCCCTTCCCTGCCAGTCACATTTACACAGTATTCAGTGTAGTTTTACAGCACTAATCGCTGTATAAATATGAATGGTCCCAAAAATGTGTGAAAAGTGTCCGATATGTCCATCGCAATGTCACGGTCACAATAAAAATCGCAGATCGCCGACATTACTAGTAAAATAATAAAAATAAATCTATCCTCTATTTTGTAGACGCTATAACTTTTGCGCAAACCAATCAATATACGCTTATTTATTTTTTTACCAAAAATATGTAGAAGGATACGTATCTAAACTGTGGAAAAAAAATGTTTTTATAGATTTTTGGGGATATTTATTATAGCGAAAAGTAAAAAATATTTATTTTTTTTTCAAAATTGTCGCACTTTTTTGTTTATAGCACAAAAAATAAAAACCGCAGAGGTGATCAAATACCACCAAAAGAAAGCTCTATTTCTGGGAAAAAAAGGACACCAATTTTGTTTGGGAGCCACGTCGTACGACCGCGGAATTGTCAGTTAAAGCGGCACAGTGCCGAATCGCAAAAAGTGCTCTGGTAAGGAAGGGGGTAAATTCTCCAGGGGCAGAAGTGGTTAATGGATGTCACCTAAAAACATGTTGATTTTAGCAGAATATTGGTACCAATGTCATGCATTGGAAGTGTCTTAAAAGTTCTAATTTACCAATGCAGAAGATCTTGGATATAGTCATAGAGGGGTTAATATGTAGAAATGTATGTTTATATACTGTGACTTTGAAATCCATCTCAGTAACATTATAATGAACGTGTGGTCATTTACTGTAAATAAACATTTTTTCTTCCCATAATACATTTGGGGCACGGTAATAAAATTCACGTTTTGTTCTCCAGAAATAGTCATAAAGTAAATGTTCCGTAGCAAATTAACATTAAAATTAATGGTCTGTAAAACAATGAAAAATAGCCAGTAATGAGAAAAGGCTGGATTAAATAACATTTTATGAAATTCTAGGTACTAATTAAAAATTGTTGCAGGTAGACCTAGAAGACCAATGCAATGTTGTCACTTTGTAGCCATGAGAGATCAAGTATAGAGACCTATACTTGAATGTTAACTCAAAGATACGCTAATAGTCTTACTGTAATTATTAAACATAGAATAACCACTTGACCTCCGGAAGATTTACCTTCCTTCCTGACCAGGCCATTTTTTGCGATATGGCACAGCGTTATTTATTTATTTTTAAACAGTTGAGTTTATTGAAATCACGTATAGAAAGTTACATAACATAAAGGAGTAGGTAACAATGAAGTGTCATGAGTATATCAACAAATATTCATTAACCACTTGCTTACTGAGCACATATACCCCCTTCCTGCCCAGGCAACATTTCAGCTTTCGGCACTGTCACGCTTTGAATGAAAATTGCGTGGTCGTGCGACGTTGCTCCCAAACAAAATTAACGTATTTTTTTCCCCACAAATAGAGCTTTCTTTTGGTGGTATTTGATCACCTCTGCGGTTTTTATTTTTTGCGCTATAAACCAAAAAAGAGCGACAATTTTGAAAAAAAAACACAATGGCCCAGATTCACAGCCGAAAGACGACGGCGTATCTCCAGATACGCCGTCGTATCTCTGCGTTGTGCCGTCGTATCTATGCGGCTGATTCTTAGAATCAGTTACGCATAGATATCCATAGCACAGTAATCAGTGCATTATTATTGCACTGATCGCTGTATGAAATGCTCCCAAAAAACTGTCAAAAGCGTCCGATCTGTTCGACGCAGTCCTGCAAAAAAAACGTAGATCACCACCATTACTAGTAAAAAAAAAAAATGCCATGAAAATGCCATAAATCTATCCCCTATTTTTGCGCAAACCAATAAATATACGCTTATTGCAATTTTTTTATCAAAAATATGTAAAAGAATACATATTGGCCTAAACCGTTGAATACATTTGTTCTTTAACCACTTGCCGCCCGCCAATGACAAATTGACGTCGGCAAAGTGGTTGTAGAATCCTGACCGGACGTCATATGACGTCCTCAGGATTCTGAGCCGCTGCGCGCCCCCGGGGGCGCGCATCGCGGCGATCGTTGTTGCGGGGTGTCAGTCTGACACCCCGCAACACCGATGTCGGTAAAGAGTCTCTCACGGAGTCTCTCACGGAGACTCTTTACCACGTGATCAGCCGTGTCGAATCACGGCTGATCACGATGTAAACAGGAAGAGCCGTCGATGGCTCTTCCTCACTCGCGTCTGACGCAATTGTCAGTTAAAGTGACGCAGTGCCGTATCGCAAAAAAATGGCCCGGCCATTAAGGGGAAGAACCTTCCGGGGCTAAAGTGGTTAAGGGTCGTTGCCACCCATTCATGCGTCCGACCCCCATGTAGGGCGCCAGATACACGGACTCCATTGGGGGTGTGTTTTTTGAAGCACCTAATTAGAGCCAGAGGCTCTAATAGACTTCAAAATAGAGTGGGCTTGGGGCGCAAGCACTGCAAACCGAGCCAATCCAGGTGTACTACAATAGCGAATGAATATTTGCTATTATAACACTGATCCTCCACCAGGCCAATCAGGAAGCGGGTCTTGAGACCCATCACCTCATTGGCTGAAAGAACAGGCTATCCTATTGGATGCCTAGGAGGAGGGGAAGAGACACATGGCAGAAGGTGCCGTCATGGTAGAAAGGAAACAGGAGCCGCTGCCCAATGCCTGCCACCAGCCACATAGATGGGCTAAGTGCCTGACCAACCAGCAGACAGCAAACGGGGGGGGGGGGGGGGGGTTAAGGTGGTTGTTTGCCTCTCCCCCAAAAAGAAACACCAGCACCAAGAAGTGGCTGTGGAATGGTCTCAGTCTATATCAGACTATACAGAGTGTTACATGGTACAAAGCCACAACTAAACCCAGAATATAAGCGAAAGCATACAACAGAGCAACATGCTACAGAGGTATGATTTATGCTGGGATTGATCATTCCATTCAGATCCAGTGAAATGAAAGTTGGGGTTCAACTTTACCATGGAATTTTAGGTATGCCTTTTTTGCATAGTTAAATTGTTTCAGCTTAGACCAATATAAGTATGCCTATGCCATACCTGTGGAATCCATTCCACAGTGATCGGCACTATCTTCCAAGGCCTGTTCCTTGGCACAAGCTCCATTCACAGAGCACCTTGCATTTTCTCACTGAATGCAAGGTGTTCTCTTATTGGATGAGGTATAGAGGCAGCGCAATAACATCACAACTCCACCTCAGTTAATCAGATAATGCTTAGCATTTGTTGAGAATAATGCAAGGCATTCTGTGAATGGTGCCCATATCAGTGAAACAACCGCCTGATTTCACTATGCAGCTGGGCAGCCAGTGGAGACTCTACTACTGTGATTGTCCACTACCATGGGGATCCCACAGGTATGGTATATGCATACGTACTTTGGTACAAGCTGCTCAGTTTTAAGATATATAGGTAGATTCACAAAGAGTTAGGCCGTCTTATCAGTAGATAAGCCGACCTAACTCTGAATCTACGCCGGCGTTTGTTTAAGTGTATTCTCTAACAGAGATACACTTAAACATATCTAAGATAGGACGGCTTGCGCCGTCCTATCTTAGATTGCAATGCTTAGGCTGACCGCTAGGTGGCGCTTCCATTGCGGCCGGCGTAGATTATGTAAATTAGCTTTTACGACGATTCCCGAACGAACGCGAGCCCGCCACAGTCGATTAACGTTGTTTCCGTAAGGCCTTAGGCGGCCTAAAGTTATTCCACCTATGAGGTGGAATAACAATGTTAAAGTATGGCCGCCGTTCCCGCCGCGAGGTTCAAATTTTTTACGTCATTTGCGAAAGTCGTCCGCGAATCGGGAGTTACGTCGTTTATGTCCGCGTCAAAATCAATAGGCCCGTACGGCCTACTTAGCCGCAATGCGCACTGGGAAATGTAGTCGCCCAGCGCATGCGCAGTGTCAAAAAACGTCCAAAAACGTGAGGTCAAGTCTCATTTCCATACAACACGCCCCCCTCCAAGTCATTTGAATTAGGCGCCCTTACGCCCGCTCGTTTTAGGCTACACCGCCGTAGATTAGCAGGTAAGTAGATTGTGAATCACTACTAGCCTAACTAATTTACAGCGGTGTAGCCTAAAAAGGCTAGGCTAGGCCGCCCTAAATTGACGCCAATGTGTGTGAATCTACCTAAGAGACTAGGTTCTATTAGAATATATATATACCTGTAGATATAGATAAATATTTGAAATGGCACCACACAGACTCTTTTTGGACCACAGTAATTGGCAGCAGCACCTTAAACAAAGGTGATTTACTGAACAACAAGCAAACATTTAACTGGCTCGTTACTTCTTTAATCAGGAGCGTGATTGTGCAAATTGCTTATTTAAAGGGCGCAATCAATGCACCTAATGTGTAATTTGACATATGGGAACTAGGGAATCAAATAATAGGAGGTGTTAATATTTTATTTGGCCTTACACAGCTCTGCCAAATGAAATGAATGTAATTACATTTCTGGCAGCACAAGCACGGTTCATTATGTTTTTATGTTTTTTTTTTTGCTTTTATATTATATGGAATTGTTTACTAAACTCCACAGAGGTTTGAGTGAGGGAAATGCTATTTACAAAGACAAATTAGAACTACTGTAAAAAAATAAAAATAAAAATGTGTTTTATCATTCATTATTATTTTTATCTAGGATTTATATAGCGCCAACAGTTTGCGCAGCGCGTTACAACATCAGGGAAGACAGTACAGTTACAATACAATTCAATACAGGAGGGATCAGAGGGTCCTGCTTGTTAGAGCTTACAGCATTCAATCAGTGATTAGCTTTGGTCTATGACATGTTCGACTAGTTTCGAAAGGTAGAAAGCTGAAGTCTTGTTAACTAGATAAACAAAAAACCTGCCCTCCAAACACACAACCTTTCTCAAAGGGGACTTCTAGCCATTGATGCCATGGCTCCTTCCTCCAACGGCGGTTGTGGGCAGTCCTTGCCATTTGGTGAAGGTCTACAACAGCCTAGTCTCAGAGGAAGTGTCTTGAATACTAGAAAGACTGCAGACATCTAGTAAAGCAAAAGTTTAGTGAGTAAGAAATTTTGCCTTTAAAGGGGTTGTAAAGGTAAAACATTTTTCCCTAAATCGCTTCCTTTACCTTAGTGCAATCCTCCTTCACTTACCTCATCCTTCCATTTTGCTTTTAAATGTCCTTATTTCTACTGAGAAATCCTCACTTCCTGTTCTTCTGTCTGTAACTCCACACAGTAATGAAAGGCTTTCTCCCTGGTGTGGAAAAAAGCCTCTTGAGGGGGCGATCAGGAGTGTCAGGACACTCTCTACTTTGCAGATAGAGAAAGGAGCTGTGTGTTAGTGGGCGTCCTGACACTCCTGCTCGCCCCCTTCCCCCTCAAGAGGCTTTCTAAACACCAGGGAGAAAGTGTTGCATTACTGTGTGGAGTTACAGACAGAAGAACAGGAAGTGAGCATTTCTCAGAAGAAATAAGGACATTTAAAAGCAAAATCAAAGGATGAGGTAAGTGAAGGAGGACTGCACTAAGGTAAAGGAAGCTATTTAGGGAAAAAAAGGATTTTTGTACTCACCGTAAAATCCATTTCTCTGAGTTCATAGACGGACACAGCCTTCATTGACCTTAGGGTTATGCTTCTTCCTACCAGGAGATTTAGGCAGAATTCTACAGCACTTAAGGTGTTAAAAACTTTCCTTCATGCCGCTCCTCCCAGGGGGCGTGGCTCCCCCAGGCATAACCCACACCCTGCTTTAGCAGCCTCAGTTCGTAACAAGCAGTACAAACAAAGGAGGGGTGGGTGCTGTGTCCGTCTATGAACTCAGAGAAATGGATTTTACGGTGAGTACAAAAATCCTTTTTTCTCTTTCGTTCATAGACGGACACAGCCTTCATTGACCTTAGGGATGTCCCCAAGCAGTGTCAAAAAATTTGAGGGGTGGGAAAAATAACACAGCAAAAACAGGTTACACCCCAAGCAAAAACCGGAGTTACTCAACGGAGGAACTCCAACCTTAAACTGCCGCCTGTAACACCCTGCGGCCGAAGGAGGCATCAGAAGATGCACTCACATCCACCATATAAAACTTTGAAAAAGCGTGGACCGACGACCAGGTCGAAGCCTTACACACCTGTAACACAGAGGCTTGGTGTCGGAAAGCCCAAGAGGCCCCGATCGCCCTGGTCGAATGCGCCATGACCCGAAAGGGGGGCGCCCGCCCTTCAGGGCATAGGCCTGAAGCACAACCTGTCGGATCCACCTGGAAATGGTGGCCAACGAGACTGCCAGGCCCTTACTGGGACCGGACACAGACAGGAACAGCGAGTCCGACTTCCGGAACTGGGCTGTCGCCGACAAGTAAACTCGAAGGGCCCGAACCACATCCAGAGAATGTAAAGAGGCCTCCTTCGGGTTCTTCGGCTGAGGACATAAGGATGGAAGAACAATGTCCACATCCAAGTGAAAAGCCGAAACAACCTTAGGGAGAAAAAACGGCTGCGGCCGCAGCACCACCTCATCCTTACGGATGACCAAGCAGGGAGCCTTGCAAGACAAGGCAGCCAGAACAGACAGACACCCGTCTGATCGAGGTAATTGCTACCAGAAATAAAATCACCTTTTGTGACAATAAACAAAAAACCTCCCGAATGTCCTCAAAGGGAGCATCCTGAAGCACTGAAAGGACTAAATTCAAGTCCCATGGGGGTAATGGAGGGCGCACCGGAGGGGCCACCTGCCAGACCCCCTGACTCAACGCACGCACCGAGGAGTGCGATGCCAAGGGTCGCTGCAAGTAAAAACAGCCAGAGCAGAAATCTGGCTCCTAACCGTACGCAAGGCGAGAGCCTGAACCACTCCCTGCTGCAAAGACAGCAGAATCCTGAACACAACGCATGTACGAGAGTGCCAGTTCATCTCCCCACACACAGAGAAGTAGGCCTTCCATGTATGAGGAAAAAACCTACGTGAGGTAGACTTCCGTGCAGGCAGCACGGTAGAGACCACCAAGCCCAATAGGCCTCGGTCCTTAAGCCCCTGGCTCTCAACAGCCACGCCGCTAAGGCCGGTGGCTGTGAAACAGGGTGGAAGATCGGACCCTGTAACAGAAAATCAATTCCCAGGGGAAGACGCTAGGGGGCGTCTGCCAGCAGACGCACCTGGTCCGCGTACCAGAAGCGACGCGGCCAATCTGGGGCAATCAGGACCGATAGAATCCCTACAGCTTCTACTCTGCGCAGCAGGCGAGGAAGAAGCTTCCGAGGAGGGAAGGTGTAAAGTAGGCGACAGCGACCCCAAGGAGCCACCAACGCGCCTGACGCGTCCGCCCACGGGTCCTTAAACCTGGCCACGAACCGTGGCACCTACCGATAGAGACGGGATGCTAGAAGGTCCACGTCCGGAGTGCCCCCACTTTCGGCACAGACCCCGAAACACCTGCGGGTGGAGAGACCACTCTCCTTGGCCCAGTGCAGTGCGACTTAGGTAGTCGGCTAGCCAATTCCGTATTCCCGGAATGTACCCAGCCGATAGAGCCGGAACGGACCCTTTGGCCCACCGAAAGGATGTGCGCGACCCCCGTCGCTGCAACAGAACTCCGTGTGCCTCCCTGATGATCAACCTACGCCACGGACGTGGTGTTATCGGACAGGATCCTGACCGGTCAGGCCTGTAGATCCAGGGACCACCTGGCAAGGCAAAGCTTGATTGCTCGGAGCTCCAGAACGTTGATCAGTAAGCAGGACTCCACCTGAGTCCAGTGCCCCTGGGCTGACTGGGTGCCCCAAGCGCCCCTCCCCAACCGGAGAGGCTGGCATCCGTCGTGACCACTGTCCAGTGGCCTGCAGAAAAATGACTTTCCGGCCCGAAGCACCGGAAACGCCAGCCACCACACCAGGGGAGACATGATCAGATGACTAAACTGAATCTGGTAATCCAGAGATGACGGAAGCTAGTCCCATCGTGACAGCAGTTCCCTCCGTAGTACCCTGGCGTGGAATTGGGCATACGGAACCGCCTCGAAAGAGGCTACCAACTGACCCAGAACCTTCCTGCAGAATCGCAGAGATGACCGCTTCTGGGTCGGCAACTGCTGCACAGCAGATAGCAGAGTCTGAAGTTTTTCCGCTAGGAGAAAAACACTCCCGCCCCGGAGGAATCCAGGACCAGTCCCAGGTATCCCTGAGACGGAATCAACCCTGATTTCAGGACAATCCAGAACCCAGCCGAACACTCGGAGAGCCTGACACGTGATAGGCACGGCTCTACCAATGCAGAGCTCGAAGAAGCTCGTAGGAGAATGTCGTCCAGACATCCCATGATAACAAACCCCCGCTGTCACAGCCGGGCCAGTATCGGGATGAGCACCTTGGCGAAAACCCGCCGAATGGGAAGGACACCATTGAAAATGGCCCCCCCGACCGCAAAGCACAGAATCTCCGGTGGTTTGAGGATATGCAGGTACACGTTCATGACATCCAAGGATGCCAGAAAATCCCCCTGATGAAGTGCCGCTATTACCAAGCGAATCGACACCACCTTGACAAAACAAAACGAGGGACTTGAGGCCCAGGATCGACCGGGCCCCATCCTCCGTGGGGACACAAACAGAATGGAGTAAAACCCCGAGACCGTTCCAACGAGGGAACTGGCACAATCACTCCCCTGACCAGAAGATCCTGGACAGCCCCCGACGGAGTCAACCGGCGAACCGGAGGAGGCCAGAAGCCGGAGGGAAAAAACCTGTTTGGCAGACAAGAGAGAAACTCAATCTTGTACCCCAAGGAAAACACTTCGCAATGCGAAGCCAGTCTCCCACCCGAGACACGGGCGGGAGCAGACCTTCAGGCGGAAGCAGGTATGTCCGCAGACTTGTTAGGCATGCGGTATCAGGTGCGCTGCTACCCCGCAGCGGGGATTCAAGCACCATGTAGACCTACCCCCACCGCACAGGGCGAGCGAAAAAACGCTCGGAGGTAGGCAAGGAGGGTCCTTGTACAGGGCGAGGTCCCTAGCCCTTCCCAGACTGTGGGAACAGCATGCGCTTACCACCCGTGGCATCCTCAATGATGCCAGCCAGGGAAGACCCAAAAGGACCGTTCACCCTTAACGGCCATCACCAAGGCCACCTTAGAGGTCCTTCTTCCAGCTCCTGCAGCAGGAGCTTCGCCCTTTAAGTCGGGGCCTGACCAGGGCCCCGGCCAGAGCCGGCCTCACCGCCGAACCCACCACCGTGAATAGGGAGCGGGCCACGGCCTCCACTCTCCTATCAGCGGGATCCTGAAATGCAGGAGCCCCTTCCACAGGCAACGTGGTGGCCATGCGCAGTCTGGGTCCACTGGCGGAGGAGAGACCTACTTTTTTTTTTTTTAAAGCCCCCCTCAAGGGGGTAACAGGTTGCAAAGTTTTTTGACAAACTTTTTGCGGTGCATCCCATTCCTTGTATAAGGAACACAAGGAAACCCTTCAGCGGTGCGTGGTAGTGTGCTGGTACTGACACGGAGGTGTCTCCGCCACATCCTCAATTTTTAGAGTCTCACGCACCGCAGAAACAAGAGCTCCTACAAATTCTTGCCAGCAACTGACTGCAGCAGAGTCATCCTCACTATCCATAAGGGTTAAACCCGCAGCCTCTGACATAACAGAACCAGAAAAAAACAGCGATTCTGTGTCATCCCCAGAAGCAGGCTTCAGGGAGGGGGCGCTTTTTTACCCCCCATCCGGGCACTAGCTGCTTCAAACCTGGCAAGAAACCCAGGACAGCCAACATAACAGATGTGGCAGGGGGAGGGGCGTTAAGGGTTAACTCAGGCATAGCTTGAGTTCCATAGTGTCAGCGCTGAGTCACCCACCCTGCAAGGCAGGACAAAAAAAACCCACTGGTCACCTCCTTGCTGCTATTGCAGAGCATGGGGGCCCCCGGTATTCACCACCCCACCCAGCTGCAGAGGGAGCTGAAAAAAAAACCTCAGGTGTGCTCTGATGTGCTTGTTATAATGTGTCTTCACCTCATGGAAGATTCACAGCGTTTCACAGCACTAAAAACTGGTAAAAGAGACCAGAGGCTGTGATGAGTCATCTCAGGGAAGAATCACATCGTTACCAAGGAGATTTCCAAGATGGCCACCATCTGAGGTAAAAATTACCTCATAGAACACAGCAGCACTGGCTGTGCTTTGTCTGTCACATTTAGAAAAGAATCACAGCGTTACCAAGGAGATTTCCAAGACGGCCGCTGTCTGAGGTAAAAATTACCTCATAGAACACAGCAGCACTGGCTGTGCTTTGTCTGTCACCTCAGAAAAGAATCACAGCGTTACCAAGGAGATTTCCAAGACGGCCGCTGTCTGAGGTAAAAATTACCTCATAGAACACAGCAGCACTGGCTGTGCTTTGTCACCTCAGAAAAGAATCACAGCGTTACCAAGGAGATTTCCAAGATGGCCGCTGTCTGAGGTAAAAATTACCTCATAGAACACAGCAGCACACAGCAGCACCCCCCAGAGTAACAACACAGTCCCCCTAACAACACACGGGCTCCGGTGGTAACAAAGAAAACCCAGGAGGCCCCCCTTCACAGCCACTACCCAGTCAGGGGAAGGAGGGAGAGGAAGGGGAGAGAGGAAAGCAGGGCGGACCCTCAGTCGACCTCCCCAGGGAAACCACCAGCCAGACCACTTACCTGAGTAAGGGGCCACTACTTACCTGTCCTGCGACTACCCGGCTGAAGGTATCCCAGACAGAACCAACGTCCGTAAACGGCATGGCTGTCGGCCAGACACACTGCGACAAAGCCATAGAGACCGGTCATATGTGTGCCCTAGAACCGAAGTTCCCCGGCCGCCCCTGGAGCAATGGGGCCTGTCGTGGACGTCCCAAAGCTGAGCTGAGGGCCGGCACACGCTCGAAGGCTGAACATGGGGGGACTACAAGGGTCGAGGACCCAGCCTGTCACCCAGTCGGCTGTTGATAGAAGAATCGCAGGATTCAAAATGCAGGAACAAAACAATAAAAAAGCGAGAAAAATCGCCAGAAAAAAACTCCAGAGTCCAGGAACTCCAGAGAGAGCCTTGACCTCCTGTCGTTAGGCAGAAAACAAACTGAGGCTGCTAAAGCAGGGTGTGGGTTATGCCTGGGGGAGCCACGCCCCCTGGGAGGAGCGGCATGAAGGAAAGTTTTTAACACCTTAAGTGCTGTAGAATTCTGCCTAAATCTCATGGTAGGAAGAAGCATAACCCTAAGGTCAATGAAGGCTGTGTCCGTCTATGAACGAAAGAGAAAAATGTTTTACCTTTTACAAACCCTTTAAACCTTGATCACAGGAAACCTATACCTGTGGAGGACCATTTACCCGTACAGGGTTGCACAGGTGTTCTGTGCATCGCCATGCAGGCAGTCCTGTGGATATCAATTGAGATTCAGCAGATGCACAGACACAGCCTACTGTAGGGTTGCCACCTTATCCCTTTAAACCTGAACACATATGAATTACACTGATTCTGAGGCTAATTTAATGCAGATAAGGCGCTTAGGCTGGGTTCAAACTGGTACGACAAACTCTCCGACATTGGGAGCTCATGTCGCATAACGTGTGAAAATCCCTATGAGAGCCGTCTTAACTGGTCTGACACAAGTTGGTCTGACTTTGAAAATGCTCCCTGTACTACTTTGGTCCGACTTTGATTAATACTTAGCCCATTGAATATCACTGAAGTCGGATCAAAGTTGGATCGCCATCTTAACTGGTCTGTCTTTGGCATGCAACTTGTGCCCTGATGATCTTGAAGGGGAACTCCACGCAAAATGAAAAAAAAAAAAACGGCATGGGTTCCCCCTCCAAGAGCATACCAGACACTTTGGTCTGGTATGGGTTTTAAGGGGAACCCCCCGCCGTTTTTTCGTGGGGGTTCTTCTTTCGATGTTGACTCAATCCTCTGTTCTTACTCCGATGATACCCAATGCTCTCTCCTGCTCTAATGCTCGGTGCATGGTGTGCCACTACTTATATTGTCATGGGGCGGGTCACCGGGTGACGCCTCATATGACATCATTGACCCATCATACCCCGGGTGGAGAGTCATAAGGGGCGGTGGTGTCATAAGCAGCCTTGGGCCCCTTTCACATGGTCAGTCCGACAGTCTGACCAATTGGACCCTCCATTCACCTCTAAGTAGTGGCAGACATAAACCAACTTGCATCATACCTCCAATATGATCTACTAAAAAGTATAGTGGGCTGTGTCAGTGTCTGCTCTGCATATGCACAGCAGACACGGACATGCCATCCACCCGCTCCGCTCATTGTAGCCCACGACTGGTTACCAAGTCGCTTAAGTGGCCCTTGCTCTTTAAAAGGTTGGGCACCCCTGGTCTAAGACCTCACAGCTGAAGTCCCTTAGGCATCTGGTTACCTTGAGCCAATGCACAACTGCCCAGTGCAGCTTCCAGTACACTACCCAGTCACAGGGATCAGTTTAAGATCAGTACTCACAAGTCCCCAGGACAGAACATCTTGTGGTGTGGTACTACAATCAGCTTCAATCACAGTCCAGTTCTGGCACTGATGAGTCCTCAAGAGCAGCTGTTTAGTTAATGGGCAACCTGAGTACAGCAGCCCCTCTGGCTTTGAAACCCTCCCGGGGAGTAGGAACCTCACTCTCCAGTGTCTCAAACTATATATCTCCATTGGCTGGAACCTTCTAAATATTCAGGCTGGATGTTTTGAATCCCCCACCCTAAGCTCTTGAGGCTTCTTTCAGAGGCAGGGGAAACCAATCAAACTCCCAGTCTGTGAGACCCTGAACAGGCCAGTACAAACAATTACTGATCCCTTGATTACAGAAGAAGAAAATAACTAGCCTAGCATGTACCTAGCATCCAACACTAGGAGAGTGCTACACACATATTTCATATTTAAAACCCAGAGCTAACAGGATGCAACAGAGCCACTTCTCCACCACATGCTGAGTCTTTTTAATACTTTACAGTGAATAGTCTGCAATCTGTGCATAGACATATTTATGAGTGAGTGAGTAACTTGCATAGCGCTACAAATGCAAACTAAATTGCCTCAAGGCGCTGTATCCAATGTCGTTGTCCAGAAACGCTTCAGAAGAGGTGGGTCTTAAGTTTTTTTCTGAAGGCCTGATGATTTTCTTCCATGCGGATGTCTGCAGGTAGAGCGTTCCATAGCTGTGGTCCTTGGACTGCGAATCTTCGTTCTCCTTTAGATTTGTAGCAGGACTTGGGGATGCGGAAGAGGTTCTGGTTAGTTGAACGTAGGGCTCCATTTGGGGTGTAGTGTTTTATTTTCTCGCATAAGTATTGAGGCATGTTTCATTGCATGCATTTTTGGGTGAGGCAGAGGGTCTTGAATGTCACCCGATCCTTTACTGATAGCCAGTGGAGGGTCCTCAGGATCGGGGTGATTGGTTCCCAAGGTTTTTTTCCCATTACCAGTCTGGCTGCAGTGTTCTGGATGACTTGTAGACGAGAAATCTGGTATTTTGATAGTCCTAGGTAGAGGGAGTTTTAATAGTCGAATCTGGAATTGATGAGTGTTCCCACTATTACTGCTGTGTCCTCTTCCGGGATGAAGGGGATGAGTTTACGCAGCAAGCGGAGAAGATAGTGAGATCCGCTGACTACTGATCCTATTTGTGAGTCCATAGTCAAGTCTGAGTCAAAGATAACTCCGAGGCTTTTGACTTTAGTGCTTGGGGTGATGGTTTGTCCAAGAATGGTGGGAGGTGTCCATGTCGTCCTAGAATTCGTCTTTCAGTTTGCGTGGAGAAAGAGAAGTTCTGTTTTGGACCCATTGAGTTGGATCCATTTATGTATGTTTCTGTGAACAGAATATCCATCCCAAGAGCCAAATGTAAAAATGGCACAGAAAACTGCCCACTGGCCTACCTCCAAATTTTATAGTGATGAGAGAGAGGAGCATATTCTAGCACAAAGTATTGGGGAAAAAAATATAACTTGCCATGCCGCGGTTACATTAACTATTAAAAAAAAGAATACTGCCAACAATGACTGACTGCTTTTTCTTCATAGTGGCTTGTCAAAATTACAAATGCAGTTTTTTAAAGTTTGGATGAATGTTTTAGAGTAGTGTTTAACACTTTTCATACTTAAATTGTGTATGCAATGGCACCATGTTTTTGCATAGGCATATCAGTTGTGCCCCCCCTCTCCTAGGGAAGGGGCTAATGTTGATACGCATAGCTGCTATTAGCCCAATGTAATGTTTGTGGCCGAGGCAATTTTTGTTTAAGTGAAGATTGAGAAAGTAGGAGCCTGTACTGTTAAAAAAAAAAAAAAAAAAAAAAGTGCTCACTTCCCAAAAAATAAAAAAAAATGCAATATAGAGGATAAAGGGAAGGAAAACACATTTTCAGGTGAAGTTCCTCTTTAACTCTGACGTCCAGCAGGGGTTTTTGATGTTCCTTTTATTGTTCCTTTATCCTCTTTTAACATCAAAAAATATTTCTTAAAAGATTTTGTAATCAATGCATAACAGGACGAAATGATGATGTTTTATTCTCTGCCTGGTGCTCAGCTTTAAATATAACTGAGAAAATGAAGTATACATTGTCAAGTGTAAAACGGGCTTTAACAATAACTTCCAAAATCAGAAAAAATATATTTTGAAACCATTTTGCATCACTACAGGCATCTAAGAAGAAATTTCAGATACTGATTATTTTTGGACCAGGCTCTCCCACCCCCAACTAGCTGGAAAGAAGGAGGTCTTCCTCTGAAACAGTTACTCTTAGCAGTCACAAACGGCATTGGTTATATAAAGAATGTAGCCATGATTGCAAGCCAGCATGTTGGGGCAGAGTTTTATGTTGCACTGCTGGGAGTCATATTTTTTATATTTTTTAAAGGAATTATGGAAGGCTAACTTTGTTGATACAAAAATTGTTGCTAAATGCACAGGATAGTCAATACATTTTAAACTAACACAGAACCTGAGATCGCATTGATGTTATATTTAATTTTCATATTCTATATTTACAGGCTTCAGTTGCACTTATCTACTGTATACACTACTATAGTGACTGTAGGTACAGTAGGTGCAGCTTATCCTTCCCGCTGTAGATGGCGCTGTTCAGCTGGCTGCTGTGCACAGGGAAATGGAGGCTGAGAGGAGCTTTGTACCTCTAATGCAGTGGTTCTCAACCCTCTAGTGCCGTGACCCCTTGATAAAATTTCCCAAGTTGTGGGGACCCTAACAGTAAAATCATTTTGTAGCGTGGGTTGTCGGCACCCAAGGCAAGACAAATAACTTGTGCCCCTAACCCATGGACATTTAGCGCTCCCTGAGTCCCTTCCTCTCATACAGTATTATTAAATCCCATTATACTACATTTTAGGATGTACCACTATTTCTCTTTGTTCTCCTTTCTTTCCCTTTCATCTCTCTATCCTAAAAAAATTTCCCCCCCATCACTCTTTCTAGCTGTCTTTCTTGTTGTTTAATGGCAACTATAATCACAGGTAGTGTTACTCACTGTGTCTCCGACTTTGTGGTGTCTCGCAGCAGTGACACCTATGCCGAAATCAGGAGATAGGGTCTCCTCCAGCCCCTCCCACTTCATTCATTACCAGTCAGCTGACCTCTAGTCTCTGCCCCCTAGCCAAGCCATGAACTGAGTGGGGGGCTGTGAAGTGGCTGAGTGGGTGGCCGCAGGCTCCAGGGACAGCCCTGCTGGGCGGCTGCAAAAAGGTCAGGAGAGCGGTGCGGGGAACAGCCCAGGATTTGGTGACCCCTGGTAAATCGTCATTTGACCCCCGAGGGGGTCCCGACCCCCCAGGTTGAGAACCACTGCTCTAATGCCTCGTACACACGGCCGGACTTTCTAAGAAAAAAAGTCAGACAGGCTTTTTTCTCGGAAAGTGTGTAGCCTCCATCTGACTTTTTTTGTCTGAAGTCCGACGGACCTTAGCTAGAGAGCCTGTTCTCACGGCAGACTTTTGCGTGGTCCGAAGGCATAAAGCCCCTGTAGATGTCATCAGGGAAGCAGCGGTCCGATTGGAAGTTGCTGCCCTTTCTGACCTCCATGGCCATCTTTAGTGAAAGCAATGCTAATACAGTTGTGCTCAAATGTTTGCATACCCTGGCAGAAATTGTGAAATTTGGGCATTTATATTGAAAATCATGCCAAAAACTGTCTTTTATTCCAGGATAGTGATCACATGAAGCTATTTATTATCACATAGTTTTTTGGCTCCTTTTAAAATCATAATGATAACAGAAATCACCCAAATGGCCCTGATCAAAATTTTGCATACCCTGGAATGTTTGGCCTTGGTACAGACACAGAAGGTGGCACACACACAGGTTAAAATGGCTATTAAAGGTTCATTTCCCACATTTCCGGCTCTTTAACCACTTAAGAACCGGACCATTATGCAGGTTAAGGATCTTGCCCCTTTTTGCGATTCGGCACTGCGTGGCTATAACTGACAATTGTCAGTCGTGCAATGTGGCTCCCAAACAAAATTGGAGTCCTTTTCTCCTCCACAAATAGAGCTTTCCTCTGGTGGTATTTGATCACCTCTGCGGTTTTTATTTTTTGCGCTATAAACAAAAATAGAGCGACAATTTTGAAAAAAAATCTATGGGCCAGATTCACGAATATTTACGGCGGCGTAACGTATCCCCTTTACATTACGCCTCCGCAAGTTTTCGGCGTAAGTGCTTGATTCACAAAGCACTTGCCTGTAAACATGCGGTGGCGTAGCGTAAAGCCGTCCGGCGCAAGCCCGCCTAATTCAAATGGGGCGTGTACCATTTAAATTAGGCGCGTTCCCGCGCCGAACGTTCTGCGCATGCTTCGTTAGGAAATTTCCTGCCGTGCTTTGCGCGAAATTACGCCACCCCGACGTGTTTTTTGAACGGCGACGTGCGTAATGTACTTTTGTATTCCAGGACGTTTTACGCAAAAAAAAAAAAATTTGAAATTCAACGCGGGAACGATGCCCATACTTTAACATGGCTGGTCTAAATCTAAGCCGTGAAATAGCAGGCTTAAGATTGCGACGGGAAAAACCGACTAGCGTCGACGTAAGAGAATGCGACGAACGCGCGTACCTTCGTGGATCGCCGTAAACAGCTAATTTGCATACCCGACGCTGGAAGACGTCGCAAACTCCACCCAGTGGCCGCCGGAAAATTACACCTACGATCCGAAGGCGTACGAAGCCGTACGCCTGTCGGATCTATGCCAAAAGCTGTCGTATCTTGGTTTGAGGATTCCAAAACAAGATACGATGCAGCAAATTTGAAAATACGCCGGCGTATCAGTAGATACGCCGGTGTATTTCTGCTGTGAATCTGGCCCTATATTTTTTACTTTTTGAAATAATATATATCCCCCAAAAATATCTAAAAAAACGTTTTTTTTCCCTCAGTTTAGGCCGATACGTATTCTTATACATATTTTAGGGAAAAAAATCGCAATAAGCGTTTATCGATTGGTTTGCCCAAAATTTATAGCGTTTACAAAATAGGGGATAGTTAAATTGCATTTTTATTAATTATTGTTTTTTTACTATTAATGGCGGCGATCAGCGATTTTTTTCGTGACTGCGACATTATGGCGGACACATCGGACAATTTTGACACATTTTTGGGACCATAGTAATTTTCACAGCAAAAAATTCACTGTTTATTGTGAAAATGACAATTGCAGTTTAGGAGTTAACCACTAGGGGGCACTGTAGGGGTTAAGTGTGACCTCAAATGTGTTTCTAACTACAGGGGGGGCGGGACTGGACGTGTGACATCATTGATCGTCTTTCCCTATATCAGGGAACAGACAATCAATGACACTGCCACAGTGAAGAACAGGGAAGGTGTGTTTACACACCTCTCCCCGGTCTTCAGCTCCGGTAACCGATCGCGGGACACCGGCGGCGATCAGGTCTGCGGGTCCTGCGGGCGCAGTCAAGGAACTTAGGACCGATCGTGACCCCACAGCTGGGCTTAAAGAGACACGTACAGGTACGTGATTGTGCCCAGCCGTGCCATTCTGCCGATGTATATCGGCGTGAAGGGGTACTTAAGTGGTTAAATTGCAAATAGTGTCTTTGTATAAATAGTCATAGTCAAGGAGCTTGTTAGCTCTCACATGGATGCACAAAGCAGGCTAGATACTAAGCAATGGGAAGCAGAAAAGAACAGTCAAAAGACCTGTGTATCAAGGTAATTAAACTTTACCAAGATGGAAAAGGATATAAAAAGTTATCCAAAGCCTTGAATATGCCAGTCAGTACTGTTCAATCATTTAATAAGAAGAGGAAAATTTGGGGATCTCTTGATACCAAGCCAAGGTCAGATAGATCAAGAAAGATTTCAGCCACTGGAACTGTTCGGGATACGAAGAAAAACCCACAGGTAACCTCAGGAGAAATACAGGCTGCTCTGGAAAAATATGGCGTGGTTGTTTTTAACCACTTGCTTACTGGGCACATAAACCCCCTTCGTGCCCAGGCGAAATTTCAGCTTCCGGCACTGCGTCGCTTTAACTGAAATTTGCGCGGTCGTGCGACGTGGCTCCCAAACAAAATTGGCGTCCTTTTTTCCCCACAAATAGAGCTTTATTTTGGTGGTATTTGATCACCTCTGCAGTTTTTATTTTTTGCGCTATAAACAAAAAAAGAGCGACAATTTAAAAAAAATATATATTTTTTTTACTTGTTGCTATAATAAATTTCCCATTTTTTTTTTAAAAAAATATTTTTTTTCTCAGTTAAGGCTGATACGTATTTTTCGACGTATTTTTGTAAAAAAAAAATCGCAATAAGCGACTGGTTTGCGCAAAAGTTATAGCGCCTACAAAATAGGGGACAGAATTATTTTTTTTTATTATTATTATTTTTTTTACTAGTAATGGCGGCGATCTGCGATTTTTATTGGGACTGCGATATTGCGACGGATGTATCGGACACTTTTGACACAAATTTGGGACCATTCACATTTATACAGCGATCAGTGATATAAAAATGCACTAATTACTGTATAAATGTGACTGGCAGTGAAGGGGTTAACACTAGGGGGTGGGGAAGGGGTTAAATGTGTTCCCTGGGTGTGTTCTAACTGTGTGGGGGGAGGGGGGTGACTGGGGGAGGTGACCGATGCTGTGTCCCTATGTACAAGAGACACAGATCGGTCTCCTCTCCTCTGACAGAACGTGGAGCTCTGTGTTTACACACAGAGCTCCACGTCCCTGCTGTGTTCCCGACGATCGCGTGTACCCGGCGGACATCGCGGCCGCCAGGTACACGCATCGGCTTCCTAGCGATGCGCCGGGACAGTGTTTACCCGCTGCGCGCCCCCCAGAGGCGCGCACGGGTAATGCACTTCAAATGACGTCACCTGAGAGCCGCGTTGTTGACGTCTTTTGTCAATAGCGCGGGTCTCAAGTGGTTAAGGAGCACAATACAATGATACCTAAACAACAAAGAGCTGAATGGTCAAGTTGCCAGAAAAAAGCCTTCACTGTACTAGTTCCACAAAAAAGCCTGGTTACATTATGCCCACCAACAAGTTGACATGCCTCATTGGCAGGGCTGCTGTTAGAAATTACAGGGCCCCGTACAGCCTACCTGACAGGGCCCCCCCACCCCCCCCCCCCCCCCCCCAAATATATCAAAACAATATTTTCACTAACAAATACACTAAAATCATTATTAGCGGACACAAATCTGTGAGAATTAGCCCTTTTTTAAAGTTTTGAAAAATCTTTAAACTTTTTTGTTAATATAATTTATTAAAGAATGTTAAAATGTATTAAAATGTATTTTGTTTATTTTTTATGAGACAGGTAAGCCAGCAGTGCCATGGGGGGCATCACAGTGACATGGGGCACAGAAGGGGATCAGAAGCAGGCAGAACAGGAAGGGGGAAGTAATTATGTAATTGTCCCTCCATACGACCACAATCATTCCCTCTGCTGTCCGGGCCCCCCTGTTTGCCCGGGCCCCCTACAGAAGGGCCGGTGGTCCCCCCCTATCAGCGGCCCTGCTCATTGGGCTTTTTTGTGGCATTGGCTCAGTAAAGGCTTTCTTCTGGCAGCTCAACCATGCAGCTCTTATTGTTCAAGTATTGTTGAATTGTGCTCCTTAAAAACAACCACACCGTCTTTTTGGCGAGCAGCCTGTATTTCTCCTGAGGTTACATGTGGGTTTTTTTGTATCCTGGGCAAATCTTCTGCCAGTTGTGGCTGCAATCTTTCTTGGTCTACCTGACCTTGGCTTGGTATGAAAAGAACACCGAATTTTCCACTTCTTAATAAAGGATTAAATGGCACTGACTGGCATATTCAAGGCCTTGGGTATTTATATCCTTTTCTATCTTTATAAAGTTCCATTACTTTTTTACGCAGGTCTTTTGACTATTCTTTTCTACCGCTTCATGAATCAGTGTCTAGCCTGCTTAGGGAATCCAAGTCAGAGCTAACAAATTCATTGACTATTTATACACTGACACTCTACCCAGGTTCACACTGAGCTGCGGGAATGAAGCCATGGGAGTTCAGCTGAACTCGCACAATTTCACTCCCGCTTGTCGGTCCCGATTTCGGCTGTGATTTCAGAGACAGCTGTGCAGGCATGTAAATCTCAGCCCGAAATCGCAAAAAGAACAGAAACTACTTCTTGAAATCGGTGCAGTGCGGCGTTGCACCAGTTAGGACGTGCTATTGCCAGCAATTGCCGTCAATTTTACATGCGATTTGACATGTCAAATCGTACCCATGTGAACCAGGGATAATTGTGATTTACGAAGCCACAAATATGAAAGATGAACCTTTAATTGCCATTTTAACCTGTGTGTGCCACCTTCTGTGTCTGTACCAAGACCAAATATTCCAGGGTATGTAAACTTTTGATCAGGGCCATTTGGGTGATTTCTGTTGTCATTATGATTTTAAAAGGAGCCACAAAACTATGTGATAGTAAATGGGTTCATGTGATTGCTATCCTTAAAAAAAGTTTTTTTTTTTTTTTTTTCGCATGATCAGTCATATTTTCAATATAAATGCCAAATTTCACAATTTATGCCATGGTATGCAAACTTTTCCGCACAACTGTAAATAGCACTGTCTCACTGCTGGTGGTGCACATTTGCAAAGTGGACAGTGTAGGGACAGGATCCCCACTGGCTAGGGACAGTGGGGAGAGGTTTCTGGTCGAAGAGGAACAGTGCAATGACACTAGGCCAGGATCCACCATCTGGGAACCCTGGAGAGTTGGCATGAAGACCTGCCTGCCTGCACCACTGTACTGCCTGTAAGCCACCCCCTTCATTGGATGCTATTATGATAACATAGCCTACCAAAGTGCCCTCTCAAGTACAAAAGACTGTTAAAGTACCGCCAGCGTTGTTAATGGGTCAGTGGCGCCTGGTGCTCAAAATTTTTTGGGGGGGCGCAAATGAAAAAAAAATTGCAGCCTCACTGTGCCCATCAAATGCAGCCACTGTGCCATCAATTGTCACCACTGTGCCATGCCATCAAACGCAGCCACTGTGCCATTAATTGTCACCACTGTGCCATGCCATCAAACGCAGCCACTGTGCCATCAATTGTCACCACTGTGCCATGCCATCAAACGCAGCCACTGTGCCATCAATTCGCACCACTGTGCCATGCCATTAAACGCAGCCACTGTGCAATGCCATCAAACGCAGCCACTGTGCCATCAATTGTCACCACTGTGCCATGCCATCAAACGTAGCCACTGTGCCATGCCATCAAACACAGCCACTGTGCCATCAATTGTCACCACTGTGCCCTTTAATTGTCACCACTGTGCCCTTTAATTGTCACCGCTGTGCCCTTAAATTGTCGCCGCTGTGCCCTTTAATTGTCCCCACTGTGCCCATTGTCCCCACTGTGCCTATTGTCGCCACTGTGCCCATTGATGTCGCCGCTGTGCCCTGTAAAGTGCCCCTCCCCCCCCCCGCCCGGCACTTACCTTTACTAGAGTCAGCCATTTACGTCCCTCAATGTCTTCTACCGCCCTTGATGACTGACAGGCGTCTCAGCCAATCAGGTTAAATTAGCCAGAATAGGCCAACCTGATTGGCTGAGACGCCTGTCAGTCTTATACAAGGAGCGCATCCCTAGTGCATTCCTTGAATAAGCTTCCGGGACCCGAGGGCTGTACTCGGAAAAGCCTATCAGAGCTGTTGGCTTTGATAGGCACTTCCGTACAGCCAACCAGCTGCCGTTATTCAGATGGCCGGACATGAGCGCCGACCATCTGAATAGAACAGCGGCAGCGGCGATAATAACATAGATTCGTGCAATGCATGAATCTATGTTATTAGACTCAGTGGCGGTGGGAGCCAGAGGGGGCGGCGCTCCAGCGCCCTCTATGGACGAACCGCCACTGTTGTTTGTAATATTGAGGCTCTGCTGCCATAGTGTATGGAACTGTAAGTGAGCTTTCACATGTTAATCGTTACTTCTGCCTTACCAAATAAAAACTGCGCCCCATTCCTTGATCTCAGTGTACTCCACCTCGGGTGCCAATCAACTGGCCCCACCTACAATATGTTCATACCTGACCATCATATCTACACTAAATGGCCAAAACCTAAATGGTGGACACCCCTTTAATTTTTTTTAGTCTAGGTGGCTCCAGTGAAGGGTGATATTCAAGGTACAGAACACAAGTATATTTTAAACAATCGCGCATTTCCAATCTTGTGGAGACAGTTTGGGAAAGGCCATTTTCTGTTCCAGTATGAGTGTACCCCCAAAACCAGCTCCATAAAGACTTGGTTTGAGGAGTGTGGTAAGAACTAAAGCCTCATACACACGATCGGACTTCAAACAAACTTTTCCGTGGATTTTTGTTTGAAGGGCGTTGGCCGGGAACACCCATAGCATACACACGGCAGGACTTTTCTGCAAACTTTCCCAAAACGTTCCCAACATCATGTGGTTTTTCTGCTCTTTACCGCCACCCTTTAGTCAACTTCTGCTATTGTTGGTTGATTTTAACATTGGTTCTGGGCATGCGTGTTTGTAGTTCGGACTAAAGTCTGATGGATTTCTGTACACACAATAGGACTTTGCACCGTAGGACTTTTGTTGCCGAAAAGTTTGTCCATTTGCAGAGCGAACTTTTGTCTGATGAAAACCGAAAAAGTTTGTCCGATGGAGCGTACACACGGTTGGATTTTTATGAAAACTTGCTCATTTTGAAGTTCTATCGTGTGTATGGGGCTTAACTTGACCTTGATCATACTGTATGCCTTTAAGATGAATTGGCAGGCCAGTTGCCACCCAGGTCTTCTCATCCAAGATCAGTACCTGACCCTAAAAGTGCTCTTTTGATTGAATTGGTACACATTCCCACAACGCTCCAGAATCTTGTGGAAAGACTCCCAAGAAAAGTGAAGGCTTTTATAGCTTTAAAGGGGGACCAATTTTATATTAATGCCTATGGTTTTCGGCTAATCCGATCGCGTGTACACAAGTCCATCAGACTAAATTTCAAAGTACAAACATACTGTACATGCTCAGAACCAATGCTAAAGATCAGACAATAGCAGAAGTTACCCAAAGGGTGGCGGTAAAGAGCAGAAAAACCACGTAGTACATCTATTACGTCACTACGTTCGTGTTTGTTGGCTGAAAAAGTCCTGTCGTGTGTGGGCATACCAAGTTCACGGACAACGCCCATTCGGAGCAAAATCCACGGAAAAGTCTGTTGGAAGTCTGATCGTGTGTATGAGGATTTACAATCACTTTAAAGGCAGGTATAACTAGTGACAGCCGTTCCATATGCACCTTTAAACCTCGTACACATGGTCGGACTTCAAACAAGTTTGTCCGTTTGCAGAGCGAACATTTGTCCGATGAAAACCGAAAAAGTGGAGCATACACACGGTAGGATTTTTTTGAAAACTTGCTAATTTTGAAGTTTATTGTCAAAAAGTCCTACAGTGTGTATGGGCCTTACCACTTGCTCGGGTTCTGCAGTGTCCCTGCATCATGTTCCTATCCAGTGGTCTAGAGTCACCTGACCCACATATGCGACAACCAGTACTACATCAGCCCTCGTGCCACTTTGTGTCCCCACGTTCCCTGTCACTGCTTCTAGGTGTTGGACAAAAGAAGCCCCCTCATCAGCTTATGTCTCGCACTATGGGCCAGATTCACGAAGAATTGCGGCGGCGTAACGTATCATAGATACGTTACACCGCCGCAAGTTTTCATTGCAAGTGCCTGATTCACCAAGCGCTTGCGTGAAAACTTACGCTGGCGGCCTCCGGCATAAGCCCGCGTAATTCAAAGGGGCGTATGCCATTTAAATTAGGCACGCTCCCGCGCCGGACCTACAGTGCATGCTCTATTTTGAATTTCCCACCGTGCTTTGCGTAAAGTGACTTCATTTTTTCGAATGGCGACGACGTGCGACGTGCGTAGCGTACTTTCGTATTCCCGGACGTTTTACACAAGAAGAAAACATTTTTAAATTTCGACGCGGGAACGACGGCCATACTTTATACAGCACATACGTGTGCTGTCTTAAGTCGGGCACCTAAAACGACGACTAACTTTGCGATGGGAAACTAGACTAGCAGCGACGTAGCGAACGCGAAAAACCGTCGTGGATCGCCGTAACTACTAATATGCATACCTGACGCTGGTTTACGACGCAAACTCCCCCCATCGGCGGCCGCGGTATTGCATCCTAAGATCCGACAGTGTAAAAAAATTACACCTGTCGGATCTAGGGGCTATCTATGCGTAACTGATTCTATGAATCAGTCGCATAGATACTCTGAGAGATACGACGGAGTATCTGAGATACTCCGTCGTATCTCGGCTGTGAATCTGGCCCTATGTCTTTTATGTTATTTATTATTATTAATATTTATGTATGTATTTGTTTTATTTATTATTGTTTGTATTAATATGTATTTGTTTTCATGTATTTATTATTACTATTATTTATTTTATTTATTATTAAACGCTATTTAATGCGCTACCTAACAGGTGAACCATGCCTGTGCAATGTGTGTTGGCACTGCTGCTTATAGCCTTCTCCAGGGTGGCGCGTGACACGGTGATGACACAAGAACACAGTTGGAAGACAGTTATCAACCCATACCAGAAAGTGACTCAATGACATGGCAGAATCGCCAGGTTTTTGTTTATTAAAAGCTGTGGAATCATATTAGCATGTGAGATTTTAGTTATTGGGTTTCGATTTTCTTTAGGGGTCATCAGACTCAATAGTCTTGGGAGCTTGTAAAACACCCAAGAATTAAAGGTCAGTTTTGTAGCTTTATTTATAGGCTTGGTCGCCCAATGCGGGAATAAAGTCCTCTGCGCTATAAAACAGTTACATAAAGATGTAAGAGGAACATGATATAATCGCTCTTGGCCTTTGGACACATTGTCGGATTCCTCATTATTGTTTAAACATTGGGGAGCATCGCCAGGTCTATTGTTGCACTTTTTTATGGCTCAGAAATATATGGTGCCAGGGAATAAGTTGGGGTTTTAATAAAGGCTAATAAAAAAAGATCTGAAGAAATAGGATGGTTGTCAATTCTTTGTTTTATCTAAAAACATAAAAATAAGGTAAAGTATATTGTGCGATATAATGAAACACATAGTTTACAGGATCTGGGTCTCTGGACTGCCATTAAAGATTGAGCAGCTGTATATTCTTCCTGCCCACAGGAGATTCCGCAAAATCAGCCTGGTTTGCAACCAATAAGGGCAGGAATGTAAAGAAAAAAAGTTAAAAAAAAGTATTATTTTTTGAACCGAGATTAATTTTACAGGAATTTATCTTTTTTTTTTTTTACCTTTTTTAAAAGAAAAATACTGCTATACAAATACAAATGTATAAATTTAAATTCACTATTTATATTTGTAAAAATATTGGAATGGGCTGTGTTAGAAATTGAGACAAACCTAAAATAGAGCTAGCATCAGATTTTTTTTTATGCATGCCAAATAATGCGTAAGTAAAACCCAATGGATGAGCTTCGCTTTATCCACCCCCCAACCGCTACCCCTTTTAGCTGCAGAGGCAGCGTCCTGGGGTGTACACATGCCATAGGCGTGATGCTTTTCATCAGAGACGCGGCAGTATTATACTCCCTGCTGTTTTCGGTAAACAAACACATTCAGGTTCATGGGGCTGCTTTGCAAGCACCCCACAACCATGTGCAAAGGGGGATTCAAGGGGTTAATGCAGTTCTTGCTTGAGAATCTTCTGCCGGCAGCCGTTGGGGCCCTTTAACAGTTGGCATTTAAAGCAGGGTTCCACCCACAATTTTCTTTTTTTTTTTTTAAATCAGTAGCTACTAACACTAGCTGCTGACTTTTAATAAGGACATTTGCCTGTCCTACTCACCCGCGATGTCAGCTGCCTGCGTCTGATCCCTTGATGCTAGCAGCTACCAACGCCGTCATCCTCAGTAAGGGAAACAAAAAAATGTCCTCAGTTTAGGCCGATACGTATTCTTCTACCTATTTTTGGTAAAAAAAATCGCAATAAGCGTTTATCGGTTGGTTTGCGCAAAATTTATAGCGTTTACAAAATAAAGGATAGTTTTATTGCATCTTTATAATTTTTTTTTACTACTTATGGCGGCGATCAGCGATTTTTTTCATGACTGCGACATTATGTCGGACACATCGGACAATTTTGACACATTTTTGGGACCATTGTCATTTTCACAGCAAAAAATGCATTTAAAATGCATTGTTTACTGTGAAAATGACAGTTGCAGTTTGGGAGTTAACCACAGGGGGCGCTGAAGGGGTTATGTTTCACCTAGTGTGTGTTTACAACTGTAGGGGGGTGTGGCTGTAGGTGTGACGTCATCGATCGTGTCTCCCTATAAAAGGGATCACACGATCGATGCAGCTGCCACAGTGAAGAACGGGGAAGCCGTGTTTACACACGACTCTCCCCGTTCTTCAGCTCCGGGGACCGATTGCCGCACTCCAGCGGCGATCGGGTCCGCGGGACCCGCGGTCCCGGAGCTTCGGACCGGGTCGCGGGCGCGCGCCGCTGGCGCGCGCCCACGACCCACGGCTGGGTACTAGTACAGGACGTACCTGTACGTACATGTGCCCAGCCTTAAGTGGTTAAGTAGTTTTTTTCACCTTTTTTAATGCAAATACTCAGATATTGAAAGTTACAAATTGTGCTTACAAACACATTGGTGAATCTGTGCTACCTTTTTGCACTACTCGTAATTAATATTATTCTTATGCCTTGTTGCCTACAGTGCCTTGAAAAAGTATTCAATACCCCTTGAAATGCTCCACATTTTGTCATGTTACAATCAAAAAACGTACATGTATTTTATTGGAATGTTATGTGATAGACCAACACAAAGTGGCACATAATTGTGTCGCGGAAGGAAAATGATAAATGGTTTTCAACATTATTTACAAGTCTTTTTGGGGATGTCTCTACCAGCTTTGCACATCTAAAGAGTGACATTTTTGCACATTCTTCTTCGCAAAATAGCTCAAGCTCTGTCAGATCGGATGGAGAGCATCTGTGAACAGCAATTTTCAAGTCTTGCCACAGAGTCTCAATTGAATTTAGGTCTGGACTTTGACTGGGCCATTCTAAAACATAATTAAGCTGTGATCTAAACCATTCCATTGTAGCTCTGGCTGTATGTTTAGGATCGTGCTGGAAGGTGAACCTCCTCCCCAGTCTCAAGTCTTTTGCAGACTCTAAGGCCCCATACTCACGAGCAAACATGTCTGCTGAAACTGGCCCGCAGGCCAGTTTCAGCAGACATGTTTGGTCGTGTGTGGGCGCGAGCGGGCCGAATTCCAGCAAACATTTGCCCGCCGGGCCTTTTCCCAGCAGACAAATATTCCTGGACTTGTTTTAAAACAGTCCGCTGGAATTCTGCCCGCTCGGACATGTACGGTCGTCAGTACAGACCTACCGTACATGTCCAGGCGCCCGCCGTCCCTCGCATGCGTCGAATGACTTCGACGCATGCGTGGAAGCATTTTAAAGGCGGGCCGCCCACGTCGCCGCGTCATTGTCGCGGCGACACCGCGTCATCGACGCGGCGACACCGCGGACACGCCCCGCGTATTGTTTACGCGCGGACTTCTGTACGATGGTGTGTACAACCATCGTACAGAAGCCCTCTGGCAGACATGTATGGTGGAAACGGTCCGACGGACCGCTTTCACCATACATGTTTGGTCGTGAGTACCCGGCCTTACAGGTTTTCTTCTAAGATTGTCCTGTATTTGGCTCCATCCATCTTCCCATCATTTCTAACCAGCTTCTCTATCCCTGCTGAAGAAAAACATCCCCACAACATGATGCTGCCACCACCATGTTTCACGGTGGGAATAGTGTGTTTAGGGTGATGTTCAGTGTTTTCTTTTAGCCACACATAGCGTTATGCTTTTAGGCCAAAAGGGTCAATTTTGGTGTCATCTGACCAGAGCACCTTCTTCCGCTAATCACACCAATCCATAAATAGGCTCTTCCTAACCCAAGATGGCTCCCAGAGTCACATGGAATGGCAGCATCCAATCGGATAACTTCCTCAGTGATGAAGGAAACCATAGAGGAACCATGTTCCTTTTGACTTCCCTTACAACTGCAATGCCACTGCGGTCTAGCCCCACCTACAGTGGAGAAAATAGACTGCCCCTGCCTACACAAGGAAGAACAATTTGAAAAACTTGGGCCTCCTGGTCTATGTTTCATTATTCATCTGCATCGCAGGTCTGGACTAGATGAAGATATCTACCCAACTCCTAACGAGCCATGATGGAGGGCCCTTATTGCCTCTTCTCCCTATCAAAACCCCCCAGCCGTTCTTCTTCTACATTCCTTCTCATCAGTTTTCTAATTCGTCTAATAGTTATCCACTATTGGACTCTGCCCTTACAGGTTCCATTATCCCCTTTCTATTAGCAGACAAAACTGACAGTTGAAATGTATTACCTGTCACTCTGTCTCCCGAAGAAGTCGACATCTGTCCAATTTAGTCAGGCTGTCTTCTTCCCAGTTACCTCCTAGATGCCCCGAGATAGTAGAGCTCATTCACTAGTGCCTTTTTGTCTTTCATATATCTATATATCTATTAGGGTTGCACTGATACCGATACTAGTGTCGGTATCGGTGCCGATACCAAACATTTGCACAAGCATCGATACTCGTGCAAATGCTGTATCGGATCAGGCATCCTCAAGCTCAGCGGGGGGAGCCTTGCAGGTGATCGGTGCAGCAGTGTGGTGAGTTACAAGCACCGATTTCCTTGAATCGTTTTTCTGACAGACACTTCTCTTCCTCTCCCTCCTGCGGCTGTCAGGTGCTTTATTAAAAGCTATACAGGGAGATCGGTGCTTTTAACAGCCCCCATTGCAGCATCAATCCCCCCGACCGTCCCACTGTGTCCTCCTCCTGGTCCTCATTCCTCTCTCTGTTGTCCTCCCCCCTATCTCCGGGTCCCCAACTCCTCCTCCCTCTCTCCGGTGTCCTCCTCCCTCTCAGCAGTGTCCTCCTCCCTCTCTCCGGGGTCCCCTGTGTCCTCCTCAGTGCCCCCCTTGCCCCAGACCTGTCAGGATGGAGAGCGGAGGAAGGAGCCGGTAAATATGTAACGTACTGGATCCTTCCTTCTCTGAAAGAACAGAGCCAGTACAGAGCCAGTGATCTATGAATTTAGAGGAGTCGCTGTTTCCTGTCCATTCACCTTCAGTGCAGCTGAGGCTGCAGAGAAAGGGACTGGGGAATCTGTGTCCTTCGTCCCTTTCCCTGTGTCAAAGGGGAGATGTCAGGAGTTTGTTTAGACCCCTGACATCTCACCAAATCTCCCCAACAGGGAGCTAACCCCAACAGGGCTGATAAAATAAAATAAAAAATAGAAATAAAAAAAAGAATTGTAATAAGTAAATATTTAAAGGTTAAATTGTAAAATTTGTAAAGATAATAAAAAGTGAAAGAAAAAAAATAACATAAAATAACAAAATAAAAATTGTAAAAAATAATAAAAAAATAAATTGTAAAAAATAAACATGTAAAAAAATATATATAAAAATAAAAAAACTACTGACACAGTCCACGCCTCATCAATGCCACATATCAGTGCCCATCAGTGCTGCATATTAGTGCCACTGTCACATAACATTAAAAAAAATATATTGGTAATCGGTATCAGTGAATATTTTAAAAAAGTCGGTACTTGTACTCGGTCTTAAAAAAGTGGTATCAGTGCAACCCTAATATCTATAATATCTATACAAAATGTTTTTGATGCGTGCATTCTATCACTATTGGAAGATCTTAACCATGCTACCTTTGTACTCGATATACTTTGTACCTGTATCTCCTGTTATAAAACTTCAATAAAACAAGATTGAACTAAAATTTATTTTGAAATCCTGTCAACATTTTTTAACCACTTCCCGCCCGCCGGCCGTCATAGGACTACGTCCTTGACTTTGTGCTGATATATCTGAAAGATTGCCTGCAGCTATAGGCATCATTCAGATATTGGCTTTTTCACCTGGGGATTCCCTACACCAAAGCTGTTACGCCGATTTATCGTTCTTACAGGCGGCCTCCGGTGCTTCTACCGACTCACCGATACGATTGTTGAGTCGAAAACAGGATCCGCCGGCCCCGGATGTTTACCATCAAGATTTCTGGCGGACCAGATGGCGGTCTCTATGGTCGTTGTTATGACTTCACGCCCGGCCTCTGCATTCAAACAATCGGCGCTGCCTCGGAAATAATTTTGTTTTCGATTTTAGGCTTCCCAGCCTAAAGGTGAGATGTGGGGTCTTATTTACCCCCTATCTAACTGTAAAGAGGTCCTGTCATGCCATATTCCTATTACAAGGGATGTTTACATTCCTTGTAATAGGAATAAAGCATTTTTATTTTATTTTTTAAAGTGTGAAACAAAAAAATATATATAAAAATTAACAATAAAAAAATTAAACAATTTTAACGCGCCCCTGTCCCTGTGAGTTTGCACGCAGAAGCGAACACATACGTAAGTCCCGACAACATATGAAAACGGTGTTCAAACCACACATGTGAGGTATTGCCTCGAACATTATGCCGCGTACACACCATCACTTTATGTGATGAAAAAAAAACGACATTTTTAAAAACGTCAATTTAAATGACCGTGTGTGGGGGGGAAACGTTGTTTTATATCTTGTGAAAAACGACAAAAAAAAAATTGAATGCTTCAATTTTTTGTGTCGTTTTTAAAAACATCGTTTTTTGTTTCACAAAAAATGACCGTGTGTAGCAAAAACGACATTTAAAACAACGTTTTTAAACCCGCGCACGCCCAGAAGCTAGTTATGAAGCGAGCTTCAATGGAAAAAAGTGGTGAACGTAACCTTGCTTTGCTAGAGCATTGTGAAAAAATGATGGTGTGTAGGCAACGTCGTTTTTGAAAATTGAAGTTTCAAAAACGTTGTTTTTTACTTCACAGAAAATGTTGTTTTTTTACATCACATAAAGTGATGGTGTGTATGCGGCATTAGAGCGAAAGCAATAATTTTGGCCCTAGAACTCCTCTGTAACTCAAAACATGTAACCAGTAAAAATAAGTAATATAAAGTGTCGCCTATGGGGATTTTTAAGTACCGAAGTTTGGTGCCATTCCACGAGCGTGTGCAATTTTGAAGCGTGACATGTTAGGTATCTATTTACTTCATCTTTCACATTATCTTTCACATTATCCAAAAACATTGGGCTAACTTTACTGTTTTTTTTAAAGCATAAAACACATTAGAAAAATTGCTGCGCAAATACAGTGCAAGATAAAAAGATGCAACGACCGCCATTGTATAAAAAAAAAACATATATAATGTTTGGGGGTTCTATGTAATTTTATAGCAAAAAATTCTGATTTTTACATGTAGGAGAGAAATGTCAGAATTGGCCTGGGTGGCAAGTGGTTAAGCTTATAGAGATTTCAGTGCTTACGTTTACATGAAAGTGGTGAAAGGCTCTGGGACTGAATTGGTTACCGATTTACCGTAGTTAATAAAGCGTTCTGGTTATTATTAATAATGGAACCACTAGAGGGCGCATCTATCTATGTGCAGACAAGAACCACAACAACGTACTTTAGAAATCTTTCAAAAACCATTTTCGACTCAACAGAAATGTTGTATTTTAACTTTTAAGCCAAAAAATGAAATTAAATTGAAATTTCCTTATGGTGACCTTGCTATCAGCAATTCCTCTGTGTATTGCACGACCCCGTATGTTGAAATCCGCAGATTTTATTTTATCTTGACTTTTCACAGGATTGTGGAGCTTTTTTCTATTCCCTGCTTCCGAAAACTGTCGCGGAATGGACGTCACTGCTAAAGACAAACATATGGTGATAACAGAAAACCTAAACAAACTGAGAGCTGAGAGATCGCGTCTCATAAAAACACCATTGCGGAGTGCCGCCGATACTGAGATTTCTGTCATCCTTCCGTGTTTTCTTTAATCCTGTTGGTTTTATGGGGATTGTGTAGTGAAATTAAAAAACAAAAACTGTTATGCCGCGAACACACGACTGTTTTTCGGGTTCTAAAAAAATACGTTTTAAGGGTCTAGAAAAAACGACGTTTTTTTCAACCCGATCATTAAAACGGCCTTGCCTACACACGCTCGTGGAAAAAAAATGCTCTAGCAAAGCGCGGTGATGTACAACACATACGACGGCACTATAAAGGGGAAGTTCCATGCGGATGGCGCCACCCTTTAGGCTGCTTTAGCTGATTCCTTGTTAGTAAAAGACGATTCACGCTTTTATGTCTGTTACAGCGTGATGAATGTGCTTACTCCATTACAAACACTAGTTTTACCAGAACGAGCACTCCCATCTCATAACTTGCTTCTGAGCATGCGTGGATTTTTCGTTTTGTCGTTAAAGCCCGCACACGACCATTTTTTACAACCTTAAAAACGTTGTGAAAAAATAGAGCATGTTCGAAAAAAAAATTGCCCATTTTTTAGAACCCGAAAAATGCTCTGAAGCCCACACACGATCGTTTTTAATGACATTAAAAAAAAAACTTAATTTTTTAGAACCCGAAAAACGGTCATGTATGCGGTATTAGTCGTTTTAAAATTCTTGACGTTATCACCCATGATGTGTGTTTAAAGCAGAACCGCAGGCAAAAATCAACTAAAATCCAGAGATTTCCACAGCAGTATTTTTTTTCCTGCTACTGGATGTCCTCCACTTGCTCTGAGCCCAGGTCATCATTGACCCACCCCGAGCCTGTGACTTAACAATGAAACGAGAAGCAGCACAACTGATCTCTCTGTCACTCTGCTCTTTCCTCCTATAAGCATGCTTCTTGTCAGCACATTAGGGGCTCATTCACACCTGCAAAAATTCTTCCCCATATAAGGTATGTGCACAGGTGTGTGTTGTGTAGGGTTGTAGTGTTATGTTGTTAAATCTCATCCCACTGTTTACTTTTTTCTTAACTTTACTAAATGTCTCATAAAATTACACTAAACTCTCCTGTCCATTAGGAGCTAATAGCTGGATTCAGAAAGATTTTCGCCGGCGTATCAGTAGATACGCCGACGTAACTCTGAATCTACGCCGTCCTAAATTTAAGCGTATTCTGGAAACCAGATACGCTTAAATTAGGCTAAGATACGAGCGGCGGAAGTCTCCTACGCCGTCGTATCTTAAAGTGTAATTTTTAGGCTGGCCGCTAGGTGGCGCTTCCGTTGGTTTCGGCGTAGAATATGTAAATGACTAGATACGCCGATTCACGAACGTACACTTGCCCGTCGCAGTAAAGATACGCCGTTTACGTAAGGCGATTCTCGGCGTAAAGATAAAGCTGCCCCCTAGATGGCGTAGTCAATGTTAAGTATGGCCGTCGTTCCCGCGTCAAAATTTGAAAATGTTACGCCGTTTGCGTAAGTTGTCCG
The DNA here is from genome assembly GCF_905171775.1 of Rana temporaria. NCBI lineage: Eukaryota > Metazoa > Chordata > Amphibia > Anura > Ranidae > Rana > Rana temporaria. The sequence goes on from NC_053490.1 coordinate 53,669,350, forward strand.
TGAATGGGGCTGGACGTAATTTACGTTCACGTCGAAAGCAATGATGATTTTCGGCGGAATTTCGAGCATGCGCACTGGGATTTTTCACGAACGGCGCATGCGCGTTCACAAAAAACGTAAAATACGCAGGGTCATGTTAAATTTAAATAAAACACGCCCACAACATCCCCATTTGAATCACATACGTTACGCCGCCGTAACTTAGGGCGCATGTTCTTTCTGAATACAGAACTTGCGCCCAAATTTACGACGGCGTAACGTATCGGAGATACGTTACGCCAGCAGAAAGATCCGCTGATCTTTCTGAATCCAGCTATAAGATTACAATTGCTCGAGCCTGAAAAAAAAAAACTACGATCTCTGTCCGGTCTGCTAAAAGGAAAATCACTTGGATCGTGACGCAAGAAAAACTTGTTGGCATCCTACAAGATAGGGTTAAGACATTTGAACTTATTTGGAAGCACTGGGCAAATTATGTTAACACCTTCTTATGACCGTTGCCATTTTGGGGCACTATTGCTCCCCCTCTTGGTGACCGTCTTCCCTGTTTTTCCATCTCTACTTTCCTCCCTTTCTCTTGTTTTTCCCTTTCAGTTTTTCACTCCTTCTATTGAGTCAGGTTGACTTCAGCCTTCGGCATGGCTCGGCACCCCTGCTTCTCCTCCTACCAGATGTTTCCTGGTAACAATGCAAGCAAAGTGGGTATATACTGCGCTAATATTATAAGTGAAAAAGAAACCTGTGAGAGAAAAAGCAGCGACACAAACATGCGATATAATCATGAAAAGTAAAGTGTTAAATGGAAAATAGTCGAGCTGGATGTGAATTAAGAACCTATATGGATGTAAAAAACATCCCTAAAGTATAACATAAAAATTGTATCATACAGTGTAAATGGTAATAAACAACAGTATGCGTGACAAATTGGAAAAAATGTCTCTGAGGCCTTGTACACACGGCCAGACATGTCCGATGAAAACAGTCCGCGGACCGTTTTCATCGGACATGTCTGCTGGGATCATTTGGTCTGATGTGTGTACACACCATCAGACCAAATTCCCCACGGACAGAATACGCGGTGACGACGCTGTGACGATGATGCGGCGACGTGCGCGAACCCGAAAGTTCAATGCTTCCATGCATGCGTCGAATCACTTCGACGCCATGCGCGGGTTCTCGGGCCAGTGGACATATCCGATGAGTCGTACTGACCATCGGACATGTCCGACGGACAGGCTTCCAGCGGACAAGTTTCTTAGCATGCTAAGAAACTTTTGTCCGCTGAAAACCTGTCCTCTCGGGCACGAATCCGGTCCGGTAGGCCCTACACACGGTCGGACATGTCCGCGGAAACTGGTCCGCGGACCAGTTTCAGTAGACATGTTCGGTCGTGTGTACGAGGCCTCAGAAGGCGGATATTGGATATAGAGGTTGGACACACACACACCGGGAAAATTGAAAACTCTTACCGGAAGGAGTGGACCTCCTACAACAGGAGGTCCACTCCTTCCGGTAAGAGTTTTCAATTCTCCCGGTGTGTGTCCAAGGAAGAATTTCACCTTCTTTCCTTCCTCTTGTGTGACAGAAGAAATCTTGAACACTCCCCTTTTTGGATCCTGGATCCATACTGCCTAATGCCGCGTACACACGATCGGATTTTCCGTCAGAGAAACCTTGGATGGTTTTTCTGACGGAATTCCGCTCAAGCTTGGCTTGCATACACACGGTCATACAAAAGTTCTCTGAACTTTCGTCCGTGAAGAACGCGGTGACATACAACACTACGACGAGCCGAGAAAATTAAGTTCAGTGCTTCCGGGCATGCGTCAAATTGTTTCCGAGCATGTGTTGGAATTTTGTGCGTCGGAATTTCTACAGACGATCGGATTTTGAGATAGGAATTTTTTCAGTCAGAAAATTTGAGAACCAGCTCAATCTTTTGTTGGCAGAAATTCCGACAGCAAAAGTTTGATGGAGCATACAAACGGTAGGGATTTCCATTCAAAAGCTCACATCGGACTTTTGCTGTTGGAATTTCCGGTCGTGTGTACGGGGCATTAGAATTCGATTCTATTGGCCATAATATATGGACATTACTCTCAGGAGTCTTAGAGATACGTTTCCTGGTAACAGGAATGGGAAGGATCCTCAGGATCCTTTCTTAGTTCTCCTTAGTTCCACAGGGGGTCTAACATGCAGGGAAGTCCTTAAGATGGTACATTTTCCATGTATTACTAAGATTAGGCAATTGGTCGCCCCTGATGATCTTGGCGAATTCCCACTTTGAAGCTACTCTGACTCCTGGCTGGCCAGGCCCCAAAGGACCGTAGATGTCGCAACCATTAAAATGGTGCATGGTTCCTATGGGTCTCCCCTACCGGTGACACAGTGGTCTAAGTAATAGCCTGTGATCCTAGCTGTGACCAACCCATGCTTTATATGACGATTTTCTTCCCTTCAGTAGGTTAGCGAGGGAATTGGACATTTACAGGTACCATTCTTTATCTGTTACAAGTTATACAACTCACTTATTGTTTTTACTGACTGTTTTGTCTTCTATGTTTTCATCTATCTGATAATTTTCAATAAAAAGATTGAAAGAAAAAATACACTAAAGTCAACTCTATGCACTGCAGTGCATTGCAATGCCATGTGGTGCAATGACAAGTGATGACCTGCCTTGCCGAAATGTTACCATTTTATGCAACAAACCTGTACATCAGGGGTGTCCAACCAGCAGGACTGGACTGGGACAAAAATTTGGCCCTGGACTTCATCCAGACTGGCCCACTTTGACAGGTCTCTCCCATGGCGGTCGGACAACTCCTGCACCCCGGCCACCCAAGCCCCCTCTCCCCCTTCACTAGCCACTAGTCATTCTAATAATTAATAGAGTAGAACGACTGGTACTGGTACTCTTATAGGCAGTACCAGTGGGGAAGCTAGACATTATTTCACCCGGGGCAAAGAATCAGTTAGGTGCCCCCCCTTATGGGACAAGATTAGGCAGAAGTGAGAAACTCCCAGGCCATAGCTGTTGAGTCAGCTGTCTGTCACCTCCCCCATGCTTCTCTATTGCCCCCCTTGCCCCTCTGGTCCTCCTCTTGCTTCTCTGTTCCCCCCAGGTGAGCGATGCGGGGAGGGAGAGGAGGTGAGCGCTGTGGGAAGAGAGAGACAGAGGAGTGGAGGGGGGCAGCGGTCCGCTGTCACTGAAGCCGGCCCACTTAGCCATCGGCCCACGGGAAACTCCCTGTAGTCCCAATGGCCAGTCCATCCCTGCCAACCAGTGACCACAGCTCCATGACTGCCTGTTCTGGGATGGCTGGTCGGCAAGCTCATAACACGGGTTGTCATCCCACCATTCCATAGTATCAGTGTTGTGGATGGAACCGGCGCTAGATGTATAAAGCAACTTTGGGATGGAGCAGAGCCACATTAGCCAATGCTTCCGCTGTAGCGCCGGTTCCTGTGCCAGGCGGTGTGATATCAAATGCACTCCGCCTAGGACAGCAATGTTTTCTACAGGCGGTGATGCCTACAGAAAGTGGTGATTCCTGCAGATGCAGAGAGTGAAGGTAGGTCAGTTTATAAAAATCACACTTTTGGCATCACAGCAATGGGCATATAATCAGAATTTTGCAGAGTTGTAGAATATATGAGCATAAGTCTTGCAATGGTTTTTAGGCTGCTTTCACACTGATCCGCAGCTGCATTTGTATTCAGCCCCCTTTACTCTGATACCCCTAACTAAAATCTAGTGGAACCAATTGCTAGTGGGTGTGGTCAGATTTCACAAACCGTAGGAGGGTCTTATAGGGCCATTAAATACCAGGATTGCATTACATACAGAGTGCAGAGTTTAGGGGGGTTACACACAGAGTGCAGAGCTGTCACTTGTAAACACAGAAACCAGACTTCTGTATTTACAAGTGATTGTAGTGAGCAGACACCAAAGGGTCTGAGCCAGAGGTGGTGGAACTGAGTTCCAGCAAGTTCCACCTGAAAAAAAGCCCTGGTCTTGCCTAACCTCCTGTGTATTCCTGAAGCCTTCTGAAAGCAGGGGAGAGCAATCAAATCTGCAACCTGTGAGATTCAGAACAGCTGAAAGCAATCAACACTACTCCACAGATTAAAGAAGCGCAAAAGAAAATCTAAATTTGCCTAACATCCTAGCAACCTAACTAGAAGGGCGCTGTAGTCATATAATGAGTGAGTGAGAAACTTATATAGCGCAACACATGCAAACTGAATCGCCTCTGGGCGCTTAGTATCCTTTCCCTACTGTACTTTTGCCCTCAGAAAAGATGGGTTTTGAGTTTTTTTCTGAAGGCCAGGTGATTCACCTCCAACCGGATGCTGGTTGGTAGAGCGTTCCATAGTCTAGGTCCTTGAATTCCAAATCTTCGTTCTCCTTCGGACTTGTATCTGGCTTTGGGTATCTGGAGTAGATTTTGGTTGGTGGATCGCAGAATGCGATTGGGGTTGTGACATTTTAGTTTTTCGCATAGATATTGGGGGGCATTTCCTTGAACGCACTTATGTGTCAGACAGAGTGCCTTAAAAGTGATTCTGTCTTTTACTGGCAACCAATGAAGGGATCTCAGAGAAGGTGAGATTGATTCCCGTGTTTTTTTCCCAGTCACGAGTCGAGCGGCTGTATTTTGAACAACTTACAGATGAGTGATTTGGTATTTTGGGAGTCCGAGGTACAGTAGAGGGCATTTGCATAGTCGAGTCTGGAGTTGATAATTGTACCCACCACGACTGCTATGTATTCTTTCGGGATAAAGGGAGTGGGCCAGATTCAGAAAAGAGATACACCGGCGTATCTCCTGATACGCCATTGTATCTCTGAGTCCAACCCGTCGTATCTATACACCTGATTCATAGAATCCAGTTCCGCATAGATCTCCCTAAGATCCGACAGGTGTAAGTGACTTACACCGTCGGATCTTAGGCTGCAATTCCAGGCCGGCCGCTAGGTGGCGTTTCGTTTTTTTACGCGCCGAATATGCAAATGAGGAGTTCCGCCGATTCAGAAACGAACGCCCGCCCGTCGCTTTTTTTTTACGTTGCTTGCGTTCGACTTTTTCCGGTGTATAGTTACCCCTGCTATGTGAGGGGTATCCTATGGTAAGTATGGCCGTCGTTCCCGCGCCGAGTTTTGAATTTTTACGCTGTTTGCGTAAGTCGATTCAGAATACGGCCGGACGCAACTTACACTCACGCCGTAACCAATGACGTCCTAGCGACATCATTTGGAGCAATGGACACTGGGAAATTTCGCGGACGGCGCATGCGCTGTTCGATCGGCGCGGGGCACGCCTGATTTGAATTGTAGACGCCCCCTAGCCGCGGAATTTGAATTCCGCCGGGAGAGTTATGATACGCCACCGCAAGTTTTGAGGTAAGTGCTTTCTGAATTTAGCACTAGCCTCAAAAACTTGCGCCGGCGGATCGTAAATCAGATAGATTATGCGGATCTAAAGATCCGTTAACCTATCTGAATCCGGCCCAGTGAGTCTACGTAGCAGGCGCAGCAGATCCTTACTTAATAGGGATGCGGTGTAAGTATAAGATAAGTGGTCAGTCCAGGGCTAATATCTATGCATTACGCAGTACAACTAAGCAGGAAGCAGAGCCTGCAAATGTAATGAGCCCACATATACATACTTACAAACTGTACACAACAAAAAAAAATCTCTCCCAGATATGATTATAAACATCATTAAAATACTGTATACTATCTAATCTATAAAACTGTAAAAAGACTAAAGTCCCCCTAGTGTGTCATGAGAGAAGTTTTATTTATGAATTCATGTTTCATTCCTGCTCAATTTTCAGGAAAGGATCTCCAGGATAATAGGCTCATCACACAGACCAGATGCTGAATGTGACATCTGTATTTACTTTTAACTCCTTATATAGGGTGACAAGATCTAAGAATTCCATTCCCACTGCTGGAACACTCGGTGACAAGCTGCGCCAGTGACATAAGTGAGCCTACAGCAGCCTTGCCTGGGCCAAGCCACAACGGAGCCAATCTGCCACTCGACGCTAATGACCACGGTGCTGTATAAATCCTGACAGCGCTATAGAAGTAATATTGGAATGAGCTCTCAGTTTATTTTCCCAAAAGAGTATGGGAAAGTATAGCTGCAGCCATCTGGCCAATCCCATATAGGACTGCAAATAGTTGAGTATTTCCTGTGTCTGTGGTCCTTTTCCCCCCGGGACTGGAAGCCTTCCACATTCCTGGGAACAGCAAATAGAGGAAGGACTTTGAAATGGTATTCTAAAGACAACATCTGTGCAGCATGCAGTGTACACACAGGAAGACACTACTGCATTGCCTAGAATTTGATGCCTTGAGATTGTATCAGACTCTACTAAAGAAGAATTCCGATTAATTGTATGTGTCTAAAATGGCAACATGACATAACGCCTTCATAATTGTAATTACAAAACATTTCTGTGATCCAATGCAGTAAGTTTCAACAGCACGCTTGTCTGTCCTATCAGGGCCGTCTTTAATATTGATTGGGCCCTGGGCAAACATTTTCTTGGACCCTCCCGAATCCACTTATCAACTGTTTGAGGGCAGTGCCGGCTCAAGGGGCAGCTACTTTGGGCCCCACAACAATGACTGGGCCCCGGGGCAGCTTCCCCTTTTGCCCTGAGTTAAAGACAGTCCTGTGTCCTATGTGTGTTTGATGGATTCTTTAACCAATTTAATACTGGGCACTTTCATCCCCTTCCCACCCAGGCCAACAGCTTTCAGCTTTCAGTGTCACACTTTGAATGACAATTGCATGGTCATGCAACACCGTACCCAAATTACGTGTTTATTATTTTTTTTCACACAAATAGAACTTTCTTTTGGTGATATTTAATCACTGCTGGGTTTTAATTTTTTTATTTTTTTGCTAAAGAAATAGAAAAAGAGCAAAACATTTGAAAAAAAAAAATGTTTTCCCTAGTTTCTGTCAGAAAATGTTGTTAAAAAGAAATTCTCCTTCACTGATGTGCACTGATAAGGCAGCACTCATGGTCACTGATGAGGAGGCACTAATATGCAGCACTGATGGGCACTGATAGGCGGCACTGATATGCAGCACGGATTAACACTGATAGGTGCACTGATGGGCATTGATGGGTGCAGGGCTTTTTTTCAGGGGGAACTTGGGGGAACTGAGTTCCACCACCTCTGGCTCAGACCCTTTGGTGCCTGCTCACCACAATCACTTGTAAATACAGAAGTCTGGTTTCTGTGTGTACAATTCACAGCTCTGCACTCTGTGTGTAACCCCCTGAACTCTACACTCTGTATGTAATGCAGTCCTGGTATTTAACGCCCCTTGAAGACCCTTCTACTGTTTGTGAAATCTGAACAGGGTCGTGGTTGGGTTCCTGCACCTATTTTTTGAGAAAAAAAGCTCTGGATAGGTGGCACTGATCAGTAGCACTGATAGGCGGCACTTATGGGCAATGATAGGCAGCACTGATGGGCACTGATGAGCACTTAAAGGCAGCACTGACTGGCATTTCTGATGGGGACTGATTGGCATAACTGGTAGGCACAAAGTGGTATCACTAATGAGCACAGATTGGTGTCGCTGATTGGCACAAATCCACATAACCGATAGGCACTGACTGGCATAACTGCTAGGCACTGTTGGGGCTGCACAGATAATCAGGGCACTGACGATCAGTACTCTGATTATCTGTGCAGATCTCCCCTGTGAAGAGATGCCGCTGATTGCCCCTCTTAACACTCTGTCAGTGTGAGGCGAGGAGTAACGATAAACGGCACTTCCGTGTTTGCATGTGATCTGCTGTGATTGGACACTGCCGATCACATGGGTAAAGAGCAACATCATCGAAATGCGGCACAATCACTGCGCACGGTGAGACTGGGGGGACATCATATGACTTTGTCCCAGTACAAGAGGGGATCCCACACGATATAGACAAATGACAGCAGGCAGGATCCCCTCACGTTCTGGGACGACGTCATATTAGGAGGTTAAAGCGGATGTCCGCTCAAAAAAAAATATTAAAAGCCAGCAGCTACAAATACTGCAGCTGCTGACTTTTAATATTAGGACACTTACCTGTCCTGGAGTCCAGCGGCGTTCGCAGCAGAGGACGAGCGATCGCTCGTCACCCTGCTGCTCCCCCCTCCATCCATGGTGAGGGAACCAGGAAGTGAAGCGCTCCGGCTTCACTGCCTGGTTCCCTACGGCGCATGCGCGAGTCGCGCTGCGCCCGCCGATTGGCTCCCGCTGTGTGCTGGGAGCCGAGTGTTCCCAGCACACAACGGGGGACGGACGGGATGTCAGAAAAAACCCGTCTTTTGCCCGTGACGTGTGGCCGGAAGTGGGTGCAAATACCTGTCTTTAGACAGGTATCTGCATCCCCCTCCCCCTGAAAGGTGTCAAATGTGACACCGGAGGGGGGGAGGGTGCCGATCAGCACGACTTCACTTTAGGGTGGAGATCCGCTTTAAAGAATGTGTTAACCCAACATTTCATATTCCAGATATGTGCCTGCCGTACGACATACTTGTATGAAAAAGTCTCCTTCATTTTTCTCGGCTCGTCGTAGAGTACATCTTGACGGTCGGAATTTTTTGTAACCATGTGTATGCAACACAAGTTTGAGCCAAAATTCTGTCGGAAAAAAATCCACATTTTTTTTGTCGGGATTTCCGATCGTTGTATTTTTCTTCCAAACAGTGCATCCAAGAAGAAAATGTAAATTGTTCTTCAGTCTATATATACTTATTGGTTAAAACATGAACTCCATCAATATCTCTGAGTGAGAGAGAATACAAGAAAATAATTAAGAATCAGGTCTTCTCTGAGAGGTTACACCAAACTGTTATACAATTCACTTATAACTATTTAGGTTACTACAAATACTCTATGGTGACCGGTTTTGTCCAAAGTGTGTAAAGGGGTTCTCTCTAAAGTTGACATCAATGAGATAGTTGAAGTGACAATTTGCTCATGATGATCCTCCTGGGCCATATTCTTAAACAAGTTACGCCGGTCTATCTACTGATACACCGGCGTAATTCGAAATTCCCGCCGGCGTATCATTGTTTTGTATTCACAAAACAATATACGCCGGATTTAGGCTAGGATCCGACTAGTGTAAGACACTTACACTGTCGGATCCTAAATGTAATTACTCCGCCGGCCGCTAGGTGGCGTTTACGTTCAGGTCTCATTTGTTTATGCAAATGAGCCTGATACGCCGATTCACGTACGAAATCGCGTCGCGTAACCGTCGCTAACGTCGTTTGCGTAGGCGTAAGGTTACCCCTGCTATATGAGGGGTAACCTTACGCCAGTCCCACGTAGGCCATGTTAAGTATGACGTCGGGTCCGTGTCGTGTTTTCCCGTCAGGTACGTCGTTTTACTAAGTCGTCCGCGAATACGACTTTACGTCAATGACGCACACGTCGGCGTCATTGACGTTTTACACCGAGAACTGGAGCATGCGCACTGGGCTATTTTAAGCCCGGCGCATGCGCAGTTCGTTAGAATCGGGGGCGCGCTTAATTTAAATACAAGCCGCCCCCTTGGATTTACGCAGCCATACGCCGGGCCATTTACACCACGCCGCCCCAAACTACGGAGCAAGTGTTTGGGGAATACAGCACTTGCTCCTGTAGGTTGGGGCGGCGGAGTGTAAATGGCTTACGCGACGCCCGCCCAAAAACTATGGGAATATGGCCCCCTATTACTAAAGCTTTAATAATAGTTGTGTTCCACGCTCGTAATAAGTAGTCCCCGACTCTTTTAAAACAACTATGATCCAGTTTCAGGAGTATGTGCATCCCTTTTCCAAGGCTTATTTCAGCGGGTACGTGGGAGAATGAAAATCTGATGCCTCCAGAACTGAATGTAGGTAATGGCAAATGGAACTGACGGTATGCTGGAGGGTCTATTGATGCTGGCTGCTGAGCGACCTATTGTCCCTGGGGTGGGCCTATTGAAGGGGGTCTGTTGTTGCTGGGGAGTTCTATTGCTGCTGAGGGTCTTATTTTCCTGGGCGAATCTACTGTTGAGGGGCGGGCCTGTTGTTGCTTTCTGCTGGAGGGTATTTTGATGCCGACTGCTGGGAGGTCTACTGTTGCTGATAGGGGTTTATTTTTGCTGGGGGGGGAGTCATTGTTGCCTATTGTTGTTGGGTGCAGGGGATCTATTTTACTGCTTGTCTTGTTATCTTTAACAATTTTTATACTAATTACTTAGCACCACACAGTGATACTTGGTTATGTATTTTATAAAAGGGTCAGTACTGGGAGGTGGGCAAAAAGGGGGGGGGGGACCAAGGGATGGAAACAAGGAATGACCCATAGGGGGGGGTTGTACCTGCACCTCTAAAAAAGAGCACTGCCCCTTACTAATATATATATTATATATTGTGACAGGAAGTCAGGTAAATCTGTGGGTGTTGTCACAGACGGGAGATACATTTCTGCCTTGTTTAGACAATACACCAACTGTTATTAGGTGTCGGCTGCAGAAGTAGCCAGAAAACGTTTAAGGGCATTGGAAAACTTCAGCTGTTCAGAATGAGGCAATTAAGGCCTCTATAAGTAATCCAGAGGATTACCACTGATTGCTCCATCCTGAGGCTTTGTGAGTAAGGAAAGCAGTAGCTGAAAGTCTTCTGAGGAGGTGAGGTGGTGATGGATTTTTCTGTGTGACAAAAATCAAAAGGAGACTATTGTTTTTCTGATGTATGACCAGCAGTGTCTGCCCAGCACTAGGCTGTGCCAGACTCCCTAGATAGGTTCCTGTGTGGTGAAGGTAGACGCCCCAAGTGGCCAGGGTTTATTTTATGTTTGATTTTGCTTATGCTGTTTGGATGCTTGCACTTGTTTCCAGCAAGATGGAAGAATAAACCAAAATCTTTATTTTCAACCGTCTTCGACTGCCAGTCTGTATAAATTCAGTGTGTAGTGAACCCATCCAGGGGGTCACACACCCCGCTACCGAGCTAACCCCTTACGATATATATATTATATATTATATACTATGTAACGTAGAGCATAGTTGGAGGCTAAAATTAATTATTTATTTTTCCCAGCATGAGCATGATTGTTGATGAGAGCTTGGAGTTAAACATGTGTGTAAGCCGTCACATATACATTTGGTGCCCATTTCTCTGGGTGCTTGTGGTTTAAGGACAAGCACACAGAGCATAACCCAGTTTTATTAAACAATAATGATGTATTGGTATTGATAGGAGCCTCATATTTGCAGAAGATTGTCAGCTTCTCTGTCAAGCTTTTCTGCCAGAGAAGCTGATGCATGGGGCGGTGGGCAAAACAGAGGAATGGTGAAAATAGGTGGTTGAGCCATGGTTTTATTGCCCCCCCCAACTGCTCAGCTGCAAGTTATCATGGCCAATGGCCTTATTAATATATACTAACATGCTAACAGTTCAGCGAAAATTGTACCATGGGTTATGTTCAGCAGGCACCACCGCTGCCAAATGAGACCCATTCAAATGCATGAGGTTTTCCCACAGTGCTGCAGGCTTTCAAGAGTTAAAAATGACATCCAGGAGGTGACACTTTGCCTCCAAGTCACATGTCAAATGAATATAAAAAGCGACCCACCGCAGACTGGTTTTCAGAGAGCGGCAACAATGGCTACAAGTGTAATTGAGCCCTAAGGGAATGTGTACAAATTTACATATGTCAAGTTTTTACAGTGTATTTACTGTGTTTTCTTCTTTTTCTCACTTATGGCAAATTACCATGCTTACCCTATTCTCTTAGTTTCTTGCTTGTCCTTCTGCTCCCTCCTATATTTTCAAATTTCACTGGTTGTCCAAGGGTGATCAGTCCACAAAAGGGCGTAGGTGTACAAAACAAAAGAGTAAGGCCCCTTTCACACTGGGGCGGGAGGTGTGGTGGCGGTATAGCTCCTGCTAGTGTCCGAAAAAGGGTTAATACCGCGGTTTCCCATTGCTTTCAATGGGAAGGAGCGGTGGAGGAGTGGTAAACTCACCGCTCCTCTAACCGCTCCAAAGATGCTGCTAGCAGGACTTTGGGAGCGGTCCTGCTAATGCACCGCTCCGGAGCTATTTTTAGCGCAATAGCGCCTGCAAACCACCCCAGGGTGAAAAAGGCCTTAAATATGATAACATTTCATCAGACTCCATCATATGTAAAGGATCGCTGTATCGAAATGATATAATTTTCATAAAGAACCATTAGCTGTCATTTTTTTTCCATTTATTTAACAAGGCTTATAACACAGAGAATTGGGCTACTCGGAAAACATATAATGTACTGTATAAAAGCCAAGAATCTAATTTGTATATCAATGGCTGTTACCAGTTCCTTTATAAAAGGTGTTTAGGAGAACTTTACTAACTTCATGGAGTGTGGACCAGCTTGGGCGGGATATTTTCCCCTTCTTCAACTCACTACTGCTCAGTGGTGTTGTCCATCACAGCGACAGGCCAATTGTCAGATGCTAGAGGTAGAAGGGAGTTGGCCAGAGCTTAGCTCTAAAGCTGAAGTGGGTTGGTCCTGCCGAAACCCTGCCTCTAAATATGCGGGGACTACCAACTTGCTGCCCCCATTCCCAGGACACACAATCAGCTGGACAGAGGGCTAAGAGATAGGACTGTCCTGGCAAATCCCAGACAGATGGCATTTATGGGTAAGTATGAGGCCCCGTACACACGACTGAGTTTCTCGGCAGAATTCAGCCAGAAACTCGGTCGGAGCTGGATTCTGCCGAGAAACCCGGTCGTGTGTACACTTTTCAGCGAGGAACCCGTCGAGGAACTCGTCGGGCCGAAAAGAGAACATGTTCTCTATTTTCTCGTTAGTCAATGGGAAAAGTCGGCCCGCCAAGTTCCTCTGCGGCTTCCACACTGAACTCGACGAGGAACTCGATGTGTTTGGCACGTTGAGTTCCTCGGTCGTGTGTACGGGGCCTAAGACTTGGTGGGGTTGCTGGGGATAGGTTGCACATCTTTTTTTATTAGTAACTGTAATAAAATGTTTTCTCTTTAAATTGTAGAAATAAGCAGGAGCACCCAGAGTAAACCCATGCAAAGACAAAGAGTACTTACAAACCCCTGTACACCTACAATTAAGCCTAGGGCCCCAAAACAAGATCCCTTACCACTGTATTACACAATCTGGAACACATGGGGCCAGATCCTCAAAAGAGATACTCCGACTTAACTGCTGTTCAGTCTGTGTGTAACTTTGGAAACGATCCTCAAAAGGCTTTTTCCAAAGTTAGACAGAAGATCCGGCATGTGTAATTGAATTACACTGCCTAATTTTAGGATGCAGTACCGCATCCGCCGCTGGGGGCATTTCGAGTCGAAATGCCGTTGCTAGTATGCAAATTAGCACTTAAGGCGATCCACAAAGCTTTCTAGCTTCCTTTTTGCGCCGTAAGTGTTATTTTGCAAGTGTAAAATTAGGGCTCGTTCTACAAAGTGTAAACTAGTTACACCTTGTAAAAGCCCATTCCAGCGACGGCATTTGGTATGCTTTCCCGAGGGAGAACTCCACGGCAATTTGTAAAAAACAAAACCGGCATGGGTTCCCCCCCAGGAGCATACCAGGCCCTTAGGTCTGGTATGGGTTGTAAAGGGACCCCCCCTACGCCGAAAAATTGACGTAGGGGGTCCCCCTACAATCCATACCAGACCCGTATCCAAAGCACGCTACCCGGCCGGCCAGGAAGGGAGTGGGGACGAGCGAGCGCCCCCCCCCTCCTGAGCCGTGCCAGGCCGCGTGCCCTCAACATGGGGGGGTTGGGTGCTCTGGGGCAGGGGGGCGCACTGCGGGCCCCCCCACCCCAGAGCACCCTGTCCCCATGTTGATGAGGACAGGACCTCTTCCCGACAACCCTTGCCATTGGTTGTCGGGGTCTGCGGGCGGAGGCTTATCGGAATCTGGGAGTCCCCTTTAATAAGGGGGCCCCCAGATACCGGCCCCCCACCCTAAGTGAATGGATATGGGGTACATCGTACCCCTATCCATTCACCTGGAGGCAAAAAGTAAAAGTTAATAAACACACAACACAAGGCTTTTTAAAATATTTTATTATTCTGCTCCGGACGCCCCCCCTGTCTTCGTTATTAGCTCAATTACCAGGGGGGGCTTCTTCTTCCGCTCTCCGGGGGTCTTCTCCGCTCTCCGGGGGGGGTTTCTTCTCCGCTCTCCGGAGGGGGCTTCTCCGGACTCCGGGGGGCTTCTTCCATCTTCTCCCCTCTTCCGCTCTTGACTCGGCGAACCCCGGTTCTTCTGCAGCTCTCTGGTGCCTTCTTCTTCAGCGCTGGCTGCCTGCTATGTTTGTGTGTTAGCTCGATTTCAAACAGGCAGCCAGCGCGGTCTTCTGTGGCGTCAGGGTCTTCTGGTCTTCTGTTCTTCCGATGTTGCCTCGTCGCCTGTTGTCGCTGTAATGATGGAAGCGCGCCTTGCATCCCATTTATATAGGCATCACCGTCCCATCATGCTCCGGTAGGTACCCACGTGGTGGGTGCACGTGGGTAGGCACCCACCACGTGGGTACCTGCCGGAGCATGATGGGACGGTGATGCCTATATAAATGGGATGCAAGGCGCGCTTCCATCATTACAGCGACAACAGGCGACGAGGCAACATCGGAAGAACAGAAGACCAGAAGACCCTGACGTCACAGAAGACCGCGCCGGCTGCCTGTTTGAAATCGAGCTAACACACAAACATAGCAGGCAGCCAGCGCTGAAGAAGAAGGCACCGGAGAGCTGCAGAAGAACCGGGGTTCGCCGAGTCAAGAGCGGAAGAGGGGAGAAGATGGAAGAAGCCCCCCGGAGTCCGGAGAAGCCCCCCCCGGAGAGTGGAGAAGAAACCCCCCCCGGAGAGCGGAGAAGACCCCCGGAGAGCGGAAGAAGAAGCCCCCCCTGGTAATTGAGCTAATAACGAAGACAGGGGGGGCGTCCGGAGCAGAATAATAAAATATTTTAAAAAGCCTTGTGTTGTGTGTTTATTAACTTTTACTTTTTGCCTACAGGTGAATGGATAGGGGTACGATGTACCCCATATCCATTCACTTAGGGTGGGGGGCCGGTATCTGGGGGCCCCCTTATTAAAGGGGACTCCCAGATTCCGATAAGCCTCCGCCCGCAGACCCCGACAACCAATGGCAAGGGTTGTCGGGAAGAGGTCCTGTCCTCATCAACATGGGGACAGGGTGCTCTGGGGTGGGGGGGCCCGCAGTGCGCCCCCCTGCCCCAGAGCACCCAACCCCCCCATGTTGAGGGCACGTGGCCTGGCACGGCTCAGGAGGGGGGGGGGGGGCGCTCGCTCGTCCCCACTCCCTTCCTGGCCGGCCGGGTAGCGTGCTTTGGATACGGGTCTGGTATGGATTGTAGGGGGACCCCCTACGTCAATTTTTCGGCGTGGGGGGGTCTCCTTACAACCCATGCCAGACCTAAGGGCCTGGTATGCTCCTGGGGGGGGAACCCATGCCGGTTTTTTCTTTGAAAATTGGCATGGAGTTCTCCCTCAGGAATGCATGCCGCTGTCATTTTTTTTTTCCCCGACGCAACTTTAAGCCGTCGCGATCCTCAAAACTCGGCGTAACGTAACTTCGCGCATGCGCAGTACGGCCGGCGCGGGAGCGCGCCTCATTTAAATGGGACTCGCCCCATTTGAATAGGAACGCCTTGCGCCGGCGGAATTTTAGTTACACAGCCTGAAATTTCTAGATAAGTGCTTTGTGGATCAGGCACTTAGGTAGAAACTTTAAGGCAATGTAACTTAAATTGGATTTTTTAAGTTACGTCAGGTTTTTGTGGATCTGGCCCATACTGTATATATTGTAGGTATGTGTGAATGTTGTTAGTTACTCTTTTGCCCCGTACACACGATCAGGCTTTTGCCCGGCCAAATCACATCGGAATTCTGACGGAATTCCATCGGAGAAAAAAAGAACATGTTCTATATCTAAACCCCGATGGAATTCATCAGAATTTCCGATGAAAAAACTCAGATGGGGCTACACACGATCGGAATATCTGATGGAAAAAGTCTGTTGGACTTTTTCCATTGGAAATTCCGACCGTGTGTACAAGGCATTAGACAAACAGAATCTTTTTTTTAATTTTAGGCCTCGAAGAATTGGTTAAATAGATTGCAATTGAAGTCTGAAGGCCCTTCAATAAACTAAGCTAAGCTAAGTCACTAATAGAGAAAAACATTCTGTTGTCAAAATGTGCTAAAGGAATTGCCAACAGAGAGCTCAACATCTGTAACTGAGTTTGCTGGTGCCAACAATTGTGTCATCGGCGGGTTGAAAAAAAAAGTCTTATTCACACCCACATTTCTGGAAAGAATATTGTCTTTGGCTTGGCTAAGGTTAGCTCCATGTGGTGGTCTCAGTTCAGCATGAAGCACAGCTGATATCCTTCAAATTATGTACATGCCTATCCTGACTTTCTTGATTGCCTTTGGAGACTATTAAAGAGCAAGGAAAAGAAAGTAAAGCAAACGAATGATGAAAATGAAACAGGGGTTGTGAAGGTTTTTTTTATTTTCTAAATGGGTTCCTTCAAGCTAGCGCATTGTTGGTTCACTTACCTTTTCCTTTGATTTCCCTCCTAACCTATTTAGAAAATAAAACCAACCTTTACAACCCCTTCAAAGTGTATAAAACATTTTTTTTTACTTTTGGATGTATTATAGGATGGGTTAAAACCCCTGTCAGTTGTTTTTTTATTATTATTATTAATATTGTTTATTATTGCTATCTGCGTCCCTGCTGAGGAGATTCGTCCACTCTGTTTGTCCTGCTGCCCATTGTTACTTGGACTAAAAGTGATGGAATATCCATCAAGTGTCAGGCCTCGTACACACGACCAGACATGTCCGATGAAAACGGTCCGCGGACATGTCTGCTGGGTGATTTTGGTCTAATGGGTATACACACCATCAGACCAAATTCCCCGCAGACAGAATACACGGTGACGTGGCGGCGACGATGACGTGGCGACGTGCGCGAACCCGGAAGTTCAATGCTTCCACGCATTCGTCGAATCACTTCGACGCATGCGCGGGATTTCGGGCCAGCGGACATGTCCGATGAGTCGTACTGACCATCGGACATGTCCGAAGGACAGGCTTCCAGCGGACAAGTTTCTTAGCATGCTAAGAAACTTTTGTCCGCTGGAAACCTGTCCGCTAGGCCGGAAAACTGTCCGGTAGGCCCTACACACGGTCTGACATGTCCGCGGAAACTGGTCCAAGGGACCAGTTTCACCGGACATGTTCGGTCGTGTGTACAAGGCCTCACACGTACACAAATTGAGGGGTTATCTTCCAATGGAGAAAATTACGATTGTACAACAACTGTTTAAAAGCTGATTTCCCTCACTTTTCTTCTCAATTCCTGTTGTGCCAACAGTATCCACCTCATCAGCTCCCACTTGCACATCACCCCATTTTCCCCACAGCTTTCCCACAGCGCAAACACACTCTCCTGTCTAAATCTCTAATGATGATCCAGCTGAGCAGCATAGAATGGTGCAAACCATAACTGTGCTTGACCACACTGAGAGCTTTCCTCCTTCCATTCTTCCTTCTGTCACTGTGCACCCCCTAATTCCACAATGAACCCCATCCTTCCTATCCATCAGCATGCCCCTCTATACTATCACTCTGAACCCCCTTTTATTTTTTCATACCCTGCCCTTAATCTCTATTCTTACATTGAATCCTGTATTACCACCATGCACCCCTTTGTCACCCAACTTCTGCTCCTCTTACCCATTTTTTTCTTGCAGTGGGTAGTAGCCTTAGGCTGGAAACACATTGCCCTCTATGGAGATGGTTCACATCTCCACGCCGAACGCCGGACGCCTGTCGCCTGCCGCCTGAAAAAAGGTCCCGGACCTTTTTTTCAGGCGGCTTTCGGCATTCGGGGACCATCTCCATAGAGGGGCACATCCTAGGGGCACATCTAGGCGGACAATCGCGGTACAAAACGCCGCTATTTGCCGCCGCAATTCGCGGGACAAAACGCTGCGATTTCGTCCGCCTAGATGTGAATGGAGCCTTAGTGGCACAGCATACTTATTGCGATATATTGGTGGCAGGTATGTCTAATATATCAATGATTATTTCCACACACACTCTTGGGTCTATACACATTTAAATTTACTCATTACAGGGCTTAGCTGGTTTGACTCCAGTAGTGTTGGATGGGAACCCTAGTGGGCATCTAGCGCTATTTCAACTACATTTACGAATCATTGGACCCATCAGTGACTTGAGGGCGCTATACTGCTTATCTTTCTCTGTTTTAAAAAAATATGGAATGTCACACATCTAGAATAACTCCAAAGTTGTGAGTAATGAGATACCACTTTTTGGTTGCAAATACCATTTTTAATATATTGTTTAATACTTTTTGTTAATTCAACATTGTACACTTTTATAGATAATGAACTGATTCCTCCCTATACCCCTGAGGAAAGAGATTCACATCTCCGAAACGTCGGGTGCCAGTTGCATAACAATGTCCTTTTTACCATTTTCTATACTTGGTTGTTATTATTATTCTGCTTTGTACTCATTCCTTACATAATCTCTTTTTTAAATCACGCATTTGTATATGCTTAATAAATTATATTTACAATCTTTCTAATACGTGGCTTATACTCTTATAATTTGAACCTTTTAAAGTCCATTTAGGGGATACCCCTCTTTTCTCTTACCCTTTCCACCCCCACCCGAATACACTAAGGGCCAGATCCACAAACGAGATACGAAGGCGTATCTACTGATACGCCGTCGTATCTCTGTTTCTAACTATGCGACTGATTCATAGAATCAGTTACGCATAGCTAGCCCTAAGATCCGACAGGTGTAATTGAATTACACTGTCGGATCTTAAGGATGCAATTCTAGGCCGGCCGCTAGGTGGCGAGGCCATTGCGGCCGGCGTAGAATATGCAAATGAAGACTTACGGCGATCCCCGAACGTCCCGAACGGCCCGTCGATCTAAATCTACGTAGTTTCCGTCGGGTTACGCCGTGTAAAACTAGGGCTGAGCCCTAGTTCTCTTAAGCCATGTTAAGTATGGCCGTCGTTTCCGCGTCGAAATTCAAACATCAACGTCGTTTGCGTAAGACATCCGTGAATGGTGCTGGACGCCATTTACGTTAACGTCTAAGCAAATGATGTCGGTGCGACGTCAGTTAGCGCAATGCACGTCGGGTAATTTACCCGACGGAGCATGCGCAGTACGTCCGGCGCGGGAGCGCGCCTAATTTAAATGGGACTCGCCCCATTCGATTGGGCCCGCCTTGCGCCGGACGGATTTAAGTTACACCGCTGCAAATTTCCAGGTAAGTGCTTTGTGGATCGTGCACTAACTTGGAAAAATTGCGGCGGTGTAACTTAAATCGGGAAAGTTAAGTTGCGCCCGGGCTACGTGGATCTGGCCCTAAATCTTTACCATCTATACCACTGCCCTTTAACACACTTAATGACCCCTATCTGTACTCTAAAGCCCCCACCCCATCACCACTCTATAGTCAAGAAATAACCACCAAAGTTTCACTGACAATTTTCATATTTAAAGAATAACTAAAGACATTTTTTTTTATTTGCATATAGTGGTGAGGGGTTAGGACCAATGTTAGGTTTTCATTGCTGGCTGTGTCCCCATTTTGAAGATGCAAGCTCTATTTGTCCTGATCACCAATGTCATGGGAATGAAAGTGAGGGTAAATCCAAAATTGTGAGTTGCCACCAGAACAAGAAGAGGGGGAAATCTTCCAATGGGGACACTTGTACCTGTGGCAATTGTGACGGGACAGGAAATGCTGCTAATGGCGAAAAAACAAAATACCATTGGTTTTGACCCTTCCCTACTTGCCTTTTGGAAAAAAAATCACATTATCTAGTTTTTAGGGAATTTATTTTTACCTTACATCATTGTCATGCATGATGTGATCAAAAAATATAACAACTAGTATACTTTGTTTTAACATTTGCAATTATGAATTATAAATGTAGCACCCTTCTGCAATCAAGGAAACAGTGATTGTTTGGTCTGGTCTGTTCAGGGTTTTATAGACTGGGAGTTTTATTGCTTCTCTCTGCCTCTGGAAGAAGATTCTAGAGCTTAGGAAAGGAAAATTCAAATAACCAGTCTGAATAATGATCAGAGCCTAGCCAATCCCAGAGTAGGGGGAAACCCAGATGGCAGCTGTGAGGCTGTTAAATAGTCAGGAATCCTGAAGAGTTTGTCTTTCCCCAGGGAGGAGAGTTACCAGCCATAGGGGCTATTTCCCCTGAGGCAGCCTGGGGGACTCTGTTGCTGTTCTGTGAGGTCTCAGCAGTGTGAGGTCTCAGCAGTGGAAGATCTGGGGCCTGGAAGTGATCTGTAACTGACTGCAGGACTTCACCAAAGGGATCACTCACTGGACCATGTCCAGAGGTAGCTTGGAGGAAGCAACTGCAAGTACTGACCCTGAGTTGATTGCTGCTAACTGTGTGTGCTTTTGGGATATAAATACTAGCGGCTGCTTGGACTGAGACGGCTCTCATAGGGCCTCAGATACTGGACATTTCCCATTTTCAGCAGCGTTCTGGACTATGAGCTTAAAGCGGTGTTCCGGCCAAAAAATAATAATAATATTAGGACACTTACCTGTCCCGAAGTCCCTTGATGTCGGCAGTTGATGTTTCCCTCAGCTATCGGGAGCAACAGCTGCCATTGCGGGTATGGGAACTAGGCAGTGTAGCCTTTCGGCTTAATGCCGGGAACCCTACTGCGCATATGCGAGGCCCCGCTCCTGACGCCGGGGGAGGAGGAAGCCCTTTGGTGACATCACGGGCCGCTGCACAGACTCCCGGAAGTGGGAAAGGATACCTGTCAAAGACAGGTATCCTGTCCCCCCTCCCCCGAAAGATGCCAATTGTGGCACCGGAAGGGGGGAGGAATCAGATGAGTGGAAGTTCCACTTTAGGGTGGAACTCCGCTTTAACCACTTAAGGACCAGGCCTATTCTGATACTTTTTGTTTACAAGTAAAAATCTGTATTTTAAAAATTACTTTTATATATATATATATATATATATATATATATATATATATATACATATATACAGGGCTTTTTTTCAGGGGGAACTTGGGGGAACTCAGTTCCACCACCTCTGGCTCAGACCCTTTGGTGCCTGCTCACCACAATCACTTGTAAACACAGAAGTCTGGTTTCTGTGTTTGCAAGTGACAGCTCTGCACTCTGTGTGTAACCCCCCCTGAACTCTACACTCTGTATGTAATACAATTCTGGTATTTAATGCCCCTTTAAGACCCTTCTACTGTTTGTAAAATTTGAATGGGGTTGTGGTTGAGTTCCTGCACCTATTTTCTGAGAAAAAAAGCTCTGCATATATATATATTTAGCAGAGGCCTTAGAGAACTAGACAATAAAATGGCAGTTGTTGCAATTTTTTGTGTCACGTGGTATTTGCCCAGCATTTTTTTAAGCGCAGATCATTTGGAAAAAATACACTTTAATGAATTTAAAAAAACGAAATACAATGTATAACCCAATTATGTTGTAAAGTAAGAAGGATGATGTTATGTTGAGTAAATAGATAACTAACATGTCATGCTTTAAAATTACGCAAGCTCGTGGAATGGTGCAAACTATGGTACTTAAAAACCTCCATAGGAGACCCTTTAAAATGTTTTACAGGTTACCAGTTTAGAGTTACAGAGGAAGTCTAGTGCTAGAATTATTGCTCTCGCTTTGACGTTTGTGGTGATACCTTACATGTGCGGTGCGATCACTGTTTACATATCTGGGCGTGACCTTAGTATGCATTCAACACTGAGCACAAGCCTGGGGGGGAAGGGGGCACTTTTCCTTTTTTATTATTATTTATTTTATTACATTTATTTTTATCACTTTTATTGCTGCCACAAGAAATATAAACATCCATTGTGACAACAATAAAGCATGACAGGTTCTCTTACTTAATAAGGCCCAAAATCTCTCCTCTACAATGGAAAGAATTAGATCAAAAAACAAAAATGATCTAATGCTTAAAAAAAAATGGCCTTGTTTGTCGGCTGTAAACCGGAAGTGAAGTCATGTCGTTGCTTCGGTCGTCCAAGGCTATAAAGATGAGCGGAGGCCAACTTTCCTCTGTCCTTCTCTGTGGGCAGCTGCTGCCAGCACCGGATCGGTTCCAGGGCTTCACGGTCAGCCAGGTAAGCCCAAGAACAACCGGAAACCTTTGGGGGGACAACCCTAGAGAAAAAGACCAGCTGTGGGGCCTTAGACTGTCCAACATTCACAGTTGCTTAAAGGAGAAGTACAGTCAAAGCATGTTTGGCTGTACATCTCCTGTGGATCACAGGAGTGCAGTTCGTTCTGTGACTCGTTTTATGAAGCCTGTTGTCGGCTTATGTCACAGAGCCGGTCCAGGCTGGGGCAAGATCTTGAGAATGCGGAAGCCGCCGTGTTGGAGGGGAGGACACTGAATCCACTGCCTGCAGCCCACTGCCCACCACCTAGATGGGTCCGCCTTGCTTGAAGACACCAGAGCCGCTGCCCGCCACCTAGATGGGATAAGTGCCAGACCGACCGGCTGACAGCGGGGGTGGTTGGGACAGTGCTGGTGTTTGGCCCCCCCCCACAAATAAAAAAAAAACAGCTGCCACTGTCACAGGCAGTACTCAATTGTTCTGCAAGTGCACTAATACAGCTACAATCACCTCAAGCATTGGGTAGCCAATTCTTCTGCACAGTAAAACTTTGAGACAAAGAGAGATGGACAGCAATATGAATCTTTTCACTGCAGTTTGCAGTGCTGTCTAATGTTGGGAGCATACTTACAGGAGGGGAGGTTCAATGGCTTTTACTTCATCCAGTCAGCAGCATAGTTGCCAACATTGCAAAAAAAAAAACGGGACACTTTTTTGCATGTTATAATTAGGGGCGGGGCATTCATTTATGGGCGTGGCATAGCATAATAGAAAAATGCGGTGCGAAAAGCGAAAAATAGGCATGGTTTACATGGGATAGTGTGTCCCACATCAGAGTTCCCCCCCACATTTGTGTGCCACATCAGAGTCCCCCCCACATTTGTCAGCCCCCTCCACACTTGTGTCCGCATCAGAGTCCCCTCCACACTTGTGTCATCAGAGTCCCCTCCACACTTGTGTCATCAGAGTCCCCTCCACACTTGTGTCATCAGAGCCCCTCCACACTTGTGCCCCCCCGCACATTCCTTTCCCCACTATCGCCTGCTATAGATCTGTGTGAATAGCTTACCGGCCAAGTTAGAAGCCCCGCGACTCCCGCAACTAGACCAAAATCCATACCTTTTGCCTGACGAAGAGGTCCTGCGTGACCTCGAAACGTTGCTTTTTGGATCGCTATTATGCATTAAATTTTTGGACGTTTTTTAAATGATCCTTGGTGTGCTGGCGAATATGTGTACATGATTTGCTTTCCGGTTCCCAGCTGGTGATCGTTTCAGCACCCTTTTACTTATTGGCCATTTTCCTGGAAGGTGTGCAGTTGGAATATTTTGTGACCATACCTGCACTAAGTCTGATGACTCTGCAGGCCGGATAAAAGCACATAGCGGGCCGGATGATCAATCGTACCTCGGGGACCCATGAACTTTGCAGACCCATGAACTAGGTGGCGGCAGCGGCGGGTAGAGGAAGATCGCATCCCATCCACATATTCAGTGGATATCGGGGAGGGGCCGCCAAAAGAGAGAAGCCGATTGGCTGCCCCTCTCCTCTACACTGAACACAAGAGGACTATAGGAAACAACACAGTGGCGGCGGCGGCCATTTTGGTGTAGCCGTTGCCGTTTTTTGGCAAAAACATTTTTGAATTTCCCGGGACAAAGTCTTGGGACAAAAACAATCCGGGACAAGGGCCGGAAAATCCGGGACTGTTGGCAACTATGCAGCAGGCTGGAGGTGGGAGGTAATTGAGCTGCTAGGGAGTGGAGATGTTGCAGCTTTTCCCTACACAGGTTGCAGAAAAGGGAAGTAGATAAATGCTTCTTTTATGGGTAAATTATTTGGAAAATTTACGCTGTGGTGATGTTTATTCAATGCTGGAGATCTATTATGACAGCAAGGTGAGACATACAATATCTACAAGACAAAAAAATTCAGATTCTGAAATAATAGTTTTACTTCAGAATACTACTTTAGTTAGCAATAGTTCACTGCCTTTGGCTGTACATCAGCACATTCCCACCCTGAAAGCAATCTGAAGATCTCAAACAATAGATGAAAGACAGATGCTCCAGCGATGGACTATTTAGCACTTGTTCTCTTCTTCGCAGTAATTTATGATGTGCAAAATTCTTTTGGACTCTACACTGACCTGAAGATGTTTTTAATTTAATTTGTGATTTTGATATCTCTATTAGGTCTTGATCAAAGAAGAAAGAAAGGGTTTGTTCATTTTTACCATAGGCCATTGGGATAGCCAGAGATCTGTAGGGAGGAAAGCATAAGCTGGCTAATGCCCTGTACGCACGATCGAATTTTCAGTTGGAAAAACCTTAGATGGTTTTTCAGACGGAATTCCGCTCAAGCTTGGCTTGCATACACACGGTCACACAAAAGTTCTCTGAACTTTCGACCGTTAATAACACGGTGATGTACAACACTACGACGAGCCGAGAAAATGAAGTGCAATGCTTCTGAGCATGCGTCGAATTGTTTCCAAGCATGAGTCGGAATTTTGCATGTCGGAATTGCTACAGATGATCGGATTTTCTGATAGGAATTTTTACAGTCTGAAAGTTTGAGAACCAGCTCTCAAATTTTTGTTGTCGAAAATTCCGCCAGCAAAATCACATCGGACTTCTTCTGTCGGAATTTCCAAACGTGTGTACGGGGCATTAGTCTCATTTTGCTTTCTTCTTGAAATCTCATCTGGTGAACTTTTTGCCAGATCAGTCCTTCTGCCATTCTCATGAGATCTTCCTCACTCACGGTCTTCGGTTGTGGTGTACTTTTTGCCCACAGGAAGCTGTCTCTGCCATCAAAAGGGCAGTTGGTTGTGTTCGCCTCCCACATGTTACAAGTCCTCCCCTGGTTTCTGGACTGTAATACACCTTTGTGGTGGGTCATCTAATATTTTCAATGAACTCTCTGCACATCGTTAAACACTATTGCACACAGGCCCGGATTTCCCACAAGGCCACAGAGGCCAGGCCTCGGGGCGGCAGGACACAGAGGGGTGGCAGCGGCATGGAGTCCCCAGACGGCCGGAACACACAGTTAAGGGCGGTAAGTTGCTTTCTAGCAGGACTAGAAACAAGTGATTTGCGGTGATGTCGCCAAAATCACTTGTAACATGTGTGCTGCCGTCCGTCCGCCTCTCTCCCCCCCCACATACCTCTTTCTGCTGGATCTGTCTTCAGGACTCTGTCCTCCCCAGGGCCGCTGAGTCTGTCTCCTGTCCCTGCCGCTGATGTACACAGTGAGAGGGGTGAGCTCTTCCCATCTTCCCAGCTCTTCCCATCTCAGTTGTGACAGGAGTTCTAGCACAGTGCTAGGACTCCTGTTTTGGAGGTGACAGGGTCAATAAAGAGAATCTGTCACCTCCAATTGCTATCACACAGGGAATTGTTTTCTCCTGTGTGATAGCAATACAGTTAAGTGAAAAAAAATTGTATATATTTTTTTAATAAATATAAGAAATTATAATTAAATTAATAAAATAAAAAAAGTAATTAAAAAGTAAAGAATAAAAAAAATAATAAGAAAATAAGACAAAAAGAAAAAAAAGTAAACGACAAGCTACAAATAAATAAAACAATATTTGAACTAACCGTGCCACCCCTGCCATCCGGTTGTCATTCTCTGTTGATTTGGGGGGGGGGGGTTCGGTTGGTGGGGAAGGGGTACATTGCGGAACCTGGCCTTGGGGCGGCAGGGAGAGCAAATCCGGCCCTGATTGCACATCACTAGCAAACATTTGAAACAGGGACTTTTGGTTCATATTGCAAAAGACAGCATGTCTCCATTCTACCAGCCATACATAAAGCACACTTACTGTATATGGGCATATGGTGGCAATAATGGGTAAGTCAACACAGTAAAGCTTAAAGTGGTTGTAAGCCTCAGACATGAAATATGAACAAAGCATATGCCTCTATAGCGTATAGTTGTCTCAATTAAAGAGCACTACGTATCACTTTTGTCTGCTGCTTCATTCTGACATGTTTTCCTGACACCAAGAGAAACATGGTGACAGGGAAGGGACCTCCAGCAGATTGACAGCCTCAGCTCTGATCCTGTGAGCTGTGTTAAGGGGGGGGGGTGTCTCTTCCCTCCTATCAGCTCCCAGAGATCTCCTTACTGAGTTCTGCCGAGTGTTATTTTAGCTCTCCGTCCCCTTATAAATTTAGAACTTTGAAGAGATGTAGAGAAAAGAGGACTGCAGATAAACATAACTCACATATGAGGCTTTGTTTTATCTCTGTGTATTGCCTGAGGCCAGTCACCTTACTGGGTATATGTGAAGGTTTACAACCACAATATAGACAGGCCCGCAGGGCCTCATGATAAGGGGATGGGGTATACTAGGCAGTACAGGGTTAATATCAACAAAGGTATCATGGAAAGGTCACTTACTGGTATAAGCTGGTTATGGTAGTTAGTGGGGCTGCTGTCGGTGGGATACAGGGAGAAGAACGGATATCGCCGCAAACCCCCTTTTGGAGCAATGGATGAGTTGGAATCCTTGCCCTCCCGCCCTGGATTGTTTGGTCTGATTGTTGTTTTACAGTAAAACCTTGGTTTGAGAGTGTTTTGCAAGACAAGCTACATTTTTTGATACATTTTGACTTGATACACAAGCAATGTCTTGATATAAGAGTAGCGTCATGTCACAACTGAGTATAAAAAAGAAGAGAGGTGCCTCTAAGGCCGCGTACACACGGTCGTTCCAAACCGATGAGAATGGTCCGACGGGCCATTTTCATCGGTTCACCGCTGAAGTGGCCTGATGGTCTGATGTGCGTACACACCATCGTTCCAAAAACCGATCGGGTCAGAACGTGGTGACGTCAAACACACGACGTGCTGAATAAAACGAAGTTCAATGCTTCCAAGCATGTGTCGACTTGATTCTGAGCATGCGTGGGTTTTGAACCAATGCTTTCTGTACTAACCATCGGTTTGGACCGATCGGGCAGCCGGCCATCGGTTCGATTTTAAAGCATGTTTTAAAATTTTGGACCGAAGGACAACAGACCGATGGGCTATACACACGGTTGGTTTGGATCGATGAAACTGAACCTTGATCCATTCTCATCGGTTTTGTCCGACAGTGTGTACGCGGCCTTAGTGTAGCAATATGGTTACAGTTAATGAAGGTACAACATTTAGCAACTTATTGCTACGCTTAGAGGTGCCTCTCTTCTCTTTTATACCCTGTAATAAAATGCTTTGATATACAAGTGCTTTGGATTACAAGTGTGTTTCTGGAACGAATTATGCTCGCAGACCAAGGTTTTACTGTATTTTGTTAAAAACAAATAAAATATGAGTATGGCGGTTGGGGTCTTTGGAGGAGGTAACATTTTTGGAAAAGTTCATAGGGTGACCCATCTAAGGTATAACATCCTCTAAGGCAGTGGTTCTCAACTGCTGTCCTCAGGACCCACTAACAGGCCCGGATTGCAAGATAACTGAAATAAATCACAGGTGATATCTGTGACAGAACCCACTGTCACTGTGGGCCAGATTCAGGAACATCAGCGGATCTTTGGTCCGGCGCAGTGCATCTTTTTACACTGCGCCGGAGCAGCGCAGAGAGGCATGCTAGTGATTCAGGAAACTTTTTTCCTGTCTCTTGCCCCGGCGTGGCGGATTTTACACGGCGTAAGGTGGCGTAGCGCGGCGTAAGGCGGGGTAGAATAAAATGGGTGGCTCCCTATGCTAATGAAGCGGGGAGCGTGGCGCAGGGGTCACGGCGGGGCGCAGAGTCGGCCGCGCATGCGCAGTGTGCTCCCTGGGGCAAATGCCCCAATCTGCCCATGCTCAGAACTGCCCCCCGGCGTGACACCTGCGCTACGCCGGCCCACTGCCTACGCCCAGGCCATAAATCAGACCAGAGTTCCGCCCTACAGGTGCAAATGTTCCCAAGCAATTTTATCAACTGCTAGGTAATTTGCTATTGCTCTTGCTATTGTCTGTGCATTATTATGTCTGCTGAAGAAGCAACAGGTGGCCGGATGACCAACTTTAGCCCTGAGGAGAGGGCAGTAATTATTGAGGGGCTCTCCCAACATGGGGACCGCCTCTATGGGCCACAGAGTGGGCACACTGGCAAATCTGATAAAGAGCGAATTTTTGCCATCATTACTAACCAGGTCAATGCTTTGGGGGTTGCGGAGAGGCAGCCCAAACATATCATAAAAAAAATTAATGATTTGCGCAAACTGGTTAAAGACAAGTTGGTGGCAATGCGTAAACATGCCAGGGGAACAGGTGGTGGGCCAGCAAAAAAAATTACATTGACATCAGAGGACCTTGTGGTGGCCAGGTTCCTAGATCGTTCGGTGGTGGAGGGCCTGGATGGGTTTGATTCTGGAGAGCAGCCCTTGAGGACAGGTAAGTGTGTTTTCTCTTCTTTCTGGTGTGTTGCATGTGTGTGTGGGGGGGAGGGAACAAGTGACAATTGTGTGGGTCCACCAACATCTGAATGTTTTGTGTCCTCCACAGATGTGCAGGATGGAGCTGGGCCATCATCGGCTGCCGACCGACCCACCACATCCAGGGTGGAGACTGCCCCTACCTCTGTGGTGGAGGAAGTGGTGGAGGAGCAGCCCGTAGAAGAGGAGGAGGAAACGTTTATTTTATTTTTGGAGACCCCCATTCCTGACCCCTCCCCCACCTCCCCCCTCATGACATTTACCCCCTCAGGGCTCTCTAGCCCTATCAGGGATTCCCCACCTAGGGACCCAAGCCCCTCCCAGGCCGGGCCCTCACAGGACCCAAGCCCCTCCAGCCGTCCTCAATCTACTCCTGCCCCAAGGATGGCTCGTCAAAAAAGGAGGAGAGTCCATGACGAGCTGGAGGTGTCTCTGGCAAGGGACCAAACTAAACAGACCCGCTATATGGGGTCTCTTGCGGGGGATCTCTCACGGGTGGCTGCTAGCCTGGAGTCCTCTGCAGAGAGCCAGGCTGCCTGCACTCTGGCAATGAAGGAGGCCATTACTCAGCAGGCTGGCCAGAGTTTACTAATAAATGACAGCCTCCAGGACGTGGTGGGTAACGGGGCAGCCCTTCTCACGTCTCTGGGTGAGCTTCAGGCCACCACAAGCGAGCTGGTGGCAGAGGTCCGCAGCCTGGCAGGTGCAGTAAGAGAGGAGGGGAGGCTGACACGGCGCCAGCAGCGCAGCAATGTGACCCGCCGGCTGCGGATGCAGGCTGCAACTAATATCTACCTTAATAGGTTAGCCGTGGCAATGGAGGGCAGGGATGCAGCTAGGGAGAGACTGGGGGAGGTACCACCACCACCACCCCCTGCCCCACCAGCCCCGGCCCCACCACCCCCTGCCCCACCAGCCCCGGCTCCACCAGCCCCGGCTCCACCAGCCCCGGCCCCACCAGCCCCGGCCCCACCAGCCCCGGCCCCACCAGCCCGGCCCCACCAGCCCCGGCCCCACCAGCCGAGGGCCAAGAAAGAGCCCACGACAGGGCCGTTGATTTTGGTTAAATTTAATTATACTTATATTTTTTTTTTTTATAGTCATGTTATTTAAAAAAAATTATTTTTCTACTCAGGTTATGAGAATATTTTTTCCATTTTACTCATGTATTGCAAAAATTTATTTTTATTTTCTCAAGTTATGAGAATTATTTATTATTTTATATGCACACGGGAGTTAGTGCATGATTTATTCATAAAGATGTATGAATGGACAGCAACATAATTGGAGCCTTGGCGCGGCGTTGCTGCTCCCTAGTACCATGGGTGGTACTTCGGTCTAATCCAATTCTGTGTGAATGTGGGGTGTATGTGTTAGGGACCACAGTGATGTGCATGCATCCATTAACATTAATTTAATCGTGAAAAATAACGTTCGACGAGGCGACTCCTGACTGCTCTTCCTTCAGCAGACGGGTTAGCCTCTGGCAGGGGGGGATTATGTGGTTGGGGGGTCAGGTCCTCACGTAGCTCAATCTCCAGGCCCCTTCTCACTGCAAAGTTATGGAGAATGCAACAAGCCCCGATAATTTTGCTAACAAATTCAGGGGAATATAACAGGGTCCCCCCAGACTTATCCAGGCAGCGAAAACGAGATTTCAGCAGACCAAATGTTCGCTCCACAACTCCACGGGTCCGTGCATGGGCTAGGTTGTATCTCTTCTCTCCTGGGGTTTGGGGGTTCCGGAATGGGGTCATCATATGTGGTCCAAGTGCATATGCTGCATCACCTGTAAGGGAAAAGACAGGAGGATGTTACTCATGCATGTGCCCCTCGTGATGTCTATATCATGGGGGGGGACAGTCATACCTGACACCCATGTCACTCACCAACCAGCCAGCTGTCCCCGTAGACGTTCTGGTCAAATTCATCTGGGATGTTGCTATGACGATAAATAAAGCTATCATGGCACGAGCCGGGGTGTTTGGCACGGACGTGCCATATTAGTCCTTGGGCATCTACTATAATCTGCACATTAATCGAATGCCAGTGCTTTCGATTACAATAAATGTGCTCGATGTCACGGGGGGGCTGAAGTGCCACATGTGTACAATCAATTGCACCCACTGTGCCAGGAAATCTATCAATTGCAAAAAAATCTTGCATTGTCTTCATCCGCTGGACCTCCTGGGAGGGTTTTATGAAGAGGTGGGACATGTGTCTCAATATTGCTGGTATCACCTGGTGAACACACCTGCTCACGGTGGGTTGTGACATCCCAGCCGACAGTGCACTTGTCCTTTGAAAAGAACCAGTGGCCAAGAAATGAAGTGTGGCTAATACCTTCACCAGTGGCTGCACTGCATGTGTGCGGAGTGTGGGGCTTGTGAGGTCATCCTGCAGGAATCTGGTGATTTCCAGTATGGCTTCACGGCTGAACCTGTAGGTGCGATACACCTCTGCGTCCCCCATGCCAAAAACATTAATGCGTGTGCGGAAGATTATCTCCTGTTCCCTCCTACGTGTCCGTCGACGCAGAAGTGAAAGGACCACGGCTGCCCCTGGCATGATGGCACACAGGTGTTGTCCAGCAAGTGTACTTGCAGCTCAGTTCGTCTGTAGCGATGTGGTTTTATCTGCTCTCCAAATGACCTGTGCAAGTGTGGTGTAAAGTTACCCCTGCTTTATAAAGGGTAACTTTCCGCTGCAAACCAGAGTTACACGCACCGGGAGTAGCCTGCGCCGGCAATTCGTAATTTGCTGAATCGGACCAACTCCCTCATTTGCATATTTAAAATAGAAAAACCAGGGCCGCGCTAGTTCAGACCAGCGTAAATGGGCGCCCACGCCGCACCGGCGTGGAAAGGTCCAAACGAAAAAAAAAAATCTACGTTACGGCGTAATATTGTTTGCTGAATACGGCGCGGAGATACGCCGGCGCACATTGGCATTTACGCCGCGCATCTCAGTCTACACCGGCGGAAATTGTTCCTGAATCTACCCCTGTGTGTTTTGGAAGGGACTGTGGGCGGGCCTCCTACCCACAGATTATGGCCCAGAAGATACTGGAGACCTGGGGACAAGCTGGCATTGAGATAATGTAATGTAATGCTACATCCCTTCTCCCCCTCTTGTAGCTGTGTCTAATTGTGTTGGTAAATGGCACATAGACAAATGGTCTGGACTGGAGACATCTCCCCGCAAGGGGATTTGTATTGAGAGGCTGCCTGCTTACCATAATCCCTTTATGTTTATCTGTAGTCTGTTTCAATGTACAAGTGTTCCATTCCCATTGGTTGTTCCTTGTCCCCTACCCCCTCCCCTCTAGGACAAAGCTAAGGGGAGTGTCCCTAACTGTGTGTAAAAGTGTATGCCTTGTATTTAAAGTGGAGGTTCACCCGGAATTAACATTTTTTACCCTTAGATTGATGCTCATTTTGTCTAGGGGAATCGGCTAGTTGTTTTAAAATCGAAGCTGTACTTACCGTTGTAGAGAGCGATATTCTCCGCCGCTTCGGGGTATGGGCTGCGGGACTGGGCGTTCCTATTTTGATTGACAGTCTTCCGACAGGCTTCCGACGGTCGCATCCATCGCGTCACGATTTTCCGAAAGTAGCCGAACGTCGGTGCGCAGGCGCAGTATAGAGCCTCACCGACGTTCGGCTTCTTTCGGCTACTCGTGACGCGATGGATGCGACCGTCGGAAGCCTGTCGGAAGACTGTCAATCAAGAAGGAACGCCCAGTCCCGAAGACCCATACCCGGAAGCGGCGGAGAAGATCGCTCTTACAACGGTAAGTACAGCTTCGATTTTAAAACAACTAGCTGATTCCCCTAGACAAAATGAGCATCCATCTAAGGGTAAAACATTTTTTATGGGTGAACTCCCGCTTTAATAAACAGTTTATGCTCTACATGTTTAACCCTCAACACCTGTGTGGCTTGTCTCGTGATTGAGGGGTTAAGGGCTGGTTATGGCGAATCTGCAGGCTGCGGGTGCGTTTGCAGGACAGGAGACACAGGTCTGGCGGAGGTTCCCACCTGGTGTATGCGAGATCCGTCACAATATAATTTGCTGCTCAGTGATTGCAGTATTCTAGTCTGCATCTCCCTAAGGTAATACTTAAAATCTGGCCTTCTAGTGGGTCTTGAGGACAGGAGTTGAGAACCACTGGACAATGGAAAACCAGTTAATGGTGGATTCACTGGGAAGTGGTAACAAGGAGGTATCTGTGGTAAAGTGTGTTTGTCCCCGAGCTGGTGTTGTTCGGCTGGGGACTGTTAAGCATTAACACTGATACACAATCTGCATATAGTTCTTTGATGCCTACCAAGACCAGCAACCTTTATTTTACAGGTACTGGATTTTGTATTATTTCTGTTAAAGAAAATGTTAATTGGTTAATCTGCTAATAAATAGCTAACTGGCCACATTTTCTCCAGATCAATGTCATTCGTTATTTGTTCAGAGTATGTTTGGGAGGTTCAGGGTAATTATGTATGGGGTGTATACATCTGGGATATCCTAGCAATTAGGGGTGCAACGGATCAAAAAACTCACGGTTCGGATCGTTCCTTGGATCAGGAGTCACGGATCGGATCATTTTTGACCCCCCCTGCTCAGGACAGTGACCCCCCCTGCTCAGGACAGTGACCCCCCCTGCTCAGGACAGTGACCCCCCCCTGCTCAGGACAGTGACCCCCCTGCTCAGGACAGTGACCCCCCCCCTGCTCAGGACAGTGACCCCCTTCTCAGTACAGTGATCCCCCCCCCCAGCTAGTACCGACAGACGAGCGGCATGTCCCACGAGTGCGGGCTCCTCCTCTGTGGGTGTAAACAGAGGAGGGCCGCCGCCGGGTGTACCAAGATGGCCGCGGCTCCGGAGCTAGGCCGAAGCCGCGGTCTTTCCTAATGTTACGGCGGCGGCTCCGGAGGTAGGCCAAAGCCGCGGCCATAACATTAGGAAAGGTCGCAGCTTCGGCCTAGCTCCGGAGCCGTGGCAATCCGCGGATCACAGTGTGTTCCGATCCGAAGGGGGTGACCCGTTCGGATCACGGATCAACTGTGATCCGTTGCACCCCTACTAGCAATGCATTATAATTGGCATTTATTATTAGACATGTGCATTCATTTTCGTCTGAATGTATTTTCATCCGAATTTCTGGGTTTTTTCGCGTTCGTTTTAAAAAATGATAACGAACGCGCAGAATCCGAAATCGGAAAGATCCAACATAAAATAATGCTTTATTTTCATTTCGTTCCGACAACAGTTTGATACAGATTGAAGATTCGATATGACGGTGACAATTGCGATCTGAATTTCGGGAGTAACGAAATAAATAAATTATTCGGACGAAAACGAAATTCTGAAACAAAATATTTTAATGTGCACATGTCTATTCCTTATGGCTTGTAAACACGATCCGAAAATTGGACAAAAACTGTCATCCGAGGAAGAATCGTACCATAATTGGATCGTTAGTGCAGAGCTTTTCGAGAGCCGATCATTGAAATTCAAGCATGAAAATTTTCCTCGTAAGATACCAGATTGTATGATTTTCGTTCAGTCAGTATAGTTGCTGTCTGAAATTACAATACAAATACATTACAACACATGATGTCACTTCCGTTTTTTTTTTTTGTCTGTCGTACAAGAATTTTTGTGACTTTAGTAACCGATCCAATTTCTACAATTTCTACTTGTGATTACGAAGTGAAAAAAGTCAGACGATCTGTCGTCTGATTTGCAGAGTGTGTGTACGGGCCTTTAGACTGTCTTATGATGCCTTGTACACATGACCGATTTTCCCGTCGGAAAAACTGCGATGAGAGCTTTTGGCCAACCGTGTGTATGCTCCATCGCAGTTTTTCTGACGGGAAAACTGCCGGAAAAAAAAAAGCAGATCTCTTTTTTCCCATCAGAAAAAAATCCTAGTAAGAAAACCATTTGTCTGTATGCTTTTCCAACGGGGAAAAAAACATGCATGCTCAGTAGGGTTGTCCCGATACAGATACTAGTATCGGTATCGGGACCGATACCGAGCATTTGCGCGAGTACTTGTACTCGCGCAAATGCTCCCGATGCTTCACCGATACCTGGGATAAGAGGGAGCGAGGCATCGTGTAAACAGGAAGTCAGCGGGCTGATTCTTTGGTAGAGCAAGCGGGTGGAGCTGTGGGCGGAATCGTGGTCGGAGCAAAGATCCGAGCAGAGTCCTGGTGTAAGTAAGCTGGGCGGAGTCACGGGCGGAGTCAGCGGGCGGAGCTGTGGGCGGAATCGTGGGCGGAGCAAAGATCCAAGCAGAGTCCTGGTGCAAGTAAGCTGGCAGGGGTGGAGGGCGCAACACGCTATCATTGTCCAGTGACGCTATGTGTTGCCTTGAACGTCCCGACGCCCATATTGGTACACCCTGGACTTGGCCACATTAAGCCAGCATCAGACATCTTGTTACACCCAGCCCATATAGCTTGAGCTGGGTGTAACAAGATGTCCGCTGCTGCTTTTATGCAGCCGAGTGCAGGGTGTACCAAGATGGGTGCCGTAGGCAGTATAGTAAAATATTTTAGTTTTCCTTTTCCTCTCATGTAATTAAGTGCCAGATATCAGTGCCCAGCCATCTGCCAGTGCCATCTGTTAGTGCCCAGCCGTCAGTGCCCAGCCGTCAGGTGCCATCTGTCAGTGCCCAGCCATCAGGTGCCATTTGTCAGTGCCCAGCCGTCAGTGCCCAGCCATCAGTGCCCAGCCAGTGCCATCTGTCAGTGCCCAGCCATCAGTGCCATCTGTTAGTGCCCAGCCATCAGTGCCCAGCCATCAGTGCCCAGCCGTCAGTGTCCATCCATCAGTGCCCAGACATCAGTGCCATCTGTCAGTGCCCAGACATCAGTGTCCATCCGTCAGTGCCCAGCCATCAGTGTCCATCCATCAGTGCCCAGACATCAGTGTCTATCCGTCAGTGCCCAGACATCTGTGTCAGTGCCATCTGTCAGTGCCCAGCAATCAGTGCTCAACAGTCAGTGGTCACCAGTCATTGCCCTTCCATCAGTGCCACTGCCAGCCATGAGTCAGATCCAGCCATGAGTGCATACCATCTATCAGTGCACTGCTCACCAATGCTAAATCATTGCCACTTATCAGTGCTCATCAGTCAGTGCCAGGCATCAGTGTGTGCCACCTATTGGTGCCCAGTTATCAGTGCCACTGCCAGCCATCAGTCAGTGCCACCTTTTAGTGCCCATCAGTCAGTGCCATCTATAAGTGCCAGGCATCAATGGCGTCACTGTGACATGACATTAAAAAAAGTATTGGTAATCGGTATCGGCGAGTACTTGAAAAAAAGTATCGGTACTTGTATTCGGTCTTAAAAAAGTGGAATCGGGACAACCCTAATGCTCAGAATCAAGTATGAGATGGGAGCGCTCGGTCTGGTAAAACTAGCCTTCGTAATGGAGATAGCACATTCGTCACGCTGTAAAGGACTGAAAAGCAAGAGGTTGAAAAGCGTGAATCGTTTCTCACCAAACTTTTACTAACACGAGGATCAGCAAAAGCAGCCCAAAAGGTGGCGCGGTTGGAATTGAACTTCCCCTTTATAATGCCGTCGTACGTGTTGTACGTCACCGCGCTTTGGACGGGCGGAATTTGGTCTGACTGTGTTTACGCAAGACAAGCTTGGCCGAAAATTCCGTTGGGAAAACCATTGTTTTTTTTATCCAACTGGAAAACCGGTCGTGTGTACATGGCAAGAGGCCCACATAATAAGGGCCACATGCATTTCTCGGGCCACAGGTTGGGCACCAAGTCTATAGATACTTAATTCAGCGCAAAGACAGCTTTTCCATCAAGCACCAAACGTGTTTAGTGAATTTCTAATTGTTAAATACAACATTTCTGTTTTTTTCTATGAATCTTTCACCTCACTACAGACGTTCTTTTTAATAAACCCCTAGAATAGAGTCTAGATGCAATATTTAAACTCCTTAGGAATGAAAAAAACATTGTGCCAAATCTCACAAACATAAAAGCAATTATAAGATACGGAGAAGATGCCCTCTTTCCATTCAGCATTCCTTAATATATGACTTTCATTCCAGTCTAAGTGATTATGGGTTCATAAGAAGTTTAAATAAGCTCTTTCCAGCCTTCTGCTTGTTGCATATATTATTTTGTACACTGAAGACAATAATCACATAAATGATAATGCAAATAAGGGAATGGTAAAGCTCATCCACAGTTATTTAATTACAGAATATTATACTAGTGTATAGAAATGACTAAAGTACTTCCCTAGATTAAATAGAAAACGCAGAATTTATAAGTCCCTCTAGCGATTTCTGTTTTTTCTCACGCAGCAGACCGATAAAACCAGGAAAACACATCTTCATTTTTAGTAGCAGTGTGAATGATCCGAGCAGCACTGAGCTACATACAGAAATGCCAAACTGGGAATAAAAACCTGCTCTGGCTATTACAGCGAGCCTGGCATCAGGTATATTTTTTCATATTACATGTACACTATATTACCAAAAGTATTGGGACGCCTGCCTTTACACGCACATAAACTTTAATGGCATCCCAGTCTTATAGGTAGATTCAGGTACATTGGAATAAAT
The DNA here is from genome assembly GCF_905171775.1 of Rana temporaria. NCBI lineage: Eukaryota > Metazoa > Chordata > Amphibia > Anura > Ranidae > Rana > Rana temporaria. The sequence continues at coordinate 53,706,667 of NC_053490.1, forward strand.
TTAGGGCGGCGTAGCCTAGCCTGTTTAGGCTACACCGCCGTAAATTAGCTAGGCTAGTAGTGATTTTCAATCTACTTACCTGCTAATCTACGGCGGCGTAGCCTCAAACGAGCGGGCGTAAGGGCGCCTAATTCAAATGACTTGGAGGGGGGCGTGTATCATGGTAATGAGGCTTGACCTCACGTTTTTAACGTTTTTTGTCACTGCGCATGCGCCGGGCGACTACATTTCCCAGTGCGCATTGCGGCTAAGTAGGCCATACGGGCCTATTGATTTCAACGTGGACGTAAACGACGTAAATCCCGATTCGCGGACGACTTACGCAAACGACGTAAAAATTTCGAATTTTGCGTCTGGAGCGGCGGCCATACTTAACATTACTATTCCACTAGAGCTTAGCTCTAACTTTAGGAGGCCTATCTCTTACATAAACGCCGTAAAAGTACTGCATCGGCCTGGCGTTCGTTCGTGAATCGGCGTATCTCCTCATTTACATAATCTACGCCGGCCGCAATGGAAGCGCCATCTAGCGGCCATCAGCAACATTGCAATCTAAGATAGGACGGCGCAAGCCGTCGTATCTAAGATATGTTTAAGTGTATCTCTGTTAGAGAATACACTTAAACATAGGTCGGTGCAGATTCAGAGTTAGGTCGGCTTATCTGTAGATAAGCCGGCCTAACTCTTTCTGAATCTACCTATTAGTCTGTAGGGTTGAGTTGGCCCACTCTTTGCAGCTGTAGCAGCTTCAACTCTTCTGGGAAGGCTGTCTACAAGGTTTAGGAGTGTGTCTATGGGAATGTTTAACCATTCTTCCAGAAGCGCATTTGTGAGGTCAGGCAATGATGTTGAATGAGAAGACCTGACTCGCAGTCTCCACTCTAATTCATCCCAAAGGTGTTCTATCGGGTTGAGGTCAGGCCAGTCAAGTTTCTCCACCCCAAACTCGCTCATCCATGTCTTTATGGACCTTGCTTTGTGCACTGGTGCGCAGTCATGTTGGAACAGGAAGGGGACATCCCCAAACTGCCTTCACAGAAGAGTTGAAGCTGTTATAGCTGCAAAGGGTGGGCCAAATCAATATTGACCCCTTCAGACTAAGACTGGGATGCCATTAAAGTTCATGTGCATGTAAATGCAGGCGTCCCAATACTTTTGGTAATATAGTGTATATTTAAAATAAAATCTTTATTATTTGGTGGAAATAACATGGTGTGGGTGGATTTCTGCCAGTCGCAGGCTGTGTCACTCCCCTCCAGCCTGTGTCTTATGCCCTGTACACACGATTGGTCAATCCGCTAAGAACGGTCTGATGGATTTTTCCATCAGTTATCTGATGAAGCTGACTGATGATCAGTCATGCCTACACACCATCGGTTAAAAAAAACGATTGTGTCAGAATGCAGTGACGTAAAACACAACGACGTGCTGAGAAAAATGACGTTCAATGCTTCCAAGCAAGCGTCGACTTGATTCTGAGCCTGCGTGGATTTTTAACCGATGGACGTGCCCACAGACGATCGTTTGTTTTTCTATCGGTTAGGTATCCATCAGATAATTTTAAAACAAGTTTCATTTTTTTAACCGATGGATAGATAACCGATGGGGCCCACACACGATCGGTTTGGTATGATGAAAACGGTCCATCAGACCGTTCTCATCAGACAAACCGATCGTGTGTACGCTTCATTAGAATAAGGAGGAGGTGAAGCCCCCATTAATCTACATGTAATATCTCATCCCAATTGTGTTTTGCTGGTTGGTGGGGATGAAGGAGGAGGGGAGGAGTGGGCTGTCTTTAGGTTTTATTTCATATAATCTTGACAGTACCCTTTGTTATCTGATAGTCTTATTATTGGTATTATCTTAGTGTTGACGGGTATCGCACCCATGAGGTATGACAGTCCATAAGGGAGACTTACAGCTTGTATCTGAACTGAGAGGGTAAAATTCCAGTAAATATATATATATATATATATATATATATATATATATATAGACACACAGCAATCCTTTGTAGCACTCTCCTAGTTAGGTTGCTAGGATGTCATGCACATTTTGTTCTTTTTGGCTCCTCTGGAGCAGTTGTGTATCTGGATCTCACAGGTTTGTTTGCTCTCCCCTGTCTTCCAGAGGCTTCTGGAACATAGAGGGTTGAGCAAGTCAAAAAGGCAGCCTGAATATTTACTGTGCTCCAGCCAATCCCTGGGAGGGGTGCTGAGAAGGTGGTTGGAGAGGCATATAAATAGTCTGAGATTTAGAGCAGCAGGGCTCTCCTGTCTGTTGGAGGGAATCCACCCATCTGAGTGGGGATGGCTCTCCTGATTCCAACTGATCATTCATTGAGGTCCCAGTTGTGACATAGCTCAGAGGCCTATGTACTTCCAAAGATCAATTTTTTAAGCAAACCCTTACCCTAGGACTTTGGTCTAGAGATCTCAGTAAAGGGTGCCCAGTGGAAGTAAGAAGGGGGCTGGCTGTCCTGTGGAATTGTGAGCATTAACCTCTCCCTTACTGAAAAGTGTCTGTTGGATACTAGAAGGAGGCATCAGGTGGTCTTGTGACATTGTGAGTACTAACCTGAGCTTAGGGTTCTACTGACTGTGTGCAGTATCCTTTGGGTGGAGAAGCCAGTTGTATTCCTGACTGGGATAGCTTCTAACTCAGTTCTGCCATCTATACTTGTTTCTTGCATAGAGACTACCCAGAGAGACAACGGATTGCGGATCATGGTACCCGGCCTTCGGCAGTTGGGGGATCACATGGTCACAAAGTCAACAAAGCTGTTATGAATAACAGCTAGGTTTCCTGCAGAGATATGCTGTGGTTGGCCCACAACTATCACATGGTCTTTGGGCCAATCACAGTCCCCTGTACCTGATTAGCTGTAGGCAATCACATGGTAGTAATCATAGCTGTCATGAATGAACCCATTCATTACAGTACACTAAAATGTTACTATGTGTCTCTAGACTACTCCGATGAGAGTCTTCAAAAAATACTGTGCCCAGTCAGTATCTGATGATGCTGTACTGCACTGGTGACAGTATGTAAAAAAACAATTGTGCCAACAAATTGCAACTTCAAAAAACTCATCATGACTCCTACTAAATGCCCCACACTGTCTACTTTCCAAAAAGGGGTCATTTGGGGGGGGATTTGTGCTGTCCTGTGATTTTAAGGGACTCAAGAAATGAGACAGGCCTTCAGTACATCAGGATTGATACACTTATTTTGATTTTCTTTAACAAAGACATGTAGTCCGACGTGTAAGAAAGAAATTTGATTTTATATGATATGTTTTATAACAGAAAGTAGAAAATATATATATATTTTTTTTCAAAGTGTTCTGTATTTTTTCCTTTATGCCCAGGTTCACACTGGGCTGCGGGAGTGAAGCCGTGCGGGTTCAGCTGAAATCGCACGATTTCCCTCCCGCTTGTCAGTCCCGATTTCGGACGCGATTTCAGAGACATCTGTGCAGGTTTCTGCACAGATGTCAATGTAAATCGCGGCCTGAAATCTCAAAAAGTAGTACAGGAACTACTTTTTGAAATCGGTGCGGCGCCGCAATTGCGACATCGCACCGATTAGGATGGTGCCATTGCCGACAATTGCCGGAAGCTCTATTTGTGTGAAAATGTTGTTGTACAGTGTTGCATGACGATGCGATTGCCAGTTAAAAATAGCACAGTGCTAAATAGCAAAAATGGCCTGTTCATGAAGGGGTAAAACCTTGTGGAGCTCGGGTGGTTAATACAAGTTCCATTCTATGTTTACTGCTGCCACACCATGCTGCACCTCCCCAACACTTATGCCCCGTACACACATGCAGGATTTCCAACGGGAAAAGTTCTCATCGGAAATCCTGAGGAGAAAGCCGAGAACTTTCTCGGTCAGTCTTTCCCCTACAAAAGGCCGGTTTTCCCGACATGAAAACTGCGATGGAGCTTTGGTCGGGAATCCCGGCCGTGTGTATGCTCCAATCGCAGTTTTTCCCATTGGAAAACTGCCAAAAAACGCTGTGCAAAAGTCCGCCGGTTTTCCCGGCGGGAAAATAGAGAGCTGGTTCTCTTTTTTTGTCCGGCGGTTTTTGGGCAGTTTCCCGTCGGAAAAACCGACACAGGGGATCACGTAACTGGACCAGAGAAGGCTGAAAATACAGTAGGTGACTATAAACATATTTTTTTACATCGGTTAGGCTGCATAGGTAGCGGGGGAAGGAGGTGACATTTTTAAAGATAGTTAATGTTAGGCAGGATTTCTACTTTAATTACTTACTGATAATTATTACTAAAATGACAGCAAAGCCATACAAAGACACATAACAACAGCCATACAAATTGCAAAAAAAAAAAGCACAGAAAACGTAAAAGCATGTGTTTCAAAAAGTAGAGTTCTCAAGGTTTTGGTATATGTAAAGCAAAACAATGCAAAGCTAAGAATTGTATTAATAAAACACTAATTATAATACAAAACAGAAATGTTATTCCAATGTAAATGCTCATACTTATACAAAGGCTATTTCAAATGGAACTCCGGTCAAATATAAAATTCATAAAGAATGCAGCTTTCTATTCATATTACATCAGGAATTTTTTCTTTTTTTTAAATCAGGGTTAGTATCTGTAATTATTATTAATATTATTATTATACAGGATTTATAGAGCACCAACAGTTTGCGCAGCGCTTTACAACATGAGGGCAGACAGTACAGTTACATTACAATTCAATACAGAAATCAGAGGGCCCTGGCTCGTTAGAGTCTAATTAATTTCTTACAGTTCCTGTACAGCGGAGCCCAGACCTTGTGTGTATAAATCCCCTTTCCCCCACCTTGGATACATTAAAAACAAGTTTAAAAACAGATAGATAGATAGATAGATCTATCTATCTATCTATCGACAGGGATGGACTGGCCATTGGGACTACAGGGAGTTTCCTGGTGGACCGATGGCTCAGTGGGCCGGCTTCAGTGACAGCGGACCGCCGCCCCCCTCCGCTCCTCTGTTTTTCCTTTCCCGCAGTGCTCACCTCCTCTCCCTCCCCACAACGCTCACCTGGAGAGGAATAGAGAAACAGGGGGAGGACCAGAGGAGCATGGGGGGAGGGGACAGACAGCTGACAGCTATGGCCTGGGAGTTTCTCACTTCTGCCTAATCTTGTCCCATAAGCGGGGCACCGAACTGATTCTTTGCCCCAGGTAAAATAATGTCTAGCTTCCCCACTGGTACTGCCTATAGGGCCCCGTACACACGAGAGGATATCCGCTGGAAACGGTCCGCCGGACCGTTTCCAGCGGATAAATCCTCTGGTGGATATGGATCTGATGGCTGTACACACCATCAGATCGAAATCCGCGCAGAATACATCCGCGGTGATGTGTCGCGCCGTCGCCGCGACAATGATGCAGTGACGTGCGCGGCGCTGGAAGGTAAATACTTCCACACATGCGTCGAATCATTACGACGCATGCGAGGGAGGGGAGTGGACGGACTGATCCGGTGAGTCTGTACAGACGACCGGATCAGTCCGCTGGACTGGATTCTAGCGGATAGATTTCTTAGCATGCTAAGGAATTTTTATCCGCTGGGAATCCGTCGGCTGGATTTTTATCCGCCGGGAAATGTCCGCTCGGACGTACACACGACCGGATCTATCTGCTGGAACTGATCCGCGGATCAATCCCAGCGGATAGATCCGGTCGTTTGTACGAGGCCTAGGAGTACCAGTACCAGCCGTTCTACTCTAATAAAGTAGAATGGCTAGTGAAGGGGGAGAGGGGGCTTGGGTGGAAGGGGGGGGGGGGGGTGCGGGAGTTGTCCAGCCACCATGGGAGAGACCTGTCAAAGTGGGCCAGTCTGGATGAAGTCCAGGGCCAAATTTTTGCCCAGTCCAGCCCTGTCTATAGATATCTATAGATAGATAGATAGATAGATAGATAGATAGATAGATAGATAGATCTGTCTCTATCTATCTATCTATCTATCTATCTATATATCTATCTATCTATCTATATATATATATTGTATATTGAAATAAAAAAACGGATTCCATTCGGCAGATTAAATCCCAGGTCGCAACAATGGCATTGATTGATCTGGATGACATTTGCGTTTACTGCCCAAGCATCAAAATCTCACGTACGTGTACACAATGTCATTTGAATTTGTAGTGATCAAAAGCCTGTGAAAAAAAACACTGAAACGCTGTTGTACTAATGTTTGCTCTTGACAACTCAACTCAATCTTAATGCCACGACAAGTTTACACAAAACTATTTTTTTCCCTACTTGCGTCGCAATAGTGTTGAAAATGGAGTAGAGCTCCTCTGAAGTAAAACCCTTATTAATCAGACAATGTTGTTGATTTTAGTAAATATATAAAATTGCACAAATTCCATAAAAAAAAAAAAAAATTACAGGAAAATGCATTATCTTTCAAAATTTAGGCTAGGTTCACATGTGTGATTTAGATGCCATGGAGCCAGTTCACACAGGTCCGGGCAGTCGCAGAGCAGATTGCAAAAGGATCCTGTGCGTCTTTGGGTCCAGTTGAGGTGCGAATTTAAAGCGGATCTCCGTTGGAAAAAAAGTATTAAAAGCCAGCAGCTACAAATACTGCAGCTACTGACTTTTAATATTAGGGCACTTACCTGTCCTGGAGTCCAGCGACGTCGGCAGCAGAGGACGAGCAATCGCTCGTCACTCTGCTGCCCCCACTGCCATCCTCAGTGAGGGAACCAGGAAGTGAAGCTCTCCGGCTTCACTGCCTGATTGCCCTACAGCGCATGTGGGAGTCGGCACAGCACCGTCCTCACTGGTTCCCGTTGTGTTCTGGGAGTCTAGTGGAGGGGGGGGGGGGTGTGGGAAGTGACATACTACCTGCAGAGTCCCCGCCGAGAGGACTCCCTGAAGTGGGTGCAAAAAACTGTCTTTAACCTCCTTAGCGGTATTCCCGAGTCTGGCTTGGGGTAAGATTTCAATACCAAAAGCGGTATCCCCGAGTCAGACTTGGGGCCGCCTCGCAGCATCCACAGGCACAAGTTACTTACCTTGTCCCTGGATCCTGCGATGCCGCCCCGCTGTGTGAGCGAGCGGCGTCCTTGCTCGATTCACACAGTGAAGTCCTTTGTGTCTTCTATAAGTGAGACACAGAAAAAATGTGCACCATAAAAGTGCATATATCGTGAACAAACGGTGAACAAGTTATTTTAGAAAATCCAATAACAAAGTCCATAAACTGGAATTCCGACCCAGACAGCACCCAGTGTGGAGATGATTGACAGTTGTGACCCGCCACCATATGGACTGAGGCTTACCACAGGGTAATTTGATAACAGCGTTATTCAAATTATTGCAGGATACTTCCAGAGCACCGGATTATGGCCAGACATACACCAGGTCACGATCCCTTTAAGAAATCCACGATGGGGTGCAGCAGCATGTAATAGCGAATAGCCTCCTCATAGCATGTCACAGCCCAGTCAGTGTCAACATAAACAGACGTTGGTGGTGAGCTGCAGACGTTGCTAGGCTCGGCGGTGAGGTGTAAGTGCATACTACCCTATGTGCGGTCTCCTTCCTTTTATGTTGACACTGACTGGGCTGTGACATGCTATGAGGAGGCTATTCGCTATTACATGCTGCTGCACCCCATCGTGGATTTCTTAAAGGGATCGTGACCTGGTGTATGTCTGGCCATAATCCGGTGCTCTGGAAGTATCCTGCAATAATTTGAATAACGCTGTTATCAAATTACCCTGTGGTAAGCCTCAGTCCATATGGTGGCGGGTCACAACTGTCAATCATCTCCACACTGGGTGCTGTCTGGGTCGGAATTCCAGTTTATGGACTTTGTTATTGGATTTTCTAAAATAACTTGTTCACCGTTTGTTCACGATATATGCACTTTTATGGTGCACATTTTTTCTGTGTCTCACTTATAGAAGACACAAAGGACTTCACTGTTTATATCAATTTTTGGTTGGCGCAATTTTTTCCTTTTTATATCTGTTTTGTGTTAGTTCACGCTATTGCAGCCTTCCCACTTATTCACTTAATTTATATTTGATTAGCGCAATTTTTTCTTTTCCCGATTCACACAGTGCCTGTGTGCCGCCGATCTCCATTCCCTGCGACGTTACGACGCACGGGGGCGGAGAATTCAAAAAAGTAAACAAACACAAATAAAAAATATGCACCCCCCCCCCCTTGTCCCTAGTGGTCTGCCCAGTGTCCTGCATGCACTTTTATAAAATAAAAACTGTTCTTTCTGCCTGCAAACTGTAGATTGTCCATAGCAACCAAAAGTGTCCTTTTATGTCAAAAGTGGTTTTAGAAAACAGCAGCTAGAAAACAGCGATAATAAATTATAATCACTTGCAGAATTGAGCGAATGCGATTTGTGGGGAAATTCGTCATAAAAAAATAAAAGTAATGACAGCGACAATTCTGCAACTGAGCAAATTTCAGTGTTTTTGATTTGATTACATTATTGAATAATTTTTATTATAATTAAATTATTATTTGTTATAATTATTTATAGGTATTTATTATATTATAATTTATGATTTTGTGTTTCAAACTTTATCATACCCGGGATGTCTACTAGACTCTTGTTTGGACAGATTTAAGTGAGTTATTCCTAAGAATTGCAGGCCTACAATGTAAAACGCTAAATTTCCATGCAAAATAATTGTACCGCTTTTGGTACGTAATTCCAGACATAATCATACCGCCAGGGAGGTTAACAGGTATCTGCACCCCCATCCCCCCTGAAAGGTGTCAAATGTGACACCGGAGTGGAGGAGGGTTCCGATGAGCGGAAGTTCCACTATAGGGTGGAGCTCCGCTTTAAGCATAAATTCATACCTGAATCATCCCTGAACTGGTGAACAGACACCCACTGGACCCCGGGCACGAACCCGCAGCCACACATACGTGAACCCGGTCTAAAAAAAAAATTCCAGTAAAAAACAGAGAAATGCACATATATGTATCCAAATCTGCTACCAAATCAAAGCTGCTTCCGTCCCCACAAAAAAAAAAAAATCGATGTATAATATGTAAGGGTAAGACCAGGACAATTCTAACACTTTTTTTTATGTTTAAAAGTCTGTATTTTTTGCTAGAAAATTACTCAGAACCCACAAACATTATATATATATTTTTTAAGAAGAGGCCCTAGAGCAGGGGTGTCAAACTGGCGGCCCTCCAGCTGTTCCAAAACTACAAGTCCCATCATGCCTCTGCCTGTGAGAGTCATGCTTGTAACTGTTAGCCTTGCAATGCCTCATGGGACTTGTAGTTTTGCAACAGCTGGAGGGCCGCCAGTTTGACACCCCTGCCCTAGAGAACACAATGGTGGGTGCTGCAATTTTTTATGTCACATGTTATTTGTGCAGTGGTTCAAACGCAATTTTTAGGGGGGGGGGGGAATACACTTTAATTAATTTTAATGTACAAAAACACAATATAATACCCAATATAATACCCACTTGCTTGGTAAAATATAAAAGATGATGTTACGCCGAGTAAATAGATAACATGTCATGCATAAAATTGCACACGCTTGTAAAACATGGTGACAGGCTACGGTACATAAAAATCTACATAGGTAACGCTTTAAAAGCCTTTACAGGTTAGCATTTTAGAGTTACAAGGGGGGTCTGGTGCTATAATTTTTTATTTTGCTGTAATGTTCGCGATGATACCTCACACGTGTGGTGCGAACACTGTTTATATGCGTGAAAAATGTATTGTTCATTTATTACAGATCTGTCCTCTGCCCTTGAAAGCTTTAGATTAAATTCGGATCAGTTTGATCCAAATCTTTCCCCTGTCGGTAATGGCTGCTAAACAAAAGACTGAAACCGGAAGTGGCAACACTCGTCGCTTCTGGCTTCCATAGAGATGACATGCTTTGCTCTCACCCACCACTCTAACATAAAGTTAAAGTAACTTTGTCACTAAACTCAAAGTTAGAATAAAAGCTATCCCTGCAAACAGGGCTGGACTGGGACAGAAATTTGGCCCTGGACTTCATCCAGACTGGCCCACTTTAATTTATGTGTCCCCCTTACATCAGTGTCCCCCCATCAGAGTCCCCCTTGCATCAGAGAGTCCCCCTTGCATCAGAGCCCCCCTTGTATCAGAGTATCCCCCATCAGTGTCTCCCTTGCATCAGAGTGTCCCCCATCAGAGTTTTTCTTGCATCAGAGTGTCCCCCCTTGCATCAGAGATCCCCCTTGCATTAGTGTTCCCCTTCAGTGTCCCCCCTTGCATCAGAGAGTCCCCCTTACATCAGAGTGCCCCCTTGCATCAGAGTGTCCCCCCTTACACCAGAGAGCCCTCTTTGCATCAGTGTCCCCCCCTTGTACCAGAGAGCCCCCTTTACAACAGAGAGTCCCCCCTTACATCAGAGTGTTCCCCCTTGCATCAGAGTGCCCTCCTTACATTAGAGTGTCCCCCCTTGCATCAGTCCCCCCTTTGACTGTTCTGCCTAGTAACAGGACAGTGATCTACTGCTCCCTGTGATCGGGAGCAGTGATCAGTGTTGTGTCACTGGTAGCCCATCCCCCACACAGTTAGAATCACTCCCCAGGACACACTTAACCCCCTTCCCTGTCATTTACACAGTAATCAGTGCATTTTTATAGCACCGATAGCTGTATAAATGACAATGGTCCCAAAATAGTGTCAAAAGTGTCCGATGTGTCCGCCATAATGTCTCAGTCACAATAATAAAAAATAAAAAAATCGCTGATCGCCGCCATTACTAGTAAAAAAAATATATATATATTAATAAAAATGCCATAAAACTATCCCCTATTTTGTAGACGCTATAACTTTTGCGCAAAAATCAATATACGCGTATTGCAATTATTTTTTTTTTACCAAAAATATGTAGAAAAATACATAAGCGGCCTAAACTGATGAAGACAATTTTTTGGGATATTGTTTTATAGCAAAAAGTTCAACATTTTGTGTTTTTTCCTAAATTTAAATTTTTTTTGTTTATAGTGCAAAAAATAAAAACTGCAGAGGTGATCAAATACCACAAAAAGAAATCTCTATTTGTGGGGGAAAAAAAGGACATAAATTTTGTTTGGGTAACACAACGCACGAGTCCCAGGCCACTGACCTAAAAGCTCGGAGACACCCCCTTTCCTGCAGTGCAACCAATTCCCGTATACCAGTAGACACTGTTCCACTGGCATACACATAGGGGCCATATCACCGCTGGACCCCCCACACTTCTGTCATATCTGTTCACTTCACCATCAAAGACCAATGGACACCGCTGCTATCGCTGCTATGACGACCCGAATCCGTGACCTGAAAGAAAGAAAAACAAACGGACAACACAAACAGAAGGGAGGATGGGTGGGAAAAACTGCCTCCTTCCTCTAGTCTCCCTCGTGCACTGTGCCCGTGGCGGCCCCGCCTCTCCCTTATATACCGCCCCTTAAAGAGCACACACTTCTCCACAGCGCCACCCCTCTCTACTCCAGCACTTAACCCCTTAGGTTCCCAAACATCCTGGTCATGCCAGCCCTCCGTTATTTCGTTCTGTCTTTACTCCGGGCTTTTCTGTATCCAAGGTAGTAAGGGTGAAGGATACCACAAAACAGCAGCATAATCTTTCCACTTGGTAGTACCATGTAGTATCTTTGCTTCTACCACAGGTTAATGTGGCAGAGGCAAAAAAAAAAAATGGAGGGAGACACATATTTGGGGAGATGAAAAGGCTGCTCGCCCCGAAATTGCATGGAAGAGAGAGTTCCCCATTGGGGCTTTTAGGCAGCAAGAAATTTTTTGGGAATAACGTTGTTGTATAAATTATTGTTTATTGCCAAGGATTTCGAATATCACAAGGGTACAAAAGTACAAAGAAGGTCACAAGGTGATAACAATATATAAGTTGAAAACATATGACATTGCTGGATGCAGTGAGCATGACATGATTGCATAACATGATTGCAACAAAACTTTGACAGTAGGAGGCTATATGTAATAAATAATCTGTAATAATGAAAACCCCATGAGCGGTGCTGTAGCCCCGACGCGTTTCGACCAGTTGGGTCTCTTCAGGGGGCTGGGATTTCTAAAAAATATATATAGAGAGAGTATAATAATTGCATATGATCAAAAATGAATGAGAGGACATAGGTCAACACACATCATAAAAAATTAGCCATAATAATTTCATAATTACCACTGATGCAAGACACTAGGCAATGTATAAGACCATGGGGTGGACCATTGGGGCCCAGGCTGCCCCCACCTCCCAACAAGGGGCGGCCTGACCAGAACAGCTTTCAGGGAGCCGCATGATGAACACCCCCCAGGGGCAGCGGAGGAGCAGTCCTACAAGAAAACACCCATAATGAACCATGATTAGATTAATTAATGTGGAAGAATGCATGAATTCCAGGGGGCTGTTAAGTAACAGCTGGCCCATATGTATGTATCGTAGTAGGTATGTAGAATATAGCATGGGCTAGGGCAAATATTGGTGACCAACATTTATGGAGAAGAGCAGGGACATCCATAGAGTCCAATAGGAGTAGGTTAGTAAGTAAGAGTGGTGGGTTGTCATAATAGGGTTGATGGATGTTAATTAACAAAGAATTAATTGATTGGGGTGGGGTGTTAGGAAGGTGAAGTGATTAAAGGGTAGTGGAATAATAAAGTGGTATTTTATATATATATATATATATATATATATATATACAGGGAGTGCAGAATTATTAGGCAAATTAGTATTTTGACCACATCATCCTCTTTATGCATGTTGTCTTACTCCAAGCTGTATAGGCTCGAAAGCCTACTACCAATTTAGCATATTAGGTGATGTACATCTCTGTAATGAGAAGGTGTGTGGTCTAATGACATCAACACCCTATATCAGGTGTGCATAATTATTAGTCAACTTCCTTTCCTTTGGCAAAATGGGTCAAAAGAAGGACTTGACAGGCTCAGAAAAGTCAAAAATAGTGAGATATCTTGTAGAGGGATGCAGCACTCTTAAAATTGCAAAGCTTCTGAAGCATGATCATCGAACAATCAAGCGTTTCATTCAAAATAGTCAACAGGGTCGCAAGAAGCGTGTGGAAAAACCAAAGCGCAAAATAACTGCCCATGAACTGAGAAAAGTCAAGCGTGCAGCTGCCAAGATGCCACTTGCCACCAGTTTGGCCATATTTCAGAGCTGCAACATCACTGGAGTGCCCAAAAGCACAAGGTGTGCAATACTCAGAGACATGGCCAAGGTAAGAAAGGCTGAAAGACGACGACCACTGAACAAGACACACAAGCTGAAATGTCAAGACTGGGCCAAGAAATATCTCAAGAATGATTGTTCTAAGGTTTTATGGACTCTCTGAGAGTGAGAGAGAGTTGATGGGCCAGATGGATGGGCCCGTGGCTGGATTGGTAAAGGGCAGAGAGCTCCAGTCCGACTCAGACTCCAGCAAGGTGGAGGTGGAGTACTGGTTTGGGCTGGTATCATCAAAGATGAGCTTGTGGAGCCTTTTCAGGTTGAGGATGGAGTCAAGCTCAACTCCCAGTCCTACTGCCAGATTATGGAAGACACCTTCTTCAAGCAGTGGTACAGGAAGAAGTCTGTATCCTTCAAGAAAAACATGATTTTCATGCAGGACAATGCTCCATCACACGCGTCCAAGTACTCCACAGCGTGGCTGGCAAGAAAGGGTATAAAAGAAGAAAAACTAATGACATGGCCTCCTTGTTCACCTGATCTGAACCCCATTGAGAACCTGTGGTCCATCATCAAATGTGAGATTTACAAGGAGGGAAAACAGTACACCTCTCTGAACAGTGTCTGGGAGGCTGTGGTTGCTGCTGCACGCAATGTTGATGGTGAACATATCAAAACACTGACAGAATCCATGGATGACAGGCTTTTGAGTGTCCTTGCAAAGAAAGGTGGCTATATTTGTCACTGATTTGTTTTTGTTTTGTTTTTGAATGTCAGAAATGTATATTTGTGAATGTTGAGATGTTATATTGGTTTCACTGGTAAAAATAAATAATTGAAATGGGTATATATTTTTTTTTTGTTAAGTTGCCTAATAATTCTGCACAGTAATAGTAGTCACCTGCACACACAGATATCCCCCTAAAATAGCTAACACTAAAAACAAACTAAAAACTACTTCCAAAAATATTCAGCTTTGATATTAATGAGTTTTTTGGGTTCATTGAGAACATGGTTGTTGTTCAATAATAAAATGAATCCTCAAAAATACAACTTGCCTAATAATTCTGCACTACCTGTATATATATATATATATACATAGATATAAACAACAAAGTGTGTGAATTGTTGTTTAGGACAGTAGTGTATTGGACATAATACATGAGTGAAGGAATAAAACATTTTTACATAAGTAAAAATAATATGTGAAATAAATTGTAAAGGATTAATATAGTTAAGATTATAATAGTAAAACAATAAGGTGAGATGAAATACAAAATATATGTGGGTTGGGAAAATAGTGGGGTATACCCCTGATGTGGGGAAATTGGAAGTAAATATTTCAATGATTGAAATTAAAATAAGGTGTTGGTGGAATAGTATTGGGGTTGGTGGATGTTATAAATTATACAAGTAGTAGGATGGTTACAAAAGTGGCCTGAGTAGTGAAAATTATAATTACCTGAAGCAGTGGAGAGTTGGGGTTGCTCTGATACAGCAGTTGAAGCCTTTAGTGCAATAAGACACTATAGAGCAGTGATGGCGAACCTTGGCACCCCAGGTGTTTTGGAACTACATTTCCCATGATGCTCAACTACACTGCAGGGTGCATGAGCATCATGGGAAATGTAGTTCCAAAACATCTGGGGTGCCAAGGTTCGCCATCACTGCTATAGAGCATGGGTCTTCAAACTATGGCCCTCCAGTTGTTCAGGAACTACAATTCCCATCATGCCTAGTCGTGTCTGTGAATGTCAGAGTTTTACAATGCCTCATGGGATGTGTAGTTCCGCAACAGCTGGAGGGCCGTAGTTTGAGGATCCCTGCTATAGAGGAAAGGACAGGATGCAAAAACAAGCAGGGATGCATTTAGCATCTGACCTGGCTTGAGTGGAATCTGATAATGATTCCCTGAGAGCTCTTCTCATTTATATGCCCTGTGGGTATGGTGATCAATTGATCACATGTAGGCCGCTCCTCCGTTCACTGGCCTAGTGGGGGACGTATCAGTCGCCAGAATGGCGATCCATAGGCGGCTCACTCGGCATCCCGGGAGGGGGGGGCTGAACAGCCATGCGGCCGCCAGCCTCCCGTCGCAGCCAATGATGCGTGCGCACTGCATCACAGCCGATCTGGGGGAGACCCAGGAAAGCCGTCGGTGGGACAGGGACAAGCAGGGACACCGAGGGGACCTGCCCCTCCCGTACCCCGCAATAGGCGGGAGGGGGGGAGAGGGCAAGGAGGGAATGTGGCAGAGGCAATGAAGGCCAGACACACAGTTACTTTAACGTATCTTTAGGCCCTTTCACAGTCAAGTAGTGGACCTTTAAAGGCATGAGGCATGAGGTAGGTGTAGAGTTTGGTGCTACAGTCCAGGGTGCTGATCCTGAACTAGCGGTACTAATCCAAGATGGGAAGGTGCTCACCCAATCTATGTTCCTGCTAAAACATAGCTCTTATTAGTACAATTGGTAAACTCACAGCTAAAAAAAGCTGATATGTTTCGGCAAACAGCCTTAGTCATGGAATTGCTTCAATTTCTCAAGCTGCCTTGCCTGTCCAAGGAGGGTACAGCACCCAGGGTG
This sequence comes from Rana temporaria, assembly GCF_905171775.1. NCBI lineage: Eukaryota > Metazoa > Chordata > Amphibia > Anura > Ranidae > Rana > Rana temporaria. The sequence goes on from NC_053490.1 coordinate 53,722,475, forward strand.
GCAGAGCCAGAGATCGGAAGTCCTGCTGGAGGGGGATTGGTGTCCGCCCTGAGAGAAACCTGGCACGCTCTTGGACAGAGAGGAGAAGTCAGAAGGCAGAGTCTTAAGCCCTGATGCTGAATGGAGATCTTTACCATAACACACTCTCTCTTTCTGAGCCAATGCAATAAAATTGAAGAAAAGGACTAAAGTTACTCTCGCCCTTCTTCATCGAGTCTATCTTCACTGCACTAATGGATCCACCCTGGGGTAATGGTAGCCTCTTCCTGCTTTGGGGGCATGTTCTCCCTGTCCCCAACCAGGAAGTGGGGGAGCTACATATTTATTGCTGTATATGTAGTATGAGGGTTCATTTGGGCTATAATAACAAAGTAAAGATATTCATTTATACAGATCTATTCTCAGACCTAAAACTGGATTTGTGTCCAAAAGACACTGCCATCTGTCAGTCATTTTATTACTGGAACTTTTGGGAGCAATGGTATTGTAGATAAAGGCAGAAGATAAATAAATAATAAATGCACATATTTGAAGTTTGTTAGTTCTGATATAAATTTGGTGTATAGAGGTGGAAGTGAAAGAAAATTGCTGTGTATGAAAACGATCTTGCACTTGGGTGTATTCAAGTGTCAGGTTCAGAAGTTTAAGCCATAAACGTGATCCCTGAGTACTCTCAGCTCTGTTCTCTAGTCATAGCTCATTTATATCAGTTCTAATTTGGGGGGAAAAAAGCAGATTTTACATAGTGAGAGAGGTCCACATCAGTAATTCTAAATTTTTAATATCCAGGTTGTGACCTGAAAGACTAATTCTGCCCTGAAATAGTACTCAGTCTGCAAATTATATTTTTTCTTGCATTAAAGCAGAATTGTACTCACCTACACTCTACCGATACAATACTTGTGAGTTGCCATGCTGGTGCTGACATCTATTACCTAGCTCCTTCTGGGTTTGGCGTCTTTCTTTGGCCATTTTGATAAGTCAGAATGACAGAACTCCCATGCACAGGGGATTTATTGATCCAGCAGATCGGTACAAACAATTAAAAGAGTGTAAACAGGGTATGAAGCTTTTATTACAGAAGAGACTTAGTGTATTAAAAAAAATAAAATACACTTAACAATTTGTCTAGTGAAAGTGAATGCACAATAATTCTGTGCGAATGGGGCTAAAATAGTCTTGTGCTAGTCAAATGTTTTTCATTGATTTAAAATGGAAAATACTAGGGTTGTCCCAATACCGATATCGGGACAGATACTGAGAAAAAAGAAAAAATCTCTAACACGATTTTCACTTTCTAAAGAATATAGAAAGCTGAAGACAACAGATATACAGTACGGACCAAAAGTTTGGACACACCTTCTCATTCAAAGAGTTTTCTTTATTTTCATGACTGAAAATTGTAGATTCACACTGAAGGCATCAAAATGAAATATAAAAATAAATAATATATATATTCATATTCTAGGTTCTTCAAAGTAGCCACCTTTTGCTTTGATTACTGCTTGGCACACTCTTGGCATTCTCTTGATGAGCTTCAAGAGGTAGCTCCACATCACTCTCCTTCTTGGTCAAATAGCCCTTACACAGCCTGGAGGTGTGTTTGGGGTCATTGTCCTGTTGAAAAATAAATGATGGTCCAACTAAACGCAAACCGGATGGAATAGCATGCCGCTGCAAGATGCTGTGGTAGCCATGCTGGTTCAGTATGCCTTCAATTTTGAATAAATCCCCAACAGTGTCACCAGCAAAGCACCCCCACACCATCACACCTCCTCCTCCATGCTTCACGGTGGGAACCAGGCATGTAGAGTCCATCCGTTCACCTTTTCTGCGTCACACAAAGACACGGGGGTTGGAACCAAAGATCTCAAGTTTGAACTCATCAGACCAAAGCACAGATTTTCACTGGTCTAATGTCCATTCCTTGTGTTCTTTAGCCCAAACAAGACTCTTCTGCTTGTTGCCTTTCTTTAGCAGTGGTTTCCTAGCAGATATTCTACCATGAAGGACTGATTCACACAGTCTCCTCTTAACAGTTCTAGAGATGTGTCTGCTGCAAAAGGTGGCTACTTTGAAGAACCTAGAATATGAAATATATTTTCAGTTGTTTCACACTTTTTTGTTATGTATAATTCCACATGTGTTCATTCATAGTTTTGATGCCTTCAGTGTGAATCTACAATTTTCATGGTCATGAAAATAAAGAAAACTCTTTGATTGAGAAGGTGTGTCCAAACTTTTGGTCTGTACTGTACATGTAAAACTTATGTAGGGATATTTGTTTCATCTCTGTGTATCATCTGAGGCTGTTCACTTTACTGGGTATATGTGAGGGTTTACATTCACTCTAAGAAAATTGGGTCCTGCAACATTTGATCAATGCTGCTAAGACTTGTATCTCCGTGAAGTGGAAAGACCCACATCTTCACATGCTATCGCTATGGGTTTCCAAAGTTGAAAACATTAATGATATAGAAAACCTAGTCCTCTCCTCACACAACCTACATGAAAATTACAACACAACCTGGTTCCTATGGAATGCTTTTAAGTACTCAGATCAGGGAAAAACATTACTTTACTTTTTACTAGCATTACATTTATGGCATTCTAGTTGCTCACTAATTTCTTGTCCCTTACCCCCTATTCCCCCTACCCGATATCCCCTTTTCCCTTTTTGATTTCTTTATTTACACATTTTAGAAATAAATACGAAGGAAGTGAATTTGGTTTTTACTTTCTATTTCCTCTAACTTGTTACTAGTTTTATATGCTATTTATTTATTTAAATTTATTAATTTTTTGGGACATTTCAACTATATTATTCATTATTTGGATAAGCATTCCATTTACTGATACTGTGTACATTGGTGTCATCTATGTATTTTATTGTAAAGATAGCAAAGAATCCAGTCCTGATTCACTGTACAAATCCAATACTATAGCAGCGCTCCTGTCCTTTAAAACATGACCGGCATTTATATGTTTGATAATATAAGCCTTATATTATAAGGGATAGAAGGACGACGCTTAGTGAATACAGTTCTGAAGGAAGACGGTGGTCCTAGTAGATATTATGAGTGCGCACTTACAGCCAGATCCACACTGCGTGAGTTACACTCCCCGAGGGGTTCAAACTCTCCAGAAAACAGTAAATCACAAGCCTTGAAAAAAATCAAGGAAGTCATCCAAGATATAGATCTGGTTAGAGCTGCAAATCACTCCATGAATAGACAATCATAAAAAAGAAAAAATCCACATAGCGTGATCCGATTTAACACAATTTTAATGCAAAACCCAACCCCCTAAAGATTGCACTTACAAATAGTTTAAAATCAATGAGCATAGAATGCAAAACTTAGTCACCAGTCCGCTGATACAGGAGACTGCCAGTGTAAGTTATACAGCCCCGCTGATTCCCCCTGGTTGTCACTCGCTGACTGTGACACATATGCATCACTTCAGTTCCCCCGTAAAGTCACCCTCAGACACGTTTCGTCATTACGACTTCGTCTGCGGGTGTGACCCCAACGGTGCAACATCCCAGCTATTTATTGATCCTATGCTCAGCCTGTTAAAGTGGTTGTATACTTTTTTTTTTTTTAACTACAGGTAAGCCTATAATAAGGCTTACCTGTAGATTAAATGAATATCTCCTGAACCTGTGGCGGTTTAGGAGATATTCTCTTTGCATGCAGCCACTGACGTCAGCGGCGCATTCGCTGTGAAGGCCCGGCTGAAAGTCCGGCCGACGCTCTTGGAATTTGCCAGGAAGAAGACTCCCGCTCGCATGCGCGAGAGTGATGTAACCGCGGTTTCGGCCACTCACATCGCCAGGGCCGCGAACAAGGAAGAAACGCAGAGGGAACATGTCAGATTCCCTCGGCACGGACCGGGATCAGATGTGGGCGCCTCGTTCTAAGGTGAGTATTTCATAATGAGCTAGTATGCGATGCATACTAGCTCATTGTACCTTTGCCTTACAGGTTTTTTGGTTTAAAAAAATAAAACAAAAAATTCTGTGCGGATATACAACTGCTTTAACCTTTCGTGTGCTAGTCACTTTAACTCACAGTGGTGCACGCTAGCGGCGATATCCTCACACAGGCAACAGATAAACCTACTGAAGCGATCAGATCTCAAACATACAGTATTACCAGTACTTTTTTTCTAAAATTTTCTAACTAATAAGTCCAAGTGTTTATTAACCACCTAAAACTCATTTAGACTAGAATTAATCATTAAATACTAATACATCATCATTCTATATACACATAATTAAATGGCAATAAATTACATGGACCCAAATGAATCGTACAAGCAAGATTAAATCAACAAGCTTATTACTCCAACCTAGTATTAATCAAACATTGCTGGCAATACAATATATGCATTAATCATACATATCATAGATCCAGCATATATGAAACACAAACTGAAACCACTTAATGCATATAGTGTTATTAATAGTAAAAAAATAAATAGAATTATAAAATCACTATAAAATAAAATGCATTGGTTAGTATACAATTTCATAAATCTATACCTCAGGATGGTACTATACAGTCACTTTAATAATCACTGATGAAACAATTAATGTCAAGTTCTACATTTAACCCTTTAGTTGTAAGTGTATCAGTAAGATATATCCAGTGTGTTCACATTTAGATGGTTCCCTCACTATGTTAGACCCTCTCCACACTGGTTTAACCCGATCCACACCCCAAAATTATAAACCTGAATGGTCTTGATTGTGAAACTATTTAAAATGTAAAGACGCACTGTGATCTTTAAATCCAAATTTTATATTCTGCATATGTTCGGTAATCCTAATCCTTATAATTCTCTTTGTGCCGCCAATATACATAAGCCGAAAGGGCATTTCAAAGTGTACACCACATGAGTGGTGCTACAGTGGAACCTTGGATTACGAGCATAAACCGATAAAGTAAAATTCTTGTAAAGCACTCGCATATGAAAGCGAGTTTCCCCATAGAAGTCAATAGAAACTAAGATAATTTGTTCCACATTGACTTCTATTGCATGCAATACCGCATGTGGCCAGAGAAGGGGCTTCAGAGAGACTCGGAAATACTTAGAGACAGCTCGGCTGAACTAGGAAACCCTCAGAAAGGCTCGGAACCACTCGAGTGTTTCCAAGTATTTCCAAGAGATTCTGCGTATTTCCGCACGGCTACGAATGGCGCCGAACGGCCCAGAGTGTCACCGGCACCCCCGCACCTCTGGCCAAATGTGGTACTGCACACCACAGAGACTTGAATCCTGCTCGTGTTGCAAGACAACACTCGCAAACCGAGTCAGGATTTAAAAAAAAAGGTTGTTCGTCTTTCAAAATGCTCGTAAACCGCGTTACTCGTAAACCAAGGTTCCACTGTACATGTAATAAATTCTCTAATTTGGAATTCTCTATTGTTGGAAGTGGAGGTGAATCTCTCCAGACCCCTCATTGGTCTGGTGACCTCTCTACATGCTCTACACTTCCTTCGCACAAGGATGGTGGTCTGGTAGGAGGGTCCAATACTTTTTTTCACCACCTTATTCCCAAAACTAGGTGCCTTTCTATAGATACATTTTGGGGAGATTGGAAGTACAGGTTTTAGTGTTTTATCCAAAAGTAATACATGCCAATGTGCCTCAAATATCGACTCTATGGGCCAGATCCACAAAGCAGTTACGCTGGCGTATCTATTGATACGACGCGTAACTGCTAGGTTGCTCCGGCGTATCTTTGTTTTGTATCCACAAAACAAGATACGCCTGAAGCTGGGCTAGATCCGACTGGCGTACGTCTTAGTACGCCGTCGGATCTAAGGTGCATATTTACGCTGGCCGCTAGGTGGTGCTTCCGTCGATTTCCGTGTTGAGTATGCAAATTAGCTATATACGCGAATCCACAAACGTACGTCCAGCCGGCGCATTTTTCCGTAAGGCTTTTTTCGGCGTAACGTTACCCCTGCTATATGAGGTGTAGCCAATGTTAAGTATGGACGTCGGGCCAGCGGCGAATTTTCCGTCGTGTACGTCGTTTGTGTAAAACGTTCGCGAATAGGGCTTTGCGTAAAATGACGTTCACGTCGAAAGCATTGGCTTGTTGCGGGTTAATTTGGAGCATGCACACTGGGATACCCCCACGGACGGCGCATGCGCCGTTCAGAAAAAACGTCATTTACGTCGGGTCAAGTAAAATTAACATAAAACACGCCCACATCTTTATCATTTGAATTCCGCGCCCTTACGCCGGCAGATTTACGCTACGCCGCCGTAACTTTAGAGGCAAGTGCTTTGTGAATACAGCACTTGCCTCTCAAAGTTGCGGCGGCATATCGTTACTACGATACGCTACGCCGGACTAAAATTATGATGCGCTACGTGGATCTGGCCCTATCTCTTTATATTGCGTGTAAAAAACAGAAATAAAACCATACTCCTGGCTTTTATTCTTCCTATGAGGTACTTCCTCTACAACTGTGTCCAAATACTGTGGGTTATATCCTTTATTTACAAATCTTCGTTTCACTACATCTGACTGTGCAATGAAATCATTGGTAGTAGAACAGTTTCTTTTGACCCTCATGATTTGGCCTTTAGGAAAATTCTTAAGACAGAGGGGACAGTGTACCCTCTGTAAGGGTAGGTAGCTATTGTGGTCAGTAGGTTTGAAGAACACTTTTGTCTCCAGCCTATAGTTTTGTCTATACACATTAAGATCCAAGAAGTTAATTTCATCTTTGCTCGACTGACTTGTTAATTTGATATTGTTTTTATTAGTATTTAGGTGCTCAATAAACTGTTGCAGCAATATTTCTGATCCTGCCCATATAAAAACAGATCATTAATACACCGTCTGTTAAACATCAATTCATCTAATCTCTCCTTACTCCAAAAATTGATTTGTCCTCCTATTCCCCCATAAAGAGGTTTGCAATACTTGGCGCAAATTTCACACATCTGCGGTCATTAAATATACCTCATCTCTTCTGGCTAATTCGACTCTCTGCAGAAGTTGTAAAAAGTTTTTAGTATCTTTAGGATAAGCCAGATGTGTCCCCTCTGTGATGGTAGGTAGCTATTACGGTCAGTAGCTCTAGCTTTTACTGCTCGGCTATCCAGATAGAACAGTCCATTTTTAAGTGACCAGTCCTTTTACAGCAAAAACAGGCTCTGCTTTCTTTGTTGTGCTTTGTGCTTTTAAATATCTTAATAGCTTTGTCATTATGGTGCGTATTTTCTTTCCTTCTGTCATATTCATTGATTAATTCCCCTTTGACATAGACAAGCGTTAGTTCCTGCTCGGGTCTGGTTTCTAAAGCGTTAGTAAGAGCAGTATATGTCTCTGGAAGGCTGCAGAGAAGGGCAACAATATGGTTATCTTTGATGTCCTTCTCCGATGGCACGTAGCTGCTCTATGACTTCCAGCATAGCTTTCATGTCTTCACACATTTTCTGGCTTTCTTCTAGTTTCATATTATAAAGCTTTCTTAGTAGAAAGAGCTTACTGTTGAGGCTTGAACGTTCATTCAGTTTTTGTAATGAAGTTTACATACCTTTGGCCATTTTCTATGTTCTTATGTGGATAAGCTGGTCATCTTCCTCTAACAAGCTTATAGCTTTTCCCTGTGTGTACCCGGGACAGCTGAGGCTCCCGTGCATATCACTGGCTCGAGAGGGAGGGTCTGTAAGGGGAAGCAGCACACAGAGGGCTTTTTTACTTTCATGCTTAAGCCTTTACAACCAGTGGTGTCACTATGGGGATGCGGGGGTGAAGACTGCACCCAGGAGACACCCGCCAGAGGGGTGACACCATCAAGTAGAAAATAATATTCGACTCCAATTGTGTCACACCCATCCATGACAGCCCACTGAAATTAGCCTGCCTAGCGCCCTGCAGGGCACTGTGGGAGGCTAGACAGGAGAGAGCCCAATAAGGGGGGGTGAAACCATGTTTACCACACCAGGTGACATCAACCTTAGTGACACCTCTGTTTACAACCACTTTAATGTATACCCAAAGGTCTCCTTTTAGTATTGATGCCCCTCTGGATCGCTTTTCAGGGGTGTTTGACATGCGTCGTGGAGCTTAATTTCCCCTCCTCGCTGCCTTTTTAACTCTCAAAATGCTGCCACAATCAGTCGCAGGACAGTTGCAATGCAGCCCTATTCACTTGAATTGGCCACGCTTGCCAGCAGTACCAACCACCGCATGCAACATGTCATTTAATTTTTGCTGCACCTGCAAAGCCAGGCATCGTGGCCAAGGCATGTGTACAGTTTTGAGTAGCTGCATTTTTCTGTGTTTAGGTGGCCAGTTGGGGGGGAGCTGTAAAACTGTGGTTCAACTGCCTGCTTTTACTGACCCACAGCCATCCATGTGCATGGGCCCTAACAATGAACATCTCTTATTTGTTCCCTTTTGGTGCACAAAAAAAAGAAATCTGTTGATCCTGTATGAAATCCAGTTAGCTGAGACTTCCGTGTGATGGCTGTTATCAGCTCTCTGTGTGAACCACACAACACCTCCCCCTAATGTTATGGAAATGAGGAACAGGGTTCTGTCGTTCTAATGTGCTAGGGTGACAAGGCTGATAAAGAGGTCTAAGGACTGGTAAGCTGCAATATATTACATTTTTACTTTTGGATTTAGATAAGCTTTGAAAGGCTAAATGGCCTTTCCAACAACGAGAACGAAAATAGTGGATTATTTATTCAATTCAATTTTGATGGAAAATCTAAATGGAATTGGGATTGAACAATTAGATTTCCACACTTATGGATAGCTTTTATAGTCTAAAGCAAAAAATAAATAAAAATTGTCAAATTATCAAGCTGACCATACATGTGGAAATCCAATCAATGTATTTCTGTCTCAAATCTGTTTTCCAGATAAATTGAAAAAAATGAACAAATCCACTATTTTCACTCTATTGCTGTGCAATGAAGGGGAAGAAATCCCAAATGAATATGGTGGAAAATTTTTATTGGATTGCCGTTTTATTAGATTTCCATGAGAATGCAATTTTTCTTTTAATGTATTAAATGTGTATTGATCGGGGGGGGGTTGCTCGGAGAAGGGGTAGAGTGTCTCTCTACTCTGGGTGGAAGAAGACCTTTATAATATATTGAAGAGGCAGTGGCCAAGGGGTAAAATGCCCCACTGGCCCAATCAGCCCCCAATCTTGAATCATGCAATTAATGGAAATATGGCAGTCAACTGATTAATGGGAGGTTTTCTTCATTCTTTTGATTTTCACTTTGCTTTGTAAGCAGCCCAAAGGTGATTGAAATTGCTAGGTATATTAGCAGCGTGACTCCTTTACAGGCTGTGTTGTGGGTGGAGCCTCTCCTGCCTCTGTATCACCCAGACATTGCCTGCACAGTCCAGGCCTGAGCTGTCAAAATGGTATGTATGCATGCAAGCTTTTAACATTTTTGAAAATACTTTGTACAAGAAACATGAGTCTAGTGCATTAAAGCGGAGCTCCACCCTAAGGTGGAACTCCCGCTGATCGGAACCCTCCCCCCCTCCGATGTCACATTTGATACCTTTCAGGGGGAGGAGGGTGCAGATACCTGTCTAAAGACAGGTATTTGCACCCACTTCTGGCCACACAGTCTCGGGCAGACTGCGGGCATGACATCAACTCCCGTCCCCCCCCCCCAATGTGTTCTGTGTACACAGCGGGAGCCAATCGGTAGGCGTAGCGCCACTCGCGCATGCGCCGTAGGGAACCGGGGAAGTGAAGCCGGAGCGCTCCACTTCCTGGTTCCCTCACCGAGGATGGCGGGGGGGGCAGCAGAGTGACGAGCGATCGCTCGACCTCTGCTGCGGACAGCGCTGGACTCCAGGACAGGTAAGTGTCCTAATTTTAAAAGTCAGCAGCTGCAGTATTTGTAGCTGCTGGCTTTTAATATTTTTTTTTTCAGCGGACATCCGCTTTAACCCCAATTATTTCTTTAACCACTTAAAGCGGGGGTTCATCCTAAAAACAATTTTCTAACATTACATTGAGCTCACTCTCGACATTGACAGTATGCCCCCCATCGCATAAGGAGTGTCACGAGTTGCCGAAAGAAGCCGTATAGCGCCGACTCGACGTTCGGCTTCTTTCGGCAACTCGTGACGCTCCTTATGCGACGGGGGGGGTAGTTTTTGTCATCAAGTCAATCACTAACTGCTGCATAGGAACGCCCACTCCCGCGGGAGGCACTACCCGGAAGCCAGGTAAGAAAATAGCTATACGAGGTATGTACAGCAAAAAAAAAAAAAAATCAGCACACTTTCAATGTATAGTTAGAAAATAGTTTTTAGGGTGAACCCCCGCTTTAAGGGCCGGAAGATTTCCCCCCTTAAAGGGGTTGTAAAGATATATATATATATAAAAAAAAAATTAATAAAAAACATGTCATACTTACCTCTACTGTGCAGTTCGTTTTGCACAGAGTGGCCCCGATCCTGGTCTTCTGGGGTCCCTAGGTGGCTGTCTCGGCTCCTCCCCGCAAGAGCTAGTCCCCTTCTTGGGAAGTGCTCTCCCAAGGGGGTTAGCTTGCGGGCATGCTCCCATGATACAGCCGCCAACTGTATCACTCGACCCACCCTCCAGTGCGCTGTGTCATTGATTTAATTGACAGCAGCGGGAGCCAATGGCTGCGCTGCTATCAATCTCCAATGACAAGCCGCCTCAAGCTGAGGGAAACCATCGCGGGAACGAGCCCACAGAGTTTCGTGGCTTAGGCAAGTAAAACGGGGGGGCTGGGTGGCCCGAGAGTGCAAGGTGTTTTTTCACCTTAATGCATAGGATGCATTAAGGTGAAAAAACATGAAGCTTTACAATCCCTTTAACCACTTCCCGCCCGGTCAATAGACAATTGACGTCCGGGAAGTGGTTCTGTTATCCTGACTGGACATCTATTGATGTCCAACAGGATAACATGCCAGCGCGTGCCAGTGGGGGCGCGCAGCACGGCGATTGGTGATGTGGGGTGTCAGTATGACACCGTGCATCTCCGATCTCGGTAAAGAGCCTCCAGCAGAGGCTATTTACCACGTGATCAGCTGTGTCCAATCACGGCTGATCACGATGTAAACAGGAAGAGCCGTTGATCGGCTCTTCCTTACTCGCGTCTGACAGACGCAAGTAGAGGAGAGCCAATCGGCAGCTCTCCTGACAGGGGGGGGGGTTCGCGCTGATTGTTCATCAGTGCAGCCCCCTCTCGGATGCCCACACTGGACCACCAGGGAAGCTGAAAGGACCACCAGGGAAGCCTTCAACATGTGGATGGCCAGGTACATCCCCCATGGCCATCCAGTGGGCCACAAATGGGCACTGACTGGCACCATAATAGTACATAAAAAAAGTGATGCTCAGCAATACCACCCCCATAGTAATCAGTGCCACTCATCAGTGTCCCTCAGTGCCCATCCACGCCCATCAGTGCCCACCCATCAGTGACCATCAGTGCCACCCATATGTACCCATCAGTGCCACCCATAAGTACCCATCAGTGCCACCCATAAGTACCCATCAGTGCTGCCTTTGAGTGCCCATCAGTGCCGCCCATGAGTGCTCATCAGTGCCACATACCAGTGCCGCCTATCAGTGCTCGTCATTGAAGAAAATTTTTTTATTTACAAAAAAAATTAACAGAAACAAATAAAAACATATTATTTTTAGTCTTTATTTTTTTATACGTTGTGCAAAAAATTAAAATCGCAGTGGTGATCAAATACCACCAAAATAAAGCTCTATTTGTGGGAACAAAATGATAAAATATTTGTTTGGGTACAGTGTAGCACGACCGCACAATTGTCATTCAAATTGCGACATCGCTGAAAGCTGAAAATTGGCTTGGGCAGAAAGGTGCGTAAGTGCCTGGTATTGAAGTGGTTAATAACCATTCCATTTTTTGCGATACAACACTGCATCATTTTAACTGACAATTTTGCGGTCGTGCAACGCTGTTCCCAAACAAAATTGATGTTCTTTGTTTCCCACAAATAGAGCTTTCTTTTAGTGGTATTTGATGTTTTGCGCTATAAACAAAAAAGACAATTAAAAAAACAAAGTTTTTTTTACTTTTTGTTATAATAAATATCCCCCAAAAAAACTAACGAATTTCTTCATCAGTCTAGGCCAATATGTTATTCTTCTCTATATGTTTGGTAAAATAATTGCAATAAGCGTATATTGATTGGTTTGCGCAAAAGTTATAGCGTCTAAAATATAGGGGATAGAATTATGGCATTTTTATTATTATTTTTTTTAGTAATGGCAGCGATTTTTAGCAGGACTGCGACATTGGGGCAGACAGATCGGACTCTTTTGACACTTTTTTGGAACCAGTGACATTTATACAGCGATTAGTGCTATAAAAATGCACTGATTACTGTATAAATGACACTGGCAGGGAAGGGGTTAACATTAGTGGCGATCAAGGGGTTAAATGTGTTCCCTGGAGGGGGTGTTTCTAACTGTGGTGGGATGGGACTGACTGGGAGTACAGAGAGATCGTTGTTCCTTCCTAATCACTAGGAACAGACGATCACTCTATACTTCCCTGTCAGAACGGGGATCTGTTTGTTTACCTTGACAGATCCCAGTTCTGGCTCTTTGTGGAGCGATCATAGGTGGCCGGCGGACATCGTGGCTCCTGGCCATGCACATCAGCTCCCCTGCAGTGCAGCAGGCGTGCCTTCTATAGCTGTAAAACTTGCGCATGCGCAGTAGGGAACCGGGCAGTGAAGCTGCAACGCTTCACTTCCTGGTTCCCTCACAGAGGAGGGTGGCGGGGGCAGCTGAGAGACGAGCGATTGCTCGTCTTCGGCTGCCGACATCACCGACACCCTGGACAGGTAAGTGTCCATTTATTAAAAGTCAGTAGCTGCTGTATTTGTAGCTGCTGGCTTTTAATATTTTTTGTTTAGGTGGACCTCTAAACAAAATTAGTTAATTAGCGAATCGCTCGAAACAAAGCAAATTTTTTTTGTTCTACACATGTCTAATTTGAACCATGTATGGGCAGGCTGACTGGACCCAAGTTGATTGATCTTCTTGGGTACATCTAGCCTGTCGGTTTTTACATTGCTTGAGGCTATAATAGCTGCTAGCAGTAATTACTGAGTTCTCCCCGAAGGGTAGGGCCCCCCACCTCCCACCCAACCCCCGTCGGAAGCTCGGTGGGGGGGGATTTCCCCATTAACACAGTCAGAAATTGAGCGATTTTTCCATGGGTTTAAGGAAAGAAACCTTCATCTATGGCCGGCTTTATACAATTTTCTTGTATAATTTTCCTTTAGATTTACCAAAACCATATAACAGACATCCTAAGTCTCCCGCGAGGTGTCGGAGTCTCCCGCATTTCTGCTGCGGCTTCCTGATACCCGCAAGCACCTCCCGATATCCCGGCTGCAGGGCCGATCCTAGATTGTTCACAGCAGGAAATAATTGGTGCGGCGGCGGGAGGGACAGCTGTGAGCACCAATCACCACTCCCTCTCTCCCTTCCGCTGCTGTCTGCTAAAAAGTTATACAGGGAGATCAGTGTTCACAGTTGTCCTCCCACCGCACTGATCATTCCTGGTTGTTCCCTGTGTCCTCCTCCTCCAAGCGCTCCTCTGGCCCCATCCTTCTCCAGCCCCCATCTGTGTCCTTCTCTGCCCCCCTCCATGTCCTCCTCTGCCCCCTCCCCCCACATGTTTGCCTCTGGCTCCCTGTTCTCTTCCCTCCTAGTTCCCCACAACCGGCTTCCCTCCTCTTCTCTCCTGCCGGCTGCGGGGGGGGGGGGGGGGGGATGCGTCAGGATGTAGAGCAGAGAAAGGGACTGGTAAATATGTAATTTACCAGCCCCTTCCTTTTCTGAATTGGGAACATTGAGCAGCGCTCGCTCCTGTGTCCTGCGAAAACTGAGCAGAGTTAATTGTGTGTAAGGCCCCTTTCACACTGGGGCGGGAGGCGCGGTGGCGGCATAGCGCCGTTAAAAATAGCGGCGCTATACCGTCGGATTTGCCGTGGGATTCAGCCGCTAGCGGTGCGGTATAAACCCCCGCTAGTGGCCGATAAAGGGTTAATACCGCCCGCAATGCGCCTCTGCAGAGGCGCATTGCGGGCGGTATTGCCGCTGTTTCCCATTGTTTTAAATGGGAAGGAGCGGTATACACGCCGCTCCTCTCACCGCTCCAAAGATGCTGCTGACAGGAGATTTTTTTGTCTCCTGCCAGCACATCGCCTCAGTGTGAAAGCCCTCTGGCTTTTTGCAGGAGTTTTTCAGGCGGTATAGCAGCGCTATTTTTAGCACTGTACCGCCTGAAAAACTCCTCAGTGTGAAAGGGGTCTTACTCTGCTTCAGTTTATGAATGGAAAGGAGCCTCTGTCTCCCGTCCATTCATCTTCAATACTGAGAAAAGAACAGGAGGTCTGTTTAGACCCCTGATATCTCACCAAATCCCACCAACAAGGCTGATAAAAAAAATGCAAAAAATATAAAAAAAAGATTTGTAAAAAGATTTTTAAAAATGTAATTGTAACAAAATATACAAAATAAAAAAAAATACTGACACCACTCCCCCCTGCCCTACCAACACTGTCCACTGCCCCAACCCCCTCCCCCCAAAAACCATTGTGAAAATAATTAAAAACAAATTAAATTGTAAAAAAATCAATATGTAAAAATAAAAAACTACTGACACCGTCCACTGCCACATACCGTATTTATCGCGTTATAACGCGCTCCCATGTATACTGCGCACCCCTAAAGTTGCCCCGAATCCTGTGGAAAAAAAACGTTTTTTTTTTGTACTTACAGTTTTGGTGTCTTGCGCGGCGTCCATCGGCGGCCTCGTCGGGTCCGGCGTCCTTCTGCGGCTTCGGGTGTCCTCTTCGTCAGGTCCGGCGTCCTTCTGCGGCTTCGGGTGTCCTCTTCGTCGGGTCCGGCGTCCTTCTGCGGCGTCCTCGCGTCCTCCTCGCTCGTTTCCCGCGCCAAGTTTGAATACTGCGCCGACATATACAGAGCGCAGTACACTAGTGTATTGTCGGCAATGCTCAGCAACTCTCGCGCTGACGTCCTGTACGTCCAGGACGTGAGCACAGAAGGAGCCGAGACTGTCCGACTATACCCGAGTGTACTGCGCTCGGTAAGTGTCGGCGCAGTATTCAAAACTCAGTGCGGGAAAGCGGGTATCGGCGTATACCGCGCACCCACGATTTTGCCCTGATTTTCAGGGCAAAAAAGTGCGCGGTATACGCCGATAAATACGGTACTCCCACTCCTTCCCCAGAAGCACTGTGAAAAAATATTAAAAAAATGTATCTAAAAAAATGTCGCCGCGGTGCACCACCTCCCTGACATGAGTTTTTTCAGGTTGGGATGTCTGATATTATGTGAGGTCAAACCTAAACACTTTCAATTTTTATGCAATCAGGCAGGTCCTTGCACTACATAGTTAAAGGCAGGGCCATCCTAATGGCATCATGGGCCCCTGGGCAAAGTAATGCTCTGAGGCCCCTACAATGATGGCAGTGCAGGTAAACAGACATTAAGTAGGTAGGAGGCAGACTGCCTCCCCTGTGCATCTATCACTCTCAGTGCCATCATGGGGCCCCCAATTTCGGGGCAGCGTGGGCTCAAGGACCAGCTGCTTTGGGGAAAGTGCAGGGGCCCCCCATGCAGCTGGGGCCCCTGGGCAGTGCCCAGGTGTGCCCTCTCATTAAGACAGCCCTGGTTAAAGGTGAATCTAAAGGAAATGGAATAATAAAAGTATATAATGTATGGCCGGCTTTAGACACCGTAGCTGCAGTTCAGATACAAGAGGCTCTCCTTATCTCTTCTTCGGTTCTAGTCACATGACACCGCCAAGGCGGGACTACCAGTCATTCTGAAATGCCTGGTTTGACAGGTGAGTGTCAGTGACGGCTGGTGTTTTTTTTTTTTGGTGGGTAACGGCCAACAACCAGCCACCCCCCCAAGCGGCTGTTAATGGCACCCCCAGGCATCTCCAAACGTGTGGTGGCGCACCACAATGTGGTTCGGTGCAGCGCGTTTTTTCAAAAAGAATCAGGGACTTTTTTTCTGCGATTTTCACGCATAGGGCAGTCAATTAAAGTGAATGGGCTGCCAGTCATATGATGCAGTGAGCACTTGAAGGTGTAAAGCAAGTCTTAAATGGAAGGGGAGATCTGTACGAAGGGGTGGGGTAAGGTATACGGGGGGAGGAGCTGTACTGGTAGAGGTGGGGGGAGGGGATATGTACTGTGGGGGAGATGAATTAATGGGGTGAACCTGTACTAGGTAAAGGCAGGGGAGACATTGGGGGTCTAATAGACAGCCACTCTCCTACTGCGCATGCACGAGCCGCGCTGCACTTTGTGAATGGTCCTCACAGACTTCTGGGACCTGTGATGTGTCGAACTTTTGCACAGATCGCAGCAGCGATTACCAGCACTTGTCTGCTACTCCTCTCTGTATATCTCCATTGGCTTCCACTCACCCAACAAATTAAATTCAAAATACTGACAACAACAACAAAGCCATCCACAACACAAAATACCAACCACATTGTTCTCTTCATTCCTCTCAAGACCTCCTGCTCTCTAGATCCCTTGTCACCTCCTCCCATGCCCTCCTCCAGGACTTTCCCAGAGCCTCTCCCATCCAATGGAACTCCCTATCCCAATCTGTCCGACTGTCTCCTGCTCTTTGCTTTTAGATGATCCCCGAAAATCTTTCTCCTCAGAGAAGCCTATTCTACCCTTACCTAATGCCGCGTACACACGACCGTTTTTTTCATGGTGTGAAAAATGCAATTTTTTTAAATTGGTCATTAAAAACGATCGTGTGTGGGCTCCAGAGCATTTGTCTCGACGTGAAAAATGGGCCTTAAAAATTTAGAACATGCTCTAATTTTTCACATAGTGTGTAGGCTTTAACGACGGGAAAAAAATGTGCATGCTCAGAAGCAAGTTATGAGACGGGAGCGCTCGTTCTGGTAAAACTAGCGTTTGTAATGGAAATAGCACATTCGTCACGCTGTAACAGACTGAAAAGCATGAAGACTGCAAAACACAAATCGTCTCCTGCCAAACTTTTGCTAACACGAAATTAGCAAAAGCAGCCCAAAGGGTGGCGCCATCCGAATGGAACTTCCCCTTTTATAGTGCCGTTGTACGTCACCACGCTTTGGTCCAGCATTTTTTTTCACGATCATGTGTACGCAAGGCAGGCTTGACCAGAATCACATTGAGAAAAACTTTGGCCCAGATTCACGTAGAATCGGGCAAATCTGCGGTGGCGTAACGTATGACATTTACGTTACGCCGCCGCAAGTTTTACGGGCAAGTGCTTGATTCACAAAGCACTTGCCTGTAAAGTTGCCGCGGCGTAGCGTAAATCACCTGGCGCAAGCCCGCCTAATTCAAATGATCCGGGTAGGGGGCGTGGATCATTTAAATTAGGCGCGTTCCTGCGCCAAACGTACTGCGCATGCGCCGTCCCTAAAATTTCCCGACGTGCATTGCGCTAAACGACGTCGCAAGGACGTCATTGGTTTCGACGTGAACGTAAATGGCGCCCAGCCCCATTCACGGACGAGTTCCGCAAACGACGTAAAATTTTAAAATTTAGACGTGGGAACGACGTCCATACTTAACATTGGCTACACCTCCTAATAGGAGGAGCAACGTTACGACGAAAACTACTTACGCAAACGACGTAAAAAACTACCGCCGGGCGCACGTACGTTTGTGAATCGGCGTAAGTAGGTAATTTGCATACTCTACGCTGAAAACTACGGAAGCGCCACATATCGGCCAGCGTGAGAATGCACCCTAAGATACGACGGCGTAACAGACTTATGCCAGTCGTATCTTAGGCTAATGTCGGCGTATCTAGCTTTCTGAATACAGAAAGAAGATACGCCGGCACAGATTTGAATTTACGCGGCGTATCTATGGATACGCCGGCGTAAATTCTATCTGAATCTACCCCTTTGTTTTTTCAATTACATTAAAAACGGTTGTGTGTACGCGGCATAACAACTGTATTTTTATTTTTCTCCATCCGCTCTTCGCCCCCACAGTTATAACCTTTGGTATCACTTGACCCTCCCTCCTTGACTGTAAGCTCTAAAGCCAGCCATACACTGAGCAAATTTCTTTCCTGCAACCATGAGTTGCCAGAAAGAAGTTTTTGATTCCCCCATCAACACTGACATTGGTGCGCTAATCCCTCCTGCCGGCCATTGTCTTCTTCCAGCAGTGGGGGCGGGGAAGGGCAGGGGAATCCACCCCCACCGTGAGAAGACAGTGATTATCTATAGCAGATTCTTGCGATAATCGCAAGCGAATCTGGCAGGCTGGTTGTACCCAAGTGATCAACTTGGTACATTCAGCCTGCCCATTAATGGTTCGAATCTCGGCTGTTTTCCACTGAACCAGTGAAGATTTAAACCGTGTATGGCGCCATGAGCGGAAGTGGGAGATGGGTACCTGTCAAAACTACGTACCCGTTAGACATGTGCACTGACGAAAAAATACTATGGCCTGGATTCACGTAGCACTTACGCCAACGTATCTACAGATACGCCGCGTAAGTGTAAATGTGCCCATAGAACTAGATACGGCTTCCTCCGACCGACGTTACTTTCCTACGCCGGCGTATCTTGGGCGCATATTTACGATGGCCGCCTCATTGCAAATATGCAAATGAGGGAGATACGGCGAATCACGAATGTACGTGCGCCCGGCGCATAATATACGCGGTTTGCGTAAGGCTTACGTCCAGCGTATAGTTGTTCCCCATCTATGAGGCGCAACTCATGCAAAGGTATGGACCAGGGAACAGCCAGCGTATTTTACATCGTTTACGTAGTAGTACGTAAATAGGGCTGGGCGTAGGTTATGTTCACGTCGTAGGCATTGAGCCGTCCTATCTTAGGGAGTATATTCAACGTGATTCTGAGCATGCGCACTGGGATACGTCCACGGGACGGCGCATGCGCCGTTCGTTCGACCCATCATTTGCATGGGGTCACGCTTCATTTAAATGGATCACGCCCACTTCCACCTACTTTGAATTAGGCCGGCTTACGCCTAGGATTTTACGTTACGCCTGCACAACGATGGGAGCAAGTGCTTTGTGAATACTGTGCTTGCCTCTCTGTGTTACGTCGGCGTAGCGCATATGAGATGCGCTACGCCAGCAGAAATATGCGCCGATGTATGTGAATCCGGGCCTTTGTTTTCATTTGATTCGTTTTTAGGGTGGGGGTTTTCGTTTTTCGGGTCATTCGTTATGATCGCAATTTGTAAATTAAAAAATTCGCAAATTTGTAAATTCGAAAATCCAAAAATAAGAAAGAAAATCCGAAAATTTGAAAGAATAACTAACTAATAATATCAAACTATTAAATTATAGGTATTGGAATTTCCTTTCAAATTTGTCTGTTAGTGAACGTAACGAATACGAATTTATCTGAAGTTACGAATTATCCGAAATAACGAATGCAGCATTTAAAAAAATGGAACAGAACAATTTAATAATAATAATGATAACAATACAAATTATAAAAAGTTTTTATTATTATTGTTGTTTACTATTATTAATTAGTTACGTTCCATACGTTTAGATACTGCATTCGTTATTTCGGATAATATGCAACTTAGGATACATTTGTTGCGCTCACTAACTGCCAAATTTTGAAAGGAAATTTCAATACTTATACTTTAATAGTTAGTTCTAGTTAAGTTATTATTAGTTAGTTATTATTTCAGATTTCGGATTTTCGAATTTTCGAAAGCCCGAAAATTCGAAAATCTGTAATAATAATAATAATAATAGTAATAAACTAATAATAACTTAACTATTACTAACTATTAAATTATAGGTATTGGAATTTCCTTTCAAATTCGGCTAATTTGGATATTTACAAATTAACGAATTTGTCAAAATTTGTTGAAAAACGAATTCAGAACGAAGCAAATTGCACATGTCTAGTACCCGCCCCCCCCCCACCATATGTGGCATGTCAGGGGGTCAGGAGTCCTTAAAGCAGAAGCTCCACTTTCAGGTGGAAATCCGCTTTAACCACTTCCGGACCGCCTCCTGCACATATACGTCGGCAGAATGGCACGGCTGGGCACAAGCACGTACAGGTACGTCCTGTACTAGTACCCAGCCGTGGGTCGCGCCCGGTCCGAAGCTCCGGGACCGCGGGTCCCGCGGACCCGATCGCCGCTGGAGTGCGGCGATCGGTCCCCGGAGCTGAAGAACGGGGAGAGCCGTGTGTAAACACGGCTTCCCCGTGCTTCACTGTGGCGGCTGCATCGATCGTGTGATCCCTTTTATAGGGAGACACGATCGATGACGTCACACCTACAGCCACACCCCCCTACAGTTGTAAACACACACTAGGTGAACCCTAACTCCTACAGCGCCCCCTGTGGTTAACTCCCAAACTGAAACTGTCATTTTCACAATAAACAATGCAATTTAAATGCATTTTTTGCTGTGAAAATGACAATGGTCCCAAAAATGTGTCAAAATTGTCCGAAGTGTCCGCCATAATGTCGCAGTCACGAAAAAAATCGCTGATCGCCGCCATAAGTAGTAGAAAAAAATAAAAATAAAAATGCAATAAAACTGTCCCCTATTTTGAAAACGGTAAAACATTTGCGCAAACCAACCGATAAACGCTTATTGCGATTTTTTTTTTACCAAAAATAGGTCGAAGAATACGTATCGGCCTAAACTGAGGAAAAAAAAGTTTTTTTATATATTTTTGGGGGATATTTATTATAGCAAAAAGTAAAAAATATTGCATTTTTTTTTAAATTGTCGCTCTATTTTTTTTTGTAGCGCAAAAAATAAAAACCGCAGAGGTGATCAAATACCACCAAAAGAAAGCTCTATTTGTGGGGAAAAAAGGACGCCAATTTTGTTTGGGAGCCACTTCGCACGACAGCACAATTGTCAGTTAAAGCGACGCAGTGCCGAATTGTAAAAACCCCTTGGGTCATTTAGCAGCATATTGGTCCGGGGCTTAAGTGGTTAAAGCAGAAGCTCCACTTTTAGGTGGAAATCCGCTTTAAAGAAGTGGTGGTGGGGGGTCGCACGATGACCCCCTCGCCTTGGATTCCAGGGGTCCTTGTCCCATACGTGCGTCTCGGAATGATATTTCAGGCTGTGTAGGATACAATGACCCCGATGAGGTCATACGTCTGGAGCTATTCCTCGTGTCCCCTATAGACGGCAGTCAGGAGACAAACTTCTCAACTTCCCAAACTTCTTTTCTTTCCCTAAACTTTTCTCAGTGTTTGTCCCGGGAGTTCCGCAGACAGCTGGAAGCGGGACCTTCACCCCGGAGCTGCCCATAGCATGGTCCTTCCATCCTGATCCCTGCACACCCCCCTCCTAGTCCCTATTCTTTTGCTGTCTTCAGAGCAGCTTTCAAGGAATTTGGACAAAGGGAGAGCCATGATCCCACCTCCCTCCACTGACTTTATCTAGGAATGTGAGGTGACCTGAGGGTGACCTTGCTGGGAGTCCCTGAGTGGCATAATCTAGAAGGAGGGAAGGGAGGAGGAGGGGGGGGATCTGTAGTCCTGTAGTCTGGGACTTGATCAGCCATAGTGATCACAGAGGGAGGGGGGAAGACAAGGCTGAGATCTGCCGGAAATGTCTGCACATTGCTGACTGCAGACACAGACAGGGGGACAATGCAGCTGGGTGACAGCTCTGGACACACTCGGGGGACCGTCTGCTCCTAGGATCCCGAATCGGGCGACTCGCTGCTCTTCTGCAATAAACTTCCCCCAACTCCGCTCTTCTCCTCCATCCAGGATCGTTACAATGGGGCTGCCGACTCTGGAGTTCAGCGATTCCTACCTGGACAGTCCCGACTTCAGGGAAAGGCTGAAATGTCATGAGATTGAGCTGGACCGGACCAACAAGTTTATTAAAGAGCTGATCAAGGATGGGAACATGCTGGTCGGGGCGCTGAGAAGTAAGTCGGAGACATGCTGCAGCAAGTCACCCCCTTCCCTGCACGAGTTACATTGTAGCAGATCACATTTCACTCAATATTTGTCTTTTGTAGGAAGTTATTGTTATTGTGTTGATCATTCACACGTTGGATGTTGTGGCATGTTGGATATATTTACATTATATTTTTATTACTATTATACGGGATTTATAGACCTCCAGCAGTCTGCACAGTGCTTTATATTGCAAAAGGAAGACAATATAAGTCTGCAGAAGGGAAATTCAATAGAAGAGGGCTGGGGTGGTCCTGCTCCCAAGAGCTTACAATCTAATAGACTTATAGCCTGTTGTACTGTGGTTTATTTAAATGCAAGAGGAAATATCTGGGGGAGAATTAGGCTTCAGTTGCAGTTTCCAAAAGTAGTGTATGCGCTACTTATGGCGCTTTGCGATTTCAACGCGTTCAAAATGAATGGGCTGAAATCGAACCGCGCAGAATTGCATGTGATTCGCAGCGGAACGCACATCCTGTGTGATTCCTGGTGGGAAGCGACCCTCCGGCTGGATTTACACCTATGCATTTTAAGGCTGGATTTACACCTATGCATTTTAAGGCTGGATTTACACCTATGCATTTTAAGGCTGGATTTACACCTATGCATTTTAAGGCTGGATTCATACCTATGCATTTTAAGGCTGCATTCATACCTATGCATTTTTAGTGCTTTTTGCATTTTTGCAGATTTGCACTACAGTCCATTTAACATGGTTTCCTATGGATCGCGTTCTGTAGTGCAAATCTGCAAAATGCAAAAAGCCATAAAAATGCATAGGTGTGAATTAGGCCTTAGGCAGATTTGCACTGCAGTCCATTTAACACGGTTTCCTATGGATCGCATTCTTTAGTGCAAATCTGCAAAATGCACTAAAAAATGCATAGGTGTGAATCCAGCCTCAGGGGCAGACCCACAAAGATCTGCACCGGCGCAGCGTATCTGAGATACGCTACGCCGCCGTAACTTACTTGGCTTTGGTTTGAATCCTGAAAGAATTTGCGCCGTAAGTTACGGCGGCGTAGTGTATCTCTCGCGGCGTAAGGGCGCGGAATTCAAATGCGGTGAGTAGGGGGCGTGTTTCATTTAAATGAAGCTCGTCCCAGCGACGAACGAACTGCGCATGCCCCGTCCGTCAAAACTCCCAGGGTGCATTGCTCCAAATGACGTCGCAAGGACGTCATTGTTTTCGACGTGAACGTAAATGGCGTCCAGCCCCATTCACGGACGACTTACGCAAACGACATAAAATTTTCAAAATTATACGCGGGAACGACGGCCATACTTAACATTGAGTACGCCACCAGATAGCAGCTTTAACTATACGCCGGAAAAAGCCGAACGGAAATTAAATGCGACGGCCGCTCGTACGTTCGTGGATCGTCGGAAATACCTAATTTGCATACTTGACGCGGATTACGACGGGAACGCCACCTAGCGGACGCCCGAAAAATTGCATCTAAGATCCGAAGGCGTACGAAGACGTACGCCTGTCGGATCTAACCCAGATGCCGTCGTATCTTGTTTTGAGGATTCAAAACAAAGATACGACGCGGGAATTTTGAAAGTATGCCGGCGTATCAATAGATACGCCGGCGTACTTTCTTTGTGGATCTGCCCCAGTGTGCACAGTTTTTACCCCTGATTTTTTCCAGCAACATGATCCAGCGTAGATGGGAGTATTTCTAGAGTGCCGGACTATGGATTCCAATGGGGGGGGGGGGGGTTGAAGCACCTGATTAGAGTCAGAGGCTCTAATAGGCTTCAAAAAAGGGTGGCCTCAAAGCTGTGTGACATTACCAAATTAATTTTCGCTATTTTCACATTAAAGTTCCTCCCCGGCAATCAGGAGTCACGTCACGCCAAAGCGGTCAGGCGATCCTACTGGATGCCATGCACTTTGGCGGAAGAGGAGAGACATGGCCAAGGAAGCTTGAGGAGTGGACACCGGGCCGCTGCTGCCTACACTCCATGAGAGGATGAGAGGACACCACAGCCCCGCTGGGGGTGCTGTTGGTGCCGTGCAGCCCCAGGGGGGGTGGCTGTTAGTGCTGCGCCGCTTGGGGTGTTGTTTGTT
This sequence comes from Rana temporaria, assembly GCF_905171775.1. Taxonomy (NCBI): domain Eukaryota; kingdom Metazoa; phylum Chordata; class Amphibia; order Anura; family Ranidae; genus Rana; species Rana temporaria. The sequence continues at coordinate 53,746,591 of NC_053490.1, forward strand.
TGCCGCCCCCCCCCCCCCCCCCAAAGGACAGCCCACCAGTCGCCACTGGGTCTAAGGATTAATTCAGACGGGTGTTGACGCCCATTCTGTATGCAGGCTGCATTGGTTCTTCCACTTGCATCTGCCCTGAGCTGCACACAGGCAGCCTATGGGCTCATTCAGGCGGGTTGACCCCATCCTGTGTGCTAAGCCGCTGTTTTCTACATCTGCATCTACCTTGGAGCTACGCCCAGGTGGCCTAAACAGGTGGATGCAGGCGCAACAGATCCACAGATGTGCAGGGGAGGGTGCATTGGGATCTGTGCACCTACTCCTGCATGCATGTCCAATTTTGACATCTGGCTGTGTCTGTGCAGCCACTGCATCTACATCCACCCCTATAGGCTGCCTGTGTACAGCCTGGGCTGGGTTTTATTATCGTTTTTTACATTTTTTTTTCTTTTATTTTACTTTTTTTGTTTTGCAACATATGAGATCAGTCAAAGAGCAAATACCAACAATAATTAGGTGTACTTCGAATTTGAATCCATAGCATAAACAGGTGGTATGCATAAGATACATCATTAGAATGAGAGAGGAGGTAATAAAGGAAGCTTTATTTTCCAAAGATGCAAAAAACAAAACAAAAAAAAACTTGTACCCTTTTTTGGCTTTTTGTTTTTGGAAGATTGGCGAACAGTTCAATCCTCATTCAGGTGTTTATTGCTGTGTTACTGTTCGGGAGATGTCCCCTCACTTCCTGTCTTGGTGACACCAAGGGCATTGCTGTGAGTTGAACTTCCTGTTTCTGGTACCAGTGACATGTCACCAGCTGCTCATGGATTCTCCAAGGAAATCTATGAAGAATGCTCTCCAGAAGAGGTAAACAGGAAGTTTGGCTTTGTAATAGTGGGCTGTAAAAGTATGCAAGGAAGCACATCTTTAAAGCAGATGTAGGCCCTTTAGTTTATTAACGCATGATGTATCACCAGCAATTGTTATCATTTTGGTTTTTAACTTTTTTTCATCTTTTCTTGGATCTCAATGCTGTTGACTTACTGCTGTCCCTTTGCAATCACCTACTATCTACATGTTCTTCCGCTAGGGTTGCCACCTAAACCAGGAATCACCCGGACAGTCCAGGTTATGAATCATGGGCCAGATTCACAAAGGAGATACGCCGTCGTATCTCTCAGAGTATCTATGCGACTGATTCATAAAATCAGTTACGCACAGATATCCATAAGATCCGACAGGTGTAATTGTTTTACACTGTCGGATCTTAGGATGCAGTATCGCGGCCGCCGCTGGGGGGAGTTTGCGTCGTAAACCAGCGTCGGGTATGCAAATTAGGAGTTACGGCGATCCACAACGGTTTTTCGCGTTCGTTACGTCGCTGCTAGTCTAGTTTCCCATCGCAAAGTTAGTCGTCGTTTTGGGTGCCCTAACTTTACACATCACACGTATGTGCGTATAAAGTATGGCCGTCGTTCCCGCGTCGAAATTTGAAAATTCACGTAGTTTGCGTAAGACGTCCGGGAATACGGAAGTACACTACACACGTCGCCGTTCGAAAAAATGACGTCACTTCGCGCAAAGCACGGCGGGAATTTCAAAAATGAGCATGCGCAGTAGGTCCGGCGCGGGAGCGTGCCTAATTTAAATGCCACACGCCCATTTATATTACACGGGCTTACGCCGGAGGCCGCCAGTGTAGGTTTTCATTGCAAGTGCTTTGTGAATCAGGCACTTGCGATGAAAACTTGCGGCGGTGTAACGTATCTACGATATGTTACGCCGCCGCACTTCTACGTGAATCTGGCCCCATGTGTTCGGGTTTCAGTCCGCCTGAAATCCTGACATATTATTCAGACAGGAATGTGGCTCGGAACAGAGCTTGACAGGAGGGTAAGGGGGCACTATGCGCGCCAAATTACTATTCCATACCTCCCAACTGTCCCTGATTTGGAACAATGTCCCTCTTTCCTCCTAATCTGTCCCTCATTTTGGTCTAAACTATATTGTTGTATATAAAATGCACTTTTTATCTTTCAAAAAGTGTTTGCCGACATTCATCCAATTTCTGAATTGTTGCATTTATAAATTCCAAAAGTCTGTATAAAGAAATGGTATGGGTAAAAAAACAAAACACTTGTGGGTTTACCTAATCTTTTTTTTGTATAATTCTTCTTTAAAGCGGAGTTCCACACATTTTTTAGTTTATTAAAAGTCAGCAGCTACAAAAAGTGTACCTGCTGACTTTTAATAATCAGACCCTTACCTGTCCCACTATCCAGCGATGCGGCCACTCGAAGCCTCGCTTCTCTTTGCCCGCCCCGTCATAGCCACTGTGGGCACCTGGCCGTGACAGCTTTAAGCTTCACGGCCAGGCGCGCACTGCAAATGCGCGAGTCACGCTGAGCTCTGCTAGTGGTCAGGCAATCTTCTGAGACCTGTGAGGTGTCCCAGAAGATTGAAGAGAGGGAGAGGCCGCCTATGGCGAGAGGAGGAGTCGCCTAGGCAACCAAGAGCAGGAAGGAGGAAGTGGGACAGGAAGTCCCACTCTAAACTAAGTACCCACTACCCAAAAAAAATGACATGGCAAATGTGGCATGTCAGGGGGGTGAGGAGTGCTTAAAGCGGAAGTTCCGCTTTTGTGTGGAACTCTGCTTTAAGGGGGCATGGCAGGGGGTGTGCCCTATGCCTACATACTTTTGCTAATAGGTGTCCCTTATTTCCACCTCAAAATGTTGGGAGGTGTGCTGTTCTTTTTGGAGTGCCCCAAGGTGTCCCAGGTCTGTTACAATCCTATAGTGTATACTAAAAAAAAATCTACTGTCTGCTGCTAAAGTGTTCGGGTTTGGCTTGAAGAAAAAATGGCAACCCTAACTTCAGCAGAAGTTCCATGTAAATTTCCTGACGGTGACAACAGTGGGCCATGTCAGCATAACGTATGTCGGGGGGGCTTCCTGTCAACACACCTGTGTTTTATCCTCCCCAGATAGCTCTCCCCTGTTTCCCTCTCTCTGTCTAAGGCTCGATTCACACCTATGCATGTTGCTTTTTGCGGTGCTTGCTGCGTTTTTCGACACACGTTTTTTACCACGATTTTACCGCGATTTGCTTTTTGCTGTTTTTTTTTTACATTTCCTTTAACAACCAGCTATAAACAGGTTAAAAAAAAACACAAAACGCAAATCACGGCAAAATCGTGGTAAAAACGTGGTACTTGCGTCTTGAATGCGGGTCCATTGAATTCTATTACATGCAAAACGCTGCTTTTTGCAGGAAAAAAAGTCCCTGACCATTTCCAAAAACGCAGAGGCACAAAAAAGCATTGATGTGAACATGTTCCATAGGAAACCAAATTTCCCTGCATTTCTGCAAAATGCATCAGTGTGAATGGAGAATGACTTTTAATTTTTTTTTTTTCTTTAAAGCCGGACCTCCGCTTTAAGGCTCGATTCACACTAATGCATTTTTTGGTGCTTTTTGCAGAAAAGCAGGGGAATTTTTTAACATGGGTTCCTATGGAACATGTTCACATCAATGCTTTTTTGTGCCTCTGCGTTTTTCGGAAAGGGTCGGGGACTTTTTTTCCCGCAAAAAGCAGCGTTTTGCATGTAATAGAATTCAATGGACCCACATCCAAAACGCAAGTACCACGTTTTTACCGCGATTTTGCTGTGATTTGCGTTTTTTTTTTACCTGTTTATAGCTGGTTGTTAAAGGAAATTTAAAAAAATAAAAATTGATGTAAAAAAAATTAAAACTGCAAATCGCGGTAAAAACACACGTCAAAAAACGCAGCACGCGCCGCAAAAACGCTAAAAAGCAACATGCATAGGTGTGAATCGAGCCTAAAAGGACTGTGGTGTATTTTTCCAAATGTAAAAACGCACTAAAAAATGCATAGGTATGAACCAGGCCTTAGTCTCCCTGCTGGCATTGGCTGTGTGTGTGAGTCACTGACAGTCTGTAAACATTGTGACAGAGATGCAGGCAAGCATATACTCCATGCTCACTTGGTGTGACTTTGTACCATGAGTCACAACCTGAAAGGAAAGTCCAATATTACTTCCAGGTAGTGCAGAGGTGGTGCAGGCTGTGGACAGGGAACCCTAGTCTCTATGTGGTTGTGACTCAAAAGGGACTATTTACAAGTGCAAAGTGCACTTGAAATTGCACTGAAATTGGAAGTGCAGTCACTAAATCTGAGGAGTAGATCTGAAATTAGTGGTAGCTCTGCTGATTTTATTATCCAATCATGTGCAAGCTAAAATGCTGTTTTTTATTTTCCTTCCATGTCCCCCTCGGATCTACAGCGACTGCACTTCCGAGTGCACTTTCAGTGCAATTTCAAGTGCATTTTGCACTTGCCTTTCGTAAATAACCCCCAAAGTGTATGTATTGTAGGCAGGGCTCAAGTCCTGCGGGAACGCGTGGGAACGGAGTTCCTGCACTTTTTTCACAGCAGGAACTCAGTTCCCTTTTGCTAGAGCAGCCGAGAGCAGCCGAGCCGTCCGAGCCAATCCTTCACTAAGCGGCGATGCCCAGCTCGCGTCACTGTCAGGGGCAGGCGAACCTTAGTAATCCTTTATGTTACTGGCCGCATCCTGTATATGGATTCATCGGGTAGTGTGTGGGTATTCTGTCACTTCCTCGATGCCGCAATGTCTCCTGGGAGCTTTTGTCATTGTTCCCAGGAGACATTGCGGAGGTCTGCCGCGTGCTAACGTGGGATTTAGAAAGAACTTGCTTAAGGTTCACGCGATAACTCGCGGCAGACCTCCGCAATGTCTCCTGGGAACAATGACAAAAGCTCCCAGGAGACATTGCGGCATCGAGGAAGTGACGGAATACCCGCTGAATCCATATACAGGAAGCAGCCAGTAACATAAAGGATTACTAAGGTACAGTGGATCGAAAAAAAAACATGCGGTTTAGTAATAATGCATATGAGCGTACCATTTTTTTTTTTTTTGGTGGGGGAGTGGATCTTGGGTGGGAGTTCCCACACTTTTTTCCCCAGGACTTGACCCCTGATTGTAGGCCAGCGTGTCTCAACCATTATCAGTCACAGCACCCTTTAAAAGTATACAAAATCACAAGGTCCCCCCCCCAGTCATGAACTGTATATTGTGGTCTGAAGGACAATGCAGTGGATGATGATGTCACCCACTCCATGGTGTCTCCCCTTGCATCAGGCGGCACAAATTGCTTAACTGACCTACACCACTGCTGTGGGACCTAGGCCCCAATGGGTCTTGACTGAAGCATTGGCACGTCCCCGTTGCCTAATTAATGCCCTTATGTGGATTCCTAGGAGGTTGCGTTCTCCTATCTTGTGCCCTACCCTGTCGTACACGTTGGCAATTTGGGAAAGGTTGAGGGCTAGGAGGCCCCTCTCTTCTATCCACACCCGCTTGGCTCCAGTGTTTGATAACCAGGAGTTTGAGGCAGGCCCGGGATGCATTCCTCTCAGTTTTCTTGGTGGATAAATACATGTTTCCTACGGATTGGCGACTTTTTAAATGGTGATACACTATATACTTCAACTCACATGTGTCAAACACAAGGCCTGTGGGCCGAACCCGGCCCCCCAGGCCATTCCATGTGGCCCTCCCACCTCTCCTGCAGCTCCAGAAACTTACTTTCTGCTTTCAAGCAATGCATCCAGCTTCTTCCCAGAAGCAGCATGAGGAAAGGGGGGAGCACTGTGATGTGAGGGAGAGTGGGGGACTCAACTTCTCATGGTGGGGTGGCTCTTAAAATCTAATGTAAGGGAAGGGGATGTGCTGGACATCGAATCTTACAGATATAACCGGCCCTTTTGAGGGCAATCATAATGTTGATGCGGCCCACAATGGAATTGAGTTTGACACCCCTGCTCTAACAAATTTTCAGGACAACTTGCATATGCCCCCTTTCCGAGCTTTTTAGATACAATCAAATTGTATCTTTTTTACGAGCCTGGCTCTCCTACATTGACTTTGAGCTGTCCTACAGATCGACAGATTGGCCCAGGGGACGGGTCTCTACCGTTTATCTTTTTCTAATGAATCTTAACTGTAAGCTCCCCTACATGACATCGTGAAAGAGGGGTTTGCGGATTTCCTGGGACTTGTCGGATTGGCAGGACAAGGCAAACTAAGATTTCGATCAATACTATTTTGATAGAAACGAATTATAAAGCCCTTCTATGCTGCTATTTAGTACTAACTAGGATAGTCAAGATGCACCCATCTTGAAATAAGAGTCAGTCCCCATTACATCATAGTCCCCTCATTATATCAAAGTCCTTTATCTCATCAGAGTCACTTCCATCACATTAGAGTCTTTCCATTACATTATAATCCCCCCAACACATTACATCACAGAGTCCCCTCATCACACCAGAGACCCCCTTTCACATAAAATTTTCCCCATCACATCATGGTCCCTCCATTACATCAGAGCTCTCCTTCACATTACAAACCCCATCACATCAGTCGCCCTGAAAATCAGAATTTTCCGCTTTACATTAATGTCCCTCCATCACATCACTGTCTTCCTTTCCCATCAGATTCCCCCTTCACATTAGTGCCCCCCACTTTGCAATAGAGTCCCCCATCACATCAGTGCCTTCCCATCACATCGGTGTAAACCCTTACATATACCCAGTGATGTGATGCACAGAGATGAAACAAATCCTTCTACATAGGTTGGACCTGTTTATCTGTAGATCTCCTCTACAGCCGTTGAAAAAGTTCACAGTTTATACAGCTTGTCTGAGCTGTGAGAAAGCAGGAGGTGGGGAGATGAAATTACACTCTGCAGAGCTCAGTGAGGAGAGATCTATAAGCCGACTGGAGGGAAGGGACATAGCACACAGGAACAGAGCTGTGGCTGTCAATGTCAGGCTGTGTGCTGGAGTTTCCTCCCCATCACCTTTTATCTCTTGGTGTCAGGAAAACTTGTTAGAAGTGACTCATGCACAGGGGCGGACTAACCATTGGGGCTCTCGGGCACTGCCCGAGGGCCCTATGCCACTAGGGGGCCCCATCAGGGTTGCCAGGCTCAATAAAACTAGGGACAGTATGTAAAAATCCGTTTGTTTTTTTAAATCTGTCCCTGATATGTCCGAAACCCACATGTCTTTGATGTGAAAAAACAGAGATTTTAGCTGCCCTGCCTCTGCACTGCCTCCTGGCGTGGAGGCCATCTGTAAGCCTGGGGGGTCCCATATTCTTCTATTGCCCGGGGGCCCCATGAGTTGTCAGTCCGCCCCTGCTCATGCAGATAGTAGAGGAACGAAGCAGCAGACATAAATTACACAGACAAGTACACACTACAGAGGGATATCCTTTGTTTATATTTCATGTCTGAGATTTACAACCTCTGTAACGAGTCCCCCTATCACATCAGTGTTATCCTGTATAATATCAGAGTCCTCCTATCACATCAGAGTCAGCCCGTATAACATCAGAGTCCTCCTATCACATCAGTGTTATCCTGTATAATATCAGAGTCCTCCTATCACATCAGAGTCAGCCCGTATAACATCAGAGTCCTCCTATCACATCAGTGTTATCCTGTATAATATCAGAGTCCTCCTATCACATCCGAATCAGCCCGTATAACATCAGAGTCAGCCCTCTTCATATTAGAGTCAGGCCTACCTTCAAATCTTCACCACAGCTGTAGCATCATACCAGGGGGTGGGGGGTGGAGCAGATCTAGACAGAAGCAGCACTTCCATCTTTTTCTGAATCCCACCATGGTGCATGCTGGCAGGTCACCCGCACCAAAGCAACGAATAACACCCAGCCCCAGATAAGGGCATGACACTGTGCAACCATGCCAACAAGCATCACCAAAAATGTGCACCACTTCCTGGTCCCTCCACTTCCTGATATTGACGTCACTGGTTCTGGGAGAGGGGGGGAGGCCCACTCCAGCACCCCCCAGATCTGTCACTGTTAAGAGGACAACAGAGGAGCACACTGGAGAGAAATAGACAGAGCGTTGTCACCCTATAACAAGGACCTTCAGGGTCTACAGGTACCATTTTAGTCAGAGTTTAATGATCGGGTTTAGGTCTACTTTGACATGCTAGTTTCTTCTTCAATCACTAAACTGAATGAGCGGAACAAAAAAACGGTATTGATATATACAGGTGATAGTTGCCAACATTTGTCCAGGGACACTTTGCAGCACAGCTATTAATTAATTACCACACTCACTTCCCCGAAGCTCCACCCACTACGCATAATCTTCGCCAGGCGAAGATTATGCGGAGTGGGTGGAGCTTCGGAGAAGTCAGTGTGGTAATTAATTAATAGCTGTGCTGCAAAGTGTCCCTGGAAATTTTTTAAATTTTTTGGCAACTATGTATATATATATATATAAGGCCATCTTACTGTTCATGAAATTTGACGGACCACACCCACTATTTGATGTGATTTGGAAGGTGTATGTGTAGGGGAAGGGGATTTGTGGTGTCGTGGTTAGGTTCTAGCACCTAGTGTTTGCGAAAAAAAGGCCTGTGTGTGTATATATATATACACTATATTACCAAAAGTATTAGGACGCCTGACCTTCCAGTCAGGTTCCTCCACCCCAAACTCGCTCATCAATGTCTTTATGGACCTTGCTTTGTGCACTGGTCCAAATCATCTGGTGGAGGGGGAATTATGGTGATGGGTTGTTTTTTAGGGGTTGGGCTCTTAAAGCGGAGTTCCACCCAGAAATGGAACTTGCGCTTATCTGGTTCCTCCCCTTATAGACTAAGACTGGGATGCCATTAAAGTTCATGTGTGTGTAAAGGCAGATGTCCCAATACTTTTGGCAATATAGTGTATGTATATATACGGGTCCACATTAGGGGTGCGCGCTATACGCCGGAGCGCGCAATACCCCGAAAAATACGGTATATATATATATATATATATATATATATATATATATATATATATAGGTCTTCAAAAGTTTCAGCACTTTTTGGAAACGTTTTGAAGAACCCTTTTATATATACCGTATATATATATATATATACACACACACAGTCCACATAGCACTGGTTTAGCATGCCAGTTCTATGGTCTGACATTTTCATCGTCAAATAGTTTGGAATGGAGGATTTTCCCGGGTATGGTGAGTTTCCCTGAATGTGGACAACCATTGTCACCCTGCAGGATGCTGCCGCTCTGTAATGTGAAGTTTACTGCCTCGTAACTTGATACAGCTTTCCAAATGCTTATAGCCTGAGGGCACCGTCTCCCAGGCTGGGAATGAAATTCCAAGCAATTCACAGAAAAAAAAAAGTCTGACTTGAGCTGGAATACTTTTTGTGTGCAAAAATGGTTTTAGGATTACTGCATGCGCTATTTCTTGGTAGCACACCGCAGTTTCGTTGCGCTGCAGAGCGCGTCCATCAGGAAGTGGTGTCTTTCTGTGTACCAGCGCACTTGCATTGCGATAAAGCGCTAATACCAATCGTTGTGAGAGAGATAGCACCAAATAGATGAATTAAGCGGACTATCAGATAGTAGAAACATTTTCCTTATTTAATCTTTTGGACATTTTATATATTTTGAGCTCTTTGCTATTCTGGTGTAATAAGCATTTATTGACCTTTTTTGTTCCTTTAAGAGGCAAAACAGTGATTGCATCAGAAGTCACTGTGAAATCGCCAAATTGTTTACATTAGTCTGACTGCCATGTGGGACACTGAACTGCTTGTGAATCAGCTTCTTGTGGGAATTTTGCAAGGGACTTAACCTTGTTAATTAATTGCAGACAGTGATTTAAGAACTCATACTCAATAGGATATACAGTATATAGATCTCTCTCTATATATATATATATATATATATATATATATATATATATATATATATATATATATATATATATATATATATATATATATATATATAATGATACAGTATATATATATATATATATATATATATATATATATATATATATAATGATACAGTATATAGATCAATATATATATATATAAATATATATATAATGATACAGTATATATTTTATAGATAGATAGATAGATAGATAGATAGATAGATAGATAGTAGATAGATAGATAGATAGATAGATAGATAGTAGATAGATAGATAGATAGATAGATAGATAGATAGATAGGAGATATATAGATAGATAGATAGATAGATAGATAGATAGATAGGAGATATATAGATAGATAGATAGATAGATAGATAGATAGATAGATAGATAGATAGATAGGAGATAGACGGATAGATAGGAGATAGATGGATATGAGATAGATAGATAGATAGATAGATAGATAGATAGATAGATAGATAGCTAGATAGATAGATACAGGCCCGTATTTCCCACAAGGCCACTGAGGCCAGGCCTTGGGGCGTCAAGGGGCGGCAGTGGCATGGAGTCCCCCGACGCCCGGAACATACAGTTAGGGGCAGTAAGTTATGGGGGAATCCGCTCGCTCGTTAACAAGTGATTGCGGCGATGTCGACGAAATCACTTGTAAAATGTGTGCTCCCGTCCATCCTCCCCTCTCCCCCCACCCCACATACCTCTCTCTGCTGGCTCTGCCTTCAGGACTCTGTCCTCCCCCCGGCCACCGAGTCTCCTGTTCCTGCTGTCGATGTTCTAGCACTGTGCTAGGACTCCTGTTTTGGAGGTGACAGGGTCAATAAAGAGAACATGTCACCTCCAATTGCTATCACACAGAGAATTGTTTTCTCCTGAGTGATAGCAAAAAAGTTAAGTGAAATTTAAAAAAAAATAAAAATATAAAAATAAGAAGAAATAATATTTAAATTAATAAAATAAAAAAGTAATTAAGAAGTAAAAAATAAGAAAAATAATAAGAAAATTATACAAAAATAAAAAAAAGTAAGTGACAAGCTACAAATAAATAAAAAGAAAAAAGTGATAAAGTAAAAAAATAAGAAAAAAAAATGTGAACTAACCGTGCCACCCCTGCTATCCGGTTGCCATTCTCCATTGGTTTGGGGGGGGGTTCGGTTGGCGGGGGAAGAGGTGCATTGCGGATACTGGCCTTGGGGCGGCAGGGAGAGTAAATCCGGCCCTGGTATATATATATATATATATATATATATATATATGACTGATTTTGTATGTTTGCCCACTGACAAAGAAATGATCAGTCTATAATTTTATTGGTAGGTTTATTTTAACTGTGAGATACAGAATAACAACAACAATATCCAGAAACATGCATTTCAAAAAAGTTATAAATTGATTTGCATTATAAGGAGTGAAATAAGTATTTGACGCCGTTGCAAAACATGACTTGGTACTTGGTGGCAAATCCCTTGTTGGCAATCACAGAGGTCAGATGTTTCTTGTAGTTGGCCACTAGGTTTGCCCACGTCTCAGGAGGGATTTTGTCCCTCTCCTCTTTGCAGACCCTTTCCAAGTCATTAAGGTTTTGAGGTTGATGTTTGGTAACGCGAACATTCAGCTCCCTCCGCGTATTTTCAATAGGATTAAGGTCTGGAGACTGGCTAGTCCACTCCAGGACTAATGTGCTTCTTCTTGAGCCACTCCTTTGTTGCCTTGGCTGTGTGTTTTGGGTCATTGTCATGCTGGAATGCCCATCCACGATCCATTTTCAATGCCCTGACTGAGGAAAGGAGGTTCTCACCAGAGATTTGGCGATACATGGCCCCACCCATTGTCCCTTTGATGCAATGAAGTTGTCTTGTCCTCATAGCACCCCCAAAGCATAATGTATCCACCTCCATGTTTGATGGTGGGGATGGTGTTCTTGGGATCATAGGCAGCATTCCTCCTCCTCCAAACACGGCGAGTTGAGTTGATGCCAAAGAGCTTGATTATGGTGTCATCTGACCACAACACTTTCACCCAGTTCTCCTCGAAATCATTTAGATGTTCATTAGCAAACTTCAGATAGGCCTGTACATGTGCTTTCTTGAGCAGGGGGACCTTGCGTGCTCTTCAGGATTTCAGACCTTGACGGCGTAGTGCGTTACCAATTGTTTTCTTGGTGACGATGTTCCCAGCTGTCCTGATTGACAAGAGTCTCCCGTGTTGTTCTGATTTTCCCTCACTGCATATAAACCTGAACTGTCCAAGTAAATCTGTACAGGTAGCAACCCCAGGTGGACTACTGCAGCGAGAAGGAGGTGAGAGAGTGCAAATTGGTCAGTATAACTTGCTGTGGGGTGGGCCATCAGGATGTAATGACCGTGTCCCTGTAATGTAAGAACTTCATCACTGTAGGATATGCTCCCCCTCACTTTCCTAGAACCCACACCAAGGAAATCCATGTAAAGGATATTTCACAGGAAAACACATGTCATGACATGTATGTCGTTTGCGTTGTGTTGTGTCTCAATGGGCCCCACTGGAATTCATTGAATGACAGAACAGGTCAATGCACCAGAATTCAATATGCGGGACATTTTCCCAAGACACTGCAACACAGCTTTTTGGTACGAACGATCCCTTCTAACAGCAAGCTCCGAGATGTCCATGACTTTTGATTAAATTGTACAATTCATGGAAAAACACCAAGGCCCAGATTCACAACCGAGATACGACAGCGTATCTCCAGATACGCCATCGTATCTCTGAGTTGCGCCGTCGTATCTATGCGCCTGATTCTTAGAATCAGTTACGCATAGATTTCCCTTAGATCCGACAGGCGTAAGTCTCTTACGCCGTCGGATCATAACTGCATATTTACGCTGGCCGCTAGGGGCGTGTACACTGATTTACGCGTCAAAATATGTAAATCAGCTAGATACGCGAATTCACGAAAGTACGCCCGGGCCGACGCAGTACAGTTACGCCATTTACGTTAGGCTTTTCCCGGCGTATAGTTACCCCTGCTATATGGTGGCGTAAGTGCGGCGTACCAATGTTAAGTATGGCCGTTGTTCCCGCGTCGAAATTTGAAAAAGTTACGTTGTTTGCGTAAGTCGTCCGTGAATGGGGCTGGACGTCATTTACGTTAACGTCGAAACCAATGACGTCCTTGCTGCGTACTTTGGAGCATGCGCCGTTCGGGAAAAACCTCAATCACGTCGGGTCAAGCCTGATTTACATAACACACGCCCACCTCTTCACAATTTGAATTAGGCGGGCTTACGCCAGTCTATTTACGCTGTGCCGCCGCAACTTTTTTTTGAGAATACGGCACTTACCTGTAAAAGTTGCGGAGGCGTAACATAAATAGGATACGTTACGCCCGCACAAAGTTACGCCATTCTACGTGAATCTAGCCCCAAGTGTATAGGACTTCAAATTATGTCTTGTCAAAAGGTTTGGGCTTCAGAACCTTTTTGACATTGATTAGCTGTCTATGTCTAAATGTAAGGATCATGCACCCCCCCCCCCAACCCCAACCATGCCTGTGATAGGGCTACAGCAGCCAGAGAGAGAGAGACTTGAGCTGGTGATAGGTTAAAGGGGTTGTAAAGGTTCGTCTTTTATTTTCTAAATTGTTTTTTTTAAGCTATTGCATTGTTGGTTTACTTACCTCTTCCTTAGATTTCCCTTCTAAATGTTATTTTTCTTTGTTTGAATTTCTCACTTCCTGTTTTTCCTCAGTAAGCTTTCCACCATCATCCGAGCGGTGGAAAGTCATTTAGAACAGCTTACTGAACAGCTTATTGAGGAGGAACAGGAAGTGAGAAATTCAGACAAAGAAAACAAAGAAGGGGAATCGAAGGAAAAGGTAAGTGAACCAACAATGCACTAGCTTAAAGGAACCAATTTAGAAAATAAAAAAATTAACCTTTACAACCCCTTTAAGTTAAGCATTGTCTGGCCAAAAATGTTTCTGTTTCTAAGGTAAGAACAGTGCTAAAGTACAATAAATGTGAATTCCAGATATTTACAGTGGGCCAACTTGGACCAATATAACTATGCATATATCATACCTGTGGGCAGGGGCGGACTGACAACTCATGGGGCCCCCGGGCAATAGAAGATTATGGGGCCCCCGGGCTTACAGATGGCCACCTCGCCAGGAGGCAGTGCAGAGGTGGGGCAGCTACCATCAAAAGCATGTCGGTTTTGGACATATCGGGGACAGATGTAAAAAAAACACAGATTTTTACATACTGTCCCTGGTTTTATTGAGCCTGGCAACCCTGATGGGCCCCCCTAGTGGCATGGGGCCCTCAGACAGTGCCCGAGAGCCTCAATGGTCAGTCCGCCCCTGCCTTTGGGATCCCCACTTGCTTGTGTGTCCCGTGCCAAGCAGCTGCCCTGCTGCATTGTGAACACCGCCACTGGGCATGGTCACCATTCAGAGAGCATTCTCTGATTGGGCTAGATAGACAGCAGGACATCATTGCACCACCTCTCCATACTGCATTCATTGAGAAAAGGCAAAGCAATCTCTGAATGGCCTGCTGTGTCTAGAATGCAGAAGGGCAGCGGCTTGGCACAGGACCTGGAAACTAGTGTAGATCACTGGCATAACGGACTGGAGTGATTCTCAACTCCAGTCCTCAAGGCACCTCAACAGGTCATGTTTTTAGGTTTTCCATTATTTTGCACAGGTGATTTGATCAGTTTCACTGCCTTAGTAATTACCACAGCCGTTTCATCTAAGGGAAATCCTGAAAACATGACCTGTTGGGGCGCCTTGAGGACTGGAGTTGAGAAACACTGTTCTAGAGGGATCCCACAGCTATATAAAATTATCCATACCTGAAATTTCTCCTTACATTTCTATGGTAGTCCTTACATGTGGCAGTGACTTCTTCCCTAGTAAAGAAAAGTTTTAGGGCAGGTCAGAATAATTTTTCATTTTTCACAGTGTTTACATATAGTGCTGGTTACTGAACAGTTGGGGACGGGTAAAATTTGGATGCCTAAAGAACTTAGGGTTAGGGGTTAGGGTTTAGGGGTTAGAGTTAAGGGGTTAGGGTTTAGGTTTAGGGTTTAAGGTTAGGGTTAAGGGGTTAGGGTTTAAGGTTAGGGTTAAGGGGTTAGGGTTTAGGGTTTTCCCTTGAAGAATAAGGCGGAACAGGGACTTCCCCCAGGGGTCAAAGGTCAGAAGGTGGGTTCCCAGAGGTCAAAGGTCACAAGGCTTGGCTGACCCACCCCCAAAGTGTACCGCCTACCCCAACTAAGTCGGAAAGTGAACAAGTCGGGGAAAGTGTATTATTATCCTTTAGGTTACCAACTTTGAAAACACCTAGGGCCCTTCATTGGGCAAAGTGACATCAACAGATCACTTTGACTGATAAAGGAACACTTGATGGTTCCTAAACATTGCACTTTGCAGTATGACATGTCAACAAAGGTGGTTCTGATGGAAGCAGATTAAGGTAGAACTATAGGCAAATTTTTTTTCAATCTGACTGTTGAGGTGTCATCCCCCAGTTAATGCAGCACCCTTCAATTAGGGGTATACCGGTTCATGGTGCGACGGAGACATCTGTATGCCCTTTAACCACTTGTGGTTTCTACTTTGTAGAGTGGTGCCAGCAGCAGGAAAGAAGAGATCTCCTGGTCAGTGTAAAGCATTACAATGGGCATTATAGTATAGGATTGCTTTCACACAATACGGGTAACCCACACCACTGGTGCAGTGCAGTGTCCCTGCAGCTTATCTGTGGGTGTGCTGTGCTTAGTCGTAGACTTCTATTATATTTTGCAGGTTTTGTGCATTTTCTGAATGAGAATTAGATCTCCACCTCTTTGAGGTTGCCTACCCCTGGCATATGACACTCCCAATGCCACACCCCTTAAAGGAGAATTATCCAAATAAAAATGATTAGTTAAACCCACAAGTCCTTTTTTTATACCACTACTATTCATTTATATTGGCTTTTGACATTTACAAGTGTAGCAATTTAGAAATTGGATAAAAGGTTTAGCAGTGGGAAACACTTTTTAAAAGATAAATAGTGCATTTTATACACAACTGTATAGATGAGACCAAAATGAGGGACAAATGAGGAGGAAAGAGGGAGAGAGGGACTTTGCTCCAAATCAGGGACAGTCCCTTGAAATCAGCTACGATAAAGCCATTTGGACTCAACTTGACGATCCGTGGTGTGCTGACAAATATCTATATTGTTTTATGTTCCATCCAGTCTCCAGCTGGAGGCACCCAGCATTCTAGAACCGTCCAGGAATGTGTGCAATGGGAATATGGATGTTTTTCTTTCTCCACAAGAGGTGTAAGATGTCTGGCAGAGTTGCACTGTGAAGAACTCAAGAGGAGGCTAAGTATTTTTGTAGGTAGTTGCCACTCAGAGGAATGGGGAAATACTAGAAAGACAATTAGCTGGATTCAGGTAGGGCGGCGCATCTTTCAGGCGGCATAGCGTATCGTATTTACGATACGCCGCCTTAAGTCAGAGAGGCAAGTGCTGTATTCACAAAGCACTTGCCTCCTAAGTTACGGCGGCGTAGCGTAAATGGGGCCGGCGTAAGCGCGCCTAATTCAAATGAGGATGGGGGGGCGTGTTTTATGTAAATGATTGGTGACCCGACGTGATTGATGTTTTTTACGAACATGCGCCGTCCGTGTACATATCCCAGTGTGCATTGCTCCAAAGTACGCAGCAAGGACGTATTGGTTTTGACGTGAACGTAAATTACGTCCAGCCCCATTCACGGACGACTTACGCAAACGACGTAAAATTTTCAAATTTCGACGCGGGAACGACGGCCATACTTAACATTGACTAGTCCAGCTATTTGTTCGACTAACTTTATGCCGGAAAAAGCCGTACGTAAACAACGTAAAAAATGCGCCGGGCGCACGTACGTTTCTGAATCGGCGTTTCTAGTCATTTGCATATTCTACGCCGAACACAACGGAAGCGCCACCTAGCAGCCAGCGTAAATATTGCACCCTAAGTTACGACGGCGTAGGAGACTTACTCCGCTCGTATCTTAGCCTAATTCAAGCGTATCTGGTTTCCAGAGTACGCTTAAATTTAGGACGCCGTAGATTCAGAGTTACGACGGCGTATCTACTGATACGCCGGCGTAAAGCTATCTGAATCCAGCTAATAGTCACTAGAAGTCCTTTATGTCCCTCTTTGTTATTATTGGACTCATATTCTTGAACATAGTTCCCAACTGTCCCTGATTTCGAAGGACTGTCCCTGATTTGGAGCAATGTCCCTCTTTCCTCCTCATTTGTCCCTCATTTTGGTCTGATCTATATAGTTGTATATAAAATTCACTTATTATTTTTCAAAAAGTGTTTCCCAGTGCTAAACCTTTCACCCAAATTCTAAATTGTATAATTTGTCAATTTTAAAAGCCAATATAAAGGAATATACACTGCTCAATACAATTAAAGGAACACTTTGAAAACATATCAGAACTCAACGGGCAAAAACCTCATGCTGGATATCTATACTGATATGGACTGGGTAATGTGTTAGGAATGAAAGGTTGGCACATCATTTTATGGAAATAAAAATGATCCACCTACAGAGGGCTGAATTCAAAGACACCCCGAAAATCAAAGTGAAAAAATGATGCAGCAAGCTAGTCCATTTTGCTGAAATTTCATTTCAAAATGGTCCTCAGTAGTTTGTATGGCCCCCAAGTGCTTTTATGCATACCTGACAACATCAGGGCATGCTCCTAATGAGACGACGGATGGTGTCCTGGAGTATTTCCTCCCAGATCTGGACCAGAGCATCACTGAGCTCCTGAACAGACTGAGGCGAAACCTGACGGCACCAGATGGACCGAAACATAATGTCCCAGAGGTGTTTTTTTTGGTTTAGGTCAGGTGGGGGCCATTCAATGGTATCAATTTCTTCATCCTCCAGGAACTGGTTGCCTACTCTCGCCACATGAGGCCGAGCATTGTCGTGCACCAGGAGGAACCCAGGACCAACTGCCCCAGCGTAGAGTCTGACAATGGGTTCAATACCTAATGGCAGTCATGGTGCCATTGTGTAGCCTGTAGAGGTCTGTGCGTCCCTCCATGGATATGCCTCCCCAGACCATCACTGACCCACCACCAAACTGGTCATGCTGAACGATGTTACAGACAGCATAAAGTTCTCCGCGACTTCTCCAGAACCTTTCACGTATGTCGCATATGCTCAGGTTGAACCTGCTCTCATCTGTGAAAATCATGGGGCACCAGTGGTGGACCTGCCAATTCTGGCATTCAATGGAAAATGCCAATCGAGCTCCACAGTGTCTGGCAGTGAGCACAGAGCACACTAGAGGACGTTGTGCCCTCAGGCGACCCCCATGAAGTCTGTTTCTGATTGTTTGGTCAGAGACATTCACACCAGTGGCCTGCTGGAGGTAATTTTTTAGGCTCTGGCAGTGCTAATCCTGTTCCTCCTTGCACAAAGGAGCAGATACCGGTCCTGCTGATAGGTTAAGGACCTTCTACGGCTCTGTCCAGCTCTCCTAGAGTAACTGCCTGTCTCCTGGAATCTCCTCCATGCTCTTGAGACTGTGCTGGGAGACACGGCAAACCTTCTGGCAATGACACATATTGATGTGCCATCCTGGAGGAGTTGGACTGCCTGTGCAACCTTTATAGGGTCCAAGTATCGCCTTGTGCTACCAGTAGTGACACTGACCCTAGCCAAATGCAAAACTAGTGAAAAACAGTCAGAAAAGATGAGTAGGGAAAAAAAATGCCAGACACCTCCACCTGAAAAAACATTCCTGTTTTGGAAGTTGTCTCATTGTTGCCCATCTAGTGCACCTGTTCATTTCAATTAACAGCAAAGCAGCTGAAACTGATTAACAACCCCCTCTGTATACACCCCTCCCCCTCACTTACTTAACTGGCCAGATTAATATCCCAGGAGTTCTGATTCAAAAGTGTTCCTTTAATTTTTTTGAGCAGTGTATATGGTAAAAAAAAGCACTTCTGGATTTAATTAGCCTTTTTTTTTGGTTATGTCCCCTTTAAGGGGCATGGCAAAGGGCATGTTCTATGCCTACATATGTTTGCTAGTAGGTGTCCCTCAATCTCAAAATGTTGGGAGGTATGTTCTTGAATACTGTACAGTAAACTTTTTTTTAACAGACCCTCATTGCTAAAACAGATCTAAAGACCGGGGCAGTTTTGCAGATTCCATTCCATGGGTCATTACGAATGGCTCCAAAATGAATCAGGGATTATAGCAGGAAATAAGATTAATCCTCATTTATATTTCCTGGTAAACCATATTAAAATAAATAAAACAAAAAGCTAGGATTGTTTTTCCTGGCTGCTCGCAGACTATTGTAGTTCAAATGACCCAGTAATTTGGTTAGAGTTACAAGCCAACTCAAGTTTCATAATGATTTTCCTTCTTTACTATGTGCTAGATATTATTAAGTAGAATGTGACCTAAGAATGGAGACCGTTACTGGAACTGCGTTTAACCCCAATCATGTTACCCGTGACAAATATGTGCCTATCTTGCCATATAATATTAAACCTTTACTTTTATTGCTTTAACCTTTGTGTAGAAAAGGTGGGCGCCAGTTGTAGAGGGTTGTCAATTTGGTTTGTCTCTGACATCTTGGAAGCTGGGAGCGAAATGTTATATGTACAGTGTCATTCCAGTACATGGTCCACTGCATTCCAAATTCAGAATTTAACTGGAAGGTTGAAGAAAGAAACTTAGGTACTGTGGTACCTTGGATTACGAGCATAAACCGTTCCAGGAGAATTCTTGTAATCCCCATAGAAATCAATGGAAACAAAGAAAATTTGTTCTGCATTGACTTCTATGGCATGCAATACCGCATGTGGCCAGAGGTGGTGGAGGGAGCGCCGGAGAGCCTTTAGAAATACTCGGGGACAGCTCGGCTGATCTCGGAAAACGTCAGAAAGTTTCGGAAACATTCGGGAATGGAGTATTTCCAAGTTACATAGTTACATAGTTACATAGTTAGTCAGGTTGAAAAAAGACACAAGTCCATCCAGTTCAACCACAAAAAATAAAAAAAACAAAATAAAAAACACAGTACAATCCTATACACCCAACTCCATACCCACAGTTGATCCAGAGGAAGGCAAAAAAAAAAACCAGCAGAGCATGATCCAATTTGCTACAGCAGGGGAAAAAATTCCTTCCTGATCCCCCAAAAGGCAATCGGATTTACCCTGGATCAACTTTACCTACAAATCTTAGTACTCAGTTATATTCTGTACATTTAGGAAAGAATCCAGGCCTTTCTTAAAGCAATCTACTGAGCTGGCCAGAACCACCTCTGGAGGGAGTCTGTTCCACATTTTCACAGCTCTTACTGTGAAAAAACCTTTCCGTATTTGGAGGTGAAATCTCTTTTCCTCCAGACGTAAAGAGTGCCCCTTGTCCTCAGTGTTGACCGTAAAGTGAATAACTCAACACCAAGTTCACTGTATGGACCCCTTATATATTTGTACATGTTGATCATATCCCCCCTTATTCTCCTCTTCTCAAGAGTGAATAAATTCAGTTCTTCTAATCTTTCCTCATAGCTGAGCTCCTCCATGCCTCTTATCAGTTTGGTTGCCCTTCTCTGCACTTTCTCCAGTTCTCCGATATCCTTTTTGAGAACTGGTGCCCAAAACTGAACTGCATATTCCAGATGAGGTCTTACTAATGGTTTGTACAGGGGCAAAATTATATCTCTCTCTCTGGAGTCCATACCTCTCTTTTACAAGAAAGGACTTTGCTCGCTTTGGAAACCTCAGCTTGGCATTGCAAGTGATTCTGAGTATTTTCAAACGACTCGGAACGGCTCCGAACCGTTTCGAGTTTCACCGGTACCCCCGCACCTCTGGCTAATTGTGGTACTGCACACCCCATTAGCTTGAATTCTGCTTGTTTTGTGAGAAAAAAAAAGTTGCTCGTTATTCAAAACGCTCGTTAACCGCGTTACTCGTGAACCAAGGTTCCACTGTATCCCATAAGTGTTATTCCAAAGGATTTCTCCATTTTGGGTGAATGCAGTATGGTTTCTGGGTCATCACTGCTACTTGGAATTCTAACAGGAGTATATTTTTCCACAACCAGCCCTTCAGTCAAGCTACTGTTGAGCAATCTCTTCACAGGGCATATTAAAATGCAAATGCATGTCAACGCACACATTGTGGACCCTAAATATTGAAAATGTGGGCGTGTTACGGCTTTTCTTGTGTTCTTTAACCACTTAAGCCCCGGACCATTATGCAGCTTAAAGACCAGGCCACTTTATGCGATTCGGCACTGCGTCGATTTAACTGATAATTGGGCGGTCGTGCGACGTGGCTCCCAAACAAAATTGGCGTCCTTTTTTTCCCACAAACCAAGCTTTCTTTTGGTGGTATTTGATCACCTCTGCGGTTTTTATTTTTTTGCGCTATAAACAAAAATAGAGCGACAATTTTGAAAAAAATTCAATATTTTTTGCTTTTTGCTATAATAAATATCCCCCAAAAAGATATAAAAAAAAACATTTTTTTCCCTCAGTTAAGGCCGATACGTATTCGTCTACCTATTTTTGGTAAAAAAAACGCAATAAGCTTTTATTGATTTGTTTTTGTGCAACATTTATAGCGTCTACCAAATAGGGGATAGTTTTATTGCATTTTTATTAATATTTTTTTCTTTCTAGTAAGAAATCAGGCGATCAGCGATTTTTAGCAAGACTGCTACATTCTGGCAGACACACTTTTGACACTATTTTGGGACCATTGTAGTTTTTACAGCGAACAGTGCTATAAAAATGCACTGACCTAAAAATTTGAGAAAATTTGGGACCCTTGGATTCATTGTATCTCGGTTCCCCAATGAGCTCTGAGTTGACCCTCTTCTGCTCTTTTACTCTCATACCCTTCTACTTTTTTCCTCTCTTTTTTATTTTTCATTTATTTCCTTTTTCTTTCTTTCTCTCTCTTTCCCTCCTTTAATGCTTGATTGTGTTTGATTACATGGTATACTAGGTCATATTGGAATCTTGTCTGATCTTTAGACTGGAAGTTGATAAAGATTCCTTGTCATGTATTACACGGTATTGCTCCTTGATTCTTACTCTACTTGTGTTTGATTTTATAACGGTATCCAGGCTCCTATTGGGGCTTGTGGTGTTTTTGTTCTATTTTTTTTTGTTTTTGTTTCTCCTTACAAGGCATTAATACTGTGTGATGAATAGGATTGCTTTATTTTTTTTCCTTCTTTGGAAAATGTAATTGTTTGATGATCGGCCTATGTATGCTGACTGTTCTGTTCTTTTCTCTAATAAAAACATTGAAATATAAAAATGCACTGATTACTGTAAAAATGACAATGGCAGTAAGGGGTTAACCAGGAGGGGTCGCTGTAGGGGTTAAGTGTGCCCTAAGGGAGTGATTCTTGCTGAAGGGGGGGTGGGCGTGGCTGGGCGTGTGAAGTCACTGATCGTCGTTTCCTATGACAGGGAACAGACGATCAGTGACAGGCTCACTAGGAAGCACGGGGAGAAGTTTGTTTACACTTACCTCTCCCCGTTCTTCCTCTCTGTGACTCGATCGCGGGACACTGGTGGCGATCGGGTCCGTCGTTCCCGCGGGGACGGTTATGGAGAAGAGGACCGGGTCACGAGTGCGCAGCTGCGACCCACGGATGGGATCTTAAAGGGGACGTACATGTACACCCTTGTGCCCAGCCGTGCAATTTTTATATCGTGGTGCGGCGGTCCTCAAGCGGTTAAACAAAACACACTAAAACTAATAGTTGTGATTTACTCTCATATACTTCCTTTCCCACACCCCAAGAATATATTTAGAAGAGCTGCCTCCCCTTTACTCGGCTTACAATTAATTTCAAGAAAGGGATGTCCAGATGTCGCTAGTTTATCGAGGATGTAAGAGTTCACGTCTGGTTTCTATTAACTGTCATCAATTCCGCTTCTTTCCCCTTTCACTGCTTTAATGTAGCAGAACTATGCGCTGCAGGATTGTGCAAGACGGAAGAGAGAACGGCGGTGTAACCCGTCTGAGACAATACAAAGCTTTGCATCTTGCAGCATGAAACTGATTTGGACGCTTTGGGGCTGAAAGGGAAACTTTAGTCCTTTTTTTTTTTTCCAGATACTCATCATATGAAGGTGGTCAGTGAAACATAATTGTACTGTATAAAGTTGCCGCAAGCTGTTACTTAATGTGATTGTAAACGATCACCTTGTAAAACAACCCATTCAGTTTAAAATAGAAATGAAAGGCAAAACATTTTTGTAAATAGCCAGATTCAGAGAGGTTTACGCCGGCGTATCAGTAGATACGCCGTCGTAACTCTGAATCTGCGCCGTCCTAAATTTAAGTGTATTCTCAAATTGAGATACACTTAAATCTAGCTAAGATACGACAGCGGGCGCCGTCGTATCTTAGCTGTCTATTTAGGCTGGCCGCTAGGGGCGTGTACGCTGATTTATGCCTAGAATGCGTAAATCAGCGAGATACGCCTATTCACGAACGTACGCTTGCCCGTCGCAGTAAAGATACGCCGTTTACGTAAGGCGTTTTCAGGCGTAA
Source organism: Rana temporaria (assembly GCF_905171775.1). NCBI lineage: Eukaryota > Metazoa > Chordata > Amphibia > Anura > Ranidae > Rana > Rana temporaria. Next base: position 53,770,037 of record NC_053490.1, read on the forward strand.
AGTTAGTCCAACAAAAAGCTGGCCTAGCCAATTTTAAAGCGGGGGTTCACCCTATAAAAAAAAAAAAATATGTTTTTCTTCTAGCATAAAATTAGGCATAGTAGTGCGAGCTACAGTATGCCTGTCTTGATTTATTTTTAGCGCGGTACTCACAGTGCAATCCTACATTGAAGATACCGACTCCCCGCGGGGAATGGGTGTTCCTATCCAGACGGAGGATGATTGACGGCCGGCTCTGGCACGTCACGCTTCTCCGGAAATAGCCGAAATAGGCTTGGCTCTTCACGGCGCCTGCGCATAGTCTGTGCGCAGGCGCCGTATAGCGCCGTGAAGAGCCGAGACCTACTCCGGCTGTCTTCGGGGAGCGTGACGTGCCAGAGCCGGCCGTCAATCATCCTCCGTCTGGATAGGAACGCCCATTCCCCGCGGGGAGTCGGAATCTTCTATACAGGATTGCACTGTGAGTACCGGGCGAAAAAAATCAAGACAGGCATACTGTAGCTCGCGCTACTATGCCTTAATTTATGCTAAAATGTTGCTATGGAGGGTGAACCACCGTTTTAAGTATGGACGTCGGTCCCGCGTCAAATTTTAAATTTTTTACGTCGTTTGCATAAGTCGTCCGTGAATAGGGCTGGGCGTCATTTACGTTCACGTCAAAACCAATAAGTCTTTGCGGCGTAATTTGGAGCATGCGCATGCGCCGTTCGTAAAAAACGTCAATCACGTCGGGTCACGATTCATTAGCATAAAACACGCCCACCTCTTCACAATTTGAATTAGGCGTGCTTAGGCCGGCACATTTACGCTACGCCGCCGTAACTTAGGACGCAAGTGCTTTGTGAATACAGCACTTGCCTCTCTAACTTACGGCGGCGTAGCGTATATGCGATACGTTACGCCTGCCTAACGTTAGGCTCACATACCTGAATCCGGCTAATAGTGTGGTATTTGGGGGTTGTTTAGCTCAAGTGTAGCACCCGCCAGCAAGAACGATCCACTCTGGAAATTCAATTTCAGGGCTTGTTGGGCCACTTTTATTAGAGTAGAAGAGCAAAACAGTCCATCCAGGATTCCCACGCAGGGGTTTCAACAGCAATAATGAAATAAATGGAAAATACCAAAAGGTCAGCACTGCTGTTTAGGCGTTGACCTCGGTCCTCTTGACCCTGTAACTGTGTCCCTGTTTGATACCCACTCTCTGTACCTCTGGTGACACTGGCCCAGATTCACGTACAGCGGCGTATCTTTGTGCAGGCCTAACGTATCCTATTTACGTTACGCCTCCGCAACTTTTACAGGCAAGTGCCGTATTCTCAAACGAAAGTTGCGGCGGCGTATTGTAAGTAGGCCAGCGTAAGCCCGCCCTTTTCAAATGTGGTAGATGTGGGCGTGTGTTATGTTAATTTTATGTGACCCCACGTAAATTATGCTTTTTACGAACATCGCATGCGCCGCCCGTGAAAGTATCCCAGTGCGCATGCTCTGAATTAACCCACAAGAAGCCAATGCTTTCGACGTGAACGTAAATGACGCCCAGCCCTATTCGCGAACGACTTGCGCAAACGACGTAACATTTTCAAAATTTTACGCGGGAACGACGTCCATACTTAACATTGGTATGCCGCATGTACGCCTCATATAGCAGGGGTAACTTTACCCTGGGAAAAGCCTAACGTAAACGGCGTATCTGTACTGCGTCGGCCGGGCATACGTTCGGGAATTTGCGTAACTAGCTGATTTACATATTTCTAGGCGTGAATCAGCGTACACGCCCCTAGCGGCCAGCGTAAATATGCAGTTAAGATCCGACGGCGTAAGAGACTTACGCCGGTCGGATCCAATACAAATCTATGCGTAACTGATTCTAAGAATCAGGCGCATAGATACGATGGCTCAGACTCAGAGATACGACGGCATATCTGGAGATCTCCTTTGAGAATCTGGACCACTCTCTCTAAGACCCCTTTCACACTGGGATGGGAGGTGCATTGTTATGCGGCGGTATTCGGCCGCTAGCGTTGCGGTTTTACCCCCCCACTAGCGGCTGCAAAAGGGTTAATACTGCCGGCAATGCGCCTCTGCAGAGGCGCATTGCCGGCCGTATAGCCGCGGTTTCCCATTGCTTTCAATGTGAAGGAGCGGTGGAGGAGTTAACACCGCTCCAAAGATGCGGCTAGCAGGACTTTTGGAGCGGTCCTACTAGCGCACCGCTCCAGTGCGAAAGCCCTCGGGATTTCACACTGGAGAAACAGCAGCCGCTGTTTCAGGTCGGTTTGCAGGCGCTATTTTTAGAATACACATACACACATTGAAAAGGTACTGGAGAGGCGGGGGACCCTTTAATCTTTGGATTTTTTTAAAAAAAACACTGATTTTTACATATTGTCCCTAGTTTTACTGAGACTGGCAACACTAATGGTGGCCCCCTAGTGGCATGGGGCCCCCCTAGTGGCATGGGGCCCTCGGGCAGTGCCCAAGTGCCCGAATGGTCAGTCTACCCCTGCGTACAGATGCACCCACACCTGCCTGCTGCCATTCCTAAGCAAGCTCTGCACTGGTGGTGCCCCCGACCTTCAGCTGAATCAACTGTAGGAGACGGCCCTGGCGCTTGCTGGACTTTCTTGGGAGCCCTGAAGCCTTCATCACAAATCCAGTGGAAATGTTTTTTTTATGGGGTTAAGTTCATTTTCATGGAAAAAAGGCAATTAATTGCAATTTATCTAATCACTTTCATAACATTCTGGAGTATATGCAAATTGCCATCATAAAAACAGAGGCAGCAGACTTAGGCCGCATTCACACCTGAGCATAGTGTTTTTGGACGGTTTTTTTTCAGTGTTTTGACGCGCGTATTCGCACGTTTGCATACAGCGTTGTCCGACGTTTTTGAACTTCGTCGTTTTTTATTTTAGCCAATAGGAAAAATGATCATCTCTTCCATCATTTGTTGCTATGTTTGTAGATTTTTTTTTATCTTCTTCCTGGGTGAATGTTCTATTTCTCAGAACAGATTAAGCGTCAAAACGCCCGTAGAAACGCTCGTTGTCGCGCTAGACGCTTGAATCGACAGCTTAAATGACAGGCTAAAGAAAAACTTGTCTCTAAAAGACTACAGGGGTAGATTCACGTAGAATGGCGTTTCTTTGTGCGGGCGTAACGTATCCTATTTACGTTACGCCTCCGCAACTTTTACAGGCAAGTGCCGTATTCTTAAAAGAAAGTTGCGGCGGCGTAGCGTAATTAGGCCGGCGTAAGCCTGCCTAATTCAAATTGTAAAGAGGTGGGCGTGTGTTATGTAAATCAAACCTGACCCGACGTGATTGACGTTTTTCCCGAACGGCGCATGTGCCGTCTGTGGAATTTCCCAGTGTGCATTGCTCCAAAGTACGCCGCAAGGACGTCATTGGTTTCGACGTGAACGTAAATGACGTCCAGCCCCATTCACGGACGACTTACGCAAACGACGTAACTTTTTCAAATTTCGACGCGGAAACGACGGCCATACTTAACATTGGTACGCCGCATATACGCCTCATATAGCAAGGGTAACTTTACGCCGGGAAAAGCCTAACATAAACAGCGTAAATGTACTGCGTCGGTCGGTCGGGCGTACGTTCATGAATTTGCGTATCTAGCTGATTTACATATTCTAGGCGTAAATCAGCGTACGCGCCCCTAGCGGCCAGCGTAAATATGCAGTTAAGATCCGACGGCGTAATTGACTTACGCCGGTCGGATCTAATAGAACTCTATGCGTAACTGATTCTATGAATCAGGCGCATAGATATGACCGGCCGGACTCAGAGATACGACGGCGTATCTGGAGATACGCCGTCGTATCTCCTCTGTGAATCTACCCCTACAGTGTTTAAATATCTAAATGTATCCTGTTTCAAAATGACAGCTGGAGAATGATATTATGAATCTGATTGGCTGTTATGAAGCAGTACAGGCGGTTCCTGTGTAAGACACAATTGATAAATTGAAGGTGGACAATACCTTTGATAGCTTTTAGTCTAATTAGAAGAACTTTGAATGAAGCGACGCTTGTGCAAGGTATGATCTCGGACAACATAACAAACGCTTGCTGTAGAAAACACAGAGGCTGTCAGTCATATTCAATTATAACACAGAGATCCAGCAAGGGCGGCTGTAAAGTGTTTGATACTGCTCTGATTTCAGTTGCTCCTGGGGGAAGATTAGTGAAATTGTGTTCATGCCTCAAAAATCATGAAAGAGATTGAAGATGCGACCATGCATGTCTGCCAGGAGCGTGTTAAATCTTCCCTGTTTCAGTGTGAGAGTTGGCTGTGATTTACCATTCAGCGATGTGTATAGCTAAATATCAACACAGGAATATCGCTAAGCAGATAGATGTGCTGTGAAAATACATAGGGCCGGATTCACGTACAGCCGCGTAAAATTGTGCGGGTGTAACGTATCTGATTTACGTTACGCCTCCGCAACTTACACGGGCAAGTGCTGTATTCTCAAAGCACTTGCTCCCTAAGTTGTGGCGGCGTAGCGTAAATCAGCCGGCGTAAGCCCGCCTAATTAAAATTTGGATCAGGGGGCGTGTTTTATGCAAAACTACTGTGACCCCACGTGATTGATGTTTTTGCAGAATGCGTGAACGTAAATGACGTCCAGCCCACGGACGACTTACGCAAACGACGTAACTTTTTCAAATTTCGACGCGGGAACGACGGCCATACTTAACATTGTTACGCCCCACTTATGCCTCATATAGCAGGGGCAACTATACGCCGGGAAAAGCCTACCGTAAACGTCGTAACTTTACTGCGTCGGCCCCGCGTACGTTCGGGAATTCGCGTATCTAGCTAATTTGCATACTCGACGCGGAATTCGGCGGAAGCGCCACCTAGCGGTCAAAAAAAAAATGCAGTTAAGATCCGACAGCATAAGAGACTTACGCCTGTCGGATCTAATGGATATCTATGCGTAACTGATTCTAAGAATCAGGCGCATAGATACGATGGGTCGGATTCGGACTTACGACGGCGTACATGGCGATGCGCCGTCGTAAGTCCTTTCAGAATCTGGCCCATAGAGTGCTGCTTTCTGTCCAGGAGTCAGTGGTCCTATCATCTGTCTTCAATTATAGACTTGTAGATCAAGTTCTGTTACAGCTACTGATGAAGATGGTGACCTAGGATGACAAGGAATACCTTATTCTATACAATGAATAAAAGGGTCAGAACACCCAAAAGTGATATTTTTAGGTAAACCCCATCCCAGGGCAAAACTCCCTCTCTCCAACCCCCTCTTACCCACTCAGTAGATATTAACCACTTAAGCCCTGGACCATTCGGCTGGCCAAAGACCAGAGCACTTTTTGCGATTCGGCACTGCATCGCTTTAACTGACAATTGTGCAGTCATGTGACGTGGCTCCCAAACAAAATTGACGTCCTTTTCCCCCCCCCCACAAATAGAGCTTTCTTTTGGTGGTATTTGATCACCTCTGCGGTTTTTATTTTTTTACAAAAATAGAGCGACAATTTTGAAAAGAACACAATGGGCCAAATTCTCAAAAGAGATACGCAGACTTAACTGCTGTTCAGCCTGCGTATCTCTGTGCCTAACTTTGGAAACGATTCTCAAAAGGCTTTTTCCAAAGTTAGGCAGAAAATCTGACATGTGTAAAACACTTACACGGTCAGATTTTAGGATGCAGTACCGCATCCGCCACTGGGGGCATTTCTCATTGAAATCCAGCTTTGCGTATGCAAATGAGGACTTAAGTAGATTTTCAAAGCATTTCAGCACTTTGATTTCTGCCTAAGTTCCGAATTTGCCGGCGCAAAATTAGGGCTGGTTTTACAATGTGGAAAGTTAGCCAAACCTTGTAAAGGCCCATTCCAGCGACGGCATTTGGTATACATTCCTGAGGGAGAACTCCACGGCAATTTTTAAATTCAAAACCGGCATGGGTTCCCCCCCAGGAGCATACCAGGCCCTTAGGTCTGGTATGGGTTGTAAGGAGACCCCCCCACGCCGAAAAATTGACGTAGGGGGTCCCCCTACAATCCATACCAGACCCGTATCCAAAGCACGCTACCCGGCCGGCCAGGAAAGGAGTGGGGACGAGCGAGCGTCCCCCCCCCTCCTGAGCCGTGCCAGGCCGCATGCCCTCAACATGGGGGGGTTGGGTGCTCTGGGGCAGGGGGGCGCACTGCGGGCCCCCCCACCCCAGAGCACCCTGTCCCCATGTTGATGAGGACAGGACCTCTTCCCGACAACCCTTGCCATTGGTTGTCGGGGTCTGCGGGCGGAGGCTTATCGGAATCTGGGAGTCCCCTTTAATAAGGGGGCCCCCAGATACCGGCCCCCCACCCTAAGTGAATGGATATGGGGTACATCGTACCCCTATCCATTCACCTGTAGGCAAAAAGTAAAATGTAGTAAACACACAACACAAGGCTTTTTAAAATATTTTATTATTCTGCTCCGGAGGCACCCCCCTGTCTTCGTTATTAGCTCAATTACCAGGGGGGGCTTCTTCTTCCGCTCTCCGGGGGTCTTCTCCGCTCTCCGGGGGTCTTCTCCGCTCTCCGGGGGGGCTTCTCCGGACTCCGGGGGGCTTCTTCCATCTTCTCCCCTCTTCCGCTCTTGACTCGGCGAACCCCGGTTCTTCTGCAGCTCTCCGGTGCCTTCTTCTTCAGCGCTGGCTGCCTGCTATGTTTGTGTGTTAGCTCGATTTCAAACAGGCAGCCGGCGCGGTCTTCTGTGACGCCAGGGTCTTCTGGTCTTCTGTTCTTCCGATGTTGCCTCGTCGCCTGTTGTCGCTGTAATGATGGAAGCGCGCCTTGCATCACATTTATATAGGCATCACCGTCCCATCATGCTCCGGCAGGTACCCACGTGGTGGGTGCCTACCCACGTGCACCCACCACGTGGGTACCTACCGGAGCATGATGGGACGGTGATGCCTATATAAATGTGATGCAAGGCGCGCTTCCATCATTACAGCGACAACAGGCGACGAGGCAACATCGGAAGAACAGAAGACCAGAAGACCCTGGCGTCACAGAAGACCGCGCCGGCTGCCTGTTTGAAATCGAGCTAACACACAAACATAGCAGGCAGCCAGCGCTGAAGAAGAAGGCACCGGAGAGCTGCAGAAGAACCGGGGTTCGCCGAGTCAAGAGCGGAAGAGGGGAGAAGATGGAAGAAGCCCCCCGGAGTCTGGAGAAGCCCCCCCGGAGAGCGGAGAAGACCCCCGGAGAGCGGAGAAGACCCCCGGAGAGCGGAAGAAGAAGCCCCCCCTGGTAATTGAGCTAATAACGAAGACAGGGGGGTGCCTCCGGAGCAGAATAATAAAATATTTTAAAAAGCCTTGTGTTGTGTGTTTACTACATTTTACTTTTTGCCTACAGGTGAATGGATAGGGGTACGATGTACCCCATATCCATTCACTTAGGGTGGGGGGCCGGTATCTGGGGGCCCCCTTATTAAAGGGGACTCCCAGATTCCGATAAGCCTCCGCCCGCAGACCCCGACAACCAATGGCAAGGGTTGTCGGGAAGAGGTCCTGTCCTCATCAACATGGGGACAGGGTGCTCTGGGGTGGGGGGGCCCGCAGTGCGCCCCCCTGCCCCAGAGCACCCAACCCCCCCATGTTGAGGGCATGCGGCCTGGCACGGCTCAGGAGGGGGGGGGACGCTCGCTCGTCCCCACTCCCTTCCTGGCCGGCCGGGTAGCGTGCTTTGGATACGGGTCTGGTATGGATTGTAGGGGGACCCCCTACGTCAATTTTTCGGCGTGGGGGGGTCTCCTTACAACCCATACCAGACCTAAGGGCCTGGTATGCTCCTGGGGGGGGAACCCATGCCGGTTTTTTCTTTGAAAATTGGCATGGAGTTCTCCCTCTCAGGAATGCATGCTGAGTGACGCTGTCATTTTTTTTTATAATTAATTGTTTTCCCGGCGCGTCTTTTTTTTTCACCCGTCGCAACTTTAGTGTCCCGTCGAAATTCTCAAAGCCGACCGGCGTTAATTACGTTCGCGCGCTGCACGTCGGGAAAATGACGTCACACGCATGCGCAGTACGGCCGGCGCGGGAGCGCGCCTCATTTAAATTTAAAACGCCCCCAGGAGAGGAGGACCGCCTTACGACGGCGGCACTTAAGTTACACAGCGTGTAATTTCTACCTAAGTGCTTTGACGATCAGGCACTTAGGTAGAAATTTTAAGTCAGTGTAACTTAACTGCTGAAATTTAAGTTACGCACAGTTTTTGAGAATTTGGCCCAATATTTTGTACTTTTTGCTATAATAAATATCCCAATTTTTATTTAAAAAAAAAATCTATTTTTTTTTTCTCAGTTTTAAGCCAATATGTATTCTACATATTTTTGGTAATAAAAATCCCAATAAGCTTATCTTGATTGGTTTACTCAAAAGTTATAACAAAATAGGAGATAGATTTATGGCTATTTTATTATTATATTTTTTAGTAGTAATGGCGGCAATATGCAAGACACCAGGAAGTGAGTGAGTGAGTGAGTAACTTGTATAGCGCAACAAATGCGAACTTAATGGCCTCAAGGCGCTTGACATCCAGAGTCGTACCGGTCCTTCAGAAGAGGTGGGTCTTTAGTTTTTTCCTAAAGGCCTGATGGTTTTCCTCCAAGCGGATGGTAGTGTGTAGAGCATTCCAGAGCCGTGGTCCTTGGACCGAAAATCTACGTTCTCCCTTCGATTTGTAGCAGGATTTAGGAATTTGGAGAAGGTTTTGGTTGGTCGACCGAAGCACGCGCTTGGTGACGTAGGGTTTTATTTTCTCGCTTAAGTATTGGGGAGCGTTCCCCTGTATACATTTGTGGGTGAGGCTAAAAGTGGCTAAAATGGCTAAAAGTGGCTAAAATGCAAGCTGTGGATGGCCCTATCAGTACCAAGTGGCTCAACAAAAGTAGAGACCTTTTGTCTAAGGAGTCGAGTGGAAAACTGTTGGCCAAAGTGGGACTGCATCCAACCACTGTGACCCACACTAAATTGACAGGTGCCGGAGCGCAGTACTCTGCGCCCCAAACCCACCTTTTTTTGAAGCCTATTAGAGTCTCTGGCTCTAATCCCATGCTTCAAACACCCCCCAGCATTGGAATCCATGCGTCTGGCGCCCTGCATGTAGATCAGCGGCCGGGACACATGGATAGGGGGGCCCCTAATGGACAGGCCACCACTGGAGCATGAGGATTAAAAATAATCAATGTTGATTGGGAGAGTGAAGTTCCATTTTAATGTAAAGGGCAATTTTACTCTTATTGTTTAAAACTGCTTTAACTGTAGCAAAGAATAAACAGGTTGTGCTAGACAGGACTGTGCTGTGTGGCAGGGCTGTGTAAATTCCAGGACTGGATGGGCAACAATAACTCTGCTGGCAGGTAAAATGAGCATATACTGTATGTATTTCATGAGTTTGCCTGGAGTTCCGCTTTAAAGGGGAAGTCGGAGGGTGGCTTCTTTTATCTTACAATGGCGCGATTCCCCTGCTGTAGTTCCTGGCTTCCTGCCCACCTTGGAGTGTTCCCACTGCTCTAAATGCTTTTTCCATAATATAAAAGGAATTCAAATTCCAATAGGGAAAATTAGATCTTCTTGTATGAGCTTTGGCAGGTGTGTGACCCGGGAACTCCAGTCCATATCTCTCACCACTTGAGTCCCCGAAGGATGTAAGAAGCTGTTGCTTTTTATCAGCCCTTCAGCATCTACTTGGGTGGACCAAGTCTTTCCCCCGTTCACTGTTGTAGGTTGGCTCCTGTTTTGTGTGCCGAGTTGTAGTGCAGGAGAGGGAGCCAAGTGCTTGTGTTTCAAGAAATGATTGGGCGGCTTGGCCAGCTGTGACGGCATGAATAAAAAAAAAAAGGGGAGATGAGAAGCAATGGAAAGAATATGGATCTTGTGCTCTTCATCAGCTTTTCACTCATCCTTCATGTGGAAAGACACAAATCAGCAGCAACAGATGTAATAATTTAAATCGGGAAAAAAAACACAGTAGTAATTTTCATTTGGATAAAAAAAAAACATTTTCTGGTCTCAGGGATCCCCTGCTGCTTATAACCATGTTAATCTACTCCACCGCTTAAGCCATGTACACATGATCGGATATCTGATGGAATCTAATCCGATAGATTTTTTGTCGAAGATCCGATGAAGCTGACTTTCATCAGTCTTGCCTACACACCATCAGTCCAAAATCCGACCGTGTCCAACGCGGTGACATAAAACACTACGACGTGCTGAGAAAAATTAAGTTCAATGCTTCCGAGCATGCGTCGACTTGATTCTGAGCATGTGTGGATTTTTGATCGATGGAGTTCCACACAGACGATTGTTTTTTTCTATCGGTTTTTTATCCATAGGAAAATTTTAAAACATGTTCTATTTTTTTTTCACCGATGGAAAACAAACCAATGGGGCCCACACACGTTTGGACAAACCGATCGTGTGTTCAGGGATTTATGGTTCAGCGTAATGGTTAGTGGGACTTATCTGAAAGGTAGAAGTTGCTCATTGCCCAAGGAACCCCTAGCAAACTCTGGAAAAGATTCAATATGGTCCCATGGAATTGCCCCTGCTTCTAACAGGTGGTCAAAGGGAAGAATGCTTCTTATAATAGTGTTCAGTAGGAAGAATGCTCCTTATATTGGTGGCCATTGAGAAGAATTCTCCTTACATTGGTGTTAAGTAGGAAGAATGTTGCTTATGTTGGTGGTCAATGGGAAGAATGCTTTTTATATTGGTGTTCATTAGAAGGAATGCTCCTTACATTGGCACTCAGTAGGACGAATGCTCCTTTACACTGATGGTCATTGAGAAGAATTCTCTTTAACTATGGTGTTCAGTGGGAAGAACATCCCTTATGTTGGTGATCCGTGTGAAGAATGCTCCTTAGATTGGTGTTCAGTGGAAAGAATGTCCCTTACATTGGTAATCAGTGGGAAGAATGCGCCTCATGTTGGTGGTTATAGGGAATGGTGGTCAGTGGGAAGAATGCACCTTACACTGGTGTTTAGTGGGAAGAATACTACTTATGTTGGTGGGTAATGGGAAGATTGCTCCTTACATTGGTGGTCACGGTCAGTAGGAAGAATGCTCATTGGATTGGTGTTCAGTGGAAAGAATGACCCTTACATTGGTAATCAGTGGGAAGAATGCTCCTCATGTTGGTGGTTAATGGGAATGGTGGTCAGTGGGAAGAATTCACCTTACACTGGTGTTTAGTGGGAAGAATACTACTTATGTTGGTGGGTAATGGGAAGATTGCTCCTTACATTGGTGGTCATGGTCAGTAGTAAGAATGCTCCTTAGATTGGTGTTCAGTGGGAAGAATGCTTCTTACATTGGTGGTCATTGTGAGGAATCCTGCCCTTATAGGTATCTGAAAAGATCATCGTTGTCAGAGGCAACTTATTTGAGAGGCAGAAGTTGATAATTGCTCAATGAACCTCTAGTGACCTCTGGAAACTATTCCATAGGGTCCAATAGAATTGCCCATGATTGTAACAGGTCTCACCCCCTACACTACAAATTCCTGGTGCATGCAAATCTGCAACTCTCTCTTTCTCACCCAAAACATCCACAAATCATTTAGTAAATCAAATATTTATTTAGTTACATACAAGTAACTGAATGGCACTTCCTTCTTTCTTGAGGCACAGCTGATACTGCAAGTGCAACTTAGGCCCCGTACACACGACCAAGGAACTCGACGTGCCAAACACATCGATTTCCTCGTCGAGTTCAGTGTGGAAGCCGCAGAGGAACTCGGCGGGCCGACTTTTCCCATTGACTAACGAGAAAATAGAGAACATGTTCTCTTTTCGGCCCGACGAGTTCCTCGTCGGCTTCCTCGCTGAAAAGTGTACACACGACCGAGTTTCTCGCCAGAATCCAGCTCCGACCGAGTTTCTGGCTGAATTCTGCCGAGAAACTCGGTCGTGTGTACGGGGCCTGACACTATCCTGCCCCTGCAACTACCCGCACAAGTGTGGACCTAGTCTAAAGGGCTTGTCACAGTAGCTTTGGTTTTCTGAAGAGAGATCAGCATTTGGATTGCACCTCAGAGAACTTTTGATAGGCGGCGAGGAGCCATTGTATTGCCTCCTCACTGCTTGCTTTACTCCCTTGAACAAGCGTGGCGCACCTGCACACATTGCTCGCGGTTGCGGGGTGCTGGCAGAGTGGCCCCAAATCACTTGAACAGGTTGGGTTCAGCAGATGCTATGCCCACCAAAAACAACAAGAGGTACAATTCCTGATGAGGTTGTGAAGCAAAGCATTACGGCCATGGCATGTGTACACCCTCCTGCCCCTTCAGCTAAAGGAGGAGCGGATGGAAACAATAAAAACACCAAATGGTGTCTGCTCCAATCTCCGCACTGCAGTGCGTTTTTAAGAATATGACTTGCCTAATTTTTTTCTGCGTTTTGTTGTGTTTTGGGGCCAATGAAAGTCAATAACATGCATGCAACATATGCTTTAATGCATTGACAACAGGCATTTATAAGCCTGACTGTTCACTCTATTCACTCTGAAATCTACATTCAAAAATACATTAAAGACGCACGTAAAAATGCATGTCAACAATGGCGCTTGACAACTTCCTTGCCTCTCTCTACAAAAAACACACCTCTACACATATTTATATCTAAATTGTCCCTACATGTATTATTTTCCCCAGTAAATCCATAAAAGGATGAAACCCTATTCATTTCTATATGGTGTAACGTACGATATGATTATTAGCTAGATTCAGAGAGAGTTAGGGCGGCGTATCAGTAGATACGCCGTCGTAACTCTGAATCTATGCCGTCGTAAATTTAAGCGTATTCTGGAAACCAGATACGCTTAAATTAGGCTAAGATACGAGCGGCGTAAGTCTCCTACCCCGTCGTATCTTAGGGTGCATATTTACGCTGGCCGCTAGGTGGCGCTTCCGTTGTTTTCCGCGTCGAATATGCAAATGAGCTAGATACGCCGATTCACGAACGTACGCGCGCCTGTCGCAATTAGTTACGCCGTTTACGTAAGAGATACGCCGGCGTAAAGATAAAGCTGCTCCCTAGGTGGCGCAGCCCATGCAAGGTATGGATGTCGTAACAAGCCTATCTTTTTACGTCGTTTGCATAAGTCGTACGCAAATTGGGCTGTGCGTAAGTTACGGTCACGTCACAGGCAATGAGCCGACGTATCTTAGGCATTCTATCCGACGCATGCGCACTGGGATTCTTTCACGAACGGCGCATACGCCGTTCGTAAAAAAAGTCAAATAGTTGGGGTCACACTAAATTTAAATAAAACACGCCCACATCATCCACATTTGAATTAGGCGGGGTTACGCTGGACCACATACGCTACGCCGCCGTAACTTAGGGCGCAAGTTATTTCTGAATACGGAACTTGCGCCCTAATTTACGGTGGCGTAACGTATCTGATATAAATTAGTGCTTAATCATAGCTGATTATGTCTGTCTTTGCGCTATAAGATTTTTTTTTCTGTAAGCAAGGCTCAGGATAAAGAAACTATCTCTTGAATATGACCTTGAGGCCGCTTCACCAGATCTAGTCTCAGTAATTTCACCAATGTACTTAGTTAATCAATGTGAAAGAATCCTATTAAGGCATCCTTTCCACCCCAGTCATTTTATGACCGCGCTGGAATTCCTGCCGGCTATCCTGTAGTGTACTCTGTGTCCACATCACAAAGCTGTCCAGCCAGTGGAATGCCATTTATTCATATTTATGGCTCCTACTACCTTGATTTTAAAGGAGAGCTCCAGGCAAAGCGTTTGGGATTGCAGTTTAGTTCATTGATGTGTTTCTTGAAATGTCAGTTTAAATAATCTACTTTAAAGCGGTTTTAAGCCCAAAACCAAAAATGTAATACAGGTGCATCTCATATAATTAGAATATCATCAAAAAGTTCATTTATTTCAGTAATTCAATTCAAAAAGTGAAACTCATGTATTTTATATAGATGCGTTGCACCCACTAGTGCATTACCAGAGATAGTTTAATAATAAAACATTTAGGGCTGTTACTGATTAAACATTTCGTGTTCGATTAATCTATTTTTTTAATCGATTAATCGACTAATTTCGATTAATTATAACGCACATACATTTTTCGAATCACCACCATATATAGTCCCCACTGCAATATCCACAGACATCTCCCCCACTGTCATATCCACATACATCTCCCCCCACTGTAATATCCACAGACATCTCCCCCACTGTAATATCCACATACATCTCCCCCCCACTGTAATATCCACAGACATCTCCCCCACTGCAATATCCACAGACATCTCCCCCACTATAATATCCACATACATCTCCCCCACTGTAATATCCACAGACATATCCCCCACTGTAATATCCACAGACATCTCCCCCACTGTAATATCCACAGACATCTCCCCCACTGCAATATTCACAGACATCTCCCCCACTGTAATATCCACAGACATCTCCCCCACTGGAATATCCACAGACATCTCCCCCACTGCAATATTCACAGACATCTCCCCACTGTAATATCCACAGACATCCCCCCCACTGTAATATCCACAGACATCTCCCCACTGTAATATCCACAGACATCTCCCCACTGTAATATCCACAGACATCTCCCCCACTGTAATATCCACAGACATCTCCCCCACTGTAATATCCACAGACATCTCCCCCACTGTAATATCCACAGACATCTCCCCCACTGTAATATCCACAGACATCTCCCCACTGTAATATCCACAGACATCTCCCCCACTGTAATATCCACAGACATCTCCCCACTGTAATATCCAGACATCTCCCCCACTGTAATATACACAGACATCTCCCCCACTGTAATATCCACAGACATCTCCCCCACTGCAATATCCACAAACATCTCCCCCACTGCAATATCCACAGACATCTCCCCCACTGTAATATCCACAGACATCTCCCCCACTGTAATATCCACAGACATCTCCCCCACTGTAATATCCACAGACATCTCCCCCACTGTAATATCCACAGACATCTCTCCCACTGTAATATCCAGACATCTCCCCCACTGTAATATCCACAGACATCTCCCCCACTGTAATATCCAGACATCTCCCCCACTGCAATATTCACATACATCTCCCCCACTGCAATATCCACAGACATCTCCCCCACTGTAATATCCACAGACATCTCCCCACTGTAATCCACAGACATCTCCCCCACTGTAATATCCACAGACATCCCCCCCACTGTAATATCCACAGACATCTCCCCTACTGTAATATCCACAGACATCCCCCCACTGTAATATCCACAGACATCCCCCCCACTGTAATATCCACAGACATCTCCCCTACTGTAATATCCACAGACATCCCCCCCACTGTAATATCCACAGACATCTCCCCCACTGTAATATCCACAGACATCTCCCCCACTGTACTATCCACAGACATCTCCCCCACTGTACTATCCACAGACATCTCCCCACTATAATATGGTCCACATCTCCCCCACTGTATAGGAAGATTAGTGCTTGCTTAGTCTTACCAGAGAAGCGTGATGACGTCAGCACTCCGCTCTAGGCTTACCTAGGCTGCCGCTGGGTGGACCAAGATGGCCGCCGCTCCGGGAGCTAGGCCAAAGTCGCGGCCTTTCCTATGGCCGAGGCAGCAGCAGAGCTCCGTGGATCATGTGGTGTGCCGATCTGCATATTGTGACTCGTTCCGTTTACGGATTATGTATGATCCGTTGCACCACTAGTACCGACCAAAGAATTTTGATCGATCCAAAAAATGTAAGATTTGTTTTTTTAAATTCAATACTTTTTTTTATTGTTTCCATACAAATACAAAACAGAAAATATATATACATATTTTGCACTCTATGTGCATACAAAAAGTTAATAACAAAAGCTAAAAAGCTAAAAATATCCATCAATCCCTACTTCAAAAAATTTAAGATTAATCGAGGAATTAATCTTTAATTTCCACAGCCCTAAAAAAAATTGTATAAAAGTGGGTACTCACAAAGTACAACTGACAAAAAGCCATAAACACAGTGCATGGGCATGCACAGAACATGGCTGAAGCAAGACGGGTGAAAATGAAAGCGGCTGCAGCACTGACATTGCGGCGCTGGAACAGCTTTGTTTTAAGGTCATTTTCACTTAATGTGCTAGTATGCGATGTATACCAGCACATTATGACTTTACTTTGCAGGAAAAAAAAAATGTCCAGTGGATTACAACCGCTTTAACTTTCTCTTTTTATCACATAGGGGACAAAAAGTCCTCTATTTGAGATTTTTTTGGGTGACAGGTTCTCTTTAATGAGACATCCAGGGTCTAAAAGACCCCAAATGTCCCCCCTGTGCTCCACTGAATGTATTGCAATGCAGGTTGCACTGCATTACATTCTTTCCCCGCCTTGATGGCAGCAACTTCCGGGACAGCAACAAGAGGGGGAGGAGATCGGACGTGTGTTCGCTCTCCTTCCTCCAACCCAATGCCACCCGCTTTGCCAGTCCTGGGCCCGCAGATGGGCAAGTGGAGCCTGGGGGCACGCACAGGGCTTGTGAAAGCATTTAGACAGAAGCCCAGGCGCCAGAATGCAATTTCTTGTCGTCATGGCGACCTGGCACCTGAGATTGGGCAAGCCCTGATATACATACAGTGAAACCTGACTCGGTTTGCGAGTGTAGTCTCGCAAAACGAGCAGGATTTAAGCCACAGCGGTGTGCAGTACCACGTTTGGCTTGAGGTGGGGGGCACTGGAGTCGTTTGGAGCAGTCCTCTGGCCTTTCCAAGTGTTTCCCCACCTCTGGCCACATGCAGTATTGCATGCCATTGAAGTCAATGCAGAACAAATTATTTTCGTTTCCATTGACTTCTATGGGGAAACTCGCTTTGATATGCGAGTGCTTTGGATTACAAGCATTCTCTTGGAACGGATAATGCTTGTAATCCAAGGTTCCGCTGTACTATAAAGGATTTTGCTTATTGGCGTTGCATCTCTTTTAAGGGCACACTTGCTGTCTCAGCCAAATCAATGTATAAATGGTAATTCTTGGAAGAATATGCAGTCTAGCACATCCCACTTACAGTTACAAATACACATACGTTGCTTTAATGTTTTCCTTGGAAGCCATTCTCAGTTTCGTTGGCACTGATTACCTTCTGGCATCAATTTCACAACTCACTCTTACAGTATGGAGAGAGCCCATAAATCTGTACATCTCAGAGAAAAGAAAATGCCTAGCCGTCCCTCTTGGGACGCAACGTGCAGGGCATCTGTTTTATTCCATATAATAAGTTTGTATCTAAATGTATTATTCTAGTAAAATCCAAGAATACTAAGATACATTGTTTATTTAAACAGTTTCCTGGAGAGCTGAACCAACAGATTTGTATTCATGAGATATATTTATGTGGTCTTACATGGGATTTATAGGCGTAGCTGCGTCTGTTGCTGGCGGCGAACACACTTTCTACATGCTTCTTGTGGCCCTTATTTCTTAATGACGGATTTTCCTTGGCTGGTCCCTTACAAGTCCATTATTCAGCCGCTGACACTGTGAAACATGAAGAGTCACTGTAAGCAACACATTGATCAGATGAAGTGTCACCTTCCGATGCTGCAGCGGGTGCCTGTGACGGGACGCCGCGCCAATCTGTGATCTCGCCGAGCAAAATTCTTTGCCAGGGCGATCCATTCTTCTCTGCTGACTGGTTCATCTGTTCACAGGCTAAGTGGCCACTAAAGGAGATTTGAAAAAAGATTTCAGTCCCATGTTGCTAAGGTTTAACGACTTTAGGACCACCACATCACACCCTCTTCCTGTCCAGGACATTTTTCAGGTTTCACTGCTGTGATACTTTGACTGACAATTACTCTGTCATGCAACACTGTACCAAAATTAATTATATGCCTTTTTTTTTTTTAGAAAGATAGGGCCAGATTCACAGACATTTACACTTGCGCCGCGTATCAGTGATACGCTACGCCGCCGTACCTTACCTGGCGGAATTTCGAATCCTTAGCAATTTCGCGCCGTAAGTTACGGCAGCGTAGTGTATTTCTGGCGGCGGAATTCAAATCGGCGATTAGGGGGGCGTGATTCATTTAAATTAAGCGCGTCCCCGCGCTGATTGAACTGTGCATGCTCCGTTTTGAAATTTCCCGCCGTGCTTTGCGCGAAATGACGTCATTTTTTGAACTTAGACGTGAGTTATGTCCATCCCTATTCACGGACGACTTACGCAAAAAAAAAAAAAAATTTTTGACGCGGGAACGACGGCCATACTTAACATTCCAAGTCTATCTATACGCCTCAAAATACCAGCTTTAACTATACGCCGGGAAAAGCCGACTAGCGACGACGTAAGAGAATGCGACGGCTGCGCGTACCTTCGTGAAACGACGGAAAAAACGAATTTGCATACCCGACGCGGAAAACGACGCAAACTCCACCCAGCCGAAGATCCCCATATATTAGTGACCAATGTGTGTGTAAAAGGCGAGTTTTGGGGTGGAGGAACTTGATTGGCCTGACCTCAGCCCGATAGAACAAATTTCGGGATGAATTTGAGCTGAGACTGCGAGCCAGACCTTCTTGTCCAATATCAGTGATTGACCTCACAAATGCGCTTCTGGAAGAATGGTCAAACATTCCCATAGACACACTCCTAAACCTTGTGGACAGCCTTCCCAGAAGAGTTGAAGCTGTTATAGCTGCAAAGGGTGGGCCAACTCAATATTGAACCCTACAGACTAAGACTGGGATGCCAATAAAGTTATTTGGCCAGATCCATGAAGCACGGCGCATTGTTGCGGCCGGTGTAGCGTATCTCTGATACACTACGCCGCCGTAATTTACAGCGTAATTTCCTTATCCTCAAAGAATTTGCGCCGTAAGTTACGGTGGCGTAGTGTATCTTTGGCGGCGTAAGGGCGCGCAATTGAAATGGATGTGATGGGGGCGTGTTTTATGTAAATACGTCTTGACCCGACGTAAATGACGTTTTTTTTCAACTGCGCATGCACCGTCCGTGGGGGTATCCCAGTGCGCATGTTTGAAATTAACCCGGAACAAGCCAATGCTTACGACGGTGACATCATTCTACACAAAGCCGTATTCGCGAACGACTTATGCAAACAACTTTAAAAATTCAAAATTCAATGCGGAAAACGAAGGCCATACTTAACATTGAGTACGCCTCATATAGCAGGGGCAGCTATACGCCGGAAAAAGCCTTACGGAAACGACGTTAAAAAATGCGCCAACCGGACGTACTTTCGTGGATCGCCGTAACTACCTAATTTGCATACTCAACGCGGAATTCGGCGGAAACGCCACCTAGCGGCCGGAGGAAAAATGCACCTACGATCCGACGGTGTACTAAGACGAACGCCAGTGGGATCGAGCCCAGATGCAGTCGTGTCTTGTTTTGTAGATACAAAACAAAGATACGACGCGGGAACTTTGAAATTACGCGGCGTATCAATAGATACGCCGGCGTAATTCTTCTGTGGATCTGGCCCCATGTGTGTGTGAAGGCAGGTGTCCCAATACTTTTGACAATATAGTTTGTGTGTAAGGGAGCAGGACAGGTTTAAATCTCATGGTCTGGAATGGTTTATTTTTGTGAAAGTTACAAGTGTCTTTTACAGCTTTCCTTTCGGTCCTGAACCATAAAATATAAAAGGTAATGAAAAACGGATGTAAATTCCCCTGCGATCCAAGGCAGGAGAGTAGAGAAAATATTCATAGGTCTGATCTGTTTTGTTTTTTCAGTCAAAAAAACGATATATATATATATATATATATATATAACATCACTTCTGATTTACTTAGAAACCATAGGAGCCAGTTTTTAATAATCTAAAGCATTCAAAAACACTGATCTTGGTGTTTTGAATGCTTTTAAGTGCAGAGGAGGGAATTGGTGTCTTTTAGATGCCAGATCTCTCCAAAGAGTACCTGTCACGTCGTGCCTATTGTCACACTGATGCATCAACTTAAAGTGGTTCTAAAGGTAAAACGTTTTTTACCTTAATGCATTTATCTTAATGCATTCCCTACATTAAGGTAAAAAATGTTTGCCACTTGCCACTGGCTCCTGCTGCTGTTATTGAAATCCTCTGAGCAGTGGTGGCCCGTCCATTAGGGGCGCCCAGGCACCGCCCCCCTCTATCCACACCCGCCACATCCTAATAATGCTCTATGATCCTGGCCGGTACCCCCTATTCATGCGTCTGGCCCCTTTCAGGATGCCGGGCAGATGAATTACAGAGGCAGGGGGTGTTTTTTTTAAACTCTAGTAGGCTTCAAAATAGGGTGGGCTCGTAGCGCAGAGCATTGCGACATGAGCCCATCCAGGTGTTACAAGAGCAAATGAATATTCGCTTTTGCAACTCTGATACCCATCACCCGATTGGCTTAAAGGACAGGAAATCCTTTTGGACTTCTAGGAGGAGAGGAGGAGATGCATGGCGGAGGCGAGGAGGAGAAGACACAGGCGCCGATGCCCACCACAGCCTGATGTCCACTGATGCCCCGATCCCCGCTGCTGCCTGATGTGCCCACCGACGCCCGATCCCCGCCGCTGCCCCATGTGTCCGCCTATGCCCGAACCCTGCCGCTGCCTGATATGCCTGCTGCCTAGATGGGGTAAGTGCCGGTGGACCGGCAGACAGCAAGGGGGGGGGTTTGAGGTGCTGCGGGGGGTGGTTGTTTGGCCCCCCCAACAAAAAAACACCACCCGCCGCATGTCTGCCCCCAAGGGCGAGGACTGCTGAGGATCTGCACCCAATCGGAGGATTGCGGACCCGGATAAGATCGAGTGTCAGCGGATGTTCATCCGCTGACACCCGCAATCTCATAGGGATCAATGCATGTCCCTTTTTCATCCGTAAACGGATGGATGAAAAAGCGGGCATACGTTCCGCATGTGTGAAAGGGGCCTAAGGCTGCTTTCACACTGAGGCACATTGCAGCCTAGAAAGAGCCACTCCTTTCTATCCAGTGTGAAAGCCTGAGGGCTTTCACACTAGAGCGTTGCGCTGGCGGGTCGTTAAAAAAAGTCCTGCCAGCCGTATCTTTGAGGCGCGGTAGGAGCGGTAGAAATACAGCTCCTATAGCGCCCCTGTCCATTGAAATCAATGCGGTAGCGCGTCCAAACTGCCCGCAAAGCAGCGTTTTTGTGGGCGGGTTTAACCTTTTTTTGGCCGCTAGTGGGGGTTAAAATCTCCCCGCTATCACCTGAAAATCGCGGCAAACACCACGGTAAAATGCCGCTAAAACTAGCGGCGCTTTACCGCCAGCGCACCAAGCGCCTCAGTGTGAAAGTACCCTAATGTAATGCACTGAAAAAGTTTTTTGGCCAACTACTGTTTAATAAATAGAAGAGTCATATCCCATTGTTTTCAGCCGTTCACATTCCTACAACAATAATTCCAGTGAAATCATTTCAATTGTTTTCCCAGTAAAGAGTTGAAATCATAATAATAATATTGTTTGCAGATTTAGAAATTGGGTTTTTTCCGGTGCAAGAAAACATTGATAAGCCGGCTGCTTTGTCTTTGCGTTTTCACAATGTAATGAAATCACAGTCTATGTTACTTTATAATAAGTATGTTCTGTTTCCTGTCACAGAAGCGCCTATAATTAAAGGTTCCCGCATGAAAACAGAAATCCGTATTTATAGATAACAACCGTTTTCATTATGCCCCCGTCTCCGCACAATGTAATGATTGGCAACATTGTGCAAAGTACAGAAGCCATAGCTGCCAATCAGAAAAGGCAAATGGCTTGTGGTCAGGTGACATGCTTACTGCCTTTTGATTGGTCACACATTTTTAAGAGTTATCTTCATGATTGTATGTTGCAATGGCGATTTCATTTCTACTGATTATTTTTGAGCATGATATACACTTTAGGCCCTTTTCACACTACAAAATAAATCCGTTTTAATAATCCGTTTTAAAATCCGTCAGATAATGTTAAAAAACGAAAGTTATACGTCCTTTATAAAATATCATTAAAGTCTATGGGATTTTTTTATGTTCCGTAAAGATCCGTAATAGTCCGTTATAACATACGGACGTTAGTTATAACGGAATATGTGACGGGTCTTGCACTATTTTTTGTCAATTTTTTGTCCGTTGCAAGTAACGGATATATTAACGTCCGTTATATTTTAACATTGAAGTCTATGGCACATGGACGTTAGTAAATGTCTCCGTAAATGTCCGTTATGTTAACGGACGTTAATTTTACTGAGCATGGATATTCAGGGGAACCCCGCTGTCAATTTAAAACAAAAATGACGTGCGGTTCCCGGTAAATATCCATAACCAGACCCTTCAGGTCTGGTATGGATATTCAGGGGAACCCCGCCGTCAATTTAAAACAAAAATGACGTGCGGTTCCCCCTAAATATCCATAACCAGAGTGCGGCCCCCCCTCTCTCCTGAACCGCACCAGGCCACATGCCCTCAACATGGGGAGGATGTCCCCATGTTGATGGGGACAAGGGTCTCATCCCCACAACCCTTGCCCGGTGGTTGTGGGGGTATGCGGGCGGGAGGTCCTGATCCAGCGACGGGTGCGGGTGATCTCCCGCGATGAGAAGATCCAGCGTCGGGTGATCTCCGCTCCGGCGATGTGAAGATCCATCCATCCGGCGCAGCAGCATCCCGGACCTCCTCTCACCGCTGGGCACAGCCCAGCGAATGAGCGGCTGAAGCTGTGACATTTCTTATATAGAGGAGGCAGAGCCACCCGTCACGTGACCCTGCCCCCTCTGACGTACCTCTACTACGTCACTGGGGAAGACCAAGAAGAGGAAAGGTCTTTCCTCTTCTTGGTCTTCCCCAGTGATGTAGCAGAGGTACGTCAGAGGGGGCAGGGTCACGTGACGGGTGGCTCTGCCTCCTCTATATAAGAAATGTCACAGCTTCAGCCGCTCATTCGCTGGGCTGTGCCCAGCGGTGAGAGGAGGTCCGGGATGCTGCTGCGCCGGATGGATGGATCTTCACATCGCCGGAGCGGAGATCACCCGACGCTGGATCTTCTCATCGCGGGAGATCACCCGCACCCGTCGCAGGATCAGGACAACTCAGGAAGCCGGGAACGAGTGGATTTTTCAGCGCTGGAGTTTTTTTTTTTTAATAAAGGACTTTATTCTTTTGTGTCAGTGTGTTTTTTTTACAATACTTTTTACTTCCTTCGTGAAATGGTAGAGGTACAGTGTACCCCATTACCATTTCACACAGGGGGGGGTCAGGATCTGGGGGTCCCCTTTGTTAAAGGGGTCTTCCAGATTCTGATAAACCTCCCGCCCGCATACCCCCACAACCACCGGGCAAGGGTTGTGGGGATGAGACCCTTGTCCCCATCAACATGGGGACATCCTCCCCATGTTGAGGGCATGTGGCCTGGTGCGGTTCAGGAGAGAGGGGGGGCCGCACTCTGTCCCCCCCTCTTTTCTGCGGCCGGCCAGGTCAACGTGCTCGGATAATGGGTCTGGTTATGGATATTTAGGGGGAACCGCACGTCATTATTGTTTTAAATTGACGGCGGGGTTCCCCTGAATATCCATACCAGACCTGAAGGGTCTGGTTATGGATATTTACCGGGAACCGCACGTCATTTTTGTTTTAAATTGACGGCGGGGTTCCCCTGAATATCCATACGACTTCTGGAGCTGGACTTCAAGAAAGGGTGAAATGTTTTTTATTAACGGACGTTAGAAAGGAATTATATAACGGATGTATACGGATATATACGGATAAACATTATCCGTTTTCAATAAAGGAAGAATGGTAAAATATTTATCCGTATGTATCCGTTATTAAATCCGTTAATAAACGTCCGTTAATAGGTGTAATACGGATATTATAAAACGGACATACAATCCATAGTGTGAAAGAAGCCTTAGTTATTTCAGGACTGATACCGCGTACACACGATCATTTTTCGGCATGTAGAAAAAACAACGTTTTTCCAACTTCATCATTAACCACTTAACCCCCGGACCATATTGCTGGTCAAAGACCAGAGCACTTTTTGCGATTCGGCACTGCGTCGCTTTAACTGACAATTGCGCGGTCGCGCGACGTGGCTCCCAAACAAAATTGACGTCCTTTTTTTCCCACAAATGAAGCTTTCTTTTGATGGTATTTGATCACCTCTGCGTTTTTTAGTTTTTGCGCTATAAACAAAAATAGAGCGACAATTTTGAATCTGACAGTATGGTTGAGAGCACAACCAATGGGAGGGTTACATTCCCGGCACGTGCCGAAAATATAACTGTTATTTGAAACGTTTAAATGGGTGGGTTTTACTTCTGCTTTAAGCTGACTACACATTAAATGAAATTTGGATTAATTTCGATCTGTGTGTAGCCCTCTCTGTTCAGCGACAGACTTTTGTTGAATGGTCCTGCCCAAAAAACAGCATTCGATCAGCTGATGGCTGCAGTGCTCATCAGTGTATTCTGGTGGAGGGGGGGCAGAGGTACTTGCTGTACTAAGATCGGATTGTCAGTACAGCGGGTCCTCCCGAGCTGGGAGGAGTAAATAAGTAGTGTGTGCTAGGCTATAGTCTTTGTATGTTATCTAAGGTTAATTGTTACACTGTGATTGTATAGCTGGCTAAAGCAGGTCATACATGATTCAGTTTTCTTTCCTTCGACCACAAGTGGAAGAAAAGTAAATGGCTGGATTCCCTTATCAGCACAGCCAGTGTTGATGGGGGAATCCCTCCCGCAGCACTTTTGTGTTCTGCTGCTTTTGTGCTATTGCTATCGGCTATACTCACATGTAAAAAATCAGACAGGCTGGTTGTACCCAAGTCATTCAATGGATCAGCTTGGCCATAGATGGACCAAATCTGGTTCTGGTTCCATTGATGGCTGGTTAGAGTGGATATTACCCTCCCAGTCATGATTCCTGTACCCTGATGAATACACTTGGAACTGCCCCCATGAGTTGAAAGTGAGCCTAATTATAAGTACACACTATGGGCCAGATTCACGTAGGAGAGCGTATCTTTAGTTGGGCGTAGCGTATCCTTTTTACGCTACGCCGCTATAACTGAGACAGGTAAGTGCAGTATTCACAAAGCACTTGCTCCGTAAGTTGCGGCGGTGTATCGTAAATGTGGAAGAGGTGGGTGTGTTTTATTAAAATGAGCCGTGACCCCATGCAAATGAATCGCCGATCGTACGGCGCATGCGTGCGCATGCTCAGTATCACGTCGAATTTACTCCATAAGATACGTCAGGCCCAATGCCTGTGACGTGAACGTAACCTACGCACAGCCCTATTCACGTATGACTTGCGTAAACGACGTAAAATAGCAGGGGTAACTTTACGCCGGACATAAGCCTAACGTAAATGGCGTAGCGGGCGCAAGTATGTTCGTGAATCGGCGTATCTACCTAATTTACATATTCAACGCGTAAATCTACGGAAGCGCCCCTTGCAGCCAGCGTAAATATGCACCCAAGATACGACGGCGTAGGAGACTTACGCAGCTGGTATCTTGGCCAAATCTATGCGTAACTGATTCTAATGCCCCGTACACACGGTCGCTTTATGTGATGTAAAAAACCGACGTTTTTAAAAACGTCATTTTAAATGACCGTGTGGGGAAAACGTTGTTTTATGTCTTCTGAAAAACGACAAAAAAAAATTGAAGCACAACGTTTTTAAACCCGCGCATGCTCAGAAGCAAGTTAGGACGCGAGTTTGAATGGAACAGAGTGCCGTCGTACGTGCTGAAGGTAACCGCGCTTTGCTAGAGCTTTTGGAAAAAATGATGGTGTGTATGCTACATCGTTTTTGAAAATGAAGTTAGTTTTTTTTCATCACATAAAACGTCGTTTTTTTCTATCACTAAAAATGACCGTCTGTACGCGGCATTAGAATCAGGCGCATTGATACGACGGCTCATATTCGGACTTACGACGGCGTATGTGGAGATACGCCGCCGTAAGTCCACTGTGAATCTGGCCCTATCAGTTATTTTTCATTCAACCCAATGGGCTGAAGAGCTTGGGAGGAGCTCACTGTACTATCTGATGTAAGTACGGCGATCTCCCCGCTGAGCTATTGTGTTCTGACAGTGGGACGCCCCCTGCCATTGGCTGCCAGCGCTGATCGAATACCAATCAGATGCTGGTTTTCCAGCCTGCGTGTTCAACAGAAGCCAACCATTCGGTTGAACCAGTTTCTGGTTTCTGATGAAGTGGCCGATACCAGCCGATATTCGGCCTGCGTGTACTAGACTTAAAACTGGTCATACGCCAGTTCAAATATTCATACAGAAATAAGCATTTATATTTTTTGATCCAAACAAATTTTATTGATAAACTCCTGCGAATAGGCGTATCTCGCTGATTTACGCATTCTAGGCGTAAATCAGCGTACAGGCCCCTAGCGGCCGGCCTAAATAGACAGCTAAGATACGACGGCACCCGCGGTCGTATCTTAGCTAGATTTAAGTGTATCTCAATTTGAGAATACACTTAAATTTACGACGGCGCAGATTCAGAGTTACGACGGCGTATCTACTAAAACGCCGGCGTAACTCTCTCTGAATCTGGCTATCTGTGTCTGCACAAGTCTGATTGTTCTCTTCCAATAGTAATATTGCGGAGTTCACCTTTAATTGAAAGCTGTGGTGAAAACTTATACAGGGTTATTACAATCTACGTTACCTTTATCGTCTTAATTTTTAACAAGTGAAGCTTATAAGTAACAGAGTGACGCGGGAGTCTAATGGCTTGTGCGGTCACGGTGCTCTGGTCCGGATCAGATATTTGCATTGCATTTCTAGCGCTCGGTTTTGCATTACAAGATGCTTAGCTGTAGGGCAACATTCCCAGCCTAGAAAGGAATTAAAAAAGTGCGTACCTAAGGCTTATAACCAAGTGCAGCGCAACTGGAGCAAGACCTCCTCATGTCCGCTCCCCGCTGAATTCCTTGATCTCGGTATCTGCTGCTAATGACTGATTTTGCGGATGCCACGGGCTACAACAAACAGAAAGCTGTTTCAGTATTGTGACTAAATGGCAGAAATGTTTGCGCGCTGTAACAATTTTTTCGGTGCCACAATGGGCTCCATTTATACTGTCCTTTTTAATAGCCGACTTACACATTCATTCCATATTCATGATTAGCGGCCCATTCACACTCATCCATTTTATTATTGTAAAATTCATGTATTTACTGCATAAAATACATTTTAAATCTTGTTCATTCCTTTGTGGCTGGTTAACGTATACACGCTAGCACTTAGTGAATTTTCAAATAGAGGATGTTGTGCATTTTGTGAGTTTACATGGCTTTATTTTAAGTTCTTAAATGCCACAAGGACTTTGCAAATTTCTTGTATGGAGGGGTGCAGCAGATTCCCCTATTACACGTGACTGTTGCAGCTGTCGGCACTTGCTAACCTTTAGGTCAATGCAGTGGCGGCTGGTGCTCAAAACTTTTGGGGGGCGCAAACGAGAAAAAAAAACAATTGCAGCCTCACTGTGCCCATCAAATGCAGCCACTGTGCCCATCAAATGCAGCCACTGTGCCATCAATTGTCACCACTGTGCCCTGCCATCAAACGCAGCCACTGTGCCATGCCATCAAATGCAGCCACTGTGCCATCAATTGTCACCAATGTGCCATGCCATCAAACGCAGCCACTGTGCCATGCCATCAAACGCAGCCACTGTGCCATTAATTGTCACCACTGTGCCATGCCATCAAATGCAGCCACTGTGCCATCAATTGTCACCAATGTGCCATGCCATCAAACGCAGTCACTGTGCCATGCCATCAAACACAGCCACTGTGCCATCAATTGTCACCACTGTGCCATGCCATCAAACGTCGCCACTGTGCCAATTGTCGCCACTGTGCCCTTTAATTGTCACCACTGTGCCCTTTAATTGTTGCCACTGTGCCAATTGATGCCACTGTGCCCTTTAATTGTCACCACTGTGCCCATTGTCGCCACTGTGCCTATTGTCGCCACTGCCCTGTAAAATGCCTCTCCCCCCGCCCAGCACTTACCTTTCTGGGGGTCAGCCATCCTCCTTCCACATCCCTCGATGTCTTCTTCCGCCCTCGATGACACTTCAGCCAATCAGGTTACCGGTAACCAGAACCGGTGAACCTGATTGTCTGAGACGCCTGTCAGTCTTATCCAAGGAACGCACGGGGGGTGCGTTCCTTCGATAAGGATTCGGAAGCCGACTACAGCCTGAGGGCTGTACTCCGAAAGCCTATCAGAGCCGCTGGCTCTGATAGGCACTTCCACACAGCCAACCAGCTGCCGTTATTCAGGTGGCCGGCGCTTGCCATCCGGCCATCTGATAAGTCGGCGGCAGCGGCGAAAATACATAGATTCATGCAATGCATGAATCTATGTATTTCAGTGGCTGTGCGAGAGCCAGAGGGGGCGGCGCTCCGGCGCCCTCTATGGACGAACCGCCACTGGGTCAATGTTATGTCTACTCACCTTCCCTTCTCCTAGGGATTAAGATTCTGCGGCATTTCAGCAACATTTATTGGGAATAGCGGCAGCTTCACTTATTTCTGCTGACAAGCTATGCCAGCGGCAGAATCACCAGTGTGCTATGAGCTTTATGGTTTAAAGCAAGATCCCAGTTGGCATCTAACCCATCGGAGACCTTCTCCTTGTTTAGAACTAATTTCTCCTACAAAAATATGTTCTTACCTATACCCAATTTCTACCAACCCTGGATAGAGTGGAATTCAAATCACAAAACATGAATCTGATGATATTTAGAGCAGAGTTCCACCCAGAAATAAAAAATTCCTCAAATCGGACCCATACCCCCCCCCCTCCTGAAAGGTAGATGCCAAATGTGGCACTGAAGGGGGATCCGATCTGCGAAAGTTCCATTTCTGGTAGAGGTCGGGTATAGGTAAGAACCCATTTTTGTAGGAGAAATTAGTTTGAACCAAGGAGAAGGTCTTTGATAAGTTAGATGCCAACTGGGATCTTTCTCTAAACCATAAAGCTCATAGTACACTGGTGATTCTGCCACTGGCAAACCTTGTCAGCAGAAATAGGTGAAGCTGCCACTATACCCAATAAATGTTGCTGAAATGCGGCAGATTCTTATGCCCCGTACACACGATCATTTTTCAGCATGTCCAAAAAACGACATTTTCCCAACTTCATCATTAAAACGACGTTGCCCACACACCATCGTTTTTAAAAAATGATCTAGCAAAGCGCGGTGACATACAACACGTACAACGGCGCTATAAAGGGGAAGTTCCATTCGCCTTTGGGCTGCTTTAGCTGATTCCGTGTTAGTAAAAGACGATTCGCGCTTTTCTGTCTGTTACAGCGTGATGAATGTGCTTACTCCATTATGAACGGTAGTTTTACCAGAACGAGCGCTCCCGTCTCATAACTTGCTTCTGAGCATGCGCGGGTTTTTTACGTCGTTTTAGCCCACACACGATCATTTTTTACAACCTGAAAAACAAAATCGTTTAAAAATGTAGCACGTTAGAATTTTTTTTTTTTGTAGTTTTTCAGAACCTGAAAAATGATGTGTAGCCCACACACAATCTTTTTAAATGACGTTTTTGAAAAACGTTTTTTTCATGCCGAAAAGTGATCGTGTGTACGTGGCATCAATCCCTAACTAGGAGAAGGTGAGTAGATACCTGTCAAATCCAGGTATCTGCTCCCACTTCTGGGGAAAGACTACCCAATGTCCGGCCCCTCCTCCTTCCCCCTGCTGTCTTCTGGGAGGCACACAGGTCCCAGAAAACATCAAGGACCATTCAGAACGCACAGCGCGACTCACGCATGCACAGTAGGAAACAGGGTGTTAAGCCGTAAGGCTTCACTTCCTGTTTCCCTTAGTAAGAATGCCAGTCCCTGGACCCAGAGCCGAGGGACAGGTCGGCTTCAGGTGCTGACATCACAGGATCCCTGGACAGGTAAGTGTCCTTATATTAAAAGTTAGCAGCTACAGTATTTGTAGCTGCTGACTTAATTTTTTTTTCTTTTTTTTTTATGTTTACTATGTATTACGAAACTAAAAGGAAGTCCTGCACCACCATATTTGTTTTCTTTGGTTACCCTGATAATGCACCACCAGGACCAACCTCATCCAGCCACTTGGTTGAATCTGATTCCCCCTGGAATATGTGATGTGTATATCTCAGGAGGCTTCAGGAGATATTCTTGGTCTGGTGATTGTGGAGGCAAGGGAGGAGAATTGTAGGGATTGAGGACGTTTTGTAACATTTTAAGTTGTATGTAAGTAATTGTCAAAGGAACCTGATGCCGCGTACACACGACCGTTTTTCACGACGAGAAAAATTTAATTTTTTTAATTGGTCGTGAAAAACGGTCGTGTGTGTGCTCTAGAGCATTTTTCGCGATGAGAAAAATGGGCATTAAAAATTTAGAACCTGCTCTATCTTTTCTTGTCATTGTTTTTCTCGTCGTGAAAAATGGTCGTGTGTACGCTTTAACCAGGGGGAAAAACGTGCATGCTCAGAAGCAAGTTATGAGATGGTAAATTAGCATAATCAGCCCAAAGGGTGGCGCCATTCGAATGGAACATCCCCTTGATAGTGCCGTCGTACGCGTTGTACGTCACTGCGCTTTGCTCGAGCAGGCTTGAAAAGAATCACGTCGAGAAATACTTTGTTTTTTTCCATGACATGAATAACGGTCGTGTGTACGCAGCATTACAGTCATCCAACCACATTTCGCAAAAGATATTTTTTAATCACCCAAACACTTACTACTGTACAACTTATATTGACAATACCCATTTTAATTCTTTTTATAATTTTTATTTCTACATGTATACTGTTCAGTTTTGCTATATTTTCTTTAGGATCAGTTCCACCCTGTAAATTATCACGTCCTCATCCAACACAGACCGAAAGAGACCAAAGGATGTTGTCAGCCAGGGCAGCTGGTTAAATGTTTGTATTTACAAGAGTGGCCATGCACAGCTCATCCCTTCTCCTGAGCCAACGTAGGCGTACTCTCCATTTTTTTCCCCTTGTTAATTAGGCCGTATAGAATGCTTTGTTTATTTTGTTAGCGTTTCATTTTGGCTCAGTTTTGGCTCATGACTGTTTGAGTAGGAAGCTTCGAGAGGAAGTCACTGAAATGACTGCCTTTTCTACACATTTGTCCTTTAGGTATTTAACACAAGATTTTGTTTCATAAGAAGAGCATCCGGGAGATATAAAGATAATCAGTCAGGCAGGAAAGCCTTTTGAAAAGTGACACTGAATAATGATTACTGTATGTC
Source organism: Rana temporaria (assembly GCF_905171775.1). Classification (NCBI taxonomy): domain Eukaryota; kingdom Metazoa; phylum Chordata; class Amphibia; order Anura; family Ranidae; genus Rana; species Rana temporaria. Next base: position 53,801,391 of record NC_053490.1, read on the forward strand.
TGTTATTACATGTGAAGCTGCAGAAAGTGCCTCTTGTTCTGTAACGTGTAAACAGGAGCGTAATCTTGAAAATGTCCATATACTTCATGTGAAGGTTGTTGGAGCGTAATCTTGAAAATTAACATTTTGTTTGCCCTCAGTCATGGTAGAAAAATGTGTGTGTGTGTGGTCTCTGTCCGCTTATTTCAATGGATCATAGGATGACAAGTTACTGTGAAAATTATTTCTCTACTATCTACTTCTCCGGGGGTTGTCTCTTGGGGTAGCAGAGGTAGAGACTGCTGCTGGACCGCGGGACCCAAGAAGACCACCTAAAGCACGAGTGTTTATTACGTACAAGATTGTGCACTACTTAAAGCGGCGCTCCACCCAAAAATGGAACTTCCGCTTTTCGGAACCCCCCCCTCCAGTGACACATTTGCCACCTTTCAGGGGGGTGCAGATACCTGTCTAAGACCGGTATTGGCACCCACTTCTGGGCAGACTCCCATGTGGGTCTACGCCACTTTCCGCATCCACGCTGTCTCCTGGGAAACACACTGGGCCAAATCCTCAAAATCGTAGCCTAACTTAATTTTTCCCATTTAAGTTACACTGGCGGGAAATTTCTACCTAAGTGCCCGATCCACAAAGCACTTACCTAGAAATTTCACGCAGTGTAACCTTAATTCTCCCGGCGCAAGGCGGTCCTGTTATCCAGGGGGCGATGACAATTTAAATGAGGCGCGCTCCCGCGCCGGCCGTACTGCGCATGCTTGTGACGTCATTTTCCCGACGTGCATCACGCGAAATCACGTTACGCCGGGCTTTGTGGATTGCGACGGGACAATAAAGTTGCGACGGGTTAAAAAAAAGATACGGCGAAAAAAAAAAATCAAATTTAAAAAAAAATCGCGGCGATCGAAAAAAAGGTCTGTTTTTACAAGGTGTAAACAGTTTACACCTTGTAAAAGCAGCCCTAATTTTACGCATGCAAACGTAAACTTACGGAGAAAAAACAAAGCTGAAAAGCTTTGTGGATCTCCGTAAGTCCTCATTTGCATACGCGAAGCGGCATTTCGACGCAAAATGCCCCCAGCGGCGGATGCGGTACTGCATCCTAAGATCCGACAGTGTAAGTCTCTTACAGATGTCGGATCTTCTGCCTATCTTTGGAAAACTGCTTCTGAGGATCGTTTCCAAAGATAGCCACAGGGATACGCAGGCGGAACAGCACATCCGCCTGCGTATCCCTTTTGAGGATTTGGCCCACTGTTCCCAGGAGAGAGCAGGGACCAGTGACAGCGTGGCGCGCTACTCACGCATGCCCAGTAGCATAGCTCCCAACTGTCCCTGATTTCGAGGGACTGTCCCTGATTTGGAGCAATGTCCCTCTGTCCCTCATTCTCCTCATTTGTACCTCATTTTGGTCTGATCTATATAGTTGTAAAATGCTCTTTTTATCTATCAAAAAATGTTTTCCAGCACTAAATCTTTCTTCCAACTTCTAAATTGCTACATTTGTAAATTCCAAACGCCAAAATAAAGGAATTGTTGTGGTTAAAAAAAGCACTCGTGGGTTTAACCAATCTTGTTTTTTTGTGCAAGTCTCCTTTAAGGGGGCGTGCCAAGGGGTGTGTCCTATGCCTGCCTGCTTTTGCTGATAGGTGTCCCTCATTCCCAGCTCAAAAAGTTGGGAGGTATGCCAGTAGGGAACCGGGCAGTGAAGCCGCAAGACTTCACTTCCTGATTCCCTCACCGAGCATGGCGGCGGCAGCATCCGAGGACTGAGCGATTGCTCAGCCTCGTCTGCCGACATCAAGGGCACACTGGACAGGCAATTTTTTTAAAGTCGGCAGCTGCAGTATTTGTAGCTGCTGGCTTTTAAAAAATAAATAAAAATTCAGGTGGACCTCCGCTTTAAAGAGACCCTGTCAGCTCGATATAAAAATGCTCTGCTGCATAAAATGTCTTCTATTTCCGACACTTCCAGGAGTGTTGGATGCTTGGTCTCCCCTTAGGCCCCATACACACGATAGAATCCATCCGCTGAAAAATCCCAGCAAATGGGTTTCAGCGGATAGATCCTATGGTGTGTACACTCCAGTGGATCTGTTTCCGCGGATATTTCTCCCCTGGGATGGATTCCAGCAGATCGGATATTTGCTGACATGCTAAACAAATCTATCTGCTGGAATCCATCCCAACGGATTGATCCGCTGGTCTGTATAGACTCACCGGATCCATCCGTCCGAAGGGATCCCCCGCATGCGTCGTAATGATTCGACGCATGCGTGGAATTCCTTATATGACAGCGTCGCGCACGTCGCGGCGTAATAAACGCGTCGACGGCGCGTCACGTCATCGCCAGAGGATTTCGGCGCGGATTTCAATGCGATGGTGAGTACACTCCATCGCATAGAAATCCGCGGAAATCCTCGGGAGGATTTATCCGTGGAAACGGTCCGCTGGACCGTATCCGCGGATAAATCCTCCCGTGTGTATGGGGCCTTACTTTCTGGAGCTATCCCTTCCAACCCCCTACATCCTTTTTTTTTTTTTACAATCAAAGTAAACATGTAAAAATGTATGAAAACAAACGTCAGTTGACAATGAATTGTTGCACATTTACACATTTACAGCCCAACATTCAGGCTGAAATCGGACCTGAATCGGTGAACAAGCCCACACCGGACTCCTGCTGTGAACCCCATGAGGCGACGGTGTGAACCGCGCCTCAATGTTTGGGAGAAGTTGTGCCTCTGAAACAGTGGATTTTGGAGTTATCATGATATTTACATTTATGGAGAATAAAAGATACTGTCCTGGCCAAGATTTGAACTAAGGACCCCAGTGCTGCAAGGCATACTGTAAGTGCTAACCACTAAGCCACTGCCTGACATACAGATCAGTTTAATATCTTAATTATATCTGTTGAGCAACCAAAATTTTTATAATTATTTCCTCAGCTGTTCCATAGTACTAATTACAAACAGTGTTTGTGCCCGCATGAAGGATACTCCCAGCGTAACTAAATTGTCTGATTGTCCTAGATCTGTTCCAGTTAGGCTATGTTTAGATGTGCAGCTGTAATTGTCATACATCTGCGATCAACAGTGATCCTCAACAGCGATCAACAGTGGATTGCTTTTTAGAGGTGCTTGACAGGCAGCGAGGATGTGATATATAGACCAGTGTTTCTCAACTCAGGTCTTCAAGGCACCCCAACAGGTCATGTTTTCAGGATTTCCCTCAGATGAAACAACAGGGGTAATTACTAAGTCAGTGAAATTGATCAAATCACCTGTTCAAAATAATGCCTGAAAACATGACCTGTTGGGGCGCCTTGAGGACTGGAGTTGAGAAACATTGATATGGATTCAACACAGTCACTGTTCAGTTGATAATTTGTACCCCAGCCAGCTCCATTGATTTTGTAATCGAACTTTATGGAGCTGGTGGTGCTGGCTAAATCAGCAGAAAATGTGAGTTGTGTATGGCTCGCATTAGTTGCCTGAGCTGTGTAAATCACAAAGTTCATATCCTCTGTACACATGACATTGAGTGGGAGACAATGGAACACCCATTGATCCTTATGACTCGCCTCATTCTGCAGTGTTGGAAAAAAACAGATCGCTTCCCCAATATAAGCTCTAAGGAGCAGGGCCCACTGATTCCTCCTGTATTGAATTGTATTGTAACCATGGGCGTAGCATAAGGGGTTGCAGGGGTCACAATTGCAACCCCACCCCTAGCTCCAGGGGGCCCCTGCAGCCTTCCTGTCATATTATCATATCCTCAGCAGCTCCGATCTGCCCAAGGGCCCCACAGCCATGCTCTAGTACTGGGCTTCCACTTTGCCTTCCACAGTCCACACCCCTCCGTTCTCATTGGCTGGGGACAAGCTGTGAGACATTTTCTGAATGGAGAGGAGCACAGGGTGAGAACAGCGTACTGTCTGCCCTCATGTTGTAAAGCGATGTGCAAACTAATAATAGTTATGCTTTAACTAGTTGCCGACCAGCCACCGTCATTCTACGGCGGCAGGTCGGCTCTCCTGGGCAATTTTAGTGGCCACTAGGGGCGCGTGTGCGCGCCCCCCGCTCGTCCGTGACTCCCGTGTGGGTGCCCGGAGTAAACACACAGCTCCCGGTCCTGTCAGGGGGGAAAACGCTGATCCTCTGTTCATACAATGTATGAACAGAAGATCAGTGTTTCCCCTAGTGAGGCCACCCCCCCCCCCCACAGTAAGAACACACCCAGGGAACATACTTAAAGCGGGGGTTCACCCTTAGAGGGCACTTTTTCCCCTTAGATTCCTGCTCGTTTTCTCTAGGGGAATCGGCTATTTGTTTTAAAATATGTGCAGTACTTACCCGTTTACGAGATGCATCCTCTCCGTCGCTTCCGGGTATGGGCTGCGGGAATGGGCGTTCCTTCTTGATTGACAGTCTTCCGAGAGGCTTCCGACGGTCGCATCCATCGCGTCACTAGTAGCCGAAAGAAGCCGAACGTCGGTGCGCAGGCGCAGTATAGAGCCGCACCGACGTTCGGCTTCTTTCGGCTACGAGTGACGCGATGGATGCGACCGTCGGAAGCCTCTCGGAAGACTGTCAATCAAGAAGGAACGCCCGCTCCCGAAGACCCATACCCGGAAGCGACGGAAGAAGATGCATCTCGAAAACGGGTAAGTACTGCTCATATTTTAATACAAATAGCCGATTCCCCTAGACCGAACGAGCAGGAATCTAAGGGGAGAAAATTTTTTTTTAATAAATGGGTGAACTCCCGCTTTAACCACTTCCCCGCCCCCTAGTGTTAACCCCTTCACTGCCAGTGGCATTTTTATAGTAATCCAATGCATTTTTATAGCACGGATCGCTATAAAAATGCCAATGGTCCCAAAAAAGTGTCCGAAGTGTCCGCGATAATGTCGCAGTACCGAAAAAAAATTGCTGATCGCCGCCATTACTAGTAAAAAAAATATATTAATAAAAATGACATAAAAATACCCCCTATTTTGTAAACGCTATAACTTTTGCACAAACCAATCAATAAACGCTTATTGCGATTTTTTTTTATGAAAAATATGTAGAAGTATACGTATTGGCCTAAACTGAGGAAAAAAAATGTTTTTTTTATATATTTTTGGGGGATATTTATTACAGCAAAAAAAATTTCAAAATTGTCGCTCTATTTTTGTTTATAGCGCAAAAAATAAAAACCGCAGAGGTGATCAAATACCACCAAAAGAAAGCTCTATTTGTGGGAAAAAAAGGACGCCAATTTTGTTTGGGAGCCACGTCGCACGACCGCGCAATTGTCAGTTAAAGCGACGCAGTCCCGAATCGCAAAAAGTGCTCTGGTCTTTGGGCAGCAATATGGTCCGGGGGTTAAGTGGTTAAGAACTGCTTTCTTGGATCTTTTTTAAAATGTGATCAATAGTTAATAAAATTCTAAGTTGCTGGTATAAATGTGTCAGAAGAACCCCTTGAGATGCATGCAGCGCTGATTGAGAACCTCTTGTTGTTGAGATGGCCCGTCCAATCCTGGCACACAGATAATATAAGCACAGACGAGTATAATCACACACTCACTATAGTAGCAGTAGGCTCCATTCCCGGGAAGGCACTTTATCCCAACTAATGAAATTTCCCTGCAGACTGAATGGGGACATGGTGTCTAATGATAACGTACCGAGGGTTTTGTCACACGTCTCTTACAAATCTCCGCAATAAAATAAATCTGACTTTTCTTCTTCTCCGAAATTATGTACACAAGATTTATTCTAAGTCCTGAACTCACAACATTAAGGCTGCTTTTAGCTCAATTAGGCGCCAGCCTCTAGCATGTTTTTACTTATTAATTGTTCCTGCATGCAGAATGAATTTCACGCTCTTAAAATGCTTATAAAATAGATGTCACTGATGCTGTAGATACAGAAAATAATGAATATAAAAGCAGAGACGCAGGAGGTACAAAATGTTCGCGTTAACTGTCTGGGGCTCTGTAAGGACGTGTACAGGCTTATTAGAAGAAGGCGGTGAAAGATTATTATAGGCATCTGTAGAATAGCAGAGTGTAGCAGCCAATCAAATTGCAGCTGTCCTTTGTTAAAGCTGGGGTTCCGTGGGTTTTTTGCAATGCATTTCCCGCTCTTACCTGCTTCAAAAATGCACCCGTGTCTCCCAGTTTTTATGCCCGCAGCATTGCACTTGTCCCGAAAAGGAGATGTTTTAAAATCTAAAGATGGACGTTTCCATCTTTACTTTGGGCACTGTGAAGCCCAGCAGCTAGTCCTTCCGGGATACGGTGAATGCTGACGTCCCAGCATTCACCGCTCTATCCAGCGCATGTGCAGTGTTGACGGCGAGCGTCGCCGTCAACACTGCACTGTTGCCATCACAACTGCCGGCGTTGCTTGCCGAGTCACGTGACCCGCGAGATATCGCGGGATTACAGCACATTGCGTCTCCTGGGATTCTAATGACTCACTCCCAGGAGACATAGCGTTGGTCGAGGGAAATGAGATACACGCCCAGTCCCGCGGGGAAAAGTGAGTGACAGTCCAGAAAATGCAGGATTAATAAGGTAAAGAACGCAATTAAGAAAAAAAAAAAAAAGGATTATGTTTTATCGATAGGTAGTGGTTAAATGCAGCAAAAGTCAAAATTTTGGGTGAACCTCCGCTTTAAGCTCTGCCAAATTTAGAAAAGGGCAACACAACTGGTTCTCTTTAATGCTACTCCCTGGACAACCATCTATGATGTTATTATTTATAACTATTAATATCCAGTTATATTTTATGCATTTTTAAAAAAAACATACCAGGGCTCTTACTGTAAAAAAGCCTTTCCATTTGCACAGGGGAAACCTCTTCTTCCCCCGGCACAAAAGGTGCCCCAATGATATCTGTGGTTACATCTACTTTAAAGGAAAAGTACAGCCAAAGCTCGTTTGGCTGTACTTCTCCTTTGGATCACAGGAGTACAGTTCGTTCTGCACTCATGTGACCGGTTTTCAGCAGACAACAGGCTGAAGTCTGCTGACATCACAGAGCCAATCCAGGCTCAGGCAAGGTCGCAACAATGTAGTCAGGATCCAACCACATGCCTGGACCAGCACCCAGCTCAGCCTCTCAGTGAGCCACTCAGAGGCTGAGCTGCCCGCTCCCGCCCCCTCCACAGGCCAGTGCTCCAATGAATGGGGGGGGGCAGAGCAGAGAGCCGGTGTTCGAATAGTGCCTTCCATTGAAAAGCGTCCACGCATTTCCTGATCAGCTGGCATGACGTCACCATAGCGCATGGCGCACATCGTAGGAGGTGTTTTTCAAAGGGAGATACCATTTCACGAGGACAATTGAAAGCTATGTAAAGAGCGGAGGGACACTGTAGTTCTCAGATTGAGCCTCGCTGTTGCAGGGCTTTGTCTGTGTTGAAACCCACCCTTAGACACAGGCAAAACCCGCCGTTCAATACACCAAACCCGCCCTGCAACACCGACAATACCGGACTTTGAGCACACTGTAAACCCTCCCCGCAACAGGGAGGAACAATTTGACAAATACGGTGTCCCTCCATTGTTTGCATAGCATTCAATTGTGCCCGTCAAATGGAACTCATAGTTGAAAAAAAGCATCCTACGATGTACGCATGTGTTATGGTGACATCAAGCCAGATGATCGAGAAATCAGTTGGAGTGTCCTTCTGTTCTGCGCATGCGCGGGCACTTTTCGACAGAACGCCGGCGGGGGACAGATGCAGAATCCACCTAGATAAGTATGATTCAGAAGAAAAAAACTAACTCTATACTCCTCTTTAAGGCCCCTTTCATACATGCGGACCATGCATTTCATCAGTTCAGTCACCTCAAGACGGATTACATTTTTTCATCAGTGCTCATTAGTTTATTTTTACATCCACTACCAATGTAAAAACGGATGTGTAACTGACCATTTGTCAGTTTACATCCGTTTTTTGTTTCAATTGTTTTTTTTGTTTTGTTTTTTGCCACTTCACCCTCTGAAGGATTTACCCCCTTCCTGACTAGGCAATTTTTTGCGATACGGCACTGCATCGCTTTAACGGACAATTGCGTGGTCGTGCAACACTGTACCCAAACTAACTTGATGTCCTTTTTTCCCACAAATAGAGCTTTTATTTGGTGGTATTTAATCACCTCTGTGGTTTTTATTTTTTGTGCTATAAACAAAGCAAGAGCGCCAATTTTCAAAATAAATAAATATATTTTTAACTTTTTGCTATAAAAAATATCCCCAAAGTAAAATGTAAACAAAAAAAAAAATGTCTTCCTCACTTTAGGCCAATATGTATTCTAAATATTTTTGGTAAAAAAAAAAATCCCAATTAGCGAATATTGATTGTTTTGTGCAATAGCGTCTACAAAATAGGGGATAGATTTATGGCATTTTTATTATTATTTTTTTTTACTAGTAATGGCAGCGATCTGCGATTTTTTAGCAGGACTGCAACATTGCGGCAGACAGATCGGACACTTTTGACACTTTTTTGGGACCAGTGATATTTATACAGCGATCAGTGCTATAAAAATGCACCGATTGTATAAATGACACTGGCAGGGAAGGGGTTAACACCAGGGGCGCTTAAAGGGTTAAATGTTCCCTAGGGAGTTGTTTCTAACTGTGGGGGGATGGGACTGACAGGGAGTAGAGAGAGAGAGAGATCACTGTTCCTGATCACTAGGAACAGACAATCTCATTCTACTCCCTTGACAGAACGGGGATTCATTTGTTTACTATGACAGATCCCCGTTCTGCTTCTCTGTGGAGCGATCGCGGGTCCCCCTCTAGCAAATCAGAGCGTGCACACCCACAGATCGCGGTGTACACACCAGATGTACAATGATGGTGATTTGCCCAAGAGAGCCAACCTGCCTCAGTACAACTGCGACGGCTGGACGGGAAGTGGTTGAGGAAGAATGTATGTCCGTTTTTTCATCCATCCATTTACGGATTAAAAAGGGTCATACATGCATCCCTATGTGATAGCGGGTGTCAGCGGATGAACATCCGCTGACAACAACCAATCTCATTGGTGTCCGCTATGCTCCATTTCTGCAGACGGAGGGAAATCCTATTTTTCCATCTGTCTGCAGAGCGGATCGGGTGAACACGAACAGACGGTCCGTGTTCCTCCGATTCCCCCATAGAGGAGAGCGGAGATCTGACAGGGGCATCGATCATAGCTCCCAACTGTCCCTGATTTGGAGGGACTGTCCCTGATTTGGAACAAAGTCCCTCTGTCCCTCATTCCTCCTCATTTGTCCCTCATTTTGGTCTGATCTATATAGTTGTATATAAAATGCACTTTGCATCTTTCAAAAAGTGTTTTGCAGCGCTAAACATTTCTTTTAATCATCTTTTATTTGATTTTGAACAACAAGGAAAACAGAGATTCACAGGTACACTCCAAAGAGAAAAAGGAAAAAGAAACCAAACCCGAGGGATATTCCTCTGGATTAGCCCCCTCAGATCACGTATAACAGGGATATCAATTTATTTTCCCACAAAAAAAAGAAAAAAACAATTCGAAAACATTTCCCCATCATATCATTCTTCATTTATAGCCAGGGGAAGGAAAAACAAAGTACATTTGAATATTTTTATCTTATCCCTGTTTCCTTCCCCTCCCTCAATCCTCTGAGTTCGGGGCTCTCACCCTAATAACACCTTTGTTACCCCATTACGGTTTTGTCCCCTTCATAGCGGGAAGCCAAAATCCCGCCATGGTTGGGACATTTCCCCTGTGTCTCCTTGTTTACTTTACTTGACCCCCCCAAATCCCTAACCCATCCCCAATACCCAACAAAACAAAACAAAACAAAACATAAAAAAAAAAAAAAAACGCAAACAAAATACCTGCCTGTCTCCACCCCCACGGACCTCCCAGCAGTCGTCCCACCTTCAGTCCACATCCATCAAGGCTTTCCCCTCATCCGAATATCTGAATCTATTCCATTCCGCCCACGTTTCAAAGTAGACCCTCCGCTTCTGCCTTGAGGTCCATACAAGGTCCTCCATTCTATTCAGGTTTTCCACTCTGTTAAGCCACATCTTAATGGATGGGGTCCTTGTCTGTTTCCACAGCCCTGGAATACAAGCCCGGGCCGCATTCAGGAGATGACACACCACTGATTTTCTGTAGCGCCTCACTGATATCTCCACATCCTGGAGTATAAAAAAAGACCATTCAACTGGTAATTGTTCCCTACTAAATCTTTGCGTTATTTCCCGGACCCTTCTCCAGTAACTTTGAATCTTGGGACAGGCCCAGAAAATATGCATTAGGGTTCCTCCTTCCTTCCCACATCTCCAGCATCTGTCTGTTGTATCTGGAAAGCATTTACTCAAGATCTCGGGGGTCCGATACCACTGGGACAAAATTTTGTAGTTCATCTCTTGTGTCTTTATACACATAGATGTTTCAAAAATATTCCCTATTATCTTGGTTTTTTGATCTTCTGTAAAAGGTCTTCCTAATTCCCGTTCCCACTTGTTAAAGAAGGGCATCTGAGAGTCAACTGTTGGAGTGTTAAGTAACTCACTAATTCTTGACAGGGAGTGCCGTAAAGTCCCCTGTCCGCTGCAATACCTCTCAAACCTTGTCAGTCTTCGACAGTATCTAGCTGGTGGTTTTAAAGTGTCTAAGAAATGGTGCAGTTGTAGGGATCTCCAAAAGTCCAATTGGCAAGGCGAGTCTTTCCTTTCCATTTCCTGCCTAGAGATCCAAGTACCCTCCTTCAAGAAATGCGATGCTTGGAACCGCCCCTGTTCCATTAGTTTACTAAAGGGACCGTTCAACGACCCTGGTTCAAACTGCGGGTTTCCCAAAATTGGGAAAAGGGGTGAGTCTTCCGTTGATAATACCCCCCTCACAAATAGCTTGTGTGCCACCCGCAAGGTGGGGCCTATCAACGGATGTCTTTTCATATCTATTGGAAGAGCCCGGTAACACCATGCTGCCCGCTGTAGGATACTGCCGCATTGGTCTTGCTCAAGCTTTTCTCCAGCATGTCGGCTCCAGTCAATGAGTCGACACAATAATGTCGCTTGGTAATATCTAAAAACATCTGGGGCCGCAATTCCTCCGTCCCGTTTAGCCAATGATATTATACGAGCCTTGATTCTTGGGCGTTTGTTTGCCCATATGAACCTATTAATAAGAGACTTGCCTGAAGAAGGATCCGGGAATTGCTATCGGGAGGGTCTGAAAGAGGTACAGAAATTTAGGTAATATACTCATTTTAATGATGCTAGTTCTCCCAAGCCACGAATGAAACCCCCTATGCCATCCATCCAGGAGGACCCGTGTTTTGGACAACAAAGGCAAGAAATTAAGTTTATAAACTTGTGTTAGGTCCGCCGGAATGGAAGTTCCCAGGTATGTAAGGGCAGTGTCAGACCATTTAAATCTAAATTTTGATTTCAATATCCTTAATTCTCTCCCCGGGATCGCCACTCCCATCGCCTCTGATTTATCATAGTTAATCTTGAAGTGCGCTAAACATTTCATACAATTTCTAAATTGCTGCATTTGTAAATTTCAAAAGCCAATATAAAGGAATAGTAGTGGTAAAAAATAATAATAATAAAAAAGCCCTTGTGGGTTTAACCCAACTTTTTTGGGGGTTAATTCTCTGTGACAGGGGGTGTGGCCTATGAATACATACTTTTGCTAGTTGGTGTCCCTCATTCCCATCTCAAAAACTTGGGAGGTATGGCATCGATCCCCGCAGAGCAAGCGGATATATAAGGAACAGGTCATCACGGGATCCGCCCGTGTGAAAGGGCCCTAAATGGGTGAAGTGATGTCTGCAGGCAGCTTGAGGGCTTGAGTCTCCCAGTTGGAGGAAGATGTTTTACATAGCTCCCAACTGTCCTTGATTTGGAGGAGCTGTCCCTGATATGGAGTAATGTCCATCTGTCCCTCTTTCCTCCTCATTTGTCCCTTATTTTGGTCTGATCCATATACTGTAGTTGTATATAAAATGCACTATTTATCTTTTAAAAAAGAGTTTTCCAGTGCTAAACCTTTCATCCAAATTCTAAATTGCTGCATTTGTAACTTTTAAAAGCCAATATAAAGGAAAAGTAGTGGTAAAAAAAAAAAACACTTCTGGATTTAAAGCGGGGGTTCACCCCAAAAAAATGTTTTAACATGACATTCAGCCGAGTTGTCAGAATGACAATCGGCTGTTTTTTTTTTTTTCAGTGCAGCACATACCTTATTTTCACCGCCGCTTCCGGGTATGTAATGTGCGGGACTGGGCGTTCCTAAGTGATTGATATCCTTCCAACCGGCGCATACAGCGCGTCACTAGTTGCCGAAAGAAGCCGGACTGCGAGTCGGCTCTATACGGCGCCTGCGCACCGACGTTCGGCTTCTTTCGGCAACTAGTGACGCGCTGTATGCGCCGGTCGGAAGGATGTCAATCACTTAGGATCGCCCAGTCCCGCACATTACATACCCGGAAGCGGCGGTGAAAATAAGGTATGTGCTGCACTGAAAAAAAAAAAAACAGCCGATTGTCATTCTGACAACTCGGCTGAATGTCATGTTAAAACATTTTTTTTGGGGTGAACCCCCGCTTTAATTAACCTTTTTCTTTGTTAATTCTCCTTTAAGGGGGTGTGGCAGGGGACGTGTCCTATGCCTACATACGTTTGCTAGTAGGTGTCCCTCGTTCCCATCTTAAAATGTTGGGAGGTATGTTTTTATACATTGCATTGTATTTACTCCCCGGGATTTGGATGTCCCTGCCCAGTGAAACTCACCAATTAGTCCTGTTTGGGTTGTACTGCTGGCTGGGTGTCACCAGCTGCTGCTATCCAGTTCAGAGAAGGAGGAACACTGGCAAGGGGTACAACACAGGAGACATGTTCAACCAATTGGACCTCTGCGGTCAACAACTGGCTTATATTAGACTTCATATACTGAATAATATAAAGGAAATCTGTGGTTGTCGCCAGAACTAGTGTCCCCATTGGAAGATTACCTCTCTCTTCATAGTGACAACTCTTCAACTTTCATTCTCAGCGATAATGTTCACCAAAGACAAACAGAAAGGGGCACAGACAGCAATAAAAAACCTGATAGGTGTTCTAATCCCTCTCTACTCACACCAAAATGAAACGGAGAGCGGTTGGCAGCCAAAGAAGAACCTTTTTTGGGTGTGGAGCAGCGCATGTTTTATCAGTGCGCATTTTGGCGTGTTTGTTGCGCGTTTGCCGCACAACACGCCTCTGCTAACTCCGTTTGGGGTGCCTTTAACAATTAAAGCGGGGGTTCATCCTAAAAAAAAAAAAAAATTTTCTACCATGCTATCCAGCATACTAGCGCGAGCTACAGTATGCCTTTATTATTATTTTTTTTGGCGCCGTACTCACAGTTTAATCCCTTAGTTAAGTTTCAGTAGGCGTTCCTAGGCAGAGGGGAAGATGATTGACGGCCGGCTATGGCGCGTCACGCTTCCCGAAAATAGCCGAAATAGGACTTGGCTCTTCACAGCGCCTGCGCAGTCAGCTCCTAGTCTGTGCGCAGGCGCCGTATAGCGCCGTGAAGAGCCGAGTCCTACTCTGGCTCTTCTCGGGAAGCGTGACGCACCATAGCCGGCCCTCTGCATAGGAACGCCCATTCCCTGCGGGTGTCTGAAATTTAACTAGGGGATTAAACTGTGAGTACGGCGCAAAAAAATAAAAATAAAGGCATACTTTAGCTGATGCTAGTATGCTGAATGGCAAGGTAGAAACTTGTTATTTAGGGTGAACCACCGCTTTAAGCATTTCCAAAATGCATGGCAAAATGCACTCTTCCTGTGCGTTTTGTCACGCATTCTGGAAACGCCAAGTGTGATTTCGGCCTTAATGATGGGTTATGATCAGACTTCATACCAGCAGCATAGAGAGCATTCATCACACAAGATCCTTATTAAAAGCAGAAGGCAGAATCACAGCAATTATGTTAATAGAAGGATCTTGGGCAGGACTAATGGATTCATAGCTGAGCTAATTACTGAGTTTTTTTTCACCGTGAGAGTCGTACAGAGCGCTGCTCCTCGTTCAGGCAGATTATTGGCACCGCTCCCAGTTTCTGCATAGTCAGAAAGTGGATAAAGTAAGTGGCTCGGTGTTTATACAAGACTTTAGTACAGTTGTAGAGCAGTCCCAGAGTGAAGACATGGGTTTGTATAGCTATGCAAATGAGCCATGGATTGGGCTCCAGGCTCCCAACGTCACTCGAGAATGTCCGGAGCTTTTAATTGTTCAGTCTAATGAAAGATAAGAATGCATCTTGTATTTACTTTTTTTTTGTGCTGAAATAGAACACATCCACCATGTTATTAATATATATATATGTGTAGCGCTACCCCCGGAGGAGCCGCTGGTTAGATTTGGGATCGGCGTATTTAAGTTACCTCTATGTGGTGTCTAGGGGTGATGGTAGTGATGAGAGCATTAATAGAATGTCCAGACCTTTGGTTGACGTTTTCAATGCTTTATTCTCTGGTCAAACATGACCAACATGTCAACTTGAGGTAGACAGGATAGGTTGATGAAAGAAGAGTAACTTCGCAGACCCAGGTTATGGATAAAGAAGCAGTCCTGCCTCCTATAATTACATTCTTCTCGTCGCCACTCTAGCCAGAGTGGGTAAAGTGCCCCTGGACAGACCTCTCTCACAGGCCTGGCAGCCAGAGCGTCACTTAGAGCTTCTGGGAAGGAAACAAGTCTCTGCCACCGACTTGGCTCTAATTGAATTAGGGTGATGAGGTGAGACCTCTGCCACAGGCCTAGCGCTTAGAAATTTGAATGATAGAGCAAATCCTCCCAGTATGTCTTTCGGGGTCACCGACTGACAGCTTGAATGTGACCTGTCAGTGTCCGGTCACCCAGATCCCCGGTGGTTCGTTCAAGCCCTATTGGATCACCTGCCTCCGAGTTCTCCTCAGACCGATCCCCCACCGATCAGCACCCAGCTTGGGATCTTCTCAATAGAAGTGGGAACCCAGTAGGTCACTGAGGTCCCCTGGCAGCATCAGTTGCTGCGGGCTATGAGAGCCAGGAACTCCGCGTAGTGGTGGGGCCCGTGATGTGCGCACACCCTAAAGGTGGGTGCCGCACCTGGAACCAGGAACCCGCGAAGAACCCCGAAAAACGGCCTCCGCCACAGAAATACCCCTCCCCAGCATGCCCCGCGAGGGAAAAATCCTCCAATTGGCTGCTGGGAAGGAGCTGCTCCGCCTGGACCCCTCTGGCGCCACCTGCCGTCCAGAGATGAAACTGCATCTCTGGAGTACAGACTGACCCACAGGACAATCCAGAATTGGCGACAGACACATTTAACAAATCAATGAATGAGAGCAACATAACTCTCTCATTCTCCCACAAAATTGAATATAGCACCTGTATGAAAAAGTACACAGGCGCTACATATATATATATATATATATATATATATATATATATACATATATATATATATATATATATATTATATATATATATATATATATATATATATATAAATATATATATACACAGGATATAAAAAGTCTACACGCCCCTGTTAAAATGTCAGGTTTCTGTGATGTAAAACAAAATGAGACAAAGATAAATCATTTCAGAACTTTTTCCACCTTTAATATGACCTATAAACTATACAACTCAATTGAACAACAAACTGGAATCTTTTAGTGGAGGGAAGTAAAAATAAAATAAATAAATAATATGGTTGCATAAGTGTGCACACCCTTGTTCCTGTACATATATGTCGGCAGAATGGCATGGCTGAGAAAAGTAATGTATATTTAGGTCACATTTAAATTCCCGCCATGCGCCCCTGACATACAATGACAGCGATTCCCCTGCCCTGCCGCAAGCTCTGTGACCGTGCCCGCAGGACCCGCAAACTGGATGTCCGCCGGTGTCCCGCGATTGGGTCACAGAGCTGCAGAACGGGGAGAGGCAAGTGTAAACAAGCAGATCCCCGTTCTGCCTAGTGACACTGTCACTGATCCTCTGCTCCCTCTCATCGGGAGCAGCAATCAGTGACATGTCACTCGTAGCCATGCCTCCTAACAGTTAGAATCACTTCCTAGGACACACTTAACCCCTTCCTTGCCCCCTAGTGGTTAACCCCTTCACTGCCAGTCACATTTATACAGTAATCAGTGCATTTTTATAGCACTGATCACGTTATAAATGTGAATGGTCCCGAAATAGCTCCAAAAGTGTCCGATGTGTCCGCCGTAATGTCGCAGTCACGATAAAAATCGCTGCCATAACAAGTAAAAAAAAAAATTATAATAAAAATGCTATAAAACTACCCCTATTTTGTAGACGCTATAACTTTTGCGCAAACCAATCAATATACGCTTATTGTGATTTTTTACTTTTTTTTACCAAAAATATGTAGAAGAATACGTTTCAGCCTAAACTGTGGATTTTATAGATTTTTTGGGGGATATTTATTACTGTAGAGCAAAAAGTAAAAAATATTTATTTTTTTTCAAAATTGTCGCTCTATTTTTGTTTATAGCGCAAAAAATAAAAACCGCAGAGGTGATCAAATACCTCCAAAAGAAAGCTCTATTTATGTGAAAAAAAAGGACATCAATTTTGTTTAGGAACCACGTCACACGACCGCGCAATTGTCAGTTAAAGCGACGCAGTGCCGAATCGCAATAAGTGCTCTGGTCTTTGGCCAGCCAAATGGTCCAGGGCTAAAGTGGTTCACTTTGTTGAAGCACCTTTTGATTTTATTACAGCACTCAGTCTTTTTAGGTATGAGTCTATCAGCATGGCACATCTTGACTTGGCAATATTTGCCCACTCTTCTTTGCAAAAACACTTCAAATCTGTCAGATTGTGAGGGCATCTTGGTCCGGGGCTTAAGTGGTTAAGTACCGATACTTTTTTCAAGTACTTGTCGATACCGATTACTGATACCTCTTTTTAATGTCATGTGACAGTTTTCGAAGCAGAATAAAGACTAATTATTGTTTATAATGTATATCGACGTGAAGGGGTCCTTAAGTGGTTAAATGACTCAGATCATAAAAAAATATATTATTACACAAAGATAACCCGAGTAAATACAAAATGCAGTTTTTAAATGATGGTTTAACCACTTAAGCCCCGGACCAATATGCAGCCTAAAGACCCAAGGTGTTTTTACAGTTCGGGACTGCGTCGCTTTAACAGACAATTGCGCGGTCGTGCGACGTGGCTCCCAAACAAAATTGGCGTCCTTTTTTCCCCACAAATAGAGCTTTCTTTTGGTGGTATTTGATCACATCTGCGGTTTTTAGTTTTTGCGCTATAAACAAAAATAGAGCGACAATTTTGAAAAAAAAGCAATATTTTTTACTTTTTGCTGTAATAAATATCCCCCAAAAACATATATAAAAACATTTTTTTTCCTCAGTTTAGGCCGATACGTATTCTTCTACCTATTTTTAGTAAAAAAAATCGCAATAAGCGTTTATCGATTGGTTTGCGCAAAATTTATAGTGTTTACAAAATAGGGGATAGTTTTATTGCATTTTTATTATTATTTTTTTTTTACTACTAATGGCGGCGATCAGCAATTTTTTTCGTGACTGCGACATTATGGCGGACACTTCGGACAATTTTGACACATTTTTGGGACCATTGTCATTTTCACAGCAAAAAATGCATTTAAATTGCATTCTTTATTGTGAAAATGACAGTTGCAGTTTGGGAGTTAACCACAGGTGGCGCTGTAGGAGTTAGGGTGCACCTAGTATGTGTTTACAACTGTTTGGGGGTGTGGCTGTAGGAATGACGTCATCGATCGTGTCTTCCCTATAAAGGGAATGACGCGATCGATGCGCCGCCATAGTGAAGGACGGGGAAGCCGTGTTTACACACGGCTCTCCCCGTTCTTCAGCTCCGGGGAGCGATCGCGACGGAGCGGCTATAAACAAATAGCCGCGCCGTGGTCCTGGATCGCTCCCCGAGCGGACCCGACCTCCGCATGTAGCGGGGGGGGTCCCGATCGGACCCCCCACCCGCTAATAGGCGAGGACGTACGTGTACGCCCATGTGCCTGTACGTGCCATATTGTGGACGTATATGTACATGCGGGGGTCGGGAACTGGATAATTTATTAGCCCAAAAAAAGCTGTTAAAACCTGCCTGGCTTTATGTGAAAAGGTAATTGCCCCCTAAACCAAGCGTTTGCGATAACTGGCAATGAGTCTTTCACATTGCTGTGGAGCCATTTTGGCCCACTCTTGTTTACAGATTTTTTTTAATTCAGCCACCTTGGAGGGTTTTCCAGCATGAACGGCCTGTGTAAGGTTATGATTGGTCAATTGGATTTAAGTCCGGCCTTTGACTAGGCCACTCCAAAACCTACATTTTGCTTTGTTTGAACCATTTGGAGGTGGACTTGCTGCTGTGTTTCGGATCATTGTCCTGCTGCATAATCCAAGTGCACATGAGTTTGAGGTCACAAACTGATGGCCCGACATTCTCCTTTAGGATTTTCTGGTAGAGTTCAGAATTCATGATTCCCTCAATTATAGTAAATTATGCAAAGCAGCCCCAGACCAACACGCTACTATCACCATGTCTGACTGTTGGTATGATGGTCTTGTTATGAAATGCTGTATTCATTTTATGCCAGATATAACAGGACGCACACCTTCCAAAAAGTAAAGCAAAAATTATTTGCCTAAAAGTCTTGGGGATAATCAAGATGTTTTTTTGTAAGTGTGAGATGAGCCTTTGTGTTCTTTTTGGTCGGCAGTGGCTTTGGCTTTGGAACTCTCCCATGGAAGCCATTTTTGCTGAGTCTCTTTCTTATGGTTGAATCATGAACACTGATCTTACCTGAGGCAAGTGAGGCCTGCAGTTCTTTAGATATTGTTCTCGGTTCTTTTATGACCTCCTGGATGAGTCATCGTCATGCTCTTGGAGTCATTTTTGTAGGCCGGACACTCCAGCGAAGGTTCACCATGTTCCAAGTTATCGCCATTTGTGGAGAATGGCTCTCCCCGTGGTTCACTGGAGTTCCAAAGCCTTATGCCTCGTACACACGTACGGGATTTCCGACGGGAATCCCAAGGAGAAAGCCGAGAACCTGCTTAGTTTAGTCTTTCCCCTACACACGGACGGTTTTCCCGACAGGAGCTTTGGCCAGGAATCCCGGCCGTGTGTATGCTCCATCGCAGTTTTTCCCATAGAAAAACATGCAAAAAACGCCGGGCAAAAGTCATCGGTTTTTGGGCAGTTTTCCTGTCATAAAAACTGGGAGGAGCATACACACGGCCGGGATTCCCGGCTAAAAGCTCTCCTCACAGTTTTCCAGTCGGGAAAACTGATCGTGTGTACGAGGCTTTAGAAGTGGCTTTGAAACCCTTCCTAGACCGATACATGTATGTTTCCATTCTGTTTTTTTGTGATCTGTTAGCATGCTTCACTTTGTCAGACAGCTTCTATTTATGTAATTTCTTGATTCAACAGGTCTGGCAGTAATCAGGCCTGGGTGTGGCGAGTGAAATTTAACTAAGTTTTCCAAAAAAATTTGGTTAGTCACAGTTCATTCATGATTCAGCATGGGAGGGGGCAATTACTTTTTCACATAGGGCCAGGGGGGTTTAAACAACTTTTTTCCCTTAATAAATAAAATAATAATTTAAAAACTGCATCTTGGATTTACTTGGGTTATCTTTGTGTAATATTAAAATTAGTTTGATGATCTAAATAATTTAGGTGTGAGAAATATGCAAAAAATCAAAAATCAGGAATGGGGGCAAATACTTTTTCACAGCACTGTAGGTAAAGCAGTGGCGTCACTAGGGTTGGTGTCACCCTGTGCGGTAAAACATGGTGTCACCCCCCCTCTGTCTAGGCTGCCCAGCACCAAGCAGGCAGAGCACGGGCATGGGGCGCACCCCAAACCAGCCCCTGTAAATGATAGTATAGGGCAGTATAGTGGCAGGTTAGGGTAGTATAGAGTGGTATAGTGGCAGGTTGGTGTAGTGGGGTGGTATAGGACAGGTTAAGGTCGTATAGGACATGTTGGGGTGATATAGGGTAGTTTGGGGTGGTATAGGGCAAGTTAGGGTTGCATAGGGCAGGTTGGGGTGGTATAGAGCAAGTTAGGGTGGTACAGGGCAGGTTGGGGTGGTATAGTGCAAGTTAGGGTGGCATAGGGCAAGTTGGGATGGCATGGGAAAGGTTGGGTGGTACAGGACAAGTTAGGGTGGCATTGGGCAGGTTGGGGTGGTATAGGGCAAGTTATGGTTGCATAGGGCAGATTGGGGTGGTACAGGGCAAGTTAGGGTGGCACAGGGCAAGTTGGGGTGGCGTGGGAAAGTTTGGGGTGGTACAGGGCAGGCTGGGGTGGTACAGGGCAGGCTGTGGTGGCACAGGGCAGGCTGGGTGGTACAGGGCAGGCTGGGGTGGTACAGGGCTGTTTGGGGGGGTACAGGGCAGGCTGGGGTGGTATAGGGCTGTTTGGGGTGGTACAGGGCAGGCTGGGTGATACAGGGCAGGCTGGGGTGATACAGGGCAGGCTGGGGTGGTACAGGGCAGGCTGGGGTGGCACAGAGCAGGCTGGGGTGGTACAGGGCAGGCTGGCATTGCACAGGGCAGGCTGGGCATGTGAGCTAAAATAAAAAATAAAACGGGATGCTGTCACCCCTCTAGCGGGTGTCACCCGGTACGGACCGCACCTCCCGCACCCCCCTAGCAACGCCTCTGAGGTAAAGATTCAAAATAAAGAAGCTACATACTCAGTGAGGGATTATATTGGCTGCTGATGATACTTAAAAACGTCTAATTTTAATGTTATTTGTAAAAATCGCTGTAAATTACAGCAACCAATCATCAAACCTCTTTTGTTTATCTGGGTGCTCCATACTGATGAAAGAGGAGATCTGGTTGCTATGGGTTACTATATAAACACACAGCGGGATCTGTAATTAGGTTAAACGCTCCATACTTCTACTAACCAGACTGAGTCCAGTTCCACATTCCAGCCATGTCTTCCCTCTCAGCCAGCTCCGGCGTCCTCCAGCAATGACAGAAATCCTTAAAAATCACAAATTCTAAGAAAGAACATGAAAACTTCCTGCCTCGCTATGTTTGTTTTTTCTGCTTTATTAGGAATGATCTGTGTAACTATAGAAGATTAATTCAGCAGCTGGGAGGCATGTGTTCCTTCACAGACAAGGCCTCGTAGTCGGAGGATTTGGCGGGGGGCTACCTCACGCTGTTCTCTTTCAGGCTTCATACACACCAGCGTCGGCCTCGGGGCTCGTTGACACCAGAGAGGTTTTCCTGTAGAGGCATGTTGACAGAAGCAAAAGAAAAGTGCTTTGCGCTCGGTTTTAGGCTGCTTTATGTGCATGTCCTGAGCATTGTCATGTGCGTGTTAAAGGCATGTTGACATTTAAATGCATTCAGGTGGATTTATTTGCTTCCTATGGAAATGTAAGAAAAAATGTTCATGTAAATGGCAAATTGTATACAGACACTTTACAACACTGTACAGCATGCAGAGCCTGCATAATGAAACTCTGTGACCCATTGCAATGGCAGAGATGGCGTGCATTTGAAGCATGCGTCAGTGATCCTGCGGACACTGGTAGGGGCTCCTGGTGTTTTTTTTTTTGTTCTACCTCTAAATGCCAATGCATGTTAGCCTATGTGTTCATATAGGAGTTTAGAGGTTAAAAAAAGAAAAAACACCCCACTACCAGCGCGTCCAGGAGCAGAGTTGTTTTGTCAGAAAAAACGGTTGAAGCGAATAAAAGCGGCTAAACACGCGTTTAATTTATTCTGGTCAATGAAATGAATTAACACAAGCGCTTGAGGCGTCTAAAAACATTATACGCGTTTACAAGCGTCAAGTTTTTTCTCTGCTAAAACAACCCTCCCAGGAGGAAAGGCATGTCCAGTGTGCATGAGTCAATTTCGCAGGCTTACGCGCTTAAATTTTTATTTTTATCTGATCGATATGTGATTCTTTCAAAATGATTAAATCCTCAATTGAATAGCCATAACTTCCTTTACAATTGATTTAGACCCAATTTAGATTGGGTTTGATTCAACAGAGTCGAATGGCGAGTGTTTGTGACCCACGCAAAACTTAGACCCCTTTCACAATGGGGCCGCCCGTGCGTTAGCGCTAAAGTGCAGCTTGATTTAGCGCTGTTTAATTGTTTTTTTTTTTAGACGCTAGCGGGATGCTTTTAACCCCGACTAGCGGGCAAAGAAGGGATTAAAAGCGCCCACGTTGCGGTGCTTCCGGTACGCTTTTCAGACCCTTTGGAAGCGCTGCCCATTAATTTCAATGAGCTGGGGCATTTTGGAAGCACTAAATACAGTACTCCCAAACTGCCCCAAAGATGCTGCTTCCAGGACTTGTCCTAACGTCACGCAAGCGCACCACCCCAGTGTGAAAAGTCGCACTGCAATGAATGGGAGGTGGTTTTCAGGCGCTTTACAGGCACTATTTCTAGTGCTAAAATGCCTGAAAACTGCCACAGTGTGAAAGGGGTCTAAGGTTGCCACCTTTTATTCAAGCCAAACCTGAACACGTTAGCGGCACACGTCACTGTGCTTGCCTAACTCAACCCTTTCAACTGAATGGGGCTGCGCTGCAACCGTGTGCAATGTACATGGCTACAGCACAGTGTATGGGATTTTAGGTGTTAAAAACAGGTGGTGAGGAGGAAACATAACACTTCTTCACCACCTTTCAAATACTTCTAAAAAAAATCCACTGTGGATAACTCTTCATAGTGCCCTGCGACTCCATTTACACTTGCAGTTGGGAGACAGTAAAAATTTGAGGTTGAGCTGTGTTTTTTTTTTTACTGCTACCCAACTGTTCCCCTTAAAGCGGAGTTACACCTATTTTTTTTTTTTTTTTTAAGTCAGCAGCTACAACTAGAAAATGCATTTCCTGCAGAAAATGCGTGGGAATGCTGAATAGCTGAATTGCTAAGCCCACACCAAAGCCATTCACCATAACCACTACACTATCTTTAGGACATATGCCGCGTACACACGGTCGTTTTCTGCGATGTAAAAAAACGACTTTTTTAAAAACGTCAATTTAATTGACCGTGTGTGGGAGAAAACGACGTTTTATGTCTTCTGAAAAACGACCAAAAAAAATTGAAGCATGCTTCAATTTTATGTGTCGTTTTTCAAAACGTCGTTTTTGACTTCACAGAAATTGACCGTGTGTGGCAAAAAACGACGTTTCAAACGACGTTTTTACACCCGCGCATGCCCAGAAGCTAGTTATGAAGCGAGCTTCAATGGAAAAACGTGGTGAACGTAACCTCGCTTTGCTAGAGCACTGTGAAAAAACGATGGTGTGTAGGCAACATCGTTTTTGAAAAGTGTCGTTTTAAAAACGTCGTTTTTTACTTCACAGAAAACGTCGTTTTTTTACATCGCAGAAAACGACCGTGTGTACGCGGCATTACAAGCAGTGTTCCTTCAGTACTTATAAAGCCTCTCTTTGATCACTAATCCCCACACCCTAATGAGTGAGAGACAGTGTGAGAAAACCCTTCAAGCAAACCTTAATAAATCCACAACAGTACATGCTATCAAAACGGTGTCTTCACCATTAGAGACACATGGCCTTTGTGAACGTATCGGTATAAAATTTATGTTGATAAACTAAAAAATGTGGGCATGTCAGCGATTTAAAAACTAAGGGCTAGATTCACATAGAATTGCCCTGGCGCAGAGATACGCTACGCCACCGTATCTTACCTGGCTCGAATCCAGGAAGATTTTGCGCCGTAAGTTACGGCGGCGTAGTGTATTTCTCGGCACGTATTTCAAATTGGGCGGGTAGGGGGCGTGATTCATTCCGTTTTGAAATTTCCCGCCGTGCTTTGCGCGAAATGACGTCGCACCAACGTCATTTTTTAAACTTCAACGTGAGTTACGTCCTTTCCTATTCACGGACGACTTATGCAAAAAAAAAAAAAATTAAATTTCGACGCGGGAACGACGGCCATACTTTAACATGGCAAGTCTATCTATACGCCACAAAATAGCAGCTTTAACTATACGCCGGGAAAAGCCGACTAGCGACGACGTAAGAGAATGCGACGGCCGCGCGTACGTTCGTGGATCGACGGAAAAAGCTAAACTTCTAAAACTTCCTGGTTCCCTTACTGAAGATGGCGGCGGCAGCACCCAAGCGATTGATCGGCTTTGTGTGCCGACATCGCGGGCGCCCTGGACAGGTAAGTGTCCTTATTTTAAAAGTCAGCAGCTGCAGTAATTAGTGGGAATGCTCAATAGAATTCTCAGTATTGTTATTCGTTTTTTATTATTCTTAATTTTAATTTTATTATTTTGTACGTTATTTGGCTCTGTGTAACTTCTGCATACTTTCAGCTATTAAAACCATTAAACGTTTAAAATGTTCAGCTCTTTCAGTTAATGATTTCTTCTACTATTTATACTTTTTAAAATATTTAACTTTTTAACACTTTTTTTTTAAAATTGAAGTCAATGAGAGCATGCTTCAAATCCTCAAAACATTATTCCGCTCCCAAAAGTTTCAGCTCCTTCATACTTTCACCTGCAGACACCAAACAAACGTTAAAATATTCACAAAATATTCAGCTATCCGGCTCTATCTTTTTTTAGTTTGATATCTTACAGTTTTTGTTAAAAAGCTGTTTAAGTTTACTGATACACATTAACTAGTCATGTTTCATCCCTGTAGCACCCTCTAGTTAGGTAGGTGCTAGAGTAAGGATTTTTGTTGGCAGAGTAGGTAAATTTAGGGATACCTAGCTGGTTGCTAGGCCTGTTTGTTTTCATTCTGGGCTGGGAGTGGCTCAGGGTAGCAGCTGGTGACTTACAGGCCACATCACTTCACTGTCACCTCCCTCTTTCTTCTAGAAAGTGCTAGAAGGAGAGGAGGGGAAGAATAGTGGGGCTGCCATGGGTATCTTAAGGAGCCTTAACCAGGGCCGGCCCTATGATGGGACCGGGTGGTACCATGGGTACCAGGCAGCACTTTTAGGGGGGCAGCATACTGATGCCCGCCAGCCCGTTCCGCCAGCTCCGCTACCCAAATAAAAGTGATGTCCTTTTTTTCCCACAAATAGAGATTTCTTTTGGAGATATTTGATCACCTCTGTGGTTTTTATTTTTTGTGCTATAAATATATATATTTTTTAACCTTTTGCTATAATAAATATCCCTAAAATTTAGA
This sequence comes from Rana temporaria, assembly GCF_905171775.1. NCBI lineage: Eukaryota > Metazoa > Chordata > Amphibia > Anura > Ranidae > Rana > Rana temporaria. The sequence continues at coordinate 53,826,644 of NC_053490.1, forward strand.
AAAATAAACTATTTTCTTCAGTTTAGGCCAATATGTATTCTTCTACATATTTTTGGTACCAAAAAAAAAAAACACAATTAGCGTACATTGATTAGTTTGCGCAAAAGACATTGTGGACGCCGGCAATTCACAGGTCCCTTTATACTCCGGATACATGTATAAAGCCATGACAGGCCCTCGTTATACATCTATAGAGCCATGACAGGCCCTCGTTATACTCCTTTATACATGTATAGAGCCATGACAGCTCCTCTTTATACTCCTATATACATTTATAGAGCCATGGCAGGTCCTCTTTATATTCCTTTACATGTAAAGAGTCTCGACAGGTCCTCTATATACATGTATAGAGCCATGACAGGTCCTCTTTATACTTCTTTATACATGTATAGAGCCATGACAGGTCCTCTTTATACATCTATAGAGCCATGACAGGCCCTCATTATACTCCTTTATACATGTATAGAGCCATGTCAAGTACTCTTTATAGTCCTATATACATTTATAGAGCCATGACAGGTCCTCTTGATATTCCTTTACACGTAAAGAGTAATGACAGGTCCTCTATATGCATGTATAGAGCCATGACAGGTCCTCTTTATACTCCTTTATACAGGTATAGAGCCATGACGGGTCCCCTTTAGTTATCATGATATAAAATAATGAATGTGGGGGCCTTTTGGTTGGCGTGATTTTTTTTCTGGGGGGGGGGCAGCATTTCATTCTTGGTCCCAGGCAGCACAATGTCTTGGGCCGGCACTGGCCTTAACCAATCCCAAACTTGGATTGCCAGGGGGCAGGCTTCTTTAAATACCTGGCATAAGCCTAGCTGGGGAGGAGTTGTTGGGTGGAGGAGCTGGATTGAGAGCATACGGAGGCTGTCGGGGCCCACAGGGTGCTCCCCAGTCTGGGTATGACCCTGGGCTGGGGCTCGGGTGCATCCAGGAGGAGTGACAAGATCCTGGAAGGAAAGGCACACGAGAGTCGCAGCCAGGAGAGCTTCTGAGTGAGCACAGTCGGGAGGACTGGGGAGGCATGCCTAAGAGGGCAGGACCTGAAGAGAGCCATCTGGGATTGGTGGCTGAATGAAGGATAGCTAGCACCTGAACTATTTCTACACCACATGGGGCTGAGGTCCCTGCCCGCAAAAGGCAGTTCATTGAGGCCTGGCTGAAGTAGTGTCAGGCCTACCCATGCGGTGCTAACTAGTCTGGAGGAGTAACAGTCTGCAGTAAAGGAAGTGCTGGTGGAGTAATAGTCTGCAGCAAGTGAAGTGCTGGGGGAGGAACAGTGTGCAGCAGTGTTTGTGCTGGAGAGAAGGTTGAAGTGTATATACTGAAGTGTATATAGAAGTTCCCAGCAAGTTTGCACTGAATATTCTGGGCATCCCATAATTCCCCATTTCCCATCCAAGTTTAATCCCCTCAAATAAAAAAAAACATAAACAAAGCTTATGAACTGTTATATGTCTCTGAATGACTAAGAGATTGATAGCTGGCTGGCTGGGGACAGGTGAACCACTACATTCAGCGACCCCGACAGGGCGCATGGCTACATCCCCCAGCCACCAGCTGAGCAGATGGAGCCAAGAGCTACAGTCCAGTCTGGATCATGTGTCCGGGTTCCAGGCAGACTGAGACCTGGACACTTGATTCAAAATTACTCGAAACCCACACTGTCCAGGTGAATACCGGACAGGTGGCAACCCTACATGAAACACAAGCTAGCAAGTGATAAAGTGTGAACAAAGCTCAAAGTTTCCAAGGAACGCATTAGAAATAATGAGCTGTCCAGACTTTAATGAGGCAAATTTATAAAGCAGCAAATGGTCCATTTTATTATTATTTTTTTTTTGCAAAGGATACATCACATTAGGCCAGGATTACATTTTCCAAACTGGCCACTTTAGAACATTTGCTGTGTCCAGAATCAATGACTCACCAGTCATTTTAATGGAGACCTGCTGTGTTGCTAGATATTCCTTGCTTGTCGGCGTTCTGCAAATAAGGATTTGAACTTAGAATCCCCACTTACTTACGCCGTCAATTAGTCCTTTTGCATCCCTCGCTACAAAATGGTATCACGCCTGTGAACAACACAGACAAATGCAGTCAAATCCAGTAGCGGGAATATGTCTGCATTCATTTATTTCTTCTGAATATGCACCTATATGTGCCAATGTCATTTAGATGCAAATTAGCTCATCTTTTTAACCAGACAGTTTAAATGATTTGTTGCTTGTGCCTGTCCCTTCTTTCTGCACAGTCCTGCACAGATGATGCTCATTTTCAGGGCGCTTCTACCCCCTAATTACACTGGAACCCCCTTCTTGCAGCCTTTGTTATTACCCTCTTTGGGTTACCGCGCATGCTCAGAAGCCCACGACACAGCATGTGGTTGCGGGGCAGTGTGGCGAACTGTCACTGGTTAAAACAAGCTGCCTGTCAAATGCACGTAAACATGCCCTTAGGCTACTTTCACACTGGGGCCGCTGAGCGTTAGCGCCGCTCGTTTTAGCAGTGCTTTAGCTGCGCTTTTCGGCAGGTGCTTTCGAAGCACTGCCCGTTCTTTTCAACGGGCAGGGCGATTTGGGAGTGATCTATAAAAACCACCCCAAAGATGCTGCTTGCAGGATTTTTCAGAACGTCCCACAAGCGCACTGCCCCAGTGTGGAAAGTCACACTGCAATGAACGGGAGGCGGTTTTCAGGCATTATTTAGAGGCTAATTCTAGCGCTAAAACACCTGAAAATTTTGTTCACATGCAAATAGTACTAAGCAAGAGCCATTCTTTAAAAGGCCAACCCCAATATTATTGAGAGAGAAGGTAATTTTTCTTGTTGTCTAATGACCTGTGCATAAGCCTCATAGGCCCCGTACACACGTCCGAGGAACTCGACGTGCCAAACACATCGAGTTCCTCGTCGAGTTCAGTGTTGAAGCCGCCGAGGATTTCGGCGGGCCAACTTTCCTCATTGAACAACGAGGAAATAGAGAACATGTTCTCTATTTGGTCCGACGAGTTCCTCGTCGGCTTCCTCGCTGAAAAGTGTACACATGACAGAATCCAGCTCCGATCGAGTTTCTGGCTGAATTCTGCCGAGAAACTCGGTCGCGTGTACGGGGCCATACACACGCACGGTTTTCTTGGCCAGAAACAGCAGGAAAACTGCTGGCAGAGCTTTTTTACCGAGTAAACTGGGCGTGTGTACGAGGCTTTGAGGTTTCTCGTCACGAAAACTGCCCAGAATCTAGACGAGAAAAATAGAGAACCTGCGCTCTATTTTCTCATCATGAGATTCTCGGCAGTGTTTTCCTGCCGAGAAACCCGAGAGTGTGTATACTTACCTGCCTCCATGGAAACCCGCGCATGCTCGAAATGACTTTGACGCATGCGCGGTAGCTTCCAAGGCATAGGTAGGGTGAAGCAAGATGGCAGCGACGGCATTGAATGTGACGAGCGCATGCTTGTCGTAGTCGATAACGTCACTGCGTTTGTGCTATTCAAAAGAACGGTGGTTCTTTTGAATCGTACGTGTGTACACTCGGCCGGCAAGAAAATCTTGCCAGATATCTCGTCAGGAAAAACAGTTTTTTTTCCTGATGAGAATCCCGGCCGTGTGTACAGAGCTTAACTCTCTGGATCCCTACAATCTGTTTGATATACTGTCCTGACTCCTGCACTCTGTACATTATGCTCTCCTGACCTTTGCACCCTGTACATTACATACTCCTGATTTCTGCACTCTGTGTACACTATGCTGTGTATTTCATACCCCTGACCACTGCACTCTATACATTACACAAGCCTGATCCCTGCACTGTGTACACTACTGTCTATTTCATAATCCTGACCACTGCACTCTGTTCATTAAGCTGTTTATTTCTTGTTCTATCTGTTTATTTATTTCAAACCTGAAGTGGAACATACAGTCAACGGACTTGAGAACCTTGGGTTAGCCATATTACCCTGTAGGTGTAGTTCGACTATGAGCTTTTCATTGATCAACACCCAATGCATATGGGGTTTAACTTTCGATTATTTATAAAAGGTGTCAGTTAGCCAAGCTTTTGTGACTATTTGTTTTGTGGGAGCCAGAACATGGGTTACCAAGATAAACTGTTGCGTAGTGATCCCATCAGGTTTTAGATTGGGAAGTGCTTATTATGGCAGCATAGGTATATATTTCTGCAGAAGACGTTGTACGCCTGTGTCCAGAAATTGCGTGCTACCGGGTAGGACCACCAAGTGTGAAGGAACTTGTCCATGTTCAAACAACCGTGAAAGCAGGTTGGGTGAACATCAGAGTTGACACAAGCTAGTTCTTTTTTTTATATATATATATTTTAATGGCTATCTCCAATCAAGTGAAGGATAACGAATCAATTGGAGGGTCAATAATTGGCAATCTAGTTTGATACCACTGGGTATATCATTACAGACTGTTGCGTACCAACAGGTAGGGTTTGGACAAAGGATTCTCAAACGTCAAACAATGTTTTGACCCATGATTCTTTACCTAGTGTGACCTCCACCCAGTCCAGGCAAAAAATATAAGATAGTTTAGCTATAAACAAAAAAATAGTGGGGGGTTCCAGGTAGGTCCACTTATGGAGGATGTTCTTCCATGCTGCAAGGTATATAATAGTGAGGAGTTTGATGCACATGGCCATGCGCGATCGTATGCACGAGTGCCAGCACGGGGATTGGTGTGTGTAAATCCCTGTGCTCTCAGGGAAGAGGAAACATGTTGTTTGTTCCTACTAAGTGGGAGCAAAGATGTGTCTCCTCTCCTAGTCGCGCCCATCCCCATACAGTTAGAGCACACTGAGGGAACACACAATTAACCCCTTGATAGCCCCCTAGTATTACAAATAATAGTGAGGATAGTTTTCAGCCTCTTGAAATCCTAGTACCTGGGATGTCAATTAGGCCAAAAAGTGCACATTTAGGGGTCAGAGGTAGGTAGTTTACTAAATGTGTGGTGGTATAACGCAGCACTGAGTGCCAAAAATGTTTAACCCTGGGGCACGACCAGAAAGCATGGATCAAATCTGTGTCTGGGTGTCCACACTTTGGACAGCAAGATGAGGAGATGCAAGCTAATTTAACTGCCACCATATACCACCTGAGAAGTACTTTGTAGCATCTGGAGAGCAGGACTTGGTGGTGTGCTAAATTTGGTCCTATTCATCATGTTCCAAATGGACAGTACATCCCATTCCTTTTCCCAATTGCTAACCTTTTTTGGAAATGTGGAAATAAATGTATTGTATAATACATTAATAAGAGAGAGAGATTATTATAAGAGAGAGAGATTATTCACGTTTTTTGCGAAAATTGGGGTTATGCAGGATTGCCAACAATGGCAGGTGTGGAGATATTAATCCCCCGGAGTACCTGGGTTTGTGCCAGACTTGCAGAGAATGGTGGGAGATAGGGTTAGAGATAGAAGACCTATCTCATGGATGTTAACCTCCCTGGCGGTACGATTCTTTCAGATTTTAGGTGCTGAAAGCGGTACCATTATTTTGCATTGAAATTTGGCGTTTTATATTGTAGGCCTGTAATTCTTAGGAATAACTCACTTAAATCTGTCCAAACAAGAGTCTAGTAGACTTCCGGGTATGATAAAGTTTGAAACACAAAATCATAAATTATAATATAATAAATAAATATAAATAATTATAACAAATAATATAATAATAATAATAAAAATTATTACTTTCAGTGTTTGATGACGAATTTCCCCACAAATCACTATCGCTCAGTTCTGCAAGTGATTCTAATTTATTATCGCTGTTTTTTTTAGCTGCTCTAAAACCACTTTTGACATAAAGGGACTTTTTGGTTGCTATGGACTAGTGTTGCTCACGAATATTCGCATTGCGAATATTCGACTCGAATATAGCATATTCGAGAAATCGCGCTATATTTCGAAATTCGCGGTGAATATTCGCAATTCCGAATATTCGATTTTTTACAATTTTTTTTTGAACCAGATCACATCCTAGATATCTCCATCGACGTCTAAAAGCATTGCTGGTATCATTAGAGACCCTGGGCCGAGTAGCTGAAGCGTTCATTGAATTTTCCAGAAAGATCGCAATGCGATTATTCGGCAAACGCAATATCGCGCGATTACTTTCCTCGCCCCGATCTTCCGCATCAGAGCGATTTTTACAGTTTCATTTGTAAAACAGATCACATCCTAGTGATCTCCATAGACGTCTGAAAGCATTGCTGGTATGATTAGAGCCATTGGGCCGAGTAGCTGAAGCGATCATTTTATATTGCCGAATATTCGCAATGCGAATATTCGGCAATAGGAATATTGCGCGATTATTTGCTCCGCCCTTTTGCATCAGAGCCAATCAGAGTTCTCCTTCCACACTCGTCACAGGTTAGCAACCAATAGGAACCTGCCTGCATGGACATTATATAAGCTCACTCCCAGCACCATTTCATTGCAGATTCAGAAGCTGGCTATAGAGTGTGGAGGCTGTTTCTGTGTTCCTGGTTTCCTGTGTCTTTGTTCTTGATTGATTTAGATCATCACCAGCATTGCTATTTAGTGATTCCAGTGGATCTTTTCCAGTATATCAACTGCTTTTTTCAAAGCAATAGACCCAAGAGCTTTTTTCAAAGCTACGTTTTGTGCTGTTTTGTGCTGTTTTTTTCATTTGTGTTACTGTTTGATCCTGCAATCCTCGCTGTTCAGTTATATTTGCAAGAGATTTCAGAACACATTTTGCTGAGCTTTATAAAAGAGCTTTTCTAAAAGCTAAGTTTTGTTCATCTTGTGTTACTGTTAGATCTTGCAGGTTCGCTGTTCAGTGATATTTGATAGGCATCTCAGTTCACATTTTGTTTAGTTTTCCCTAAAGAGCTTTTATAAAAGCTAAGTTTTGTGTTCAGTTTAGTTAAATTTTGTGTAGTAAGTGTACACACTGTTAGTGTACATTTATTTCATCTAGCTTAGCTTAGTGTGTGTTTAGTGTCTGTGTTTTGTGTTTAAAAAAAAAAAAAAAAAAAAAAAGTTAGTGTTTGTTTAGTGCTTTTTTTTTTTTCTTTAATTTTGTAGTCCTTGTCTGGTGTACTACTTTTCTTATAGTTTAGTAGCTGTCTGTGTACGTCTTTGTCTGCGTGCCTGTCTTGTAAAAAATACACAAAAACACATTTTGTTCACATTTTCCCCCCCCAATAAAGTTTAACCCCCCCACACACATATCAGCAATTATGAGCGGCATCCGTGGCCGTGGCAGCAGGGGTAGGGGAGTTACTCCCAGTGCTGGATCGCTGCCAGCACGGGGTACCTCTCGTGCCCCTACTAGTGGTAGAGGATCGGGTGCAAGGGGAGTACGCCTGATCCGGGAGTTCTTCCCATCGGGCAGCCGCCCGATATTGCCATCTCAGGCTCAAGTAGTGGTGGACTACATGGGGCACAGCAGTGCCACTGAGTCGTCGGTCCCGACTCACAGTAGTACCACCATTACACCGGTGCCTGTACTACCCCCCCCCAGCCCCCAAGAGTCCAGCATCTTACTGTTCGACAGCGACAGTGATAGGGATCTCTTGGGGGAGGCCATGCATCAGGCAGACCTCCAGCTCTGTCCTGATGGTCAGGACCTTTTTGAAGGGATGGATGAGGAGGATGGGATACCTGCTGGCAGTATCCCAGAGACATCCCTTCAAACTGGTGCTGCTGTTTTGGTGCAGGAAACAGCAGCACCTAGTCAGACCCAGGCGTGGGTGAGGGGACAGCGGAGCCAGGCTAGAGGCTCCATGTCAGGTGGTTCCCTCAGACCAACACATTTCAGCCCTTGGTCTGACATCTCTGGGGGCGAAGAGGGTGACCCATCATGGTTGCCATCTGACGCGTCGGCTCACTACGTCAGTGACGACGGGGAAGGTAGGCACCCTGGTGAAACGGTGCGCCAGGTCACCACCAGGGAGACCATCGTCAGGGTCTCCACTGGTGATGGCAGCAGGAGGTGTCAGGAGGAGGAGCAGCAGCAGCAGCAGCAGCAGCAGCAGCAGCAGGCAGCTCCACCTGTGCGCACCGAGTCCCAGCAGGTGCAAGTAACCGTCACCCCATCTGACAGGAGGGCGGTGCTGAAGTCACCTGTCTGGAATTACTTTACCCTGGTGGCAGACAACCCTACCGTGGCCATCTGCCGGATTTGTAAAGTGAGGGTGAAGAGAGGGAAGTGTTTGGCTCGGGTGGGTACCACAGCCCTGAACCAGCACCTGAGGATAAACCACTGGGCGTTGTATGACGAGATGAAGCGTGGTGGTGGTAGCAGCGCCACCACCACAAGTGAGCAGGGTACAGCAGCCCCTGCCACATCTTCATCTCTTTCCAGCAGGTCATGCCCCCCCGCTCCCTCTAGTAGAGGTACTGGTACCGGCAGCCAGACCTCTACTTCCACAGCACCCTCCACGTCTGTGTCCCGCACTGCCGTCCGGCGCCAGGCGTCGATTTCAGACGCCTTTGACCGCACCACTCCCTTCCCCCCTGGAGACCGACGTGTGCGTTCCCTCAATGGGCTCCTGGCAAGGGTTATTGCCCAACATCTGCTGCCCTTCAACATAGTTGACAGCAACCCCTTCAGGCAGATGTTGGAGCAGGCCCAACCCCAATGGCGTGTCCCCAGCCGCCATTTCTTTGCCAGGACTGGTGTCCCTGCCCTACACCAGCACATTGTGCAGAATGTAACCCTGTCGCTGGATCACGCTGTCAGCGACAGGGTTCATCTGACAATGGATGGCTGGACCAGCAGGCATGGGCAGGGACGCTACATCAGCTTCACGGCCCATTGGGTTTCCCTCCGAGGCGTCGGTGAGGGATCGGCGGCAACCGATCTTGTGGTGCCGCCCCGGGGTGTCCAGGGGAGAACTGCTGGTCTCCCTCAAGCCACTGTCTCCGCAGCTGCTGAGCCTCCCAGCAAGCGCCCCCGTAGCTACTCAAGTGTGGGGCACGTGCGCTGTCAGGCCGTGCTCCAGCTTGTTAGTTTAGGGGACCGGAGACACACTGGAGAAGAAGTGCTGAAAGCACTTCAGGCTCAGGTCCAGAAGTGGCTGACACCCCGAAGGCTCCAGCCAGGTATGGTTGTCTGCGATAACGGCAGCAACCTACTCGCCGCCCTCCATGCTGGCAGTCTGACCCACGTGCCCTGTCTGGCACATGTCCTCAACCTGGTGGTGCAGAAGTTCCTGCGCACTTATCCAGGGTTGAGTGACATTGTGGCAAAGGCGCGTAGGATTGCCAGCCACTTCAGGCGCTCCCCAACCGCTACCGCGTCCCTGTCCAAATTGCAGCGGAAGTACAATCTGCCCCTTCACAGGCTGATTGTGGACAGTGTGACGCGGTGGAACTCCACCCTCCACATGCTGAAGAGGTTGTGGGAGCAGCAAAGGGCGGTGAGGGAGTACCTGATGGAACTAGGCACTGAGAGGGCTTCACCACAACTCCCTTTCATCGCCTGTGCGGAGTGGGGGCAGATAAACCAGGTCTGCCAAGTGTTGTCCTCCTTCGAGCAGGCGACCAAGATGGTCAGCAGTGAGCAAATTGGCCTCAATAGCGTGCTGCCAATACTGTTCATGCTGGAGAGGACACTAGATCGCCTGCTCGAGGCTGGGGAGAGTGCCTTGGTGGAGCAGGAGGAGTCAGCAATGCTCCACCGAGACCAGGGCCAGGACGAGGAGGAGGAGGAGGAGGATGATGATGAAGAGGAGGAGGAGGTGGTTGCTGGTGTCGTCCCGGAGTCAGGGCCTGGTCAGGAGGGAGAGCCGGTGTTGGGGGCACCGATAGTCCGGGGGTTGGGCATGTCTGAGTTTGACCAGCAGCGCCTCAGGGAAGAAGAGTCGCACCTCATTCACCTGGCCAGCATTGAGGAGTCACAGCGGGCTGTGCTCTTCCCCATGGCTGCCCACATGCTGAGATGCCTCAGGAGGGACCCCCGGGTTAAGACCATCAAGACGAGGGATGATTTCTGGATGGCCACCCTTTTGGATCCCAGGTGCAAGGGGAAACTGGAGCAGTTCATCCCAGCCAGCCGGAGGCAGCACCGGATGGAGGAACTGCAGGCAGCCATTGTCAGACGGTTGGAGCAGGCAACTCCCCGGCCTCCAGTTGTCCCCCCTCATCTCACCCAGCAGGTGGCTGCACCCAGCTGCAGCCGAGCAGGGGACCTAATGGAAGAGATGAGGATGTTCTTCCAAACCGAGCGACCCAGTACCACCACCAGCAGCAGCAGTCACCACCAGCGGCTGGCCCACATGGTGGCAGACTACATGGCGTCCGTCGGTGCTTCTGACAGTATGAGCACCGACGACCCCATGGAGTACTGGGTTGCCAGATTGGACACCTGCCGCGAGCTCGCTCAGTATGCGCTGGAGTTATTGTCTTGCCCCCCCTCCAGCGTACTATCTGAGCGGACATTCAGCGCGGCAGGTGGGGTGGTCACGGACAAGAGGACCCGTCTGTCCACAGACTCCGTGGACAGACTCACATTCATAAAGATGAATGAGTCCTGGATCGGCGGTGACTTTCTGGCACCCGTCGTCGGTTCAGGGCGCTGAAGGGTCCCTTGCCATGCATTCCCTGATGAAGCCCCGGACCTGATGTATTTACAGTGCTGAATATAACTATTTCAACATCAGAGAAAATCAATGTTAATATTTGGTACAGTAGGCTTTCTTTGCAATTACAGCGGTCAAACATTTCTTGTAGTTTTACACCAGCTTTGCACACACTGGAGGAGGGATTTTGGCCCACTCCTCCACACAGATCTTCTCTACATCAGTCATGTTTCTGGGCTATCGCTGAGAAACACGGAGTTTGAGCTCCCTCCAAAGATTCTCTATTGGGTTTAGGTCTGGAGACTGGCTAGGCCACGCCAGAACCTTGATATGCTCCTTACAGAGCCAATCCTTGGTTATCCTGGCTGTGTGCTTTGGGTCATTCTCATGTTGGAAGACCCAGCCTCGACCCATCTTCAAAGCTCTAACTCAGGGAAGGAGGTTGTTGCCCAAAATCTTGCAATACATGGCCCCGGTCATCCTCTCCTTAATACAGTGCAGTCACCCTGTCCCATGTGCAGAAAAACACCACCAAAGCATGATGCTACCACCCCCATGCTTCACATTAGGGATGGCGTTCTTGGCATGGTACTCATCATTATTCTTCCTCCGAACACGGTTAGTGAAATTATGATCAAAAAATTATATTATAGTCTCATCTGACCACATGATTTTCTCCCATGACTCCTTTGGATCAGTCAAGACAATTATGTCAGCAGTTATTTCACACCCTATATACTCTTATTAAGACTGCTGTACATCATGGCAACTCCTGCCCATGTGATATGACTCTGTATCAACTACTACTGTTAATACTACTACTGCTGCTTCTGCTGTTGCTGCTGCCGCCCAGTCAATACACCTATGTCAGCAGTTGTTTAACACTCTATATACTCTTATTCCTACTGCTGTTCATCATGGCACCTCCTGCCCATGTGATATGACTCTGTATCAACTACTACTGTTAATACTACTACTGCTGCTTCTGCTGCCCAGTCAAGACACCTATGTCAGCAGTTATTTCACACCCTATATACTCTTATTAAGACTGCTGTACATCATGGCACCTCCTGCCCATGTGATATGACTCTGTATCAACTACTACTGTTAATACTACTACTGCTGCTTCTGCTGCCCAGTCAAGACACCTATGTCAGCAGTTATTTCACACCCTATATACTCTTATTAAGACTGCTGTACATCATGGCACCTCCTGCCCATGTGATATGACTCTGTATCAACTACTACTGTTAATACTACTACTGCTGCTTCTGCTGTTGCTGCTGCCGCCCAGTTAATACACCTATGTCAGCAGTTGTTTAACACTCTATATACTCTTATTCCTACTGCTGTTCATCATGGCACCTCCTGCCCATGTGATATGACTCTGTATCAACTACTACTGTTAATACTACTACTGCTGCTTCTGCTGCCCAGTCAAGACACCTATGTCAGCAGTTATTTCACACCCTATATACTCTTATTAAGACTGCTGTACATCATGGCACCTCCTGCCCATGTGATATGACTCTGTATCAACTACTACTGTTAATACTACTACTGCTGCTTCTGCTGCCCAGTCAAGACACCTATGTCAGCAGTTATTTCACACCCTATATACTCTTATTAAGACTGCTGTACATCATGGCACCTCCTGCCCATGTGATATGACTCTGTATCAACTACTACTGTTAATACTACTACTGCTGCTTCTGCTGCCCAGTCAAGACACCTATGTCAGCAGTTATTTCACACCCTATATACTCTTATTAAGACTGCTGTACATCATGGCACCTCCTGCCCATGTGATATGACTCTGTATCAACTACTACTGTTAATACTACTACTGCTGCTTCTGCTGTTGCTGCTGCCGCCCAGTCAATACACCTATGTCAGCAGTTGTTTAACACTCTATATACTCTTATTCCTACTGCTGTTCATCATGGCACCTCCTGCCCATGTGATATGACTCTGTATCAACTACTACTGTTAATACTACTACTGCTGCTTCTGCTGCCCAGTCAAGACACCTATGTCAGCAGTTATTTCACACCCTATATACTCTTATTAAGACTGCTGTACATCATGGCACCTCCTGCCCATGTGATATGACTCTGTATCAACTACTACTGTTAATACTACTACTGCTGCTTCTGCTGCCCGGTCAAGACACCTATGTCAGCAGTTATTTCACACCCTATATACTCTTATTAAGACTGCTGTACATCATGGCACCTCCTGCCCATGTGATATGACTCTGTATCAACTACTACTGTTAATACTACTACTGCTGCTTCTGCTGCCCAGTCAAGACACCTATGTCAGCAGTTATTTCACACCCTATATACTCTTATTAAGACTGCTGTACATCATGGCACCTCCTGCCCATGTGATATGACTCTGTATCAACTACTACTGTTAATACTACTACTGCTGCTTCTGCTGCCCAGTCAAGACACCTATGTCAGCAGTTATTTCACACCCTATATACTCTTATTAAGACTGCTGTACATCATGGCACCTCCTGCCCGAGTGATTTGACACTGTATTGTCAATGTCTACTACTACTATTACAGCTCAGTCAAGACACCTGTGTCCCAATTTTTTGGTACACTATTGACTATTATGACCACTACTGATGCTGTAAAGTATTCCCCAAGTGTTTTTATGCTATGTATTACTATTACCACTACTGCTTGTAAATCGTGCCTGTGTGATACTTAGTGGGAATGCTTTAATAAGCATTCCTAGTATGGATACCCGTAAATGTATTAATCTTAATTAGTGTGAATGCTTTAATAAACATTTCCAGTATTGATATCCGTAAATTTAGTAATCTTATTATTCCTTACGTTTTTTGGTTCTGCGTAACTTCGGCATACTTTCAGCTATTGAGACCATTCAACTGTAAAAATGTTCGTCTCTTTCAGCAAATGATGGGACTTGTTCAAGTTTTTTCCTACTTTTTACACTTTTATAAATTTTTAGCTTTTAAGACCGTTTTTTTAACAATGAAGTCAATGAGAACATCCTTTTCCCCTTTGAATTCACATGCCCTGCCAAAAGTTTCAGCTACTTCATACTTTCACTTACAGACACTGAAAAAACTGTAAAGCGGTCACAAAATATTTAGCTATCCGGCTATGACTTTTCAGATCGTTATCGTTTACAATTTTTTGGTGAAAACGCAATTTACGTTTTGCGAATTTTTCACAAAAATGCGATAGGTTATAATGTAATCCTATGGAGGGGATTTAGAGTCTGTCATGTGACCTTAACATTCTAGATCTTTGTAATTAAAAATATCTTTACAAAAAGGGGAAACAAATTGGTCTCACGCCCACAAGATCTACTTTTCATACACAATTTTTATATCAAAACGTAGCTATGCTTGTCTGGTTTATGGCAATGTGATCAAGTCTGCGATACGTATTTTAGTTTTAGTTATTGGAGCAACAGCCAGAAATTATGTCTCATAGACTCTCATGTTAAATTATCTAAAAAATGTTGCTGCAGAACTCACAAAGACGCTCTTTTCTAAATCGCAGACATGGCCACATTTTTAAGTTTATCTACATAAATTTCATATCGATGCGTTTACAAGGGCCGTGTATTTCAAACGGTGTAGTCGTTGTATCAATTGCATGTACGTTTGAGGATTTATTAAGCTTTGTTTGGAGGCTTAAATCATGTATTAGATCTGTGAATTAAAAGCGTTTGTAATGTTATTTCTTTCTATAAATCACTTTCCTGACCTCAGTGCAATATTCCTCCTCACTGACCTGGGGGGGAGGGGAAACCTATTGAGGGGGGAGGGGCGACCAGGAAGTCAGCATACGCTATACTTTGCAGATAGAGAAAGAAGCTGTGTGTCCTAAAGATAGTGTAGTGGTTATGGTGAATGTCTTTGGCAAGGGGCTCACCAATTAAGCTATTCAGCATTCCCACTCGCATTTTCCTCAGGAAATGCATTGTCTAGTTATATTATATTTTAATACTCCTGCTGCTGCCTCCATGCTGAGTAAAGCTTCATGACCTCTCTGGCACAGCGGATCCACCAACAGCCTCCGCTACAAGCTACCAGACCGGATCTAAACAGCAAGTGTAACTATAACAATGAACCTTATGTTAAACACTGTTTTGCGGCATTTATACTGCAACCATTGGGCTGTCTGCAAGAGCTCATCTGCATTCTCTCTCTTTCTTGCTCTCCCTCTCTCTCTCTTTGTATATATATATATATTGTTGCTTTTGTTATGTTCATTTTTCAACTGTTTATTTTGTGTTCGTCGTGTCTGTGTCGTGTGCTTTAGTTTGTCCTAGGTTACTGTTAAATAAAATAATAGTATAAAATGTTTTTGCTTATTATGAAGTTAAATGTGTTGATGTTGATTTGTTTGATGTTAAGTTAGATGTGTTGAAAAACCTACAAATCTATCTCAAAAAGAAATGAAACATTTCCAAAAAATAATATTTATTAATAAAAACATAATTTCAGATATAACTCTGATAGAGCTTCTGAAGGCGCTCCAGCTTCTCTATATTTTTTAATTGCTGCTGCTCCAGCAGCACATTTTGCTGAATAAGGTAGCGGATCTGGCGCTGATTTGCCTGGATCCTCTGGTGGGTTGTCTTTATGAGCGCGGTCTGCCTCCTCATCTTTCCTGATACTGTTAGGATATAATAAAAAAAAAATTTGGATTTAAAATAACGTTACCAAATAAATAAAAAAATTTTTTTGCTTATTAATCAATCATTATCATGTGTATACACTTGTTATGTGTCTAACACATCCCGGGAGTGCAGAATTATTAGGCAAATGAGTATTTGGACCACATCATCCTCTTTATGCATGTTGTCTTACTCCAAGTTGTATAGGCTCGAAAGCCTACTACAGATTAGGCATATTAGGTAATGTACAACTCTGTAATGAGAAGGTGTGTGGTCTAATGACATCAACACTCTATATCAGGTGTGCATAATTATTAGTCAATTTCCTTTTCTTTGTCAAAATGGGCCAAAAGAAGGATTTGACAGACTCTGAAAAGTCCAAAATAGAGAGATATCTAGCAGAGGGATGCAGCACTCTTAAAGTTGCAAAGCTTCTGAAGCGTGATCATCAAACAAAAGAAGCGTGTGGAAAAACAAAGGTGCAAAATAACTGCCCATGAACTGAGAAAAGTTAAGCGTGCAGCTGCCAAGATGCCACTTGCCACAAGATTGGCCATATTTCAGAGCTGCAACATCACTGGGGTGCCCAAAAGCACAAGGTGTGCAATACCCAGAGACATGGCCAAGGTAAGAAAGGCTGAAAGACGATGACCACTGAACAAGACACACAAGCTGCAACGTCAAGACTGTGCCAATAAATATCTCAAGAAAGATTTTTCTAAGGTTTTATGGACTGCTGAAATGAGAGTGAGTCTTGATGGGCCAGATGGAAGAGCCCGTGGCTGGATTGGTAAAGTGCAGGGAGCTCCAGTCCGACTCAGACGCCAGCAAGGTGGTGGTGGAGTACTGGTTTGGGCTGGTATCATCAAAGATGAGCTTGTGGGGCCTTTTCGGATTGAGGATGGAGTCAAGCTCAACTCCCAGTCCTACTGCCAGATTATGGAAGAGACCTTCTTCAAGCAGTGGTACAGGAAAAAGTCACCATCCTTCAAGAAAAACATGATTTTCATGCAGGACAATGCTCCATCACACGTGTCAAAGTACTCCACAGCGTGGCTGGCAAGAAAGGGTATTAAATAAAAAAAAGTAATGACATGGCCTCCTTGTTCACCTGATCTGAACCCCATTGAGAACCTGTGGTCCATCATCAAATGTGGGATTTACAAGGAGGGAAAACAGTACACCTCTCTGAACAGTGTCTGGGAGGCTGTGGTTGCTGCTGCACGCAATGTTGATGGTGAACAGATCAAAACACTGACAGAATCCATGGATGTCAGGCTTTCGAGTGTCCTTGCAAAGAAAGGTGGCTATATTGGTCACTGATTTGTTTTTGTTTTGTTTTTAAATGTCAGAAATGTGTATTTGTGAATGTTGAGATGTTATATTGGTTTCACTTTTAAAAATAAATCATTGAAATGGGTATATATTTATTTTTTGGTTAAGTTGCCTAAAAATTCTGCACAGTAATAGTAGTCACCTGCACACACAGATATCCCCCGAAAATAACTAACACTAAAAACAAACTAAAAAATACTTCCAAAAAAATTCAGCTTTGATATTAATGAGTTTTTGGGGTTCATTGAGAACATGGTTGTTGTTCAATAATAAAATGAATCCTCAAAAATACAACTTGCCTAATAATTATGCACTACCTGTATACTTCTAGCATCAATACCATATTATGGTTCTACAATCTGACAGGTGCGCTTTATATGTTGTCCATTTTTATATCTACATTTTATTGTTGAAATGTTATTAATCATTGTGCACATATTTACCTTCCTGAACGAGGCTCACAGGACCGCTCTCTTCCTCCTGCTCTTCTGCTTGAGAAGTTGGGGTGGTGGGGGGGGGAAGCTCCTCAGCTTGCTCCTCAGCAGGAGCTGGGGTTGGGGAGTGGGAGAGCCCTGGCTGCTCCTCTTCATCCATCTCCTCCTCTGCCGCATCCTCCTCTGCCGCATCCTCCTCCTCCTCCTCATCGGCCTGGCGCCTTCTGCGCTTGGCGCGGATAACTGGCATTGGAGCTCCTATAATAACACAATGTTCATATATTATAAAAATGTTTTCTAATGACGTATGCAAATTCTGTGTACTCTGCTGTATTGTATATGAATACAAATTGATTTATATAGACAGTTAACCAATGGGACAATGTTATATTAAAGGGTCTTGTGGGCACTACAGGGGACTGAGCGTGAGCTGGGATGCAACCATGTTAAAATGAGCTGTTTTTGTCTCCTTTGTTTTGTTCAGACCATCTCATGTTAAAAAAAGGGCCTGATGGAGCACACGGGATTACTATAACAACCCCACTCCTAACACAGGAATTTAGTGGTAATCTATATATATAAAACTCAACGTGTGTGTGTGCATAAATGTATGTATGTATGTATGTATGTATGTATGTTCCAGCATCACGTACAAACGGCTAAAGATATTTATATGAAACTTGGCACACAGGTTACTTATATGTCAGCCACAAACATAGGATAGGTGGTTTAAACCTTACCCACCCCCACTTGCCATGGTCGGGGTTTTTCTTTAAAGTCCCATGCAAAGCAATGGGAAAATTATGTTCCCACATAACTTCTGTGTTCCTGTCTGCTGTCCCATGTCTTTTTTCAACAGTACTATGAATACCTTGGCTGGTGCTGATATATGTTAGCACAACATGGCATCTTGGTTAACAACATCTGACCTTACATGAATTACATATGACCTTACATAACTGTCACCAAAGGAGCTGCGGTGGCTCCACACGATTGCCACTGCACTGACAAGTGATTCACCTCTGCAGCTAGGGGTTCGGATCCCGCTCTCGGCTACCTGTGAATTGAGTTTGGTGGTCTCAGCCCCGCCCCTGGTAGGTGTGCTATGCGAGGTTGGGTTGGGAGGACCCCCTCACACCCGCCATTGCCAACCGGGGCATGGAGAAAGGTGGCAGATTGCCTCTGGGGGAGGCCTCCCAACTCCTGCAGGCCGGCTCCTCTCTCTTTCGAGTTCACGCACAAAATACACTTTTTAAAAAAAAAAACATAACTGTCAACAATAACTTACCTGGATGATATTTAGCCCGAAGACGTCTGACCTGATCCATTTGGCGCCTCTTCAGGTCAGACCACTTCTT